>NC_054825.1:137944315-138601815 GCF_018345385.1 Vulpes lagopus
AAAGTAATCACACATCAATCAGTCTCCTCTGAAAGCAACTGTAGATATTTTTCAAAATATAAAATATACATGTCCTTTGCCTCAGCAGTTTATTTGTGCACATTTGTACAAAAACTCAAGTGCAAAGAGGGAAAAAAAAACTGGGGAGAAACTAAATGCACATCAAGATGATTGATTCAGAATATTATTCAGGCTCTCTAAAGAACATATAAACTGGATTTACATGGCTGACATTGAATAGTCTCAAAAGCATATTAATTAAGTGAAAAAAGAGAAAGCATCAACAATGCATAAAACCTCTTTCCATTTATCCAAACATTATAAATTTATATTATATGTATGTACATTAAATTTTTCTGAAATGATACAAAAGAAAAAGGGGACAGGCACCTAGATCTCAGGTGGAGGGAACTCCTTTTTCTCTGCATATTTTTTGATGTGAAAAAAAAAATTTTAACCACCGATAATGGAATTTTCATTTCATAAGCTAGCAATTTAGTTTAGAAATTAGCACTTTGATATTTAGGAACCGTTAAAACACAGATAGGTCACATGTATCATTTGTGCCGTCTAAATATATAGGAGACTTTATTAGTAAATGTTTCTCAAATTCCTTGACACTGTGTTCTAGAGCATTTGTAATGTTGTTAGGGGCTTTTAGTTGAGTTGTTACTTTAAGTCCTATATGTTGATACCTGTGCTGAGTAACTTTAAGGAAAACCACATCAAGAACATGTGCAAGCTGTATTAGAGGGAAGGGTCACTTGAGGAAAGAATGATTTGAAAATGGGTAAAAATTAAATTCTGAAAGCAATGTAAGGTAGATCCTTACATGGCAGTGCACACGAATAATTAGGCATGCCTCCCCACTCCACCTCCAGCCTACTGGAGGGAAATGCTCCTTTGAGCTTTCCAGATAAACTTTTCTTTGACTTGGCTTACATTTATACAATATTTTTAAACAACATTTAATCAAGAAATATTATAGTTGGGATGACGGATATTTGTATCTTTAAGAATTTTGCTTTTAGCTTTTAGTGACATAGCTAGATTTATCAGGCTTAGAAAACTTCAAAGCAGTTCAGATGTGCATGGTATTTGTATGTTGGGGAGCTAAGTGTTGATTGGTGGAAACTAAGTAAGGGGTTTCAAGTGTTCCCGGAGCCAGATACTGGACCTTAGAAGTTGCAAAAACAATTGATGTGCCAGTGGACGGTTCGTGTGCAGGCAGTTAGTGGAATTGGAGAACATTTATGTTGCTAATGGAATCATCAGCTCGTAGAAGCCAGAAGTGCAGTTATGGTTCATATAGTCCTTAGACAAGTTGATATTGACAACCTAGTGGAGAACTCTATGGTGATAGCTCCTCAGCTTGGCAGGAGTGGTAAGAATTACCATCTGAGTCTTTCCTCTGCTGGGAAGATTGGGGACCTGAGCCTTTAGAGCAGATGCTGGGCTCTGAGAGACAGAGATGTGGACGTCATTTTGCTTTACTTTCTTTTTCTAAGAGAGAGAATGTATGAGCTGGAGAGGAGGCAGAAAGGGAAAGAACAGTGCCAGTGGATGGGGGAGAAATTGTAGGAAAGCGGGAAAGAGATTTTGAACCTGGTAGAAAGTTGGTAATTATTTGCAGGCCCTGTGAAGAGTAAGTACTGAGGGAGCCAGAAGTGAGAGAAATTACTATGTGATCAGAGGGCCTTGAGGATGGTTCCTTTGCTGGTTTTAAAAAGATAAATGAGGCGTTGTTTGTAGTACTTGTGGGGATAGATTGCCGTCTGTTGGAAGACAGTTACAACAGACTTTGAGCGTGTTTGTGTTTTTTGTTTGTTTGTTTTTTGTTGTTGTTGTTGTTGTTTTTATGATAGTCATACAGAGAGAGAGAGAGAGGCAGAGACATAGGCAGAGGGAGAAGCAGGCTTCATGCACCGGGAGCCCGACGTGGGATTCGATCCCGGGTCTCCAGGATCGCACCCCGGGCCAAAGGCAGGCGCCAAACCGCTGCGCCACCCAGGGATCCCTGCGTGTTTGTGTTTTAACGCAAGCAGAGCTGTACGTGAAGGTTCCATTTCACAGGCATAATTTCATGGAGAGCCTTTGCCTTTCCAAAATGTTATCAGTTCCCGTCCATACCTGAATTGTCAAATGTAAGCTCAATCCTTTTAGTTAAGGTCCTGAGCCTCAGTAAATGGCCCAAGCTCCAACCTGAGATAAGATGCTATTTTCAGGGTGAGTGAAAGTGGTGGAGCAGGCTTTGCCAAGGCACCATGAAAGCAAACTTGAGGGAGCAGTGCCTCTATTCGGATGGGATCGGATCGGCCTCCTGGGAATGAGACCCCTGATGAATCACAGAATTTCAGAGCCGGAAAGGATTTTAGTTACCCTCCTCATTTTACAGATAAGGAAAGTTGAAGCCCCAAAATGTGAAGGGAAAATGAGGCTACCACCATCCTTCTGCTCCTAATTCCCATTCCTCCATGGAGAACTTTGTCAGCTCAGCTGCTGTAACAGAGGCCTGAAGTATAGTGGCTCAAAGCATGGAGACATTCATTCGTTAATCTTTTGAGGAAGCAGTGCAGTGCAGCAGAGCTGAGCTACTCCTCTTGACCAGTCAGGAGCCCAGCCTCCTTCTAAGTCCTCATCCCACCATTCCCTAGGCCACAGTTATCACATGGGCAGTGGAGCTAGGTCTTTGCCACATCCAGTTTCAGGGAGCAGAAAGCAAAGGGCAGCATGGTGAAGCCACACCTACTGTTTGAAGGCCCAGACATGGAGGGGCACACATCCTTTTGTTCATGTTTTATTTGTGAGAACCCAGTCACATGGTCACACACAACTTCAAGATATGCTTGGACATGGAGTTAAGCTGGGAAGTCATTTCTGTGGCTACAGTTGTAATTGTAATAGGAAAAGGGAGAAACCCATATGAATGGACAGTGAATGGTTGTGCCCATAGGGATACACCAGACTCCCAGTCAGGTTACTGTCTGCAAGTTCTGGCTCCTCAGAAAGCTGCAACCATACCACTTGGTTTCCATCCATGTCATAATATAGCCTTGATGTTAAGTCTCCTGATTTTGGCATTCTTGGCAGGTCTTGGAATTGTCTTTCCTGTTAAGGCTCCTGTTGATTCCCCATATTCTGTGCATAGTGAAATGCATCTCTTACCTGGTCGTAATGTGACCAGTGCTCAGGACCATGTTGTATCTGCCATCAAGGTCCTATTAACATATCCAGGGCTCGGAGTATATTATGGCAGAGCAAGGGAATTCTGTAGTTCAGTAAGTGCTCCCCCCCCCCCACAAAAAAAAAGCCCAAATCAAATTGTTAAATGAAATAATACATTTAAACAGCAATTTATTTTGTCAAGAGAAATTTATGGAGTGTCCCAGGAACTGTGCTCTATACTTAGGATGCTCTGATCTATGAGCTATTACCCCTGGCCCTTGAGAAGCCCCCAGCCCGGTGGAGGAGACACTGAAGTCGTGAGCAGTATTACTTCCCAGTACTGGACTCATCAAAGCTTATGGAGAAAAGACTGAGATTTTTGCTTCCAAGAGAAATTGTTTATCTTGACTTTGGCATTGTGAAAGCAGTCCCTACACACAAAGAAAGGAAAGTGATTTGATAAGGATACCATTATGACAGCACAGTTCTAGGAGATTGGGCTTTTACTGTTTCAAATTAGGAAATTGAGCAACAATTTAGTAAGAGCATTCAGTAAGTACACAGAGTAATTCAGCATTTTTAAATATCTCACTGACTCATGAACTTTTTAATTAATTCAGATATATTGGTTTTTCAACGAATACCCATTGCCTTTCCTGTTATTTGTATTATACAATAATAGTCTTAGGAAGCATGCTAAAAAATAATAAATATGATCATCAGATACACACCAAATTGGTATTTGTAGACCACTCTAGGGGAAAAGGTAGTTTTACCTACATCTTGAGTATCAGTGAAATTCTCAGACTATACTTCCTCTCCCTGTACCCACCCCCATTATAGCACCATATTTCTGAGAATCCTCCTTATTTTATATTTATGATAGAGTCTATCTGATTGCAGGCATCTTTTAATCTGTGAAAGCTTATTGGCTTTCTAATTAAAAACACACTTTTAATCATAGCCCTTCTCATTCTAAAAGCAGTGGTGTCCACAGAGCCAACCATAGGCAACTCAAGCCTGGTTGACTTTCACAAAGGGACCGCTTATCATCTTAAAGCCAGGAAAACAGGTTAGACTCTAGGTAAAAGTGAATGCAGGATGTGCCTTCTGCAGTTCTTTGACATCTTGACCCTGAAACCTTTCTCATTTATTCATTCATTCATTCATTCGTTCATTCATTCATTTATATAAAATGTCTACCACCTCTCAATGATCACAGTGAAGAATATGTCTCTCAAATATGTGTCTTGGCAACGTGACTTTAAAAGTGGATGTAAGTTCTGTACTACCTGTTCGTGGAAGAAAAAAATCCCCAGTGAACAAAATTCCCATCTCTAAGAATGTTAATTTTGAAATTTTGAAATTTTGAAATTGCCCTCAATTTAAAATCACTTGGGAAGAAGTAAGACAAAATTCATAGGCAGAATAACTTCTGTAGAGACCCAGCGAGTGTGCACAAGTACTTTGGGGTTACAAGGTTTAGCAATGGACACAGATCATTTCATGTAGCAAAACAAGGAAACAGAGAGGCTTGGACTGAAGGGGGAGAAAACTCAATTCGACACGTGGTGTCACCAGAAATGCCTTGTGTGTCTTGGAACAAGTTTTCAGCCTCTGAGGTCACAGTTGGAGCTGCTCTAATCGGGAGATTGAGTCTGGATGAAGTTAGGGTTGCCTTGCTGCTTGCTCCTTGATGCTTGAGTGGCAGTATAAAGCACTCATTCAGATCAGTTCTACGGAAACCTCTCTCAGCTTGGCCATTCCAGCAATTTAGCAAACATTTATTAAGCACCTCTTCTACCTGCCTGGTACAAGATGCTGCAACCCATCTGTGAGACACTTCTCTCAATATCCTACAGAGTCACTTGCTAATAAGACTCTAAATGAACCCGTGGAACATTTGCTCCATCTTAAATTCTTCCAGATTTCCTTAGTGTTTTTGACTACTCCTGCCATTCTTACTGAAGTACAGTAATTGCAATTCTGCTTCCACCATGTTTATTTTGTTTTATTATCTTTTGGCAATTCAACTGCAAATATAAATACTTGCCAAAGTGATGAATTTACAAGTGACTTACAGGTTTTTTAAAATGAGGTTTTCCTCCCCATGGTGTACATGATAAGACTTAGAGGATGTGTTTTGTTACCCAGGGCCAAGGGAGGCATTTACACCCTTTGATAGATGAGTCTCTGCCACAGCTGGAACATGGGCACGGTGTACCTGCAGCCATCATGTTTCAGGACAGTAGCACCTCATTTCAGACTCATTTTTCTCATTTTTACATTCCCCTTGGCAGGGCCCCCAGTTCCTGCTAGAATTAGTATAATACCTTCACTTCGGTGACCTGATGTTTGTTTTCTCAATCTCGCTCTCTTTTCTTTTTTTTTTTTTTTTTTGAGTTCTCTCTGTATCTTGCTTCATTTCCTAGTCGTCCTGGTGACAGCTATCAAATCGAAATTACAGGAAGTGAAAGGTCTTCCTTGTTTATTACTAAGGAGAAAGGGGAGCCAGACAGCTCTACAGACTATGACTTTTGGTATCCACAGGAGGGCAGCATTGCTTCAACTGAGGCCTTTGCTCTCCCCACCCCTCTATCCCCACCCACTCACCTCATTGTAAAATTTCTCCCTACTTCTAGGCCAACCACAGTTACCCATGTCTCCTGTTTTCTGGGCTTTATGAGATACCTTAAACTATCTTGAACTGCATATCTTAAAGTCCAGGCCCACCTAAAGTTAGTTTGCAGCATGGGGCTATTTCAGGCCTATGTGTTCCATCAGGGGAGCCACTGAACCCACTCTGGAATACTTCTGTTCTTCTGGCAATATTTCCAGAGAACATATGGAATCATTACTGGCCTGAGCAAGTCATGGCCACAAAGAAAGCTGGACAGACTCTTCTAAAATCAAGGTATTGAGAGAGATGGTTGGCAATGACTGATTGCCTTGCCTGGGATGATGTGGAAAGCAGATGCTTTATAGCTCCCTTAATCACCTTGGATTCGCTAAATGGGATTTGACTGACTCCACATGTCACATGCCATTCAGACTAGGAAGGGGGTAAAGATTTGTAAAGGAATAAATATATCAAAAGAGAGAAGCTTTGAAAGGCAAAGCCATACTGGGTCTCCCTTTATTCCACTCATGAGTTCGTCTGTATTTAAGTCACTTTAGGAGGTGGCATCCACTACTTCCACTGTTTTAGATACATGCCCATGTTCATCTTTGCTCAAGATGTTCACTCACCCGTCAAATATTTCCCGATCGTTTCCCATGACAAGGTGATGTGTGAGTGTTGAGAGAGATTATAGATATAAATAAGACACAGCTTTAGCCTCCAACCTCACATCTATTAGGGCTGCTATAACATTTACATGACTGTAAACTCAAGAAGGAATAGGGTTCATATCATAAATGATTGTTAACCATGCGTGATTTCAGAGTTTTGGGTTTGATTTTTTTTTTCCAGCTCAATGGGGAAAACTAGGAAAGCGTCAAGAAAGCACCAGCTCTTAAACTGAAACTTGAAATAAGCCAGTTTTCAAAAGAAATACATAAGGATTAAGGACATTCCAATTAGGGAATGGTGAAAATAAAGGAAAGCCATAAACCAAAAGATACAGGCATCCTCAGGGAAGGTGGAGCCACTCCATGTGGCTGCAGGATAGACGGCTTGGGCTCAACCTCTGTACCATCTTGGAAATGACCCTGACTGCTTCATATGCTTTCTTGCTTTCTTTTTCTTCGTTGCATGGTGATGATGACCCGAGAACTACCAATGGTATTATATTATCACAAGAACTTTCTTATGTTTAAAATGTGCTTATTAAGGCCACATCTGTATTTGCTAATTAAGGAAAATGGCACCAGGATTACAACCACTAGGAAGAGGCAGATTTGTTTACTTGCTTACTTGTTTTTCATATTTTGTATTTAAGAAAAATTGAGTGTCCCCAACATCTCTTCTTGATAATCCTATGACAGATACAAGGGTTGGTAGAATTGAAGTTGTTGGCCTTTGTATTAGGAATCTTTCCATGTTGACACAAAGGAATTACGATGTTTCTTTAATATTAATTTGGCATTTATAGGAGGAAAATACGTGTCAAGCTCATTTTCAGTGGAGATAACATTTTTTAAACATGTACTAGATGTGACTAATCAGATATCCTTTTGCTAATCATGACTTCTACTGCAGGATTTCAAAACTGTATATCCATTTGGCTACAGAGACTTTTTAGCCCAATCTTGCAAAATACTTGTTATTGTAATATGATTGAGGAGAAGACAGTGTAAATTAGTAAAGAAATACAGAATACCCAACAATATTTTTCTTTAGCACACCAAGACCTATCACGGGGTCATAAAATCAATTCAGTGGGTCTTGTTCAGTGTATTTTTAAAAAATATAAGTGGCTGGAATAGCACAGGGAAAATATAATGCAGTTGAGTATGTTGCATATTATAAGGAAAGATATTATTTCACAAAATTTTAATTTCAGTTGTGTGGGTTACTGGATTGCTTTGTATGAGTTGTGATCAGTAGTTTAAAAAACATTCTTTCAAAGGAATGCCAATTTATTCCTTTCAACTGTATACACAGTAAATAGATTATACCAACAGCTGCTGGCTCGAAAGACCCAGCATTAGTGATTAGCAAAAAAAATAATACACACCTAACACGTCATTTATGTAAATAAATATGTGTAAAATGCCTTTGTTCTCACCAGAAACTTCTTCCCATACACACACATTCCTGAGATTCTTAGACAAAGAGAGAAAGGATGAGAAGGACCTGCTAAAATCGTAAAGCTTTCATCCTGTTTTCCTTGAAAATGCTCTGTAACTTGCTTAAGGGCATTAGAAGAAAGAGCACTTTGGGGTGAATACCTGAGAGCCCTCCCTTTATGAAGGTCTCATTGGCATTAGCTCATGGCTTCTGCAGGGTCCAGCCTCGTACCTCACAAGGGAATGGTACTAGTCTCATGATACTATGACTGGACTCCAAGCAGAAAGGGAGCCTAGGCAGCCAGGGAGAAAGAAAAGATGTCAAAGTCACATACAGTGTTGAGAGCTCAGGGACAGAGTGGAAGGGAAGACCCCATGTCCTTCCCAAATGCTGATGCTGAGAACACAGACAATGGAGAAGCTAGAATGTTAGAGATAGCCAACCATCGGAGATAGAAGCCAGTGTCCAAGCAGGAGACATGCCCTCCTCTCAGATCTCCTCCTTACCCTGCCCCACCCTGTCCTGAGGAATCATTCAATTCCTGTGCTCAACTTTTTTAAACTGGTGGAAATCTGACTAATAATAGGAACAATCTGATATAGCACCTGGGACTGGCTCAGGGGGTGGCACCTGGGCCATGTGGTCCACTGGATTCCCACCCCAGTGAGCCAGAATCCACTCATTGAAACATTTGTCATGTACATTCACTTTGGAACTTAACTAAACATTTGCCATGTGTGTGCTGTATTCTTTTTGACAAGAGCAGTTGTCATTTCCTCTCTACAACTAGGAAGGGTTGGGAACTTCAACAAAGAAGACTTCAAAGTAACTTTTCCTTTTACCCAGTGCTTTCAAGGCCACTGCAGGCCTAGAGTCTTGGATTTTACTACTGATCTGGGCCATTGTTTGAGACTGACCCACTCCTGTCACCTTGCCATGGTTGTTACTGGGAGGCAAATTGTCACATTTCCTCTGGGGGAGGGAACTGGAGCCTAAAAAGAAGGAAGGAATTCCCAGGAAGCAGCCTTGGGACAAGGCTAAGAACAAAGCCATCCTCACCACCAGTCTCCACACCACATTGTCTTGCTTGGCCGAAAAGTGAGGAATGTTCACAAACATCTTAAACCTGTTGCTTGCTTTGAACAAGGATACTTTAAAAAAAAAAAAGTCCCGACTGGTTAATATCATCCAGTATGGCTTAATAGAAAAAGCAGGGGCTTCATAGGCAGGGAGATTTAAAATTGAGCCTCAGATCTCTTCATCTTTGCCATGGGAGAAATGAATGGTTCATCTCACCGGGCTGTATGAATGGGTTGAGGTAACACGTGGGCCAGCTGGCACAGAGCAGTTGCTTCAGGGAGTGAGTGCCCATGCAGGAGTTACAAGCTCCATAACTAGAGTCGAGGGGGCTCCCTGTCATCTGCCGTACATAGTCTAGGAGGTGCTGTGGTTGGATGGATACGTGGAGCCTTCGTGTTGCCCTGAGAATACCAAAGGTGTTCTGAAAATTTGGTGTGCAACCACCTTCCCTCCATCACCATCTCATCCCATTTCTGTTCCCCATTTTTTTGGACCCATTCCCTGCCAGCCTTGCTGATTATATAATGTCCACCAGAATGATAGTAACTGAAACTAGATGGTTGTTTTGCCATCACATGTCAGGTCTCTAGCTAAAGAGACTGGATCTTAGAGCAACTCATTAGGATGCTTATAATCTCCTTACCAATCTTAGTTTCTTCATAATTATCTTCATTCTTTTCCATATGAAGTTCTCCTTGAAGATATCCTGGGATGTCTTGCTGTTTGATTATTATATTACTTTTTTGTTATAAATATAGTCAGTTTCTTGATGTATATTAGCCAGCTTTATCATTTTAATAGCCAAGGTAATAATACATGTTCATTATTAAAAATTCTAAATATATAGAAGGCTACAGAAGAGAGTAGAAGTTCCTTCAGGTGTTCCCTCTGCCTTGTCCACCCACAAATCTGGTGTGACTACTGCCAGCAGTTTTTTGTGTATCTTCCCAGATCTTCATCTTTTGTCTGAGACACTGTACATTTTTTTTAGTTTAAAAATTAATTTATATTTTTCATATCAAATAATTGTCTAGAAAGCTGAATAACCAAAAGATTCTTAGTAGTTTCCCCTTACTCCCATCTGTGCTTTCACATTCTGTGGTTTCAGTTACCTGCAGTCAACTGCGTTTGGAGAGAGATGATCCTCCCTCTGACATATAGTTAGCAGTTCAGTAATAGCCTAACGCTACATCACAATGTGTACATCATTCACTTCATCTCATCACATAGACATTTCATCATCTCAGGTCCTTACAAGAACAGTGAGTACAGTGAGATGTTTTGAGAGAGATAGAGAGGCCACATTCACATAACTCTTATTACAGCATATTGTTATAATTGTCATATTTTATTATTAATTAATGTTGTTCATCTCTTACTGTGTCTAATTTATTAATTAAACTTTATCATAGGCATTTATGTATAGTAAAAAACAATATATTGATAGTTCAGTACTACCCGTGGTTTCAGGAATTTACTGTGGATCTTGGAACATATCCCCCATGAATGGGGAGAAGGACTACTGTTTAATTTTTAAATAACTCTTCCTCAACTGCCTCTTCTCCACAGACCTATTACTAAAGGCACTACCCTCAACTCTTATCTTTTGGTTCCTGTTATTCATATCTCTAAGGGTTGTATTTATATGACTATATCTTGATTTGTCAAGTGTGTTGTTCTTTTTTGGTGAATAAAGATTGCGTTTTCATATTCCCACTCATTTCTTCTCCCATCCTTTTAACATGGTTATATCACAATTTTTTAATATAATTCAGTGTTTACAGTATAGGACAATATGAATATGGTTCACTGATAAGCTAAGTAGTAAATTGTGATTTTAGTCATTTTTGGGGTCAGCTCCTTCCCCCCCTGCCCCCGGTGTTCCTAGTTGCCTTATTTTTTTCTCTTCTTTTCTCTTTTCTCATTTTTCTTTTCTTTTCTCTTTTTTCTCTTTTCTTTTCTTTTCTCTTCTTGGTGTGTGTGTATGTTTATCACTAGCTGATACTTTTCCAACTCATCAACAGATCGAAATCTTATAAGATATGTTCAACATATCAGATAACATATCACTTCCCTTTTTCCTTTCTAATTGAAGACCTTCTCCTAGAATTCCTTTGTCTTCCTTTTTAACCAGGACTGGCGGTTCTTTTGCATCTTACATACTTGGCATCCCAGGAACTCAACTTCTTTCCTGTGTTGAATTTCCTGTTTCTGGATCCAATCCTGTCTTCTTTCTTGGCTCATTTCCTAAGGTTCCTGGGACATGACCTCCTATAAATGAGTAAGAGTCTAAGGGAGATAGTTTTAAAATTCTATCCATGTCTAAAAATGTGCATATACTGCCCTCAAGGCTTACCGATATTTTGGCTGGGTATAGAATTATCAGATATCAACCATTCTGAAAACATTATTCCATTGTCTACCAATATTTCCTTTCAGAAATCTGTGGCTCCTTCAAAAATCCATGTGATCTGTTTTCTGTGGAAAGTATTAGAATCTCTTATTTATCCCAGGTAGTCTCAAATTTAAGGTTCTGTTTCAGTGAAGATCTCTTCCCCCCTGCCCTTCTGGAGCTGCTTAACTTAAAGATTAAATTATAGCAAGTTTTTATTTATTATTCATTTGAAAATTCTGCCCTCTTCATTTTCTCTTACTATATAATTTCTTTTCTCACAAGAGAAATGGAGGGCCTTAACTGATTTCTTTTCATTTTACTGAACTTTTCTCTCATTGTCCATTTCTTTGTATTTAATGACAAATTTCCTAGAGTTGTCTTCCAAACTATCATTTGGTTTGTTTTGGGGTTTCATAAATTTTCTTTTTTGAAACTCTTCATAATTCTTTTTACTCTCCAAATGTTCCCCTTTTTAAGTCAGTATCCTGTTTTTGTTTCAGAGATGTAATTCTGAGGATTTGTTTGTGTTTTTGAAGTATTTTTAGATTTCTGCATTGATCTCTTTCCTCTGACTTCTTTTCCTTCTCTCCCCACCCCACTCCCTTCCTGTTTGTTTGCTGAGGTTTCTGTTTTTCATTCAGGATTTTTTTTAAAGGTTTAATATTCCTAGGTATTTTATAGTAGTGAGACACTAAACAGCTTCCTCTCTCTACCTCTTCCCCAGGCAGTTCTCTGGGTTAGGAGTCAGGTTTTGGAGAGTTATAAAGATGGTATAACTCAGCTGTTCTGCTCATCGTTCCTGCTTCCTGTACAGCCACGATTTATGCAACTAGACTCCTCCTAGGCTATCCCACTAGGCTCCTCTTCTCCCTCTCCAAGGGTCAGTTCACACCTCCTGTCCCCCATGTACTGAGTGAAAGGTTATCACTTGAATGTCTCTGGATCATACATCTACACAACTCTCAGCCTAATTGAAATACGCTTTCAGCATCTTTCCAGAGTCAGGGCAGATATCACATATTTGGCAGATACTCTTCCACATTTGTGGTTGGAGCTGTTTTCCAGTTTCTTCATTAGATCTTGTGGTGGTGGTTTCATTCTTTTGGGGTCTCAGGAACCAGAACAAAGTAAATACGTCTTTTCTTGGAAGTTTCTGAAAATTTCTCTCAAAATCAAGTTGCTCTTGATATTTTTCAGAAGTGCTGAGTCCTTTCCAGTATTTACCCTCAGTTATTTAACAGTTTTTGAGCACCTGCTAAGCATAGAACATGATGGTAATTCTTACAAGTCCTATATTACCCAGTTATCCTTGATTATCTGATTTTCTTCACAGTTATCCCCTCGCTGCTCTCATTTTCTCTCTTTAAAAGCTTAGATCATGGGGGACACCTAAGTGGCTCAGTCAGTTGACCATCTGCCTTCAGCTCATGTCATGGTTCCAGGGTCCTGGAGTAGAGCTCCCATATCAGGCTCCCTGCTCAGTGCAGAGCCTGCTCTTCCCTCTTTCTCTCTGCCCCTCTCCCTATTCACATTCTCTTTCTTGGTCTTTCTCTCTCTCTCAAATATATAATAAAAAAATAAATAAATAAAAGTTCAGATCATGGGAAAGCTTCCTTTACCTTTCCAGAGCATTTTGAAAGTTTTTTTTATCTTTCTCAGAATATATGGGATTTAGTGGTCCATACATCTCTGAGACTAAGTGTTCAAATCTGTCTACATCTTTAAATCTGTAAAAGGTCAGTGGCTGAGCCTGTACATACAGGTAGACGCTATCAGATTACACAGTAGAGTCATATGAGAAGTGAATTCCTGAAAATGTACTTGTAAATCTCCAGCCAAAAAGAGAAAAGGATCAAGAGAGAAAGAAAGAGAAAATAAGTATGCAAAGGCTCTGGGATGCCTTTGAGCCACCTGGTGACAGCATGCAGTGAAGTCACGTGAGAAAGAGAAATGCAGTTGTCCTCATGCCTTACCTAGTGTGAGCAGCTTGGAGTGCAGAGTTTGAGCCCAGTATTCAATGAGACCAATTGTTTATTCAACAGGGCCCCCTCCTGCAAACAAACCCAATCCAACTTCATCTGGTGCTCGCTAAAAGAACCATGACCTTTCCTACCAGTAAGGAAGTAGCAGTCTGAATTAGACGTATAGTGGGACAAGATGGTGGCCACCAGTGGATACCTTCACAATATACTTTTCAGGGTCACTTAGACTCTGCGCGATTTCCACCTTTCACCCCATCCTAATTGTTACGAAATTGCATTTGTAAAGTCAGCGGAAATACATATTTTTAAGCCCTGTGCTTCTGTTATTGCAGTCATCAAGAACACATGGTCACAGTAACCCCAAAATTCCTTCTACTTTCAGTTTCTGAACTGAGTAGTACAGAGTTAGACCAGGAGCAGCAGTTCCCTGATCCTGTATTGGGTTTTCAAGACGAAAGTGGCAGCAGTGGTGGAGAGAACAAATGGATTGGCTAATTCCAGATGCTCTTCTTAGAGCTGAATGAAACTTACAGCTTAACCTTACAAAACTGGAAAAAGGTACTAAGTATTTAACAAGGATGGACAACTACTAATCTGTCAGAAAAGATCATCAGCCAAAGCAAACATCTGCCATAAACTTGCAGCGCACATCCCTTCTTAATGGTTGAACTTTTACTGTCTTACTCTGTGCCTGGTACTTTTGAGATCTGTGGTGTCCTTTTTTCAACAATAGAAGCAGTTCTGATGTCTTTTCTAGTTTCCAGCACACTGGTACTTGCTGAGTTTATAAATTCTATAACACATTGATATTGTCTGGATACCTGAAGGAGGTACTTCCCATCAAAGATTTGAAATCAGATGCACGCTTTCAAGGCTGTGTGCCAACCCTGAGGCCTCTCAGGCTGAGTCTCCATGGTAACAGTGATAGAGTCTAGGTCTTTGTGTCTGTGACCACAGCCATGGATTTTCCCACGTGAATGACTGGTGTTTGCTCATGTGCTGCTCTTTCCAGGTCTTTCCTCGGGTCTCTCAAAGGTTTCTGCTTTCTTCATAATACCTGATTTATCCTTTCACCCCATCCCAAACACCTCCTTTCTTTCACTATATAGAATAACCCGGTTTTGCAGGATTTTAATGTTCAGCTAGTGGTATCTAAAGGTATTTATGTTGGACATATCTCTAATCTCACTTGGTTATTAGCTTCAGAAGAGTTATTCTACTTCTTTATGACACCCCGAGGGTGATTTTCTGTATATAGTAGAACACTGATATTTTTATTTTTATTTTTGTTGTCTGCCTGCCTAATTTAGTACTGAGGTCATATTGCAAATGTCTCATAAAAACATTTTATTAAAAAAGTTTTAAAATCATTCAGCAAAATTTTATAGAATAAAGAGGAAAGAGAAGAAAACCCTACTTTGGAGTAAAATATTGAAGCTCTTTCCATCCTGACACTTCACAACCAGTCCTCAGGTTTTCATTGGTGTTGTTAACTGTTGTTGTTGTTGTTGTTGTTGTTGTTGTTGTTGTTGAAAAGATAATACTTAGTCCCTTTATAAACTTTACAATACCCTAAACACCTTCCCCATTACTGGTGTGCACCCATTATACAAATGCTGAGTTTTTAAAAAGCAGGGTGTGGAGGAAGCCTAATGTTTTTCAAAGCTTGTTAATACAAAACATAATTGAGCACTTTATAGTTTTCCAAGGCGGGATCTCTTGAGTCACCCCACATGTATTAGGGTGAATATCTTATACCCACCAGTAATCCATTCAGGATGGGGATTCTGGTTTTTTAAGCAGAAGTAAGCATTGCTTTTAAAACGTGCCAGGTTCTTGTTCTAGTGTACACTGCAAATAGAACAGGATCAAATAAACATCCAAGACTGCAGATTATGCAAACAACAGAATTTTACCCCCAAATCCTATAATCATACTTTTTAGTTGATGTGTAAACCAAAGCCAGGTGGTTTGAGTGTTTCATGTTCATTGTCCCCACCCTACCTACCCTTTGTCAGTCATCTAGAGGAATAAGTAGTAAAAATGAGAACAGAGTAATCTACACACAGGTTATTATTAGCCTCTTGTTAACTAAGAATATTTGTAGAATTATTCTGTAAGTGACTTAAAGTAGCATGAAAAATAGATCATCTTCAAATGAGGGCTATGTTACAAGAATTTTATGGGTTTTAAAGTACCCAGCTGTATGGTATTTAAACATATGGGAAGGCATTTTTACATGTGTGTAACATCTGGGTAAATAGATCAACTAAAATCTAAGTAGCCCTCACGCTAAAAATTAAGCAAGTGAATTTAGACACTGATTCTTTTTATGTTTCATTCTAAGTGCCATGGGAAGGAAGAAAACGATGCTTTTTCCTTAAGAAAATAAGGAAAATAAATTTAGAAACTCAATATCTAAGAATTAGGGAAACAAGTTAGGGGAAATTAAGTCTCAAAGATGTGACAGATTTACAGGAAGAAACCTTATTTTTGCTTTTATTTCCACATTTATGTGCTTCACATCATACATTATCAATTCTCTGAACATAAGTTGTAAGTAAATATACTCCAACTCATATGTGTGTGTGTATAAATTGAAATGTTGCTAATAATTCAAACAGCTGTGATAGTTATTTAAGTACATAGTATTATGTTAACTTGCTTTTTATCAGTCTCCTCACCTAGGAAATAGAAGTCACAACAATACCTACTGTTCAGATTTGGCATGAGAATTAAATGCTGTTCTACACCAAGGGTCAGCAGACTACAGCCCACAAGCCAAATCCAGCCCACTATCTGTACTGCACAGCTTGGAAGCAAAGATTGGTTTTTACATTTTTCAGTGGCTGGGAAATAAAATCAAGATAAGAATAATACTTCTTGACACATGAAAACTTTACAAAATCACATTGCTGTGTCCAAAACAAAGTTTTGTTGGAACCCAGCCACACTCATGCATTTATGTATTGTCTATAAATGCTTTCCGTGCTATGTTAGCAGAGCTGAACAATTACATCTGAGACCATGTAGCCTGCAAAGCCTTAAAATATTTACTATCCAGCCCTTTACAGAGAAGCTTGCCAACACTTTTATATACTAACGTGCTTTGAACAGTGTCTTGGTATATATTTATACTAAACAAATGTTCGTTTTTATCATGAATATTATTAAGCTTTATATAAAATAAATAATATTACTCACATAGCCAAAATGTCAGAGTCTGAAAACTTTCACCACATATATCCCTGAAAATCAGACCAAAAAAGAAATTAATTATACAACAAATCATTTATTGTTTAAAAATGTAAAAATGACCTTAGAAATATAATGCACAAAGCTGGTTTCCAAGGGACTTATCTTCAGAATATTTTATATATTCCTTCTGAGACAATTTCCATGCTAACAGGTCACACATCCTCTCTCCTTAATTTAGTTAGCATTTGACCAGTTATCTCTTCGCTGCTGCCCTTCAGTTCCAATACTGACTCAGATTCCCTGTCTGAATTCTCCATTGTTATCCACTGTCTGATCCTTCTCATTGGAAATTCTAGCCATACACTTGCAGTCTCTGAGGGATAGAAGGAGAGTCTGAAGGGTAGAAGCCAAGAATTTTGACACAGACTTCAGAGTGTATGTGATCACAAACAGACCAGGTCACATGGTACCGTATTGTAAAGGTCTCAAAAATGCAGTCCATACAAGTCTTTTGAGCTTATTTCTTTGGACACACAGTAAACCAAGTTCTTATCCTCACACCAATGTCACCCTATTGCATTTGCCAAAGAATTGAGGCAACCAGTTTCTGGGCCAAACTGACCCATCTCTAAAAACATTTTGAGGCATCGAAAGGAAATATTTTACCAAATTGGTTTGGATTATTTTATTTCATCCCCATTTTCCCTAGACTTAGACTTTCCAGCGTGACTAGCACACCAGGACTTTTGCCCAGATTCAGTCTTATGTATGGATGTGTATGTAACTGATTTGTGTAGATGGATCAGATCTTCCTTAGACCTTTTTGGCTATTCAGGATTTCCAAGCTCAGTTGTATCATCTGAGCCTGTTTCCTTTTCAATCCCTTATCCCTACAACATCCCCATAGCCTATTTCTATTTCTCTTTATCCACAGTCTCCAGTTATGTGGCCAAGTCACTATTTAAATCAACCATAGAATCAGAAAGCTGACATTCAGGCACACTTTACTCTTTGCAATAGCTCCAGTACAGTTGGCAAAATACTTATTTGGGTTGAACTATGGCTTAAGTTAACCAAGCTGGCTAGCACAGAAAACCAAGTTGGCTTTTAAAGAAAAAGAGAACCCAGTGGGAATTTATAACAAAGAACTGTTTTTTTTTTTAAGTTAGAAATATCAGAGCTATTTAATCTGATTTTTTAAAAGATTTTATTTATTTATTCATGAGAGTCACAGAGAGAGAGAGAGGCAGAGACACACAGGCAGAGGGAGAAGCGGGCTCCACACAGGGAGCCCGATGTGGGACTTGATCCTGGGTCTCCAGGGTCATGCCCTGGGCCAAAGGCAGTACTAAACCCCTGAGCCATTGGGGCTGCCCTTAATCTGATTTCAAACATGCTCCAGAAAACCTCTTTAAGACACTCAATATTCAAAATGACAAAAACTGATCAAACCTAAAATGTTTGATAATTATAGTATATAAAGAGTTCATAAAAACCCATAATCAAACATAAAGAGCAAAAAACATGACCAGTTTTCATTAGCAAAGACAGGACAATTCACAAAAAGGGAAAATACTACGTTAGTAAATCTACTGGAAAATGTTCCACCTCACGGATAACCAAAGAAATTCAAACCAAGACATTGAACTATTGTTTTCTTCGCCCTATCATTTGGTATATCCTTTTATGCCACATGTAGTTTGATATAAAAAAGATTTTGAAAGGCTTGAACTCTCTTCTTGAGAAGGAATAGTAAAATGAGCAACTATACACACTATTACAGGGTCCCTAAGTTTGCTCACCTCCTCTAGAAAGCCATCTGATAGTCTGTTACCAGGGGCCTTAAATTTTATAACCTACTTTGATATGCTGTTATAAAGAAAATTTTCAGGGGCTCCAGGGTGGCTCAGTCAGTTAGGGGTCTGACTCTTGATTTCAGCTCAGGTTATGATCTCAAGGTCCTGAGGTCAAGCCCCTTATGGAGCCTGCTTGAGATTCTCTCTCTCTCTCTCTCTTCCTCTCCCTCTGTCCTGCTGCACACACACTCTCCTCTCTCTAAAAAAAATAGTATTAATTTTTTTAAGTTTAAAAAAAATTTCACAATGAAAATCAATGTACAGAGTTGTAAATTATAATCTGATAATAGTGCAAAGTATCTTACAATAGAGATTTAGTTCAGTTCACTAAAACTTTGAAGCTATTCAAATATTTATGAATTTTAAAACTGAAAAATGCTTAGGAGGTAATGTTGAAAGCAAAGTACAGGATATATTTTATGTACAAAATAATCACAGTCCTTTAAAACAGCACTGTCTAGTATAGTAACCACAGGTCCCTCATGACTAACATTTAAATAAAATTTAAAAGTTATTTCCTCAGTTTCATTAGCTACTCTTCAAATGCTCAGTAGCCACATGCAGCTAGTGGCTTCTGAGTTGGATGGTGCAGGTCCAAAAGTAACTTTCCATTATCTCAAAAAGCACTGAATACAAAATGAACCCTAAAGCTGCATAGTTCAAAGACTAGAAAAAGCTAAAATTGTTAAAATTGAGAAAAACAACAAGAACAACAATAGTTTTATGTGGGCAGTTCAACCAGGGAATTTTTTCCTTCTTCTTGCTCTTTATAGTTTTTAAATTTTCTTCTATGACCATATTAATTTTATAATGGAAAAAATATCACTAGGCTTTATTTTAAATACTTTTTGAAAGTGTAGAAAACAAACACAAGGATAGCTTGGGGAAAGCCAACTGAAATTTTCCTTCTAAAGTTCTTTTTGTTGCTACTGTTAACATTCAGGTCAGATCAGAATTTCAGAATCTTAAGGTCCTTAGGGAATGGAGCGCCATGTTCGGTCTTGGAAGTTTGCACACAACATAATTCAGAATTCCCGTAATTTCCTGTTTGCTGTCCTTCACAGTTCCACACAAGTGGGTCAAAATGCAGCCTTTCAGCTTTAACTGTGCCCTGAAGCCAACATTAAATGTCTCCTTGTGTCTCACCAGTGAAGCTCAAAGAAAAGAATCAGGGAGGTGGGTGGGGGTATGGGGTAACTGGGTGACGGGCATTAAGGAGGGCACATAATGTGATGAGCACTGGATGTCATGCTATAGGTTGGCAGATTGAATTTAAATTTTTATAAAAAATCATTAGTGTCTATGGAAATAATCTGTATCTTTTTCTTTGTTGCCCATTTTAAGTTAATTTACATCTGGTTCTGGCTGAGAATCTAGTAAAGACATACCAAGTGAACCTCAGTAAATGAGCTCTTTCTTCAAGCATCTGAGCTTGCTGCAGTGTGAACATAGGCTTATTCAGCCAGCTTGTGCTCTGGATTCTTGACCCATGCTGATGGGTTTACTGGGGTTCCAGAGTTAGGGTCCAGCCATTCAAGTGTCAGCCACATTCCTGTAGATCTCTCTGGTTGTTTCCTTGACTCCTCTGATGACTGGCCTAGAGCATGGCTACCAAGCTGGTTGTTGCTGAAACATTTTATGTGATTGGGGACATAACCCAAGGAGTTAATGATAGGTTGGGATGCTGAGTAAGTCATTCTTCTGTCTAAACTCTGCAGGTCAATCTATATCTTAATTATGCAAAAATTTATAAGTCTTCTCCAATTAGCTCCAGGAAAAAACAAGGAAATTACAATCCTCAAATTAAACAAGTTTGAAATATGGGAGTTACTGGTCTTTGTGAGATTTAGGCTGGAAGAAATGCCCAGTGAACCAGCGAGGAGAAATTACCTGATGCCTGGATATTTAGTGGAGGGCAAGGACTCACAATGAAAGTGACAGCATATGGGATTTAAGTTTGTGGTATGATAGAGCAATTTTTGAGAAGCACGGGTGGGGTGTGGGAAGTCAGCTGCTTTTGGCCCTGAGACATCATGTCAGAGAGCAAGGAGGTGGTGATCTCTCCTGAGCTGCTGGCGGAACGGCCCCAAAATGGTGACACAGGCTGATGGTTGTGGGTGGAGTACGAGAAAGATGGGAGGAAGGTTAACAAATTGAAAAGTCAATGACAGGAATACTCAAGGCATTAAATATTGAAATCCTGACTCAGCAGGTGAGGGGTATTATAAGAGAAGGAATTTATGTAAGTTAAGGGTAGACATTGGATCACTGACATGTAGCATAAAATGAGTAGGACAGTGGAGCACAGGGTGATTTTAAGTAGAAAGATCAGAGTGCTGTAAATAATGTTTGCAAGCCACTGCTTGACCACTCAACTGAACTAAAACACTAGGAACTATTAAAGATATCCTCCCATCTTCCTGTGGGCTCCCACATCAGAGGGGTTAAACACTTGTGTTTTTCTCTCCCTCATGTTGAGGCCCTCTCTTCTCTTTGGTCTGAGGATGTGAACATCTCTTCCTGATCCTTCCCTCTGATCTCTGCCCCACCTTCCCTCCTCCCCCCCACTTTCTCCTACAACTCACTCTGGTTTGCATCAGTTCACTTCCCAAGGGCCTCATTTCATTGCCTAGAAACCTCAGACCTGGAGGTAAGAGGCAAATATGCTCTCTTTCTTTGCTTCTCTAAACATCCTGTACAGTAGATTACATTGACTCATAGGCAGAAATTATAATATTAAAACCTCCAGGAGCTGTCTTCAAGCCTGGAGGGTATGCCTGATTCGATCTCAAATAATCGCTTGCAAAGATTTGCAAAGACTAAGAAAATTATGGAGGACATTTGGTCTATCCAGCTGTATTTAGTTATCCCTTATTATTTCTATTCCTGTCATCTGATTTGAGTAGCAGAAGTAGAAAGCCTAGGGCACAGTCTTTGTCATTCCAGCTGCTCCATTTATATATTGTATCTATTTTCTTGGTTTGCTCTGGGGTTGAGAGTATTGAACATTTTTAAGCATTTTAAGGATATTCCCCCTTAACGTATGGACAGTTGGAAGAAACATTTTCTAAGTGAGCAATTGATGGAAACCCAAACAATTTTCCAGTTTCTTATAAATCAAATATATCAAATAAAAAAATAATAAAATAAAAATAAATCAAATATATCTGAATTTGAAAGCATGGATAGAGTAACTTTGTGCAAATCCAGGGAATAGAAAGATTTCTCTGGATTCAGAGTTTGGTCAAGGATTTGAGGAAAGCGAATTAAGGTTCCCTTTAAAAAAAAAAAAAAAGAAGATTTATTTTTTAATGAGAGACACAGAGAGGCAGGGACACACGCAGAGGGAGAAGCAGGAGCCTGTTAACAGGACTCGATCCCGGGATTATGACCTGAGCCGAAGGCAGATGCTCAACCATTGAGCCACCCAGGTGCCCTGTGAATTGAGGTTCCTATGCAGCAATTTTGCCATCTCTGACAGTGGCCATTGTTGCAAGATACTGTGTGCTGGGATCACAGCTAAGTGCTTTGCACACATTGTCTCGTTCTGTGCTCCCAAGCTTTGGGAGGTATGAGGAAGCTGAGGTCCCCAGCCCAAAGCGCTGGCCCTTTCCTCCCACCCTCACCCAAGCCCCCACCAACAGGAGCTTGGCACAAAATGTGTTTTGAATTCTCAATGTAGCACTGACATCCGATTGGACACATAACAATGAGATCCTGCTGGGGATACAAAGTCAGACATGCCAAGCTTTTTCCTAAATCATCAAGGGTGGAAAGAAATATACAGAAGACCAACTTGGAAATGTTATTTCATAAGGCTTTGGAGTTATGTCTTTTGAGTTGTTTGGTTTATTTACCCAATTGACACGTATCAAATGAAATACCCGAGAGAACATTTCCTAGTTCCCTGTTAAAGATGTGAATTTTTCAAAGTATTCAATGTCTTAAAAAAAAAAAAAAAAGGATTCGATGTTTGATAACAAATGTCCATTTTAATTCAAATTTTATATTACCATGGATCATTACATTAAAACAAGTTTGCTTGTTTAAAATAATGGCCTTTAATAAGGTATATTTATAAGATACTCTTGAATGAGTTACATCTGAGAAGAAATCATGAAGCTTGTCAGAGCAATCAAAGAGTGGTATTTAAGGTGTAGTGCTATATGGATTCCTGAAACATAAAAACCGTACACTGTGAGGATCTCCTTTCCGCATCAATTTCAGAAACAGAAATGGTGCCAATAAAAAGGTCCCCCGCATAGTGTCCCTTGCTCGCATGCACATTTTCCATCACATGCCAGTAGATAGAAGGAAGCCTTGGGTGCTCCTTGGAATCGCAGTGGAGTGTGATTATGTGGCCAGCAGATGTCTTAACCTGTAACTCTGAAGTCCTGGGTTTAAAAACCTCATAAAGCGGGGTACCTGGGTGGCTCAGTAATTGAGCGTCTGCCTTGGGCTCAGGTCGTGATCCTACAGTCTTGTTATTGAGTCCTGCATCAGGCTCTCCGGTAGGGAGCCTGCTTCTTCCTCTGCCTATGTCTCTGCCTCTTTCTCTGTGTCTTTCATGAATAAATAAATAAAATCTTTTCTTTAATCGTAAAATACGATAAATATGCATTGCTCTGTAGACATGCTCATGTATCTCCTTCTATATATCTGTACATCACTCATTTAAGTCAAATGTATGGCTTTGGCCTTGAAGCTGAAAGCTCAAGGATTACAGAGTCACAGAATTGGACACATGGATTGTGAATACACAATCACAGCCACCTGACCCCTTGCTGGCATTTACTAGTATGTTTGTAGATCACTCAGATCATCTGTATCTCTGATACCAGAGGGCTTCTCTGGGCCTTGAAAGCTTCATCCCAGGTTCTCTGGGGTTCATGGTGTCTGGGGAGACATCTGAGTATGGATGTCTATCTGGTGGACGATGGATGACTGATGAAAGGGTGACTATCCGCCTTCACTGGCAACTCAATGACATTCTGGAGGTTTATGTCTTAAGTGTATAGTTTTATATTTTAAAGGCTGACTAAAAAAAAATAAAAATAAAAAAAATAAAGGCTGCCTTCTAAATCTTACAGGGAATGTAAATCAATGTGTCTTAAACCATTAGCAAGAGGGAAAAATATCCACAAGGAGGAGGCAGGTGGGTGGCTTGTATCATGGGCAAGAGTTAAGGGTCGTAGTCTAAATTGTATTTTTTGGTAAAGAAAATAAGTGAATTTTGTGAGAGGAACAGGTACTTACTGGCAAAATAATGAGAAGCTGTGGAAGTTCTAGAATTGGACATTCCAGTCTCTGGTTTGATGCTAACTTTCACCAAAGGGAAAAAATACCAGCTCGGCAGGGGGACGTGAGGTGCAACAGCCTTCTCAGCAAACATCAGCTCTCTGTGGCAGCAGGGCCCCAAAGGCTCCAGACAGGGCATAGTATCCCTTCAGGCCCATTGGTAATGTTTCATGCAGAGATTTGGGCCAGGTCATAGCCTGAGGAAAGCCAGCTTCCAGTTGATTTCTTGGGCCATGTCCACTGGATCTGGCCTATTCCTCAATGGGAGAGAGGTTTGCCCAAGAGCCAGAAGGAAAGCAGTGGCCTCCTAGCTCCAGGCAAATGATTGCATCTCATTAAGCCACACTTGAGCTGTCTGGTGGGGTTTTCTGTAGGCTCCTAGAGCCTGCCAGCGCTGACAATGAGCAGGACTGCACACACACCAGGTTATATTAGGGCCACAACAGAGGCTCAAGCACATGTGTCCTTCACAGAACATGGTGTGTTTGTCCCATTCCAGCTGCCCCCCCAAGATGCAAATGAGGAGGAAATGTTTCATATTAATGTGGAGAATTTTCTTAATGCCCACATTACAGGGATCAGAAGCCCTGGTGAACTAGTCCATAAAGAGTTCCCACAAATCTCCTCTCACACAGTTACGGATTCAGGTCCTTCTTGGCTTTGCTTTTGTTCACCTTTCCTCCATCTCGCCTTCATCGAGATTCGACTTACAACTACCTTTGCTTTTCGGGCAAGATTTTATTTATTCATAAAAGACAGACGCAGGCAGAAGGAGAAGCAAGCTCCCTGCGGGGATCCCGATGCAGGACTCAATCCCAGGACCCCAGGATCATGCCCAGAGCTGAAGGCAGACACTCAACCACTGAGCCACCCAGGCATCCCAAAACTACCTTTGCTTTTAAGCCTTCTCCCACCACACCTTTCCTTCTCATGTGACCCCGGCGTCTTCCTGTCAACCACTTTCACAGGGCCATCACATGGACACTCCTGTCCTCGTCCATCCTCTAGGATGCTGTCCAGCACGCCTTCATTCCCAGCTTCCAGCAAACTCTGTGTGTATCCAGGAGATTGGCAAATGAGGAACAGTAGGACAGTTGTGGGGGGCAGGGAGCAGGGGGCAGACAGGGTCAATCCAAGAGAGGCTCAGGGAAGGATTTCTTGGGAAAGCCTGTTGATCTAGGCCTCGAAGGATTAGGAGCGGGGACTGCTCCTACTGGCCACAGGTCAGGAATTTGCAGCCACCCTGTGTGACAGCCGTGACATAGAGCCTGTTTTTGTGGCAAAAGGGACATTTGTGCAGGAGTTCAGGCTGAAGATGTGCAACGGGGTCAGGCCATGCTAAGTGGTGAATGCCAGAGTGAGGACCTCAGGGCCCTTCCCTGGAGGCAGCGTTAGTCACGTGTTGGCAGGGGGTTGGTTGCATGAAACAGTAGTGTTGGCTGCAGATGGCAGATCTCGAGAATCAGTTTGCAGTGTTGGAAGATTAGATGGCTTGAACATGGATTTTTTTTGGTGATCTTGCAGGGAGGACACTCGGTGGTCACGGCGCTCTGCCTCGGATTACAGAGTGAGGAGCAGGGAGCCTGTCCTTCTCCCAGGGCCCGGGGTAGGGGTGAATGCTTTTCAGTTGAGGGCTTTACCCCTTGATCGGTGCCAGCCTGGGGGTAGGAATAACTCACCTGATCAGCATTGTCTTAGTCCTTTCTGGAGGCTGTAACCAATCAGCACAGGCGGATGGCTTTTATAAACAGAAAACTTTGCTCACAGTTCTGGAGGCTGGGAAGTCTGAGATCAAGGCATGAGCAGTTTCAGTGTCTGGTGAAGGGCTCCTTGCGGGTTAAGAGAGGACAGTATTCTCTCTTTGTCCTCACATGGCAGGAGGTATTAAGGGAGCTCTCTGGCATCTATCTAATGGGGGAACTAATCCTCATCACCTCCAGTTGGCCTTACCTCTCAACGTCATCACATTGGGGGATAGGATTTTACTTTTCTAAGGGCACTGATCCCATTCTCCAGGGTCCTATTCTCATGACCTAATCAACTCCCCAAGGCCCCACTTCCTAAAACTGTCACATCAAGGGGTAGGGCTTCAACATAAGAATTTTGGAGAAGCACAATCAGTGTCTATCAAGTGTGATCTGGCCAAGACACTTCTCTGGCCACATTTACTTCAGGCAGGGTGACTACATGGAGACCCACTGGCCAATGAGCTCACTCTGAGCCTAGCCTCAGTCCTCTTTCCATCCCTGGGGGGCAGCAGAGACCAGGCGGGCCCTGGCAGCCCCTTCTCTCTTTGCTTCCTCTGTTCCAGCTTTGTCACCTCCATCAGGTCACCCTGCATTGAGAAAGACACTTGCTTTCAGTTTGGGAGAAATTGTAGATGAGGGTGACAAGAGTCTTTTTCGGACAAGAGTCTTTTTAGGCTAGGCCCACCCTGTTCACAAGGAGCCATGTCTGAGGTAGTGAAACCTTTACTAGGATCATTTTTTACTCAGCTGGTTAAAACCCCCAAGAGAAGGTGGGTGTGATGAGCACCACCCCTCAGGACTGCCTTTAAACCTTTCCTGAGAGGGGAACAAAACCTCATTGTTTCTCCTCTTCAGTTGTCCCTGTGTCTCCTACATTGCTGTTCTGTTTTCCTCCTTGAAATCCCATGCCCTGGCAAGTTCCTAAAAAGCAAGCAACACCACGTCTCCTAGGACATGCTGTTCCTTCATAGATAGCAATTTTCCCGAGCAAAGTGGATTATCCCTCATGCTCTACAGGTTCCACCACCCTGTGAAGCATCGTGAAAATCTCATTTAGTTCATTTAGACTTAGTCCAGGGGCTTTGATGTGTAGCATACAAGTTTATAAATATTCCCACATGGCCCGGGGTGGGTGTGGGGGAGGGGGGCTGATAAGAAATTCTCCCTGTGGAGTAAATAACCCAAAGCGCTCGATGCCTGGCCGGCTCAGTGGTTGAGCGTCTGCCTTTGACTCAGGTCGTGATCCCAGGGTCCTGGGATCGAGTCCCACATTGGACTCCCAGCATGGAGCCTGCTTCTCCCTCTGCCAATGTCTCTGCCTCTCTCTCTGTGTAGCTCATGAATAAATAAATAAAATTAAAAAAAAAAAAACCTCAAAGCACAAAGTCAGGATCTTAATTGGGAAAAATAAAAAGAATGAAGGTGGCATGGTTAGATTTTCATCACAGGATCTGCACTTCTCATTGCAAAAAAGGGAATTTTTCGTTGGCCTGCCTGGATGAGCTTTCTGCACCTTCCAACTCCAGGTGGGCTCCCACCACCTGGGAGCTTATGCGGAATGCAACATCGCAGGCCCCATCTGACTCTGGATCAGGATCCGTGTTTTAACGAGTTCCCCTGCTTGCTCATAGCACACATCAAGTTGGAGGACCCCTTCTGCAGCCCTGTGCTTCCCAAAGTGGAGCCTGCACAGGAATCACCCAGAGGGCTGAGTGCAGATACAGATTCCCAGGGCCCCTGCCGAGATTGCATTTGTAGACCTAGTCGAAAGTACAGTGATACTGATGATGCCGCCAGTCAGCTGGTTGCTTTCTAGTTTTGCCCTCAATCAGAAGCTCTAGTTCCAGTCCACACACACGTTATGGTAAATGGTTAAGAGCAAAGAGCAGCCCCCACCTGCACGTGCAGGCAAAGCTTCAGTGGGACCAGCGCAGGCAGCGGCCCTGCTTCCAGAGTGGCTCTGAGTACAGTCACAGTGGGCACAGAGGGACAACCAGCTGGGTGAGTCATCCCTGGAACTTGGTGCTGAACTCAGTCCACTCTTCCTGGCCACTGTCCTTCAGGCTGGTTTGAGGTCACTTCCCAGCAGACTCCACATGGAGCTTGGGGGTTCTTCCCAGTCCAGTCTTGAAACTCTTTTGAGTTTCAAGCCTCCTTTTTTTTTTTTTTTTTAATTTTACTTATTTATTCATGAGAGACACAGAGAGAAAGAGAGAAAGAGGCAGAGACACAGGCAGAGGGAGAGGCAGGTTCCCTGTGAGGAGCCTGATGCCGGACTCAATCCCAGGACCCCAGGATCACAACCTGAGCCAAGGGCATTCGCTCAACCACTGAGCCACCCACGCATCCCTTAGGAGCCTCCTTTATATGAATTTAGCGCCATTCTCTCTTTTCCTGACTCCTCCCAGGGTCCAGACCCTTACCTTTGAATAAAGCCGGTAAAAGCCCGAAGAGAGCCCTGTCCCCAGGGATCCCATCACATCTCTTCTGGAGAGTGCTAACTCTAATAACTTTCTAATGGAGACTCACTTGGTTGATGCCAGTGTGTATATACCCACCTTTTAAACAGGGCTTCTTTGAAGACCACAGTATGCCTTTCTAGAATTTCTTTATATATGGGGGAAAAAAAAGTTAACTCTCCCATCAGAGATGTCACTATTGAGTTTAACCTTCTTTAGATTCTTTTAGAATTCTTTCAGTTCTTATTTGGGCCTTTGCTGATCTTCAGCCCTGAAATTTTCAACCTATAAAACCATAGGCCCCAAGACATGATTTCTTAATGACTGTTGTTTCTGGGGGTTAAAATTTTACCACTGGTAATGATAACCAGTAAAAGGCACATAGATAGATATTTTAAAAGCCATGCATATCATTTGTATAAAAGAGAAATGTACACAGTGAAATAAACATTGTCCCTTGAGCCATGAAGTCCCTCTGTATCTGTCCCACTGTGCATTCGTATTATTTTTTTTATTGGAGTTCAATTTGCCAACATATAGCATAACACCCAGTGCTCATCCCATCAAGTGCCCCCCTCAGTGCCCATTCCCCAGTCACCCCCACCCCCTGCCCACCTCCCTTTCCACCACCCCTTGTTCGTTTCCCACAGTTAGGAGTTTCTCATGTTCTGTCTCTCTTTCTGATATGTCCCACTCATTTTTTCTCCTTTCCCCTTTATTCCCTTTCACTATTTTTTTATATTCCATGTGCTTTCATATTTAAATGAGCAGTGCTAGGGAGGAAGTTTAAAGGTTGAAGAGATTGGCATATTGACGATCATCTGCTTTACAGAACTTGGTAAAGATCTCTTTTTGAAAAGTGGGTCTTTTCAACCTGATTTGAATTGGCACACTTTACAGAAGGAAAGAACAAGACAAAATTAGGATCAGAAAATTTTCCTTGGTGAGCTGAGTTTCCTGGAGATTTCCCAGAACTGCAGTCAAAAGGTTGTCCGGAAGAGTATGCTGGGCCTTTGTAACACTGCACTATGAAACTTAGGGAACCTTCTAACATGAGGAAGGCAGACTCTGAGCGGAAAACATGAACAGCTTGAACACCTAGTCTTCATGGCCATCCCTGAAATGTCATTTATTCATTCATCTCCTTTGAGAAGTTTGGGGGAGGGAGGGATGTATCCAGGTATATCCATTGCAAGTATTTTATACAACAAACAGAAAAACACAGTTCAAACTAGCTTCAAAACTAAAGAATACATATTGGCCAATGTTGCTGAAAATCCAGAGGCAGAACCAAGTTCAGGTATTAAAAGCAAATGAGCAGGACCTGGTTAATTTTCTATTTCAAGATGGTTGTCTGAAGTTCCTGAGCCTACGTGAGTCCTCATCCACATTCTGCATGAAATCAAGGTTCTCTCTTCCAAAGTTCCCAGCAAAAGTCCTGGAGTTAATGGGGCCAGTTGGGCTGCTTGGCTAAACTGATGACCATAAACCAGACAGTAGTTGTTCTAAGTGATGTGGGTCTGGATTCAGAGCCCTGCCCTGATCCAGGCTGGATGCCATCGGAGTAGGATGCTCTGGCTTCAACCACCAGGCCCCCAGGAGCGGTGGAGGTGGGCTGAGTCCCAGGCAGGTGTTTTCACTGCTGGAAACTTAGTCATCACACATAGCACTAAACTGTGGGGGCCAGAAAGTATCATCGGTATAGCCAGGAAGAAGTGTCCCCATGCACCAAGGCTTTTATGTCCCCAGGAAAAGGAGGACTCTCCCTAATCTGCTGCCTTTGTCTGTGACCTGGGTGTGGGAATGACCTAGTGGTGAGTGTGTCTGTGGGAGGAAGAGCTGGTCACCTGCTTGTCAGTCTGAGAGTTAACTTAATAAAAGAGCTGATGGGTGTCATGAACCCTTTGCATGTAAATCCTGATAAAAGCTACTACCATCCAGCCCGAGGCTACAAAATTTTGAATGCATACAGGAGATGGGTTGTACTTCCAACACAAACAAGTCACAGATTGAGTAATCCTGTAATTCATGCCTTGTTTTTCTAATTTTTTTCAGAACCGAATGGAGGAAAGCAAAGCACTCTTTAGAACAATTATCACATATCCCTGGTTCCAGAACTCTTCGGTTATTCTATTCTTAAACAAGAAAGATCTTCTAGAGGAGAAAATTATGTATTCCCACCTAGTTGACTACTTCCCAGAATATGATGGTAAGTCAGCACTCTTCAGCCAGCCCAGTAGCAGGGGATCTGCTTGGCTGCCTAGCCAGCAATACAAGAGCTCACACATTGCACGTAGCACATTGTTGCTGCCTCTGCCTGGAAAGGCTGCCTGTGTGATTGATGAAGTACAAATGATTGTTTGCCCTGCTCTTTAACAACCTGAAAGGTTTCAATTCCCCCGACAATGCTGAAAAGTGATAGCGAAAGAAAACAACTTACGTGTTTTGAATTAAGTGCATGAGAGGAGGAACAGTCCCCTAGTTTTGAACAATTGTGTATCGACCATCATAATGCCTTCTTTTGTTAACTGTCTGCTCTTGCCTCTGTGGAAAAAGAACAGAGCTTTGTGTCCAGAGCCCAGCCTCTGAAATCACTCTACCCAGGTTCACCTTCACAGTTTTGATACTTTGTAGAACCATGATCAAGTCATTCAATTTCTCAAGACTTTAGGACCAAGCTCATGCGATTGTTTTGTAGACTATCCGAGATACATGTATGATATTTTAGCATGATACTTGACACATGGTGAGTGGTAGGAAATATTTTGGGGAGGGCGCTGCATGACCTCATCCTGTCATCCTTCAGGATGGCACCAACCTCTACACTCTTCCTGTAGTTCTTAGAATCCATAACACCTGCATCAGTACTCCTTTGTTTTTGCATTACTTACTTCTTATAAACACATCTTGCCTACTCAAGTAGACTGTGAAATCCTCAACGACTGGGCATGACACTCAACCATTCTGAGAAATACTTGTTGACAGGTAACAAAATGCATCCACACCAAGGCACTCTGAAAAAAGCCAGTCGCAGCCACTGCTCAGAAAGAGCTTCTCTGGCAAGAGACCCACACACCTGCCCATACGTACTGGAGTCTAGATTAGGAGTGGCAAACTATGGCTTGCTACCGCTTTTTATAAAGTTTTATTGAAACAGTCACACCCATTCATTTATCCACAGACTGTTTCTATGCTTTAATAGCACAGTTGAGTAGTTGTGACCAACCGAATTGCCCACAAAACCTAAAATACTTATGCTCTTTGCCCCTTTCTTCTTTCAATTGAAATATAGTTGATCCATAAGGCTATATTAGTTTCAGGTGTATAACATAGTGATATGACAAGTCCGTCTATAATGCTGTGCTCACCGCAGGGGGAGCTTCCGTCTGTCACCATACAGCATTGGTGACTATATTCCCTATGCTGTGCCTGGGCTTGATTCATTCCACAACTGGAGGCTTCTGTCTCCCCCTCCCCTTCACTCATTTCACCCATCTATCTACCCAACCCAACTCATCCGGCAGCCATCAGTTTTTGGTATTTATGGGTCTGTTTATTTATTTATTTGTTCTTTAGATTCTGTGTGAGTGAAATCATATGGTGGTTATCCTTTTTTTTTCTTTTTTATGGTGGTTACCTTTCTCTGAATTATTTCACTTAGCATTATACTCTCTATGTTGTCTCAGTGGCATGACCTCTCCTTATGCCTATGTAATATTCCATCGTGTGTGTATGTATTGTGTGTGTACATACACATCTATACACATAGAACACCTTCTTTATCCATTCATCTGTTGACAGACACTTGGGTTGCTTCTGTATCTTGGCTATTGTAAATAATGCTGTAGTAAACATAGGGGTGCATATATCTTTTCACATTTATATATGTATTATATATAATATATACTTATGTATATATGTATAATATATATACATGTGTATTTATTTACTTTTTTGTTTATTTATTGCTGGGTAGTGGAATTACTGAATCATGCTAATCCTGTTTTTAGTTTTTTGACGAATTTCCATACTGTTTCCACAGTGGCTACACCTGTATTTAGACCCACCGATGGCACAGGAGGGTTCCTTTTTTTCCACATCCTCATCAACACCAGTTTCTTATATTTTTTATTTTACCCATTCTGACAGGTGTCAGGTGATACCTCAGTGTGGTTTTAATTTGCATTTCCCTGATGATTAGTGATGTTGAGCATCTTTTTTATGTACCTGTTGGCCACCTGTATGTCTTCTTTGGAAAAATGTCTGTTCAGGTCTTCTGTCCATTTTTAATCAGATTATCTGTATTTTTAGTATTGAGTTGTTGAAGTTCTTTATATATTTTGGGTATTAAACCCTTATCAAATATGTTTTGCTTTATTTTGTTGAAGATTACCTTCACTGTTCCCAAGCTTTTTATTTGAGTATAGCTTTAATAAGGTTATTTTTGCTTTGGTTTCCCTTCAGAGGAGACCTAACTAGAAATATGTTGGTAAAGCCAATATCAAAGAGATTACTGCCTGTTTTTTTTTTTTCTGGGAGTTTTATGGTTTTTAAATCTCAAATTTGGGTATTTAATCCATTTTGAGTTTATTTTTGTATGTGGTGCGAGAAAGCGGTCCAGTTTCACTATTTTTCAGGTAGCTCTCCAGTTTTCTCAACATCAGGTATTGAAGAGATTGTCTTCTCCCCATTGGGTATTCTTGCTTCTTTTGTCACAGATTAATTGACCATGCAAGTGTAGGTTTATTTCTGGGCTCTCTATTCTGTCCCATTGACCTATGTGTCTGTTTTTGTGCCAATTTAATAGTTTTTTGATTACTACAGGTTTTTTTTTAAGATGTTTTATTTATTCATGAGAGGCGGGGGGGGTGGGGCAGAGACATAGGCAGAGGGAGAAGCAGGCTCCATGCAGGGAGCCTGATATGAGACTCAGTCCCAGGACCCCAAGATTATGACCTGAGCCAAAGGCAGATGCTCACCCACTGAGCCACCCAGGCATCCCTGATTACTGCAGTTTTATAGTAGATCTTGAAATCTGGCATTGTGATACTTCCAGCTTTGTTCTTATTTCTCACTTTTTTTTTTTTTTTTGGCTATTTAGGGTCTTTTGTGGTTCCATAAAAATCTTAGAAGGGGATCCCTGGGTGGCTCAGCAGTTAAGCGCCTGCCTTCGGCCCAGGGCGTGCTCCTGGAGACCTGGGATCGAGTCCCACATCGGGCTCCCTGCATGGAGCCTGTGTCTCTGCCTCTCTCTCTCTCTCTCTCTCTCTCTCTCTCTCTCTCTCTCTCCCCCTCTGTGTCTCATGAATAAATAAAATAAAAATCTTTTTAAAAAATCTTAGAATTGGTTGTACTATTTCTATGAAAAATGCTCTTGGTATTTTGATAGAGATTTTGTGAAGTCTGTCAATTGCTTTGGGTAGTATGGACATTTTAATGATACTAATTCTTCCAATCCATGAGCATGGAAAATCATTCCATTTATTTGTGTCATCTTCAATTTCTTTTATCAGTATTTCATAGTTTTCAGAGTATAGATCTTTGTTAAGTTTATTCCTAGGTATTTTATTTTTGGTGCAATTGTAAATGTGATTGTTTTCTTCATTTCTCTTTCTGCTACTTCATTATTAACTGTATAGAAATGGAACCAATTTATGTGTACTAATTTTGTATCCTACAACTTTACTTATTCTAGTAATTTTTCACTGGAGTCTTTAGGGTTTTCTATGTATAGAAATATATTGTACAAATACTGACAGTTTAACTTCTTTCTTATCAATTTGCATGCCCTTTATTCCTTCTTCTTGTCTGATTGCTGTCACTAGTACTTACAGTACTATATTGATTAAAAGTAGTGAGAATGAACATCCTGATCTTAGGGGAAAAGTTTTTCCCCATTGAGAATGATGTTAGCTGTGGGTTTTTCATATGTTGCCTTTATTTTGTTCAGTTATAAGTCTAAGCCTACTTTGTTGAGGGTTTTCATCATGAACAGATGTTGAATTTTGTCAAATGCTTTTGCTGCCTCATTTGAGATAGTCATATGGTTTTTATCTTTCATTTTGTTAATGGGATGTATCACATTGCTTGATTTGTGAGTATTGAACCACCTCTGGATCCCTGGACTGGATCCCTTGTGACCGTGGTGAATGATCCTTTTAATGTATTGTTGAATATGGTTTGCTAATGTTTTTTGATTTTTGCATCTAAGTTCATCAGAGATGCTGGCCCGTAGAGTTTTGTTTGTTTGCTTGTTTTTGTAGTGACTTTTGTCCAGTTTGGGTAAGAAGGTAAAACTGACCTTATAGAATGCATCTGGAAGTTTCCCTTCCTGTCCTGTTTTTATAATAGTTTGATATAATGATTCAGAATAGATATTTTTTTAAAGTTGGGTAGAATTCACCTGTGAAGCCAATTGACACTAGACTTCCAGTTTGTTTGAAGTTGATTACCAGTTCCATTTTATTACTAGTAATTGATCTGTTCAGATTTTGTTTCTTCTGATTCACTTTTAGAAGATTGTATGTTTCTAGGAATTTATCTGTTTCTTATAGATTGTCCAACTTGTCAGCATAGAATTTTTTATAGTAGTCTTTTATAATCCTTTGTATTTCTGTGGTTGGTTGTTACTCTCTTTCTTTCTTAATGAATTTGACTAAAGGTTTATCAATTTTGTTTATCTTTTCCAAGAACCTGGTCTTGGTTTCATTGATCTTTTCTGTTTTTTAGTCTCTTTCATTTATTTCTGATCTGATATTTATCAGGTCCTCCTTCTACTAAATTTGGGTTTTCTTTGTTCTTTTTCTAGTTCTTTTAGGTGTAATGTTAGGTTGTGTGAGATTTTCATTTTTGAGGTAGGTCTGTCATTATAAATTTCCCTCATAGAACTGCTTTTGCTGCATATCAAATATTTGGCCCTTTATTTTCATTTTCATTTGTCTCCATGTATTTTTTAGTTTCCTCTTGGGTTTTTTTTTATTGATCTGGTGGTTGTTTACTACCAAGTTATTTGGCCTCTGTGTGTTTGTTTTTTCTGGTGTCTTTTCTTATTACTGATTTCTAGCTTTATACCATTGTGGTTAGAAAAAAATGCGTGATATGGTCCCAGTCTTCTTAAATTTATTGAGGCTTGTTTTTTGGCCTAGCATGTGATTTCTCCTGGAGAATGTCCCATGTGCATTTGAAAACAATGTGTATTTTGTCGCTTTGGATAGAATTTCTATATGTATCTATACGTAAATATATTTCTGTATATATCTGGTCTAATGTGTCAGTCAAAAACGTGGTTTCTTTGTTGATTTTTTGCCTGGATCATTTATCCATTGATGTAAGTGGGTTTCAAAGTCCCTTGGTATTACTATCACTTTCTGTTTTTATATCATTAATATTTGCTTTTCTGTATTTAGGGGCTCCGGTGTTGGGTACATAATTAAACAATTGTTTTACCTTCTTGATGGATTGACCCCCTGACCGTTATGTAATCCCTTCGTCTCTTGTTACAGTCTTTGTTTTAAAGTCTGTTTCATCTGATATAAGTATTGGTGCCCAGCGTTTTTTGTTTTTTTTTTTCCACTTTCTTTTGTATGGAATATTTTTTATCTGTACTTTCACTTCAGACCTAAAGGCACACACACACTGAGTCTCTGGTAGGCAGCATTTAGAGACGTCTTACTTTTTTCTCTATTCTGCCATCCTGTGTCCTTTGATGGAACATTTAGACAATTTACATTTAAAATAATTGTTGATAGCTATGTACCTAATGCCGTTTTTTTTTCTTACTGCCATTTTATTAAAAATTTTTTGGTTGTTTTTATTCTCTGTTTCTTTCTTTTGTTCCCTTCTTCTCCTTGTTTGCTGTCTTGTGATTGCTGACTCTCTGTAGTGCTATGCCTGGCTTTTTTAGTTTTTGTGTATCTGTATTCCAGGTCTTGGGCTTGCAGTTCGAGGTTCGAACATAACATCCTAAGTATGTCGTGGTCTGTATCAAGTTTTGATGGCCACTAATGTTTGAACACATTCCAAAAGATCTTTTTTACTCACTCCTCCAGTTTATATATATGTTATCCCATTTTACGTCTTTTTATTCATACTTTTTTTTTAAATTATGGCCTTTTCCACTTGAAGAAGTCACTTTAACATTTCTTGTAAGGTCCTTTAGTAGTGATGAAGTCCTTTATCATTTGTTTGTCTGGGAAACTCAATATCTCTCCCTCAGTTCTGAATGCTAACCTCACCAAGTAAAGTATTCTTGATTGCAGATTTTTTTCCCCTTTTAACATTTGAATCTATCAATCATGCCTCTTTCTTCTGGATGACCATATACCTGCTGAAATATCAGTGGATAGACTTAAGTGATTTACCTTTTATGTAAATTTTTGCTTCTCTCTCGCTGCTTTTAAAATTCTCTTTTTAACCCTTGACGTTTAATTATTGTGTCCGTGGGCCTCCTTGGGTCCATCTTTTTGAGACTCTATGCTTTTTGAACCTAAAGGTCTGTTTTTTCTCCCTTAGATAAGGGAAGTTTTCAGCTATTACTTCTTTGAATACATTTTCTTACTCTTTCTCTTTTTCTGGTGCCTCATAATACAGACATTTGCTTGCTGGCATTCAAGACATCCCTTAACCTATCCTCATTTTAAAAACATTTTTTGTACCGCTGAGCTTGTGTCCTTTCCATCACTTGGTCTTCCTTTTTTTTTAATATTTTATTTATTTATTCATGAGAGAAACAGAGAGAGAGAGAGAGAGAGAGAGAGAGAGGCAAAGTCACAGGCAGAGGGAGAAGCAGGCTCCATGCAGGGAGCCTGACGTGGGACTTGATCCCGGATCTCCAGGATCACGCCCTGGGCTGAAGGCAGTGCTACACCATAGAACCTCCCAGGCTGCCCTCATCTGGTCTTCCTTATCATTAATTTGCTTTTCGGTGTACATTTTTTTTCATTCCAGTTATTGTATTAATTTTGATTTTTTTTAATACATTTTCTCTCTTATTGAAGAATTTCTTACTGAGTTCCTCTACTTTTCTAAGCTGGTGGGCATCTTTATGACCATTAAACTCTATCAGGCATATTGCTTAGCTCAGTTTTAGTTTTTTTTGTGAGGTTTGTCTTGTTCTTGTTTGGGGCATATTCCGCTATGTCATTTGGCTTGACTGTCTATGTTTGTCTCTATGAAGTAGGTGGAACAACTATGTCTCCTAAACTTGATGGGATAGTCTCGTGTATGGTTGCCCACTGTGTAGACCATGTGTTTGTGCATGATGACTTTTTGCCAGAGCTGTGGCTGGCATGGGCTGGGGATCCCACAGCACTGCATGCTGGGGTTGCCCTGGTGGGATGGTTGGAGCTGAAGTGGGCATGGATGGGGGCAGTCCTGGGGCTCTTACAGGCAGCACCTTGGCAGAATAGTTAGATCTGAAGTGAGTACAAGCTAGGGGATCCCAAGGCTTTCCATGTAGAGGGTGCCTTGGCAGGACATTTAAATTTGAAGTAGACATAAGCCGGCATACCCCAGGCAGGATAACTCAAGAGGAAGTAAGTGCAAGCCAGGGGTCCTGGGCCTGTAAGCACAGGGAGCAGTCCCAGGGCTCTCTACTCAAGATGCCCTGGAAGAACAATTGAAGTTCAAGTAGGTGTAATCCGGAGTGTCCCAGGGGGCACTATGGCAGGGTAGCTAGAGCCAAGACAAGGTACAAATCTCAGGGCACTCTAAGGTGCTTCCCACAGGGCTCCCCAGGGTGCCCTGGCAGGGCTGCCATAGGCAGGGTGGTAGGAGCCTAGAGTGTTCCTGCATGCTTAGCACCCATGCCCTGTTGGAGTGATGGCTAAGGCTGTAGTGAGCAATGATCAGGGGTATTCCAGGGTGCATAGAGCTAGGCCAACCTTGGTGGGAGGGCCAGGGCTGGTGTGGGCTAGGGTCCCACGGCTCCTTGAGGCAGGAGGTCAGCTAGGGTACCCACAGCCTACTCCCATCAAGGCGGAGGGATACATCAACTGTGGCACTCACCAGCCCCTCTGACCAGGAGACAGTTCCAGCAGCTCCCCACCTTATGGCAGGTTCAAGGGCTGGTCCCTTTACATTCTATTTGCCTTTATAACCCACAGCATTTTTCCTGTGCCTATGGACAGACAGATCTACTTACAGTCCCTCAGTGCTATTCCTCTCTGCCACAACGGGTAGCATTAAGGCTTGGGGTTCCCTTCAGTACCCTGTCTTCATCTCTCTCGCCATTCTTTGTGTAGTCTATCAGCCAGCCCTCACTTCTTCAAGAGGATCTGCTCTAGCAGTAAGTGTGGCCTGGAGGAGGTGAGTTAATGGTCTTCCTGTGTCACCAACCTCACTCTTGGGTCCTTTACAGAGAAAGCATGCCAAACTCAGGTCTAGATGATTAGTAGGTCAGACCACAGCTTTGAATGTCACAAAGTTCCAACTCTGCCACTTAACTGCCATGGTGAGCTTAGACAAGTCTATTCAACCATTCAGTTTGCTAAGTAGAAAAGAATTAAATAGAATTGCATATAGGTCACTTACCGCGATACCTGGCAGGGAGAAGAGCACAAGCCCAGGTGTAGCTATCGTAAAGATGTAGGGAACAGGTGTGTATGACAGACTCCTCTTTAAATGAGATTATCAATGTAGGATGTGCAGTAGGTATCAGTTCAGCAAGCTCCCTCAGAAATGCAATTACTTAAAAAAAAAAAAAAAGAAAGGCAATATTCAACTGGCTTTATAGCTTTGTGAAGTCACAAAGCTTTGTGAAGTCCTTAAGGAGGGGGTTTGACTCATCTTTTCATCCCACGGGCATTTGGGGCAGGGCCAGCTCACAGAAGGGGAACTGAATTTCCCTTCTCAAACATATCTAAGATCCTAAAGGTGGGCAGCTTGCAATAGAAATGTTTGGGGGATGCTATCAGGCATTAGAAATAGAACTCTCTGTAGTTTGTCAGCAGTGTGCGCTCCTGTCCATTCTCCAAGTACCTTCTCCTTTGTGCTTTCCTGTTCCTTCAAGACCAAATGCTTTCAGGATACCTGGGGGGCTCAGTGGTTGAGCGTCTGCCTTTGATTTAGGGCATGATCCTGGGGTCCTGGGATGGAGTCCCGCATAGGGCTCCCTGCAGGGAGCCTGCTTCTCCCTCTGCCTCTCTCTTAACTCACCTCCTGCTTCTCCCCTGCAGGGAGCCTGCTTCTCCCTCTGTGTCTCTGCCTCTCTCTATGTCTCTCATGAATAAATAGAAAATCTTAGGGGAAAGAAAAATGCTTTCTTAGCTGAGACAGTGTTTTCATTTTTACCCCCTTTTTATTGGACACCAGCCTGCCACTCAGTTATAAATGCCAGACTGTATCCCTCACTGTTTTGCGGAAACTATAGAAGTAAGGAACTTGGTGTGTCACTAACTTGGTCTCCAACAGCAATGGGCTAGTCTTTAACCACAAGAGGTACCTGAATAAGATGGGCATAAAGCATCTGACTTATACCTAAGCATACATTTGCCTCTCTCTCCTGAAAGAGACTTTATTTTTCCCCAGAGTTCAGTGAGAACCAGCAAGTGGGGAATGATGCCCCACTCTGTACATAGCACCCCTGTTAGGCCAGCAGGTTTTCAAGATGTGCTTGCATGCAAGACGACAGGGGATAAATACAGCACAGCCTGCCCCATGGAGCAAAGTCGCCAAGGCTCAAGCTACTCCATGCAGTACCCACAGCACACCACACGTGGGTTTGAATTTTTTTTTTTTTTTGCACCAACAAAAGACTTTTTCTGTGATACATATTTTGGGTACTTTTTTTTCCTTCTTTGCCATGTCCTCATGATCTCTTTACCTATGTCTTTCATCCAGTGAATTTCCCCAGATTCCCCATCATTATGAGCATTTCTTCCTTCCAACATGTGTGCATTGCCAAGGGCTTAAACTGTGAACATGTTTTTTTTTACTGTTAATCTCCATCAATGTGCACATAACGCACAGAGAACAGAGAACTCAGCCGTGGAGAAAGAAAAAAAGACACTTATTCACAGAGCAAACACAGCTGTCATTTCATACAAAGCCCTTGTAAGAGCTGCAACTAAAAAAATTCTAGGCCGACTCTGCAGTGATGTTTTTATAACAAACATGTTTCTAGTATTATGAATTTCACACTTCCACATTTCTGCACGTACAAGATCTTAATCATGATGAATGCCATTTCTGTATTTCTCTGCAGGAAGAGAAATTACCATTTCCACATGGATGTGAATTGCAGAATTGTTCATAGAGACTGTGGAATCCTGTGCCTGCTAAGATGGCCATAATGATTTATTTGTAGTTTGTGTTTATTCAAATCATATAATTTATGCTTAAAAACCTAATATATTGCAAGTGCTCTTCGCTGAACTCGGTCCGATCTAGTTGTGATAGTCTTTAGGGTTTAAGTAAAAATAGCCCTTTTTTCCCCAAATAGGGTAAATACAAAAATCAAAGGGAACTTCCATCACAAGCCAGAAAGATGGGGTTCCTTTATGAAAATGAGAAGATGCTCCAACCCCAACAATCTCTTAGTCCTAGTTTTAAATATTCTGTTACTGCTGTGGAATTAGTTAAATCAATAACACCGAGAAAGTTAGGACATTATACTCATGGTATTTGTATGGCACTTTCATTATAATACCAGCCTTCTTGATTGCTGACAAAAATTTCTATTCTGGTCACTGAAGTCAAAAATGTAAACGTTACCTTTGTTAATTCTGCAAATGGGAATAATCCATTTGTCTTCATGGCTCTTTCCTCCCTCCTGGCAGGGTTAGATATAAGCTTACAGAGGTAATCCTCACTTTGCAGTAAGGCTGGTTTGAAAAGTCTTCAATTTGGCCATCTAAAATTCGTGAAGCATTTTGTTAGAAGTGATAGGCCCTGTCAAGTTTTCATAGATTTCTTTATCCCAACCAATAGATAACGAGAATATTGATAGAAAAAATGGAAGCTGTGGACCCCAAGAGGGTCTTGTCAGACAGAAGGATGTGGAGTAGGAGAAGGTTATAGCATGACTGCCATCTTTCTTAGGATGGAATTCACTGGAAAAGATGGAAATGTTACATATATAGGGCCTCAGAGACTAATATAGATGCTCAGTAGTTGATAGGTGTAGTGTTTTGATGTTACTCATTAACATTAATTTCAGGATCACATTAATACATTTATCAGGATCTACAAAATAGTTATTTTATTTTATTTTATTTTATTTTATTTTATTTTATTTTATTCAAAATAGTTATTTTAATACAGCTCTACTGACCTATAACTCACATGCCATGTAATTCACCCATTCAAAGCACACAGTTCAGTGCTTTTTGATATATATCTTACCATAATTTAAAAATCTAACAAAATTTGTCATTTTAACCATTTTAAAGCATACAGTTCAGTGACATTAATTATATTCACAGTGCTGTACAGCCATCACTATTCCCAAAACTTTTCATCACCCCAAACCATTAAGCAGTCACTCCTCATTTCCCCTTTCCCCAGCTTCTGCAACTAACTTCTAATCTACTTTGGCTCTATTAATGTTCCTATCCTATGTACCTCATATAAGTGCAGTCATACATTTGTTCTTTTGTCCGGCTTCTTTTACTTAGCCTGATGTTTTCAAGATTCACACAGGTTGTGGCAACTTTTCTAGGGCTGAATAAAACTCTGTTGTGTGTCTCCTACCTCTTGTTTATCCATTCCTCTGTAGATGGCCACATGGGTCGTTTCCACACTTTGGCTATTGTGAATACTACGCAGTGAAATTCATTGTCCAAATAACTATTACAGTCCCTGCTTTCAATTCCTTTGGATATATACCTAGGAATAAAATTGCCAGGTCATATGGTAATACTATGTTGAGCTTTTGGGGGAACTACCCAATAGTGCGGCTACACCGTTGTACAGTCCCACCAACAATGCACAAGGGTTCCAGTTTTTCCACATCCTTGCCCACACAGATTTTTATACTTTTTTTGATGACACCCATTCTGGTAGATGTGAAGTGGTATCTCATTGTGATTTGGATTTTTATCGAAGATGAATGATCTTGAGCCTCTCTGCACATGCTTATTGGCCAGCTGTAGTTCTATTTTCTGAATATTAACCTCTTACCAGATATGTGATTGGCCATCCATTCTGTAAGTTGTCTCTTCACTGTCTTGATAGTGATGCACAACTTTGACGCACAAGTTTTTTTATTTTGATGAGGTCCAGTTTACCTATTTTTTCTCTTTTGTTCCCTGTGATTTTGGTGTCCTATGTAAGAATTCATTGCAAAATTATTAACTAAGTTTTTAATATATCCTGGTAAATATCTCACAATCCTAATGCAAGGCATCTAGGACATCGTTTGGCATGGAAGAGACCCTGAATAAATCTAAGAAAATATAAGCCAGTCATTCTCATCACCACATATAGTGCATTGAAGACTACATAAATGTGGTGTGCCCAGCAGCAGCAGCAATCTAGAAGCTAGACAGATGGATGGTCAGATAGCATGACAAAGAAAAACAATTACACACAATATTGTTGGGGATGGTGATGATAACGGATCAGATCCGCAGTGTAGCTGTCCTGTCCATGGCATCTTTATTGAGCCAGTCAACACTTACTGGGCAAAGGCATTAACACATCAGCTGACGAATCGTCCCTCTCCTCCCTTGGCCAACAGGACCCCAGAGAGATGCCCAGGCAGCTCGAGAATTCATCCTGAAGATGTTCGTGGACCTGAACCCAGACAGTGACAAAATTATCTACTCCCACTTCACATGCGCCACAGACACCGAGAACATCCGCTTTGTCTTTGCTGCCGTCAAGGACACCATCCTCCAGTTGAACCTGAAGGAATACAATCTGGTCTAATTGTGCCTCCTCAACACCGCCCTTCCCTTCCCTGGTGGGCTATAGAAGCTGTACAAGAGGGACTGTATTTCTGTGGAAAACAATTTGCATAATACTAATTTATTGCCGTCCCGGACTCTGTGAACGTGTCCACAGAGTTTGTAGTAAATATTATGATTTTATTTAAACTATTCAGAGGAAAAACAGGATGCTGAAGTACAGTCCCAGCACATTTCCTCTCTCTCTCTCTCTCTCTCTCTTTTTTTTTTTTTTAGCAAAACCTTGTGACTCAATGTATTTTAAATCCCCAGTCATGCACTCACCAAGATAAAAGTTGTTTCTTTCTCTTCTTTTTCTTTTCTGTTGAGCAAAACAAAGCTGATTGCCCTTTCCCTAATCCGTACCCCCATCCTGATTTTTCCTGGGTTACAACGGCCTTCGCCCTAGTCCCATTCTTGGCCAAGTTTTTCTCCCAAGTGATACAGTCAGGACAGCATCATTTGATTTAAGCCATCAGCATTGGCTTGATTTAAACGTTTGTAGTTTTGCTGAAGGATTCTAAGTGTTAATCCTGTGGTTTTCAGTGTATGGCTCTGGATACACATAGAGAGTTGTTTTATATAAATATATTGTCTTGCCTCACTTTGTGCTGGGATCGTGGATGCCCATCTTATGGTTAAGTGTCATTTCTTTTGGATTTCTACCTTCAGCCATAGCTTAGTCATCAGAGATATGCACAAGTCAGTAAGGCAAGAGCAGAGACACACAGTTGTTTTTTTTAAATGCCATGTGCCATGGTTCTTCTAACCTTCCTTCTTCCCCCTGCCACCCTCTCTTTAAATTACAGATGCCAAAAACTATATATATATGCCAACAGACACTACATTACTCCAATGGCTGCTACCCAGACCCAGAACCTTTTCCTTAGGTTGTTCTTAGCTTTCCCCTTCTTGGTTCAGATTTTTCTTCCTTTTTTCCCTTAGTGTTTGGGCCATCATTTATTATGGCAGTGTGTGTTGCCAAAGCTGGCTTTCATAAAAGAAAAGTAATAAAAATTTAAAATATAAAAGCCAGTCTTTAAAAATGGAAGAGAGTAAGACTGTGAATCCTAAAATAATTGGCTGAGAATGACCCTGAAACACCAGTCGGTAACTGTAAATTCGATTGGCACGGTCCATTCTTTTCTTTGCCCTGAGATCACATTGTTTAGCATCTGTTCCATGTTGAGTGTCCAAATCAGCAATGTAAAAAAAAAAGTGTCTTTGTGATAGAACATGAAATCTGCTTCTATCTCTTCATTTAAAGCCAGTTTTGCTCTCTTTATGTTCTTTAAGGTCAAGTGGGTCTGCCAAGAACATTGTTTGAGTATTCTGACACCTCCATTTGCAAAATCTGAAGTTATTGCTGATTTACCACCTTTGGATCTTTTTAAAATGGTGACTGGTTAAAGTGGAACCTAAGGAAGACTTTTGGACTTAACTCAAGAGTAACCTCTCAGTGTTCTATAGAACATGAATTTATGTAACTGAACCTACTAGGAGAGAGATTTGGAGTTCTCTATGTGCAATTTTTCAACAAATGCAAAAAAAAAAAAATACAGCACATGTATTGATGAGCTTCTGTCAAGCAGCTTGAGTTGAAATCTGACTTAAGAAAATAAATCAAGATTGTTTTAAGCCTGCTAGGGGGTAGGAATTAGGCCATGACACTGGTCGTATTTTAAGTATTGTACTATTTGGCACAAGTCTAAACTTCCATATCAATCACTCTTTGGGAACAACAAAGGAAGAGAGAAAATGAATGGCTTCTTAGATGAGTACAAGAGTTCCTAAGGAGTAGAATGTTCTCCTTTACTTTCCCAGCCACAAACAACACAGGTTACTTTTTCACTTTGCTCAGAAAACACCTGTAATTTAAGTAAGAACCAGACTGCCTGTAGGTATAGTGCAATTCTGAATGCTCTAATCATTGTACATATGTCTCTGTTGAGATTGCAGCATCCATACTGGCTTTGTAATCATTAATTTTTTTGGCAGATTGAATGTGCTGTATTGATATGTATCTATGTAATTGTATGTCTTATAGCTAATTCACATTTTGAATAATGTTATTTTATTTACTTTTTTTAAGAGAGGAGAATGTAAATTTGTCAGTTTATTTCTGACTAGGGATATTTTTTTTTTCCATTTAGAAAAGAAAAAAAAAATCTTACTATCGTACAGAGCGGTACTAGCATCGTGCTGTATAAAATCATTTGCACATTCCTGAGTAGAGGTATACTGATAAGACCCAAAGGTAATTTCATAGCAAAATACATAAAATCAGTTGGAGCTTTTATACAAACATGGAAACCAACTTTGTAGAACTTTTGCCATTTGACCTAGGATTGGAATATGAGCTTTTATACGATTCATATTCTTATTTGGCAAATGCACAGTTTAGTATTACCTCTCTGATGGCCTTTATTAGAAAGGCAGTTTTAGAAGCTATTGTGATCCACTAAGGAAATGTTTTAACAGCTAGAGACCACTGCTTGCCTAAAAGGGCAATCTTAAATTTGGTGCAGCAAAAAACAAAACAAAACAAAAAAAAACAAAAACAAAACAAAAAAAAAACAAAAAGCAAAAAACAAACCAAAAAAACAAAACAAAACAAAAAAAAACAAAAAACAAAAAAAGGAAAAAAAAAGAAAAAAGTCAACAATAACATTTGAAGGCCTACAGTGTGTATAGAGAAAACCTCATCACAAGATCATAAGTGTTACAGTTTTAGGGAATCAAGATATTCTATTTAATAGAGCTATAGTAGATGTAGTCGATTAAACATGATCTCAAAGCTCGAAGATGTTGAGCAAACAGGGAAAGATTGTTCTATTTGTCTTTATGGAATTGGGATGGAATTGCTATGCAGAATTGAGGTTTGTGGCTTCACTGTGTGCCGTAGGGTGCATGACACGATCCCTTTCTGTTGAGGAAGGAAGAACTTGATCACCCTATCTGCAGTGACGCATGGAAACCTAATTGTATCCACACTAGTCAATCGAAGCTAAAGAATTTTCTTTTCTGTTTCTTTGGGGTTTTATTGAAGGGGCTGGGGGTGGGAAGGGATTCTTTTCAGTTTTGTATAAAAACAAAGTTTACTCATGCTTTCTATTATATTGTGATTGCAAACATTAGAAGCGTGTGCCACTGGACTCCTGTCATTGATGCTCTAGGTAACAGAGGCCTGTGGCAAGTTTTTGGTGACTTGGGCATGTCTTAGTCAAAAAGAAAAACACAAACACCTTTCTTCAACATACCAAGGCAAGCAGCCATTTCATGACTCACTTAACACATTGCAGTGTACCAGTTTACAGATAATTTTCCCTCTTTTGCGTGACATGGCAGTTCCAAACCCACAGAGAAGTCCTCATTTATAAATTGGAGGTTTGTACTATGCCTTACAGAGCTTAAATTCAGAAGTTTGTGCCTCATATCTGAAACAAAGGGAAATAATACACCTATTCAAAAGTCAATAAATCCCCTCAAAGTTTTTTTTTTCTTTCTTTAAAACATTTTCATATAAAGAGCTCTGTTGAATGTCATGAATAGACTGGGGGAAAAACAATCTTAGGAACCTGCATATGTTGTTTACTAGCATATGACATCTGCAAAAGGTATTCGAAGAACACCTGAAACTTGTTTTGTTTTTTGTTTTTGTTTTTGTTTTTGTTTTTTGTTTTTTTTTGTGGATTAACTAGCAAGCCTATTTAAAAAAAAAAAAAAGAAAAAAAGTAATTCAGCTAAAGGACAATTTACTTTTTGTACTTTAGACTATCTTGACTGTCAAGGTGTATGAACTGTAATTTTAAAATTTATACTGCCACATGATTGTAAATTTTAGTTGTCTTAAGTTAGGAATTGGTAAAAAGCTATTTATGCTGGATTTGGGTCAAATGACTTATTTGCAAAAAATAATAATAATGGGAAGAAAGGGCTGTATAATGAGATACTGCAAGACTCAGATAGTGGTTGGAAATAATCTTCAAAATTACCCTCAATTTCCCTTTGTTTTCAGTTTCTCAAAGAAAAAAAAAAACGAATGAAATGAAATATAGAAGAATGTTAACCCATATCAAAATAAAGTGTACCCAAGTATTGTAATGTATATTGCTGCTCTTCTTAAAATTAAATAAGGGTTTAAAACCACTCAATTGGTAATTGACAACATCTCAATTGATTCAAACAAGGTGTTGCTTGGTATACATTACTATTTGCTTCCAAAGATCTCTCTTTGGTTAGAAACCCACACAAAAACTAAAACTTGTAATATTGTATGTTTATCTATCTCCACATATTTCCAGCATATGTAGCGTTAATAGGCCTGTCCTGGTAACTGTGTGTTTGGGATTTCATTTTTGGTTCCACCAAATTAGGAAAAGAAATGGCTCAGTTGTGTATGACTAGTTAGAGATTTTTGGAGCCAAACACCTGCTGTTTCGTAGATACCTAGTACAGAGTCTAAACTTGTCATTTGTTTTTCCTCACAGAGTAACCACCCATTCATTGCTGTCTTCCCAACTTCCAGTGATCTTTCAATAACTTTCTTGCCTCTAGAATCATCCGTTCAAAGTATGCATACATGCCTAGCACATAGTAGGTGCTCAAATATTAATTTCCTTCTTACCTCCCTTATCATGTATCTTCCATTTCCCAATATGATTCCAACCCAATAGTAAATGACATTTACATGTAATGAAAACACCTATTGGGCTAAATTGGATCTTACCTGGATAAAGCAATTCTGACTTTCATATAAGCTTTGGTAGATATGAAAAAAAAAAACAGTGAAGAAAATATTCTTTGCTAGAATATTTTCAAGTTTAGGAAGAGAGATGGCAAATTGTGTAACATTGTTCAGGTTACTTTGACTGAAACACATGTTTTTGGTAGATTTCTTTTCCTCAAAGAACTCTAAATACAACTTCTTGCTGGATTCTTCATGTGTCATCATGTTGGAAACCCTTACTAGACCTATGTATTTAGGGAGTTTTGTCAGAAAACATTTTTAACTTGCAGTATTTAAAAGAATCATATTTACTGTTCTTAAAATGTCATTCAAATGCATGTATTGTCTATTGTTTGGGGATGGGAACTAGTTTTGCAAAAAAACACCTAATGTTGTATAATAATGCCCCAATGATCTTGCTGGTTAAAAATACAGTATTTTTGGCCATAATTTTGTACTACAGTATTCTTCATTCTTGAGTTTTGCTTCTCTTGAGGTTGCTTCAGCCTCTTCTAGAATGTTTTTTATTCTAGGGAGTATCGGAATAAATTTTTCCTGTCCTAAAATACTTGATGCTGCACATGCATTGTCCAAGTAGACAGGCTTAGGAGTTTCTAAGCAAACATAAAAAAAAATCTTTTCCATTCTGTATATAGCTAGATTTTAGTCTTCAGTGGAAATATTTGTACTGATGGCATTTTTTTCAGTTTTTTTTAATAAACTTGACCTAATTTAGGTGGTAAGCAACTGTAAATATAAATTTTAGTAGCTGCTCACTAAAGACTTAGAGCTGCCTGTCTTCAACGACTGTGGCAGTCTTCTAATTAGCAAAGATTAACTGGCGAAAGAGGCAAGGGCTTGGCTCGGAGCTTTCTCGTTTTCAGCAGCCATAGTGACCGGTCCTCTCCTCATAAGGAAGAGGAGCTGTCAGTGTCCTCTGAGGCTGTGACTTAGAAACAAACACCAGGCTTTTGAGAGGAGCTAAAAACTAGCTTTTCTTTTTCTAGCAACTTTGTGAAGTTAGGGTGATGATAAGTATTTTTCTAGAAAAACTGGTGCTTATGTAGGTAAGGACTTAGAACCATAACAAAAGCAAAAACCTGTTCCTTCTACTTACAACCAGATCTTTCTAACTGGCTGCCTGGCCCTTGCTTATGGACCTTTGTGCTTTTCAGCATACAGTTCTTTCCAGATACTTTAGAAAGTATCATTTTTGCTTAAAAGCCTTTGGGTAAGGCCCTTCTATTGTTGCATGAGTTAGAGACCATTTCTGGTAGGTGGCATCCCCTCTTCGGATCTTACTAAGGGATGGTGTGACTAGGGACTGTCAGCACAGGCCAGCAGTGATGAGAAATGGGGTGTCAGCCAGCCCCCGGCACCCCTCACTCTATGGCCTCTGGGACCTATGTCCATCTGCATCATCATATTGAAGACCCATAGCCCCCAGGAAAAATGAACTTCCTCAACGTTATTTGAGCCAAATATTTTAACTTGACCTGACTCGTAGACCCAGCCTGATGAGTCAGATGTTTTTGGTCCTGGCCTTCTGGAAACAATAAAAAAGTCATTGATCCAAAACACTCTGTCTTACTCCTCTTCTTCCCTCCCTCTACTCCTTCCCCCCCCCCCCCCCCACCCTCCTCACTGCTGTTTTACTCTTAGGTTGTGACTGCTGCATCTTGAGAAACCAATCAAACCACAGCAGAAGGGTGGGAGGTGGGAAGTGATGCTACAGAGTAGCAGTAGTTCATTTGATAGAGAACAGGAGCAATTGCTGGTGTCTTGCTTTTCCTTTGTTGTCTGATTTTGAGTTTTTAGCACGCTCATAAGTGACTCCATATTTAAGCCCTTCTTGAACTGTGGGTCACTATTGGAGAGTAAAAGGCCATGGTGAAGGGTAGGCTTCTGGTTGTTAATTTATCTAGGCCTCACCGTGATTCCTTGGTTTCGTTGCCATGGCTAATTAAGATATGGATCCAGCTAGGATAAGGAACTCGGCCCCCATCTATTTTAAGGGAGCACCCTAAGTAAGACAAGGCCTTGGTTATAAAATGTAGGTCTCTTCAAAAATCTAAGAAGCCCAGGGAGTTCTGAAAAGATTGTTTTCTCTGAATCCTTATGCCTCAGGACTTGAAATCTCATCTGTGTTGATTTTCTCTCTTCCTGTTTTCTTCAAAAAGGCAGAGCTCAAAGTATTTTCCTGTCCGATAAGCTTATGGGTAAAATGAGGCAATTCCTCCTCTTTAATGAAGAGGGTAATTAAACCAAACCCTGGTAACAGAGCTGATGGTGGGCACTCCTCGATGCTGACCCTTCAACCCAGTCCTGGCCCTCCGGCCCTGGAGGAGGTGCTTTCACAGCTTAGTGAGCTGGGAGCCTGTCCCAATGAGGTAGGCTATGTCAAGGGCCCCGGGGACTGTCACTGTTCCCAGGTTACCGAATATGTTTCTATGGTGCATAAAGTAGGTTTGGAAATAAGAGGACTAAGATGAGACATTCCGACAAATGAGGCTTGGCAAACCCTACAAGTCTACAAGTGGACATTCCACACTGTCTACCCAGCTGCCAAGAAGCTCACATTGCTGACGACCATGTTTGTGTCTGCTCTGGGCTGTGCCTCACCCAGGACGCCATGCTGTTTGGGAATCCCACACTGCCTGCCATCTACTGTCCAGTCAAGGCGCCAGCTGGGGCACACCTGAGTGCAAGGCTCACATCAAGGATTGTAGCACCAATGATTATATTGCTGGGGTCAGAGAAAGGGTCTGCTGCTTTTTGTGGAACAGTAAAGGGCCCATCCCAGGAATATCCTGGTAAATGGTTAACAATGGGGGCCAGAGAGACACAATTGTGGTACTGATCTGTAGTGCGTGCTCATTTCCATGGTGTCAATAAATACGCCCACCAAGCCCAATTTTAAGCTCCTGATTTGTGATGTCACTGAACCCCACTGAGAAGAGATCCTAACAATGGTCTCTCAAGCTGTTCCTGCACACCATCCTCAGTCCCCTTAGGACACTACCTTTCTGAAAACCTGGGAGAATGGCAGGAGGACAAGCCTAGCTGGCTTATTACACCCACAGCTTATAAATGCCCTCCCTAGAGGGAAGCTAATGACCTGCAGCTAATTACCAAAGAGCACTGTGCTCATGATGGCTTCAGAAATGGCAGCTTGCCAGAAATATGAAGTATTTTAAACTCAAAAGGAATTTAGACATGAGATTCACCTAACACTTTTTGACTATGAGAGTGTGTGTGTGTGTGAGAAATGTCTCCATGTCTTCAAGCAGCTCAGTCATTGCTGAACAAAGACAATAAATTTATACAAATGTTCATCGTAGTTGGGTAACTAGATTAATTCTCAATCTTTTAAAAACTAATCTCTCAGACATATGTGGATAGACACGCAGAACCTAAAAATGATTTGATCTTGAAGTTGTGTATGCACCCACGTACATGAGCATGCACAGTCAAACTTGGTTATTAGAAGCACTTTAACTCAGAAAATCATTCTTCACATTGACATGATCAAGAGAAAAAAATCATAAAATCCACAGTTAATGCAGTCTTTAAAAAAAAAAAATTCTCTCCAGTCTTTCTAGGTGCTATCTTAAAAGAGCTCTGCTCCATCTAGGCAAGAACCCCTCATTATAGCAGATTGTAAATTTTTTTTTTTTTCCAAAGGGCAGATAAACCCTAGGCTGAGGGCGGGGCTGGGTTCCAGGTCTCTGACCAATGAAGGGATGCATTTTCAACTGGGACAGAGAGAAAGGACCTCCAAAAAATTTGTAGAAGCTACAAGAAATCTTACTGAAATTATCAAAGCCAGAGCTGCGTGATTTAGGTATATAGTCACTGTTTGATGTTATTTCTATTCCTGAGTCTTCTCTGTGAAAATTGCTCACCTCCCATGAAGGAAGATGAATTCCCAGAATCCTATGCCTGTGCCATACTAATGCCTGTATAGAACCACAGATTCAGATCCATGGGGTGTGGGGCTGCACTTGTGTCACTCTTCTCCCACTGACTGAGGGTGGCCACCATTCCATGTCCCTTGCTCCACACAGGGGTTACTGTAGACACTTCTCTTTCAGGTCAGGAGTTGCCTGCATCCTTCCAGCTTTCTCTGGCCACAAACAAGAAACCAAAAATCAATACCTCAGGAGTGATGTTCAAGCAGTGAGGAACAAGGGTTGGTGAACCCATTGCAGCTTCCCGTCCTCACCGGTCAAACCGTAGCCTTAGCCTACGCACTTTGCGGATGGGTCCCCAGCAGGTTCTGCTTCCTGTTGACAGAACCTGCTCATTAACACGCCATTATTGACTTTTCTCCTTCCCTGGTGTTACTTCCAAACTCTCACTATGCTTTCTGGGGTCATCTCACAAACAACTTGCACCAAAATCCTTTACAACAGTCTGCTTTGGGGAAAATCCCAGATAAGACAATAAGACCATCCAGGGAAATGACCTTCACGTACACGGAGGTAGCCACAGGGACTTGTCCAAACCCATCAACAACCAAGACTCAATACTTTGCCTTCAATGAAACTGCAGCTGATGCCTGAGGTCCCAGGTTAGCACCCGGACTTCTAGCAGGAGATGAAGTTGCTACATAGGCCCCTCAATGAAAGACTAAATAATAATTTATTAAGATTAGTAAAAAGATTAGAAAAAATACTAAAATTTTATTAAGAAAAATTGTACCTTTTCCTGGAAGGTACCCCTACAGCATCTTTAAAGATGATCAATTTCTGTCATTGAAGAAAAGGGATAGAGACAATTTCGATCTTAATTGTCATTCTGTTTAGAGGGCATCTTTACTCCTTTCCTCCACCTGCCCAGCTCTGGCCACTGGCTCCAGAATGAGCCCCCACACCAGCCCTGACTAACCAATTCCATATGTATGAGGCCGGCTGCTTCCTTAGAGACACAAATGCTTTTCTGCTTGCTCCCCCCCACCCACCGCCACCAGTGGATGGTGCTGACATAATCATGGGCAGAGAGGAAAGACTCTTCCATCAGAGAATTGGCACATATGGTGACATTTAATTGAAAAGTACTACAAAAGTAAGGGAACATTATTGAGGCCATGTTCTGAAAGAGTATCTGCCTTCTTTTAAAAAATAAGTTTCTCTAATTTGACAGTTGGTCAAAGTATATACTTAGAAAAAAGGAAACTATATTTCAAATGTTGATGAAACAGGACTTAAGAATGAGAGGCTCTCTGCCAGTGCAAAAACTTATGCCACAATTTTGTTAGTACTAATGTCTGAATATTTGTTCTAGTAGGTTGGAATGTACTTACTATATTTAGCTATCTCATTACTTTGTGAAGGAATGAGTTTTTGAGTAGGGGTTACATGCCTGTATATTTTGTGATGATCCATAGCTAAATAAAACTGTATTCAAACTCAAATGCTGTTATCTTTTTAGAAGACATTGTGAGGATTCCAAATTATTTTTTAAGACCAAATATCTTACTTAAACACTTATGCTGGGCATAATTTTATGAAAAGTGACAAAGTATTTTCAGAAAGAAAGAAATAAGAAAATTCAGTGATGGCTTAATACATTTAAGAAAAAAACATTCAAAGACCTCTATTGTAAGAATATGTGCCAATGTGTCTGGAATTTTGGCTAAAATTTTTTTAATTTTTTTTAATTTATTTATGATAGTCACAGAGAGAGAGAGAGAGAGAGGCAGAGACACAGGTGGAGGGAGAAGCAGGCTCCATGCACCGGGAGCCTGATGTGGGATTCGATCCCGGGTCTCCAGGATCGTGCCCTGGGCCAAAGGCAGGCGCCAAACCGCTGTGCCACCCAGGGATCCCCAATTTTGGCTAAAATTTAAGTAAACTCAGAAAGAAAGGGTTAAAGTAAACTGTGTTTAGGGAATTAGGCACCAAAAGACTAATTTAATGGTTCTAAATATGACTGATACAGGAAAATCTCTAACAAGATTGACTTCTCACATTTAGCCACCAGAAATGTGTATAATTTCTTATTTTCTCCATTATTTATACATTTAAAAAATATGCCCCCATTTCAGTTATTCAGATGGCAGTTTGAGACCTCTTCCTAGCTTCTTACTCTTCAATTTTATCATTACACATTAACCTCTCCAAGATAAACTCAAGAACCTCCAGGATTGCCTGGTCTAGGGGTACCCACTGAATCAGTGAAGAATGGGAAGATTGATTCCCTTTTTGACATCCCCTTAGAGTTAAATTTATTACTTTAATTGGTAGGTTTCTCAATCAGCACTTGTGAATCTGCTGGTGTTAAATACTAGTGTTATGGATAAATTCGATGTGAGCACGATAGATGCTATGACACATAATCCTCCAAATATCAGCTACCATCCATGGAATAGACTAAGTAAAGTGATCAATTCCTATGGTTTTAATTCTGGACATTGTTTTTTTTTAAGATTTTATTTATTTATTCATGAGAGACAGAGAGAGAGAGAGAGAGAGACAGAGAGAGGCAGAGACATAGGCAGAGGAAAAAGCAGGCTCCCTATGGGGAGCCCAATGTAGGACTTGATCCCCAGACCTGGGACCACACCCTGAGCCAAAGGCAGATGCTCAACCACTGAGCCATACAGGTGCCCCAATTCTGGACATTGTTGACCTGAAATCTGTTTGTTCTCTAGCTTGATTCAGGGGAAGTCAGGCAGCTAAACAGTGTGGTGTGGACTGAGGGGTACAGTTTGACCAGCAGAAGAGGCCAATTCATTAATATAACCTCATATATTTGAGTTTGCTTTTGTGGTTTACAATGTATTTTAAGAATTTTTTGAGACTGTGCTCTGGTAAAGTAAAGCAGATAGATTTCTGCACCCCCTTCACATATCAAGAAATCTGGAGTAAGCACTGCTTCCTTTTTGATGAATTAACCACAAAAGGGCTGACTTCTCTAAGGTCTTAAGACATTACTTCATGGTCACAAGATGGCTGTTGCAGTTCCAACCATTGTTCCTACACACGAGAAGACTGAAGAAAAAGACAAGGTTACCTGTGTCAAGAAAGCAAGAGCTTTTCCACATACTCTGTAACACATTTCTGTTCCCATCTCATTGGCCAGATCTGTATCTAATGACAAACCCTATAAAGAGGCCAATTAAGGAGAAAATCAGAAATAGAAGTCGAGTGACTCAGGGTCTTGCATTATGGTATATGTATTAATTTTTAAAATGTGGAATAAATATGCAGAAGTCTCTGGCAGGGGAATAAGAGCCACATGAGATGGTAGGATTAGACCAATTAAGGAAATAAAGAAATTCATAAAGGCTTTGCAGAAGTCTGATCCATGACCTGAAAAACAAAATGCCCAGTTCCCTCCTTGTTGCTACCATCTATTAACCTCACCTGACCTTACCCTGGGTGGCTTCAGCATCTATATGGAAAACCCATTTGGCAGCCTAGACTTTGGATCTTACCATCTTCATCTTGAGTGATCAATTCCTCTACTCCACTCTAGCCACTCACTTGCATGAATCACTCTTTGCATTTGAACTTCTCCACCTCTAAAGCACTAACTCCAGAACACTAACTCAAACCATCTGCGTGCAACCTCCCTTCCTATTACTTTATTCAATGATTTCTACTCCTGAAATATAAAGATTTTCTTCAGACTGTTCATCACTTTATTCCTCCCAATTCACCAGCCTTCTGTGCTCTTCACTTTCCTTCTTAGCTAGCTTCAATTTTGTATCCCTGAACTAAATAAATTTGCAAATATTCTATGTTTATCCCAAACCAACATGTCTGTTGATTACATACACGAAGCCAACTGATTTATCCATGAGAGCACTCAAAAAGCCAAAGGAAGCTGGAAAGAAGGACCAAACAGAGCAGATTAGTTCACTATAAAGTTCTTGTTATAGCAGACTAGATAATTCAGACCAATTATCATATAGAAAATGTCATATAGAAAAGTTGGAAAATAAATATAAATCAATCAATCAATCAACAAATAAATAAATAAAAAGAAAAGTTGGATAACATTAAAAACAATGTCCTAAAGGTATTGACAAGCTTACAAGATAGTGAATAATGACTGGATCAGGTTTCAGAGGAAGGTAAAATCCTAGGAAAATTAGTCCAATGTTTATGTCCACTCTTCCTCTGGCAACATTTATCAGTTCCAGAAAGGAAAGAGGAGAAGCTGAGAAACAATGTGACATTTTCGTTAGCCTTTTATAGTTAGAAGGACAGGTATTACAGTGCAGACCACACTGCTTATTAGTAAATCACATCACCTTGAGATGGGAATAAAAAGAACTATAGCCTAAGAGCAGTGATGGGTCAGAAATGGATGAGCCTGAAGTTCAACTTCAAAATGAATGTACATTAAAATGAGGTAAGAGAAAGAGATATTGGATTATATAAGATCTATGGAAATGGACTAATGAACATTCAAGAAAAGTAAAAATATATAACCCAAATTAAGAGCTCAGGATGTCATTTGCAGATTACAAATAGCTTAAGAGAAAAATAGTGAACCTGAAAATGGATCATGAGAATATCATGAGAATAAAGTAGGGTAAGAAAAAGAATAGACAATACATAGGGTAAGAGATATACAAATTTCAGTGAGAAGGTATAATATATATATATTTGGAATCACATAGAAGCAGAGATAGAGAATGTAAAGAAGCAGTTTTTAAGGATAAAATGTAGAGAACTTAACCAAATTGATGAAATACATCAAACTATAAATTCAGGGTGTTCAATGATCCCAGGAAAGATAAGCAAAAAGAAGTATATGCCTAGACATATAGTAAATATGCTGAAAAACACATGAAAAACAGTGAAAACTAGTGGGAAAATAGAAACAATTACCTTAAAAAAAATTAATGGTTAAATTAACAGCTGACTCTTCAACAGAAACAATGAAATCCAGAAGGCAGTGGAAGGGTATCTTTGAAGTGCTGGGGAAATAAAAATAACTGCCAAACTAGAATTCTATCTAGGATGAAAATATGTACAAAGAATAAATATGAGTCTGACTATGGTGGAGGGAATGGGACCAGATTTACCTTGTCAGTGTAAATAACTGGAAAACTGTAAAGTTTTCAGACAGTAGCTGATGGTGTAGAGTTGTGATCCCTGACAGAAAGGAAACAAAGGAGATGAGCCCTACAATAATCTTAGCTTTCCTTCTGGAAATACTTTATGAACTATAATGAAGAAAAGGGAATCCTGAGTACAAAGGTTAGAGTTCAGAAAAGTTGAGATAGCTAGAATTTGTGGTACATGCTGCAAGAGTGAAGGGAGTGGCACAAAGACAGAGCTCCAGAAGTCTGCATAAAGGTCCTTGGGACATGGGACTGTTGCTCAGTAAAAAAAGCATGTGTATGTATGAGTGAAAGTGCTTGATGGTAGGCAGAGAATAACTGGAGATCTTAAAGCTTAAGAACTCCCAGAGTTCACAAAGAGTAAGGAAATACTTGAGCTCCAACCATCCAGAGAGGAGCATCTTCATTCAACATACCTTAAAAATAGTGTTAAATTAAGTCTAAAATAAGGGCTACTCTATAACCACCACAGCAAATGTTAAAAAACCAACCTTAAAAGTATTAAGTTGATCCATAAATAACTGACTGCTAGAGCCAAGTCCAACACTCCTGGAAGAAATACAATAAATGCAGCACTCAACATAAAATACATCATGTCCAATATCCAATTAAAAATTAGTATACCTGTAAGGTGCCTGCCTGGCTCAGTCAGTAGAGCATCTGACTCTTGACCATGGGGTTGCAAGTTTGAGCCCCACTTTGGGCATGGAGCCTACTTTAAAATTAGAATTTTTTTGAAAAAAAAAAAGTATACAGGTGAACAAGCAAGAAATGTAATCCATAACCAGGAAGAAAAAAAAATCAGTCATATCTGGAAATGACATATATGATAGAATTAGCATCTAAGAACTTTAGCATAGCTATTATAAATATGCTCACAGATTTAAATAAAAACTTAATCACATTCTTCTCAAGTGCACACAGAGGATTTTCCAGGATAGGTCATATGTTAGGTCACAAAATAGGTCTTAAATTTAAGAATATTGAAACCATATCAAGCATCTTTTACTGACTCAGTGGCATAAAACTAGAAATCAGCCACAAGAAGAAAAAAAGGAAAAAAATCACAAATATGTGAAAATTAAACAACATGCTACTGAACAACCAACGGATTAATTTTAAAAGTATTTTTAGGGGATCCCTGGGTGGCTTGGTGGTTTAGCACCTGCCTTTGGCCCCAGGGTGTGATCCTGGAGGTCCGGGATTAAGTCCCACATTGGGCTCCCTGCATGGAGCCTGCTTCTTCCTCTGCCTGTGTCTCTGCCTCTCTCTCTCTCTCTCTCTGTATCTCTCATGAATAAGTAAAATCTTTTTTAAAAAAAAGTATTTTTAAAAATAGCCCAGGACGAATAAAAACAGAAATGCAACATACTAAAACCTATGGGTTGCAGCAAAACATTTCTAAGAGGAAGTTCATAGCAAAAAACACCTATACCTCCAAAAATGGCAAAATCTCAAATCAACGACCTACCTTTATACCTCAAGTCACTCAAGAAAAAGGAACAGATAAAGCTCAAAGTTAGAAGAACAAAAAGATCAGAGCAGAAATAAATGAAATAAAGACTAAAAAGACAATAGAAAAGATTGATAAAATTAAGAACTGGTTCTTTGACAGACAAAACTGACAAACCTTTGGCTAGACTCACTTATTTTTCTCTTAAAAATAAAAGAAAGGATCAAAATGAGAAGTGAAAGAGGAGACACTACAACTGATAACCCAGAAACAAAGTAGTATAAGACTACTATGAAAAATTACATGTCAACAAATTGGACAGCCTATGAGGAATGGCTCAATTCCTAGAGACATGCAACATTCTCATTTTCAGTTATGAAGAAATAAAAAATCTGAATATACTGATTACTGATAAAGAGATGGAAAGTTTTTGATTACTGATTCAAATAAACAAAAGTCCAAGAACAGATCTACCAAATATTTTAAGAACTCCAGTCCTTTAAAAGTCTTCCCAAAAGTACAAGAGGATGGAATGCTTCCAACTCATTTTACCAAGCCAGAATTACCCTGATACTGAAACCAGACACAGACATCACAGGAAGAGAAAATTACAGGACAATATCCCTGATGACCATAAATGCTAAAATCCTGAACAAAATATAAGCAAATTTAATTTAACAAAACATTAAAGGAGCATACTCCATGATCAAGTAGTGCATGGAGCATTCCACATTTGCAAATAAATGTGATAAACCACATTAACAAAATGAATAAAAAGTCATATAATCACTTCAATAGATGTTAAAACAGCTTTGACCAAATTCAACATCCATTTATGATAAAAACTCTCAACAAAGTGAGTACAGAGGGAATATAACTTAACATAATAAAGGTCATATTGGACAAACCCACAGCTACCATCTTACTCAACAATGAGAAGCTTAAAGCTTTTGCTTTAAGAACACACGCAAGGTAAGAATTCCCACTCTCACTGCTTGTATTCAACATATTATTAGAAGTTGTAGCCAGAGCAGTTAGGCAAGAAATGAAAGGCATCCAAATCAGAAAAGATGAAGTAAAACTCTATTTGCAGATGACATGACATTATATATATAAAATACACCAACAACTGTTAGAACTAATAAATAAATTTAGGGACGTTGCAGTATATGAAAGTTATGTAGAAATCTGTTGGATTTTTATGCACTAATAATGAATTGTCTGAAAAATTAAGAAAACAATCCCATTTACAGTTGCATTATAAAGAATATACTTATAAATCAATAAAACTTATGAATAAATTTAACCACAAAGGTAAAACATCTGTATACTGAAAACTTTAAGACATTAATGAGAGAAACTGAGAACAAAAATAAAGATATTTTGTGGTCATAAGACTGAAGAAGTGAAGATTTGAAGAATTCATAGTTAGAAGATTCCTACTACCCGAAGCAATCTACAGATTCAATGCAATCTCTATCAAAATCCCAATGGCATTGTTTCACAAAAGCAGTTCAACAATCCTAATATTTGTTTGAAAGCACAAAAGACCCTGAATAGGCAATGCAATCTTAAGAAGAACAAAGCTGGAGGTACCATGCTCCCCGATTTCAAATTGTTATACAAAGCCATAGTAATCAAAACTCTGCGGTATTGGCATAAAAACAGATGCATAGGTCAACAAAACAGAACAGAGAGCCTAGAAACAAACTTAAGACATATATAGTCTATTAATTACCAAAGGAGCCAAAAATATACAATGAGGAAAGGACAATTTCTTCAATAAATGGTGTTGGGAAAACAGGACAGCCACAAGCAAACAAACAAAACTGAACCACTGGGATCCCTGGGTGGCACAGCGGTTTGGCGCCTGCCTTTGGCCCAGGGCGCGATCCTGGAGACTCGGAATCGAATCCCACGTCGGGCTCCCGGTGCATGGAGCCTGCTTCTCCCTCTGCCTATGTCTCTGCCTTTCTCTCTCTCTCTCTCACTGTGTGCCTATCATAAATAAATTAAATTAAATTAAAAAAACAAACAAACAAAACAAAACAAAAAAAAAACTGAACCACTATCTGACACCATATACAAAAAGTAACTAAAAATGGATTAAGAAGACCTGAAACTATAAACCTCCTAGAAAAAAAAAGTTTGTAAGCTCTGTGACATTGACTTTGGTAATCATTTTTTGAATATGACACCAAAAACAAAAACAAATGGGACTACGTCAAAATAAAAGGCTGAGCTGTGAAGGAAAGGACAAAATGAAAACGCAACCTACTGAATGAAAGATGGCATTTGCAAAGAATGTCAGATAAGATGCTAATGTCAAGAATTCATACAACCCAATAGAAAAAATATTTTTATTTAAAAATGGACAAAGGTTCAGGACACCTGTGTGCCACCTGGTTAGTTGGGTGACTGACTCTTAGTTTTGGCTCAGGTATGATCTCAGGGTTATAGGGTTAAATCTCACCTTGGGCTACTGGCTCAGCATGCAGTCTGCTTGAGACTTTCTCTCCCTCTCCCTCTGTCCCTCCCATTCATGCACTCTCTCTAAAATAAATAAATCAGGGGTGCCTGGGTGGCTTAGTTGGTTAAGTGTCTGCCTTTGGTTCAGGTCATGATCCCAGGATCCTGGGATTGAACCCTGCATTGGGCTCCCCATTCAGTGTCAAGCCTGCTTCTTACTTTTCCTCCCCCTCTGTGATCTCTCTGGCTCTCACTCTCTCAAAAAAAAAAAAAAAAAATCTTAAAAAAAAAATCAATGAATCTTTAAAAAAAAAAATGGACAGAAGATCTAAATAGATATTTTCCCAAAGAAGACATACAGGTGGCCAACGGGTACACAAAAAAGATGCTGAATATCATTTATCAGGGAAATGCAAATCAAAACCATAATGAATTATCACCTTACACATATTTGAACAGCCATTATCAAAAAAGACAAGAAATTACAAGTGCTGTCAAGGAAGTAGAGAAAAGGCATTCCTTGTGCATATTTGCTGAGAATATAAATTGGTGCAGCTACTATGGGAAACAGTATGAAGATTTCTCAAGAAATTAAAAATAAAACTACCATATGATCCATCAGTTCCACTTCTGGGTATTTGGGGGGGAAAAAAGGAAACACAAATGTGAAAAAAATATGTATGTACCACAGCATTACTTTTAATAGCCAAGATTTGGAAACAACCTAAACTATCCATTGATGAATGGATCAAGAAATTGTGGTGCACACACATTTGCACATGCACACACTGGAATATTACTTACTCATAAGAAAAGAATAAAATAATCTTGCCTTTGCAACAACATGGACAGACCTGATGGCATTATACTAAGTGAAATAAGTCTAATAGAGAAAGATTAATACTGTATGATCTTGTTTCTATGTGGAATTGAAAAAAAAAAGTGGGGAAGAGGGAAGGAGAGAGATGGGGAAAGGGGGAAGAGGGGAAGAGAGATAGACACAGAGAGAGGAAGAACACTTAAAACAACCCCCACAAGCCCCTAGATTTCAAAAATGGATTGGTGATTGCTAAAAGTGGGGGCTAGGGGTGGACAATATGGGTACAGAGAGTCAAAAGGGACAAATTTCCTGTTATAAAATAAGTCATAGGAATGTAACATACACCTACAGCTAATAATGACAGTGATAGCTGATAATACTGTATTGTATATTTGAAAGTTGCTAAGAGTGTCTCTTAAAAGTTCTTATCACAAGAGGAAAAATTAGCTATCTAGGTTTATTGATGTTAACTAGACTTGCGGTTGTCATTTCACAATACATACAAATATTGAATCATGTTGCACACCTGAAACTGATAATTTTGCATGCAAATTATACCTCTTTAAAAAACAAAGTAATGAGGAAGACATGAAAAAGAATTACATGAAACTATGACAAGAATACCTGAAATTAAAAATTCTTTGATGATATTCAGAGCAATTGATATAAATGAATTCCCAAAAGAGGCGGGTGCTGAGGAAAGAAGAGATGAGAAAAGAGAAATAAGAAGTAATGGCAAAAAAAAAAACCACCCAAAAACCAAACAAAAAACCCTACCACTTTGGAATTTTATGAACGCTGTAAACCCACAGAGTTAAAAATTCAAAAAAGCTGACAATGATAAACACAAAGCCACACTAAGTCCCATCATAATCAAGTTACTGGAAACCAATGATGGGGGGGGGGGGGGAAGCTTATAAGTAGCCAAAGAAATAAGTCACACTATATATATCCAGAGGAACCAAGATAAAAAATTAACAGAAGCGTCTTATCTAAAACTATTATGACAATGGAATGCTGTGTTTAAAGTGCTTGAAGGAGGAAAAAAAAGCCTAGATATCCACATCTAGCAGAAGGATAAATCCTTCAAGAACTGAAGCTACATACATTTTTGGAGAAAAAAAAATGCCAAGAGAATGTGTTACAAAGAAACTAACTCTATAATAACATTAAAGCAATTTCTTCAGACAAGAGCAATCTACCAGGTGAACACCCAGATCATTCTCTCACAGACTGACGAAAACGCAAAGTGGTGAATGTATGAGTAAATCTGAAATTTTTTCCTTTTTTGTTTCTTTAAAAGATAATGAACGAATAAATAAATAAATAAATAAATAAATAAATAAATAAATAAATAAAATAATGAACTGTTGAAGGCAGAAATAATAATACATTATGGAGTTTATAACACATGTAGAAGTAAAAGGTAGGACAGCATGGCAAAAGGATAGGAGAGGGAAATGAAAGTAGTTTTAAGGTTCTTACAAGTGAAGCAGTTCATATTATCTGAAGGTAGACTGTAATAAGTTAAAGATGGATATTGTAAACTCCAGAATGACCACTACAGTACTAAACAAATAAGTATAGTTAATAAGCCAGGAGGAAAGACTAAATAAAAATCCTAAAAATAATCTATCAATCCAAAAGAAGGCAGAAAAGAGGGATAAGTAATAAAGGACAGAGGTTTTTTTTTTTAATTTAAGATTTATTTATTTATGTGAGACAGAGAAGCAGAGACAGAGAAGCAGAGACAGGCTCCCCTGGGGAGCCTGATGCAGGACTTGATCCCAGGACTCCAAGATCATGACCAGAGCCAAAGACAGACCCTCAACCACTGAACCACCCAAGTGCCCAAGAACAGATAGTTTTAATTAAAGACTAGCAAGGTGGTAGAGTCAAACCTAACCCTATCAATAATTACATTAAATGTGAGTACTACTCAAAATAAAGACAAAGATTATGAGACTGAATAAAAATGCCACACTACATAAATGCTGTTTACAAGAGACCATATAAATATAAATACACAAATACGGTATAAGGAAAAGAAAATTTCCATTTTTAGTTCAGCATGTAAGGAAGTTGCCACTTCATCCTAAAAACAAGTGAAAAGCTGAACAAACTGAAACATCATCTCATATTAGATCCATCAGGGAAGTGAGGTCACAGGGCAAACTGCTACTCCCCAAACTGGGGAGGCACAGAATCATAACTTACTAGATCAGAAACCTGTGAACAGAAGCCTGTGTGGGGTCAGTACCAAGATAGAAAATCCTGAACTGTAATCAATGAGTTACTCGATGTGTAATGTGGACAAATTTGAGTTAAAAATTCTGGGGAGGAGGACCCCCCACTTATTTGAGTTTTACTTCCTGGAGCTCTGCCAAATTCTCACAGTGAGGATTAAAGCAAATGCCCCAGTGGCTTCAGGCAGGGGAGAGAGGAAGAATAACTAGAAACATGCTAGAATATTTTGTACTAATAAGGCTTGCCCTCAAGAGAAACTATTTTATTGTCGCCTAAACCATGGCAGTTTGTGAGAGCCTAACTGACATGGGGGGAGGGGGAGGAAATACCCAACTCAAGTCCCCTCAAGCCACCCAGTTCTGCCTAGGACAGTGAAAAAAAAAAAAATGAGAACCACTTGTCATGTTCACAGCTCAGGGGCAAAGACAGCAGCTCACCAAAAGACCCAGACCTAATCCCAGGATTATAGAAGGTTTTCTTCTCCCTCATCATATTACTAAAGGCCTATTTACCAGAGCTCCTTTCACTAAGTACATCATTTCTGGCTTTCAACAAAAATTTACCAGACATACATGCATGCACACACACACACACAGTTTGAAGAGACAGTATGATGTTTGAAGCATTAGAACCAGACTCATAGATGGCAGGGACATTGGAATTTCCAGATGGAAATGCAAATCAATCATGATCAACATGCTAAGAGATCTAATAGATAAGTAGACAGTATCCAAGGTGGGCAATGTAACCAGAGATATGGAAACTCTAGGAATGATTAGTAGAACAGACAGAGTGGAGGAAGAAAGTGCTGACTTTGATAATACCCCAAAAGAAACTTACAAAACTAAACAGCAAAGAGAAAAAATACTGGGAAAAAGATTTAATAGAATATCCAAGAACTATGGTATAACATACACTTGATGGGAATATTAGAAGACTACAAAAAGGGGAAAAAATATATGACAAAATAATGACCAAGAATTTCCTCAAAGTAATGTTAGCCATCAAACCACAATCCAAGAAGCTCAGAGGATGATCAATGCCTAAAAAACTACATCTAGCAAGATATACTCAAACGGCAAAATATCAAATATAATGAAAACATTCTTCAAAGCATCCAGAGGAAAAAACACCTTAAAGAGGAACAAAGTTAAGAACTGCATCCAATTTCTTCTCAGAAACCATGCAAACAACACGAGTATGCAATGAACTATTTAAAATGTTGAGGGGGGAAAAAACCACCAACCTAGAATTCTGTATCCTGTCAAATTATCCTTCAAAAGTCTAGGAAAAGTAAAGACTTTCTCAGACAAACATATCAGGAATTTGTTACCGGTAGAACTGATCTTTAAGAGAAGTTTTACAAAGTTCAGAAAGAAAGAAAATTGTATAGTTCAAAAACTCAGAGCTACATAGAGAAAGAGCATGAGGGGACTACATGAAGGCAAACAAAACCCTTTTTAAGTTATTTTTAATTGACCAAACAGTTGAAATAGGAAAACGAATTCAATTTTGTATACATATATTTGATTATGTATTCTTATGTATACATGAAATTAATGACAGCATGATATAAGGTATAGAAGAATTAGGAATTTTTTTAAAGGAGCAAAATAAATGGAGAAATATTTCATCTTCATGAATAGAAATATTCAATTTTGTCATAATGTGACTTCTTCCTAACTTGATCTATAGACTCAATGTAATCTTAATCAAAACCACAGTAAGTTACTGTAGGATACCTACAAAGGAATTCTGAAGTTTATATGGAGAAGCAAAAGACCCAGAAGAGCCAACACAATATTGAAGGAGAAGAACAAAGTTGGAGGTCCAACACTACCTAACTTCAAGTGATAAAGCTACAAGGCGGTGTGGTTTGGGTGAAAGAATAGGCAAATAGATGAACGGAACAGAATACAGAGCTCAGAAATAGACTTACACAAATATAGTCAGTAGATCTTTGACCAAGGAGCAGAGGCAATACAATGGAGAAAATATAATCTTTTCAACAAATGTTGCTGGAACAACTAGACATACACATGCAAAAAAAAAATGAATCTGAATGCAAACATTATACTCTTCACAGAAATTAACTTAAAATGGATCATAGACCCAAATGTAAAGGACAAACTATTAAGCTTCTAGATGATAACATAAAAAAAAAAAATCTAGATGACCTTGGTTAAGTACAACACAAAAGGCAAGATACATGAAAAATAATTGAAAAGCTGAACTTCATTAAACTTAACTTTTGCTCTGAACAAAAAAACAAAAAACAGGGCAGCCCCGGTGGCGCAAGGGTTTAGCGCCTCCTGCAGCCTGGGGCGTGATCCTGGAGACCTTGGATGGAGTCCCGCGTCGGGCTCTCTGCATGGAGCCTGCTTCTCCCTCGGTGCTTGTCTCTGCCTCTCTCTCTCTCTCTCTCTCTCTCTCTCTCTCTCTCTCTCTCTCTGTGTGCGTGTATGTGTGTGTGTATCTATGAATAAATAAATAAAATCTTAAAAACAAAAACAAAAACATTCTCTTGAATGAGAAGCCACAGGCTGGGACGAAATACTTGCAAAAGACATATCCAGTAAAGAACTGTTATCTAAAACAAAAGTCTCAAAATTCAACAGTAAGACAAGTAACTTAGCTTTAAAAATGGGCCAAGATGTCAACAGACCCTCTGCCGAAGAAGATAAACATATGGCAAGTAAATATAGGAAAAGATGCTCCACTGGGATGCCTGGGTGGTTCAGCGGTTGAGCATCTGCCTTCGGCTCAGGACGTGATCCCAGAGTTTCTGGATTGAGTCCCACATCCGGCTCCTGCATGGAACCTACTTCTCCCCTCTCTGCCTATGTCTCTGCCTCTATCTGTGTCTCTCATGAATAAATAAATAAAATCTTTAAAAAAAAAAGGAAAAGATGCTCCACATCACATTTCATTTAAAAATGTAAGTTTAAAACGACATTATCAGTCCACACCTGAAGTCCACACCTGTTTGAATTACCAAAATCCAGAATACAGACATTAAATGTTTATAAAGATATGCAACAACAGGAATTGTTACTCATCCCTAATAAGAATACAAAATGCTATAGCCAATTTGGAAGAGTTTGGCAGGTTCTTACAAAATGTAACATACTATTACATAAGATCTACAATTATACTCTGGGATTTACCCAAAGGAATTGAAAACTTATATCCACACAAAAACATGCACATTGATGTTTACAAAAGCTTCTTCCTAATAGCCAAAATATGGCTATGTTACTATGTCAGTATGTTAATGTGTAAACCGTAGTATGTCCAGACAATGAAATATTATTGAGCACTAATAAGAAGTGACTACATCAAGCAAAAAATATGGAATACATTCATATTACTATGTGAAAGAAGCCAATCTGAGAAGGCTACATACTGTATGATTTCCACTGGAATAATTCTAGAAAAGGTAATCCAATAGAGACAGGAAAAAGATCAGTAGCTGCCAAAGGTAGAGAGTAGGGGAAGATGAATAATCAGAGCACAGGATTTTTAGGGTGGTAAAACTATTCTTTTTTTTTTTTTTAAGATCTTATTTATTTATTCATGAGAGAGAGAGAGAGAGGCAGAGACACAGGCAGAGGGAGAAGCAGGCTCCATGCAGGGAGCCCGATGTGGGACTCCATCCCAGGACTCCAGGATCACGCCCTGCCCCAAAGGCAGGCGCTAAACTGCTGAGCCACCCAGGGATCCCCAGGTAAAACTATTCTTACAATAGATATTATAATGGTAGGTATGGATCATTATATATTTGTTAAAGCCCACAGAATGTAAAAGAAGAGTGAACCCTAAAGGGGAACTGACAACTTTGAGGATAATAATTTACTAATGTAGGCTCATCAATTATAATAAATGCACCAATGTATTGGATGATGTTAATAATGAGGAAGGCTGTACGTGTGTGGAGACAGGAGGTATATGGGAAAGTCTGTGTCTTCTCAGTTTTACTCTCAACCTGAAAACTGCGCCCCCCCCCCCAAATAAAGCCTATTTTAATAAAACAATAAGGATGGGAAAACATTTGTCATGTGAGTAATAAAAATGTGCCTATATTTAGAGCTGAAAAAGTAAACTTCAGGAATATTACTAGATATAAATAAAAACATTTTGTAACGCTAAAGAAGTTCATTTATCCAAAAGACATTATCCTAAATACATATGCACCTATAAACAAAGCTTCAAACACACAAAGCAAAAACTGACATAATTGAAAAAAATAGAACTGTTCTTTCTGAACAAGACTCTCTCCATAACTGGTAGAACTAATAAACAGAATGTAAGTCAAGGACATAGAAGACTGTGTAACACCACCAGCAACCTAACCTAGTTCACATTTAATCCCTCATTCTCTTCAAGTCACCACCCTATCTTTTGTTTTGTTTTTTGTTTTTGTTTTTTTACCACCCTATCTTTTTTCTTTTTAATTTTTATTTATTTATGATAGTCACAGAGAGATAGAGAGAGAGGCAGAGACACAGGCAGAGGGAGAAGCAGGCTCCATGCACCGGGAGCCCGACGTGGGATTCGATCCCGGGTCTCCAGGATCGCGCCCTGGGCCAAAGGCAGGCGCCAAACCGCTGCGCCACCCAGGGATCCCCCACCCTATCTTTTTATTTTCACAACTATCACTCAAAATAGGTGTTACTATCTGATAAAATAAAATTGTATTCCCTGGCTTTTGCTCACTCTGCAACTTCCTCTGGTGTGGCTTCTGTATTCTGTCAGTGCTTTGAAATAATTCTCATTGAGCTCAGGAATAATCACTCTTTCCCTAAACACAGAAGATATTCTTCAGACCTTATTTCCCATTTCAGAAGTATTAACACCAAGGACTGCATTTTACTTCTTAAAAGAAAAGAAAAAAGAATTTATTGCAATGCTTCTGTTATAACACACTTCTTCCACTGTTTCCTTAGCCTTTGATTTTCTTCTCAGGTTCACCAAACCATCAAATGCTGAAGAATTTTGGGGCATCCCTTCTTTGCAATCTCTTAGGAGAGAAATTTTAATTGCCACCTATGTACCAATGATTCCTAAATTAATATCTCTCATCCAGACTCCATACTCATATTTAACTGCCAGCATGACACATTAGTAGATGAAAGACAGCTCAAAGTCAGCAAGTAAAAAAATCTACTCTTGTTCTCCTGCCTGGTTTTCCTTCTTCCTCTCCCACACTAACCAAATCCAATCCATCATCATATCATCATGATTTTACCTACCAAATATTTAAGGCACATCTGTCTATCATCACTACTTTGGCTCAAGATACCAAGATTAATCATCTGAACTATGGCAATAACCTCTTAACGTGTCTGTGTTGACCTGATATCCATTCAGTGGCCCTCTAACATCTGTTTTCTTCAAAGCAGCCAGAGACATTTTCAATACACACATAACATATCCCCTTTCCATACCCCCTACCCTCCAGCCCAACTTAAAACTCTTAGATGGTTTCTTGGGATAAATATAAAGACCTTAATTATAGCCTACATGGCCAGACTCACTTGGAAGCAAGCCCACCTGGTATCTCTGTTCTTGCTGTACCAGCCTTTTCTATATGCCTGATCATCACCATGTTCTCCTGCTAGGACCTTTGCACATACCAGTCCCTTCTCCCTGAGGTATCTCTTGCTTGTATCAGCAAAGTAAGTGCTCACTTTGAGCTCAAATCTCAGATTTCCCATCCTCAGGGAAGCCTTGTCGTGGGCTCTCAGTGCCATATACCTCTCCATCATAGCAATAGTTAACATTTGGCTTCATGACTGTGTGGTTAATATTCTTCTCTCTCACTAGACTGCAAGGAACATGAACACTGGGCTTTTTTGCTCTCCAATGCATTCCCAGTATCTAACACACTCCTGGGTATATGGTAGGCGCTCAGTAAACGCTGGCTGACTAACTGCACACATTTAGATAAATGCGAGGCCTTCATAAACAGATGTTCAGTTTCTCTTTTCTGATCCCCTTCTCTCTCAGCAGTGCTGCCTTCCTTTCTGAGATGGAACAGGACTTGTACAATACATTATGCCCAGTTTATCAAGTCTCACAAATCAAACTGTATATTCCATTGGAAGGAATTCCTTCCAAAAAAATGCAAGTCAAACAAAAGGTCCAGATTATGTTAAAATGGTGTTTTGGGAACTCACACTACTGTTAGTAGTGCCTTAGGAAGGTGTCTCAGAGCCTCCATGACAACAGATGGAAACACAACTATAAACTACTAAACTTTGAGGACAGAAATTCCAAGGGCAGTGGGGGTCTGTGGGAGGTTTTGTTATGGCCCACATGGTGCCCCAAAGATGTCTACATCCTTATCTCTAGTACTGATGACTATGTTATATAATGTGCAATGGGAATTAAGGTTATAGACAAAATTAGGGCTGCTAATGAGATTCTCTTGGATTATCTACATAGGCCCAATCTGATCACAAGGATCCTTAAAAGCAAAAGTAGGAGACAAAAAAAAAAAAAAAAAAAGTCAGATGTTGCAGTGATTTAAGAAGAACTCTACTGACCCCTACAGGCTTTGAAAGTGGGAGGGGACCATAAGCCAAAAATATAGGCAACTCTAGAAACTGGAAAAGGCAAAAACACAGATTGGCCTTAGAGCCTCCAAAACAGAATGCAGCTCTGCTTACATTGTAGCCCAGTGGGACATGTGGCAGACTTCTGACCTCCAGAACTACAAGATAATAAATTCTCATAGTTGTAAGCCACTAAATTTGTGCTAATTTGTAACAGCAGCAATTGGTAACAAATACAGGATCAAAAAGCCTTTTCCAATTAGCATGGTTGGCTACAGCATCAAAATAACAACTGGTGAGACGCTTCTCAGAAGAGATGGCACTAATCAGTCAGAAAATTGTGTCACATGGTGAATACCTCTTAGAGCCTTCTAAATGAGTTTATAGCAAGAGACAGTTGGTCAGGATTTAACTCTTTAAGAAAACATCCAGGTTCAGAGGCATCAACACACACTTCTCAGCTCTCCTTGCCCAATCTTGATATTCTTGCAGCTAGATGTTCTTTCAAGCTGAAGGCTCACAAGCAAAAGGAACTTGAGATACTTCCCAAGCAGTCTACTGAGAATCCTCCTTCTTTCTCCTAGTCCAGCTAGACGAGTGTGCAACTGGGTGGCTAGCCTGACAGTGGATCACTCTGTCTTTGAGGTCACGTGGCATAGTATCAGTCAGGACTTTTGAGAGCAAGAATTGTGGCTTAGCCTGAATCTTCTGCAGATGGAGTTGTAGTTGGTAAATAGGTCAAAACTTTCCAAAAGTAAAAGCTGGAAGCGATGAATTCTCTAAGAGATAGGTTTTTGGAAAATAAAATGATATGAAAACAAACTATGTGAAGCACATTCTTTAAGCATTAGTGTATTTGAGAGATGATGTAATACCAACCAGACTAAGTGCATACAGACTTCTTCCTATTGGCTTACTGCCCCAATGATGGAACCTTTGCTCTTGGCTAAACCTTTAAGCTGTTATTACAACTCCTTATTTCCTCATATTAGTTAATAAAATAAAACTCAAGTGAGTAACAGAATTAATATCTTTCTCTCTTGGGCGTATTGCTTCTATTCTGTTTTGCCTTTTGAAAGTAGTTGTCTTGAACACAAAGTGTTCTGCTTAGACCATTCTCCCAGCTGACATAGCCAACAATTCAGCTTTTTGAGAGAAATCTTAGCCTCATCAAGTAACTTTCTTTGTATTTCTGTTAGCCTCCTACTGAGTAAGAAGTCAGACTTTTATTATTGTTAAATTTTGTGCTGAACATGTGTTCAACATATGCAACTTAAATATCAACTTCCCGAACTGAGCATAATCCTGGGGGCATATAGGGGCTGGGGCAAAAGAGGAGTCAGGAATATAGAAATGTATAGGATGATGGCAAGGGGACACTCTTCATTCTAACTTCTCTCTTTTCTAATGGAATTCAGCCACCATGGACAAAGGACCCCATAGCCCAGAGGATTTTTACAGCTGTGAGCACAAAGACTAATGGATAACTTGGCAACTGGTTGTAGATTTAAGTTTCCTGTCCCAAACAAATCTTTTCCCATATTTGTTTCACATAGATTATATCTTCAAAGTTCTAAGCCTCTCTGCTGTGAATGCAAAATTTAAGGCGATTAAATGAACCTGTGGTTAAAAGTACTTTTTATAACCAATTCTGTTGCATTTAGAGAACTTTAGGGAGTACAGTGATCCCTTCAGTCCACACATAGCAAAATAGACCCTTTGAGCTAAATCAAGCATTCTTGTGAATGTCAGGAATGGATCTTGTGGCATGCATCCCTTCTCTCTGCCACCTAAGCTGCTCCAAATCCTGTGATAGACGTCATGATGTACAGGTGAAAGTCACATCTCTGTCAAACTCAGCTATACAGAATGTACTCTTAAATTTGAAAGATAAAGTTATCTCTGAGGCTGAAAGAGAAATCATGAAGGAAATGAAGCTTGAATTCTTAGAGTTCTCACTCCTTTTGACTTTATATACAAAAATCTGAGGAGGGCTTTATTATGATTACACTGTGCTTAAGGGCTCTAGAATATCAATTATAATGGATATATTGGAACAAAAACAATCAGCCTCATAATCTGAGTAATCCATAATGAGAAGAATCAAGAGTATTCAAGAAGAACTTAGGTGATCTTTATAATATTGTTTAAAGATAACAGAAGAGTTAAGAATATATGGACAAAGACTTCTATCAATAACTAACCCAACTAGAATTTTAAAAGCATGCTTGAAATTTGATCAAAATTTATTTTATTGGGCTTTGGCTCCTGGGAAGGTAGAATAAACATTTTCACTATTCTTCTCATCAAGTTCAACTAAAAAACCTTTACATTATAAAATAAACCCAGGAATCTGAAAGGTAGAGAGAAAAAAATCAGACTGACTACACTTTGGAACTTGAGGAATGACACAATAGTGAGTTCCCTGTCTTTCCTTTTGCTTAATTTATCCCGAATTTGGAGGTGAAGAAACTGGTTACCCAGAAACACCAATAGGTAAAGACAAAAAAAGCACCCCCCGCCCCCGCCCCACCACCCAGTCTACTCTTTCTAGCCAGGAAAGGGACATCCTATCAAGACAATAACTGATCTATTTAGACAATAACCGCTCTATTGCAACCAAATATCCCACAGAAATTGTGGGCTTGCTCCTCTCTGATCTTGCCAGTGTCAAGTGAGGAACCTAGATGGACTCCCACCTTCATGGAACTGTGATGAGGCATCTCAATGTCCTTGTAAAGGTGATGTCAAAGAGGCCAAATAGGGCACCAGGACTCTAATCCCCACTGGCTGATAATAAACTCTCTCCAACCCAGACAGTACCAGTAGAGACCACATGGAGAGCCTGGACTTCCACCTCCATTCAGCAGTAGGAAAATAACTCTCCCTGTCCCTGCTGAGGTGGTGTCAGAGGCAGCATACTGGAGAGTTCAGACTCTCATTTTTGCTTAATAGTAATGAGGCTACAACCATTCCAGTGTCAGTAACAACCACATGGGAGCCAAAGTTTCTTCCTTTGCACAACAGTAAGGAGGAGCCTCCATCGTTTGGCGTCAATGTAGGAACCTGAACTTCTACCTACACCTTACCATACGGGAGTGGTGGCTGGTTCTTATTTAAGCCTATTTTAGCTGGACCTAAGTATCAATGTACTATAAAACATCCAGATTTTGCTTGAAAATCACTCATCATGCTAACTAGGAAGATCTCAAATGAATGAAAGAGGACAATCAACAGATACCGCATTGATATGAAAAGATATTTGAATTATCTGACAAAATGTTAAAAGCAACATAATAAAAATGCTTTTATGAGCAATCATAAACTTGCTTGAAAAAATGAAAAAATAAAAGTTCAAAAAAATAAAAAGCCACAGTAAAGAGATATAAAATATAGAGAAGTAAAAATTTACAACTGAAAACTATAATTGAATAAAAAAACTCAGGGTGCCTGTTGGGCTCAGTTGGAAAAGCATGTGACTTTTGATCACAGTGTTGTGAGCTTGAGCCCTACACTGGGTATAGAGATTACTAAAATAGCTTTAAAAAAAACCAAACTAGTTAATAAAAGCAAAAGCTCAGTGGATGGGCTCAACAGCAAAATCAAGGGGATAGTCAGGGTGGGTTGGAATCAATCAACTGAAGGATAGAACAATAACAAAACTAACAAAAAGTAAATAAACTGAAAAAAAAAAGAGCCTGAAGTACCTATGGTAATAAAACAAAAGATCTAACATTCATGTCACTGAAATTCCAGAAGAGAGAAAAAGAGGATAGGACTGAAAAAGTCTCCAAGAAATACAGACTGGAATTTCCCAATTTGGTGCCTGGGAGGCTCAGTTGGTTAAGTGTCTGATTCTTGATCTCAGGTCTTGAACTCAGGGTCAAGTGGAGCCCACTTAAAAAAGAAGAAAATTTTCCTTCATGTAACAAGGTCTTAGGCAAATTGTCACTAGCAGATCTACCTTAAAAGAATGTACAGAGGAAGTTCTCTAAACAGAAAGGAGGTTAAACACAAAGTTTAAAAGTAGATTTGCAACATCAAGAAGGAGGAAAGAAGAGAGTCACAAGTATGAATAAATGCAATAGTTTTTCCTTTACACTTCAATTTTAGAAATGTATTTTATTTATTTATTCATTCATTCATTTATGTTGAGAGAGAGAGTGGGGGTGGGGTGGGTGAGGGGTGGAGAGGGGAGAGAGAGAAAGAATCTTAAACCTGATGAGCCTGACAAGGGGCTTAATCTCACAACCTGAAATCACAACCTGAGCTGAAATCAAGAGAAGCTTAGCTGACTGAGCCACCCAGGTTCCCCTACGCTTCAATTTTTTTTTTTTTTAAATATTGTATTTGTTCATGAGAGACACAGAGAGAGAGAGAGAGGCAGAGACACAGACAGTGGGGGAGAAGCAAACTCCATGCAGGGAGCCTGACGCAGGAGTCAATCCTGGAACTCAGGGATTACACCCTGGGCCGAAGGCAGGCGCCAAACCACTGAGCCACCCAGGCGTCCCTAATTTTTTGAAGTATGTTTTGTAGTAGAAAAAAAATACCCTTTCTTATGTAATTCCTAATCATTGCAGAGGAAATAGTTAAAGGTGATTATATTTCAAATCAGAGAGAGGAAAGGATATAAAGTAAGGTTTCTATACTGCATCAGTATGATGATGCCAGTGGACTGGGATATATATATATGTACCAGTTAGACCAATCACTAAAAAAGCTATTCAGAGAGATAAATCCAAAACCACTACAGATAAATCAAAATGGAATTCAAAAACATGTTAAAAAAAAAAAACAAAAAACAAAAAAACATGCTCCAGTGACCCACAAGGATGTAGATGAAAAAACCCCAAAGAAATAAAAGAAAGAAGAACAAAAAAATAAGATGGCATGCTAAAACCCAAACATACTAATTACATTTAAATACAAGTGGTCTAAATACACCAATTAAAATATAGAGATTAGCAAATGGATTAAAGCCATGACCCAGGTGAGATAGGGAAACTCCATATAAATCTACTTTCTGCTCCTTTTCCTCTTTCTATTCTCGGTAGGACTGTACCTCCATTTTACGTATGCCTCAGAATGCAAATAGCCTATGCTTTCCTTGTGAGGGACAAGGAATTGATGATTTCTTTAGAATTGATAATGTCTAAGGAAGAACTAGGTAAGAATGACCAGATAAAGCCATCTCAGTTCTATTCTAGACCACTGGAGCTAGACATCTTGATGCAAGACCCCTTGGTTCTAAGGAATAATTTAGGCTCATGTCTTTGTTCTAACTGGTTCCTGGATGCCTGAGAAGACATGTAAACCAAACCACGATCTTCAGTAAAAACTCTAGACCTCGAGCAAAGATGAGACTCTCTTTTCCTTTTTGAGTCTCCCAGACATTCTGTCAGAACCTGCATGATCTCTATATTGTCAATACACTCTTCTTTCACGTCTTGCTGGTTTGCATTTGCATAGCCAGAGACCCCCTGGGTCCTTGGACCTGGCCTGCTGGCATCACAGCTATATACTCATTTGAAACGTAATACAGCCAACTTGAAAGTAAAGTGGTGGAAAATAATATATCATGATGACTTTAGTCAAAGGAAAGCAGACAGGACTATGCTAATAGGAGATAAAGTAAACTTCAGAGCAAAGAAAATTGCCAAAGATATCACATAACAATAGAAGGATTCACATAATCCACCAAGGAGACCTAGCAGCCCTAAATTTGTATGCACCAAACAGAGCTGCAAAATATGCAAAGCAAAAACTGGACAGAAAGGAGAAATGGCAAGTCCACTATAGCTGAGGAAGTCACCTCTCTCAACAATTAAAAGAAAAACTAGGCAGAAAACTAGCAAGGATATAAAAGAACTCAACACCATCAAACAACAGGATCTTAACATCGATTAAACACTCCATCCAACAGCAGAATATGCATTATTTTCATGTGCCTCCCATATATATATGTGTACACACACATCCATGGGCCATAAAATAAATCTGAACAAATTTAAAAGGATGAAATCATACAGAGTACATTCTCTGACCATAAATCAAATTAGACCATTAATAACAGAAAGGAAACAGAAAAATCACCCCATACTTGGAAATGAATCAGCATAATTCTAAATAACCCGTAGGTCAAAAAGAAAATCTCAAAGTCTCAAAACACATAAAACTGAGTGAAAATTAAACTCTAACCTATCACACTGGATTCAGAGAACAAAATTCTTAACACTAAATGTATATATTAGAAAACAAAAAAATGTTTCAAGTCACTAATTTAAGCTTCATCTCAAGAACAAAGGGGGGGGAAGGAGACAAAATAAACAAGGCAAGCAAGCAGAAGAAAGGAAATAAGAGCAGAAGTAAATTAAACTAAAAAAAAAAAACTAATGGAGAAAAATCACTAAAACAAAAACAAAGAGCTGGTTCTTTGAAAAGACCAGTAACATTGAGGTTCTAGCAAGACCAAAAGAGAAAAAAAGAGAGAAATTACAGGTTACCAATATCAGGAAGGAAACAGGGCTATCACTACAGATATCAAAATATAATAAGGAGAGCAGCCAGGGTGGCTCAGCGGTTTAGCGCCACCTTCAGCCCAGGGTCTGATCCTGTAGACCAGGGATCAAGTCCAACGTCGGGCTCTCTGCATGGAGCCTGTTTCCCCTTCTGCCCTTGTCTCTGCCTCTCTCTCTCTCTCTCTCTGTCTCTCATGAATAAATAAATAAAATCTTTATTAAAAAATTAAATAAATAAAAATGAATATAATAAGGGAATACCATAAACAATGCTACACACACAAAATTGACATTTTAGATAAAAGGGATCACTTCTTCAGAACACATAGCTGCCACAACTAACTCAAGATTAAATAGATAATTTTAATGGCTCTTCAAGGAAATTGAAATTTTATCTTAACTCTGAAAATAAATTCCCAGGCCTAGATTGTGTTTACTGGACAATTCTTATGTTCAAAGAAGAATTATCCTGATTATATACTCTCTTTGAGAAATTAGAAAAGGAGGGAACACTTCCCAATTCATTTTATGAAGGAATGTTACCTTGAGACTAAAATCAAAGACAGCACAAAACAGAAACTACAGACTGAATCCCTCATGTATATAGGTTTCAACCTGATTGGGCCACTGTAACAAAATACCATTGCCTGGGTAGTTTTTTTTTTTTTTTTTAATTTTTATTTATGATAGTCACAGAGAGAGACAGAGAGAGAGAGAGAGAGAGAGAGAGAGAGAGAGAGAGGCAGAGAGAGAAGCAGGCTCCATGCACCGGGAGCCCAATGTGGGATTCGATCCCGGGTCTCCAGGATCACGCCCTGGGCCAAAGGCAGGTGCCAAACCGCTGCGCCACCCAGGGATCCCGACTGGGTGGTTTAAACAACAGTTGTATTTCTCATAGTTCTGAGGACTGAAAAGTCCAAAATTAAAGTGTCAACCAATTTGGTTTCTGGGAAGCTCTCTTCCTGGCTTTCAGATACCCTTTTCCTTTCTTCTTCTTCATCTTTTTTTTTTTTTTTTTTGCTACATCCTTACATGACCTTTTCTCTGGGTGTGGACATGTGGACAGAGAGGAAGATCTCTTCCCCTTCTTTTAAGGTCACTAATGCCATCACAAATCTTTACCCTCATGAGCTAATCGAACTCTGTTTACTCCCCCAAAGCTCCATCTCCAAATATTACATCAATGGGGTTTAGGGCTTCAACAGAGGATTTTGAGGAGTGGTAACACAAACATTCAATTCATAAAGACATAAATATAAAGTTCCTTGACAAAATAGAATTCAGCAATATATAAAATAGCATAGAATTCAACAATATATAAAAAACAATCATGCACCATGATCCAGTGGTGTTTACTCCAGGGATACAAAACTAGATTAATATTTGGAAATCAATCAAATATATCATATTTGCAGGTTAATGAAGAAAAATGGCATAGTTCTATCCATCAACGCAGAAAAAGCATTTGACAGAATGCAGTACTCATTCATGATAAAACTCTCAAAAATAGAAATAGAGGACTGCCTCAACTTCATGAAAAAGCATCTTCAAGGGATGCTTGAGTGGCTCAGTTGGTTGGGTGTCAGACTTGATTTTGCTGGAGCTGGATCTTGGAGTTGTAAGATCAAGCCAGGAGCCATGACAGGCTCCATGTTCTGCACAGAGTCTGCTTGAGATTCTCTCTCTCCTTTTCCCTCTATACTTTAACCTACTTGCACACACACACTCTCTCTAAATAAATATCTAAAAAAAAATCCTACAAATAACATTATACTTTTTTCCTAAAATTGGAAAAAAGGCAAGGATGTTCATTTTTATTTCTCTTCTTCACCATTATACTGGGAAATCTAGCTGAGGCAATACAAAAGAAAATAAAGGTCTACACATCAAAAAGAAAACTATTCCTTTTTTTAAAAATTAATTTATTTATTTAGGATAGTCACAGAGAGAGAGAGAGAGAGAGAGAGAGAGGCAGAGACAAAAGCAGAGAGAGAAGCAGGCTCCATGCAGGGAGGACAATGTGGGATTCGATCCCGGGTCTCCAGGATCGCGCCCCGGGCCAAAGGCAGGCGCCAAACCGCTGCGCCACCCAAGGACCCAAGAAAACTTTTCCTATTAACAAATGATATGATCCATTTTTTGAGTATCTCTGGGGTGCCTGGTTGGCTCAGTTAGCTAAGCATCCGCCTTTGGCTCAAGTCATGATCTCAGTATCCTGGAATGGAGCCCCTCATTGGGCTCCCTGCTCAGTGAATGTGCTTCTCCCTCTCCCTCTGCCCCTCCCCCCACGCCCCTGCACACACTCACACTCTCTTTCAAAAACAAATAAAATCTTTTAAAAAAATTAAAATCTTGATGAATCTACAAAAATCTCCTAGATCTAATAAGTGAGTTCATCAAAGTTATAGGATACAAGACAAACATACAAAAATCAATTTTATTTCTATATACTAGTAATGGATCCCCCAAATTAAAACTGTATTATGATTTACAATTGCTAGAATACTTAGGTGTAAATCTAACAAAATATTTTTAAGACTTATATGATGAATACTAGAAAATGTTCAAGAAATTAAATAAAATCTAAATGGAGAGGCATACTGTGTTCTTGGGTTTGAAGACTCAATGTAGTGAAAATGTCAATTCTGCCCAAGTAGATATAAAGATTCAATATAATTCCTATCAAAATTCCAAGATTTTTATATAAATAAACAAGATTATTCTATGTGGGATGATAGAATAGCAAAGAAAATAAAATAGCTTAAATGGTTTTGGAAAAGAAAAATAAAGTGAGGGGAATTCAGTCTAAAAGATGTCAAGATGTATTATAGAGCTCAAATAAAATCAAGATTATGTGGTATTGGAGAAGGGACATATAGATGAATGGAACACATTAGAGAACCCAGAATTAGACTCATACAAATATGCCCAACTGATATTTTACAAAGGCATAAAAGCAACTCAATGGAGAAAGGATGGCACTTTTAGAAAAAAGTGCTGGAGCAACTGGACAAACATAGGTTAAAAATGAACCTTCATCTATAAATCTCATGTGAAAATCGCAGACTTAAATGTAATATGTAAAACTATCAAGTCTTTAGAAAAAATATGAGAAAACCTTTGGGTTCTAGACTTAGGCAAAGATTTCTTAGGGACAACTGGGTAGCTCAGGTCATGATCCTGGGATTCCAGGATCGAGTTCCGCATCAGACTCGGAGCCTACTTCTCCCTCTGCCTATGTCTCTGCTTCTCTCTCTGTCTCTCATGATTTAAAAAAAAAAAAAAAATTCTTGGCTTGACACCAAAAGCAAGATTCCTAACAGGAAAAAAAAAAAAAAAAAGCCCTGATAAATTGGACTAAGTAAAAATTTTAAACTTTAATGCTTTATAAACTTTTAATATATAGAAATCATTGAGCTTCTACACAATAATAAAGTAGCAGAAAGAGAAATTAAGAAAACAATTCCATTTACAGTTGCACCAAAAAGAATACAATATCTAGGAATAAACTTAACCAAGGAAGTGAAAGACCTATATTCTAAAAACTATAAAACTTGATAAAAGAAATTGAAGATGACACAAATGGACATTCCATGCTCATAGCTTTGAAAAATTAATATTGTTAAAATATCCATACTACCCAAAACAATATACAGATTCAGTGCAATCCCTATCAAAATATTAATAGTGTTTTTCACAGAACTACAAGACTAAAAATTTGTATAGAACCACGAAAGATCAAAGCAATCTTAAGAATGACAGAGCTGTAGGCTTCAAAACCCTAGATTTCAAGATATACTACTAAGCTGTAGTAATCAAAGCAGTATGGTGCAACACAAAAATAGACATAGAGGTCAATGAATCAGAATGGAAAGCCCAGAAATAAACCCATGCTTGTATGGTCAATAATCTAGAACAAAATCAAGAATATATAATAGGAGAACATGGTCTCTTCAGCAAATGGTGCTAGGAAAACTAGAAGCTAGATAGGAAAGAAAGAAACTTGACTGCATTCTAAAATCATACACAAAAATAATTAAAATATGTTAAAGACCTAAATGTGAGACCTGAAGCTATAAAACCCCTAGGAAAAGAAAAAAAAAACATAGGCAGTAGTTCCTTTGACAAGCAACATTTTTCTAGATAGGTCTCCTCTGGTAAGAGAAACAAAAGCAAAAATAACCTATTAGCTCTACACCAAAATGAAAAGATATTGCACAGTAAACTGTCAACAAAACAAAAAGGCAACTTACTAAATGGGGTAAGACATTTGTAAACATTATATCCAATAAAAGGTTAATATCCAAAATACACAAAGAACTACAACTCAACAAACAAAAAGTGGATATCCACTTAAAAATGGGCAGAGGACCTGAATACACATTTTTCCAAAGAAGACATACAGATAGCCAATAGATACATAAAAAGTTGCTCAACATTACTAATAAAAAAATTTCAAATCAAAACCACAATACACCTGTCAAGATGTCTACAATCAAAAAGATAAGAAATATCTATTGATGAGGAATGTAAATCGGTGCAGCCATTGTGGAAAATAGTATGGAGTTTCCTAAAAAATCTTAAAAGTAGAAATACCATATTACCCAGTAATTCTACTACTTGGTATTTTACCCCCAAAAAACACTAATTCAGAAGTATATATTCACCCTTATATTTATTGCAGCATTATTTACAATAGCCAACCAACTGTCCATCTAAAGACAAATGAATAAATAAGATGTAGTATATATACAATGGAGTATTTCTCATAGAAAAATATTACTCGGTCAAAAAAAATGAACGAGATCTTGCCATTTTCAATAATGTAGATGGACCCAGAGGTCATTATGCTAAGTGAAATAAGTCAGAGAATAACAAATACCATAGACCTTCACTTTTATGTAGAATCCAGAAAAACCAAAACAAACAAAAACTGGCACAGACCCATAAATATAAATGATGAACTAATGGTTGCCAGAGTGGGATGGGCAAAATTGAAGGAGAGTGGAGGTGCAGGTTTCTAGTTATGGTGTAAGTCACAGGATGAAAGGTTCAGTGTAGAGACTACAGTCAATGGTATGGTAATACTGTATTAGGTGACAGATGATAGCCACACTTCTGGTGAGCATAACATAACATATAGAGTTGAGTTGTTGAATCACTATATTGTACACATGGAAAAAATGCAACCTTGCATGTCGACAATAAAAACCAAAAACAATAACACCAAAATGTCAATTTTTAAAAAACTTTGTCTTTTATAAAGACCCTGTCATGAGGCTGAAAAGATGGGGAGAAAATATTTGCAAATCCTTTATCTGATAAAACATTACTATCTAGAATAGATAGAACTAAAAACTCAACAGGAAAAGAGCAAACAATCCAATTAGAAAAACAGGTAAAAAGTCATGAAGAGATAGCTCACCCCAAAAGATATATAGGTGGAAAATAAACACACAAAGAGATATTCTCTATCATTAGCCATTGCAGAAATGCCAAAAAAAATCACAATGAGATGTCACTCAACACCTATCAGAATGGCTAAAATAAAACACAGTAATAATAGGAAATGCCAGGGTAAGCATGGAGGAACTCAATCACAACACATTGTTGATGAGAATGTTAAATGGTACAGCCACTCTGGAAGACAGTTTGGTAGTTTCTTAGGAATTTAACGTGTAACAACGAAACGACCCAGAAATTGCACTCCTGGGCATTTATCCCAGAGAAGCGAAAACTTAGATTCACACAAAAATTCATGCATGAATGTTTATAGCAGCCTCAAGTTAATAGCCCCATACTGGAAACAACCGAGATGTCTTTTCTCATGAATGGTTAAGCAAACTGTGGTAACCCATACCATGACATAGTACTGTAGTTGAAGCCCTGACCGTTGGCTTTTCTTTTTGTAATCCAAGTGCCTGGCTGAGGCATCCATTTCAAGACCTGCTATCTTGAATAAATGCACTGCCAGTGACTGAGCCAATTTAAAAAAAAAAAAAAATCAGGCAACCTTCCCCCACTGAGGCTCTCTTGTTTTAGAGTTCTTGGTTGATTTCCATAATGGAGCACTTGGTCCACTTGGTTTTTCTCTTTGCACCCTTCAAATTACCATTTGTATATTTTACATTCACTTATAAAGAGTGAATTGGTGAGACTCTGGGTCCCTACCCTGGACCCCAATAAAAGCAGGGCTCCAGGCTCATGCACACATTCTTTCTCTCCCTGCAACTTCGAGATGTACACCCTGGTGTGCCTTGTATGTATGTAGGTAAGACACTGTTTCTCTCTTCATAGTGCCCCAATGGGTATTGCTAAAGGGGGTCTTGTAACTAGAAGAGCAGCCATAAGGGTCAGTCCAGTCCTAAAGTTGGTTTGGAAAGGGGAAATGTCTGTAGGAAGCTCACCAGGGCCCAGTGAGTGCCTCCAGGTGCTTTTAGCCCATAGGATACCATTACTGTGGACAGGCTGAGATAGGAACACAACTACTCAGCAATAAAATGGACACAATTGTTGATACACCCAATAAGCTGGATGAGTCTGTGGGGAATTATGCTAAATGAAAAAAAAAGCCAACCCCAAAAGATTATAATATAGTAGGAGTCCCTTTATTTCATTTCAAGAATGTTCTTGAAATGACTAATTTATAGAAGTGAACAGTGTTCCAGTTGCCAGGGATTATCAAGCAATGAGGGTGCAGGGTAGTAGGTACAATTACAGAAAAGCAACATGAGGGATCTTTGTGGTGATGCGAATATTTTGTGCCTTCACTTGTCATTGTCAACATCCCAGTTGTGATATTATACTACAAATTTGTAAGAAGGTATCACTGGGGAAAACTAAGGCACAAGATATCTCTTTGTTTTAAGCCTTACGCATGTGAACCTACAATTATTTCAAAATGAACATTTTGCTTAAAAATATTGATTTAGTTTCTTGGAAACTTTTGATATTTAAAGACTGCGCTGGGCAGCCCGGGGGGCTCCTCGATTTAGCGCCTCCTTCAGCCCAGGGCTTGATCCTGGAAACCCAGATGGAGTCCCACATCAGGCCTCCTCTGTCTCATGAGTAAATAAAATCTTTAAAAAAAAAAAAAAAAAAAGGAAGACAGTGGCTTTGATGCAAGTCTGATCCTGAGTGAAGAAGAAAGGGGAGAGAAGATAGGGTACAAGTATATAAGGAAGTTTTACTAAAGCCATTGGAGAATGTTTGAGGCAGTTGCCGAAAGGAGAGTCTCCTTTCTCAGCGGTGTGAGGGCATAACGCCTTGTTTTTGACAGCAGCACTGAGGAACTCTAGAAAGGAAAGCACAGTGTCCGCCTCAAGAGTTTGGGGGTGGGCAGCCCAGGTGCTCAGCGGTTTAGCGCTGCCTTCAGGCGTGATCCTGGAGGCCCGGATTGAGTCCCACATCTGGCTCCCTGCATGGGGCCTGCTTCTCCTTCTGCTGCTCTCTCTCTCTGCGTGTCAAAAATAAGTAAAATTAAAAAAAAAAAAAAAGAGTTTTGGGGCAAGCCATTTCTTTAATGGGCCTAGGCTAGATTTATCTAGAGCAGCTGATTTGCACATAATTGGGACCACCTTGAAAACACTAATTAAATTGTTTTAGGGTGCAGCCTGGGTACCCAGTTTTTAAAAGGTCCCCTGGTGATTCTAAAACACAGCCAAGGTTGAAAGCCATTGACATGAAGTCTCCATTTCTATCATCCCATCTTTTGAGTGATAGCTGATATGTGGAGTGGGATCCAGGAGACCTTGCTGGCATCCATCTGGCTTGCTCTCTATTCCTTCTTTGCCACTCTGGAGGTACTGCCTTCTTCCTCAGTTCTCCCCTTCTTACTGTGAGCATTTAACACAATTTCCTCTCCTCATTATCAGATGCCCTACATGGACACATGCATCCATTAGTTTGAGTGTTGATCTGCTTCAGATGATGTGAAAGACCAAATTACCTCCATATGAGAATCTGGTGATCATCCAGTCAAATGAATCTGACGCCCCCTCCATGGATGTGTTTGATCTGTGTGACCTTGGTCGAGTCACTTTCCCTCTCTTGGCTTCAGTTTCCTCATCTCTAAAATAAAAGGGCTCTGCCCTCCAGTAATTCCATTACTTTCCTACATTTCTCTCCCGGCCTCTTTTGTTTGACAATTACTTTGGTTTCTATGATAGGAAAGGAAATAACATTAAAACACCAATTTTGTTGGCTTTGAATAGCAGAGAAGCAAAAGTCACTTTCACCAAAATTCTATAGGGATATTAAATATATTCCTTCTTGAATTTATTGTCAATCTCAGTGAATAACTGGCAATTTAAAATATTTACTCAGTGCCAGGAGATGATGTATGGAGTAGCAATTGTGTGGGAAGTCTGTTTGAAACACTCTGTTCTCAGGATCTCTCCACTGTCAGTTTACAAATGACTTTCATTCCCTGAAGTGAGAGGGGTCTGTGCTCTTATACTTGTTTATATACATCAAAAACAGCCTTTGTTTAATGCATCAAAATGTAATCCTAGGGGATAAACAGCATGATGTCTTTTAAATCTGTTGCCGGGTTTTCAAGAAGTCATGCTCACATGGAAACACACAAGGGAATAAGGGATAGCAAGTAGAAGCATGAATGGTCTCTGGAAAAATTCATTTGGCATAATAGATGTTGATTGTCAATAGTGGGGGGAGGCACTGCTATTCCACAGTGACAACTGTATCAAACTATTCTTAGCTCCCAACCACACCACCCCCCACCCCAACACACACCATTCCTCAAATCTTTGGCTTAGCTGCTAGTGCTGAAATGAGCATTCTTTATTCAACGGCTGCTGGATGGCTTGCACTTAAAAAGCTTCCCCCTTGATGGACACCAGCTGAGTCTCTACTGAGACCTGGTCACTAGTGTGAACTTTCTTTTTTAGACAAACTTCATGAGGGGCACTTGGGTAGCTCAGTGGGTTAAGCCTCTGACTTTTGATTTCCTCTCAGATAGTGATCTTGGGGTCCTGAGATCAAGTCCAATGGTCTCCATGCTCCATGCTCTCCCACCAAGTCTCCATGCTTGGTGGGGGGTCTGCTTCAGATTTTCTCTCTACCCCTCCCCCTGCTCATAGTCTCAAATAAATAAATGAATCTTAAAAAACAAAACAAGCTCCTGGGTTTAAATCCATTTTCTTCCCTGGCTCACTTCTCTCTTACTCTCCATCTCTCAATGAGAGGGCAAGCTGAATACCTGGCCAGCAATGAGGCAGTGAAAGAGATTCAAGGCATAGACAGGAAGAAAGGGTCTTCTAAATATCTGAAAATCCATAGACAGGGGAGTGGAAATGCTGATGTTGAAAAGTGTCAAGTGGTATTTCTAAACTCTGGCAAAGAATTACAGTTAGAGTTTCTGGTGCATTTAACAGTGTTTGGTGGTTGAAGTTTGAGGAAGAATGGCTTGAAATATAGTCCAAATAACCTTTCTCAAGTTTATACAACGGGGAAAAAGGACCAACTGAAATCCATCTATGAAGTACAGTTGGAAATCTGCTGAAGTGGAGAGAGAGAGAGGAAGAGAGAGAGACAGAAGAGAATACTGCATTGCCAAATATGGGGAGATTTAAGACAGATTTTACATTCTGCCAAGAAGAACCTCTTACATCCTGTAAATCCAAGTTGTATTTTGCAGAAAGAAAATGAGAACCAGAACATTTAAGTGTACACTATAGGAGAAACTCTTTAGTGATTTCCAAAGCAGCTAATCTTTGAAACATAGGGAAATCGTGAGGGTTTTCAACCTAACCAGAGGCTGGACAAAGTGTCCAGCTCAAAAAGACCTTGAGAACACAATGTTATCCAAATGGGGTGCACAGAGCTGAGCACAGACAGACCCACAAGGCCACAGGCAGGCTTTCTGATAATAACCCTAGATAACTGAACTCAATGTTTTAAAAAACTGGTGGACGCAAGGAAAGTTGTGTCATTTTATCCCTCTTAGTCTCTAGTGAGCTGATTCAGCCATCCTGCCACCCACAAAGAGAGCCTTTGATAAAATAGCTACAGGAGACATGATTAATAACTACTTTATCAAGACATGTGTTTCAGGATATTTCAGAAATGGGGGAGTATCTGCCTGTTTTCAGTAGATGATTCTTACCATATATACCATAACAACAACAACAAAACAAATACTCAACAAATAAACCAAAGTGTTAAGCCCAGGGCTTTGCAATCAGATAGATTTGGATTTGACTCCCAGCTATGCAGCTTTCTAGGTAGCTAGGTAGCTAGGTAACTAGGTAACACTAACAAATGACATTGTCTCTCTCTTTAAAAAAAAAAAAAGTTTACTTATTTGAGAGAGGGATCAGGGTGGCGAAGGGCAGATGGAGAGAATCTCATTCCCACCCCAAGCGTGGAGCCCGACTCGGGGCTCAATCTCACAATCTTGATATCATGACCTGAGCAGAAACCAAGAGTCGGATGAGTCACCTAGGTGCCCATGACATTGTTTCTTGAAGCCTTGGTTTCTTTATCTCTACTGTAGGATAATCATAATGCTTAGCTAATAGTGTTGTTGGGATAATTAAGTAATATAGTGACTGACACATTGATATTAAGGTTATTTGTGTTTTCCATTAACGGTGCAGAAGTTATAGTTATGAGGACAGAACAGTAATGTTTTTTTTTTTTATAAAGTTCTTTTTTTTTAAATTTTTTTTTTTATAAAGTTCTTTTTTTTTTTTTTTTTTTTTTTTTTTTTTTTATGATAGTCACAGAGAGAGCGAGAGAGAGGCAGAGACATAGGCAGACGGAGAAGCAGGCTCCATGCACCGGGAGCCCGACGTGGGATTCGATCCCGGGTCTACAGGATCGCGCCCTGGGCCAAAGGCAGGCGCTAAACCACTGCGCCACCCAGGGATCCCAGTAATGGTTTTTATGAGATTTTTCAAACAGCTTTATTGAGATATAATTTACAAGGCATAAAATTCATTGTTTTAAATACACGATTCGGTGGGTTTTAGTATACTTACATAGTTGTGCAATCATTACCATACTCTCATTTTAGAACATTTTCTAAGCTTCAAAAGAAACCTATACCTATTAGCTGTCACTTCTCATTCTCTTTCTCTCCAGCCCCTGGCAAGCACTAAGCTACTTTGTCTTTCTGGATTTGCCTATTTCTGGATTTGCCTATTCTGGGCCTTTCATACAAATGGTATTAAAAAATATAGTACATGGTCCTTTGTGACTGGTGTCATCATGGCTTGTTCCTTATTTATTTTTACATGAATTATAGCAAATGGAAATCAAAAGGGTTCTTTGTTAGATTATCTCACTGGTTGAATTTTAAAGGACTGACACAAGATTTGAGAAGAAGGGAATGGTTGAGTGCCATATTCTTTTGCAGCAACCATTAAGCAAATAAATCATGCAGTTTGATCACATTAATGCATAACAGCCTTTCCTTATTCATATATTTTCTCTGGATTCAGGCCTCAGCATTTGGCTGTATCATGAAGAAACTCCTTCCAGCATTGAGAATGTCCTTGACTTTGGCCAAGGCCTGACATATTTATTCCTACAGGAAAGCCTGTGGTTGCATGGAACAGCCCTCTCCGTGAGGCTGTGCAACATGACGAAAGGGTGCCCAGTAGGGATGCAGGAGATTTGGTTCCCTTCACTCTGCCACCAACCTTAAAGTGTTTTAAGAATCAAAAGAAATATTGAAACTGCAAATACTTTGAACAGTGCTCACTACCAGTCAAGACTCCCGCACTGCGGGGGTGGAACTGCTGGCTCTTAAGGTGATTTTATGTTTAACTTTTTGAGGAACTGCCAGCCTGTCTTCCATGCCAGTTGCACCATTTTATATTACCACCAGCAACACACGAGGGTTCTAATTTCTCCATATCCTCACCAAAACTTATTTTCCATTTTTAAAAAAAGTTGTACCTATCCTTGTAGATGTGAAATGATAGGGTAGTTTTGATTTGCATTTCCCTGATGATTAGTGATGTTGAGCATCTTCTCACATGATCATTGGCCATGTGTGTATCTTTAGAGAAACATCTAATCAAGTCCTTTGCCCATTTCAAAATTCAAATTGGGTTATTTGTCTTTTAGTTGTTTATTTTCAGGAGGTCTTTATTCTGGATATTAAACTCTTATCAGATATAGGATGTGCAAATATTTTCTTCCATTCTGTAGGTTGCCTTTTTCTTCCTTAATAGTTTCCTTTGAATTCTACAAAATTCAAATTGGGTTATTTGTCTTTTAGTTGTTGATTTTCAGGAGGTCTTTATTCTGGATATTAAACTCTTATCAGATATAGGATGTGCAAATATTTTCTTCCATTCTGTAGGTTGCCTTTTTCTTCCTTAATAGTTTCCTTTGATGCATTAAAATTTTCAATTTTTTTTTCTGTAAAATTTTCAATTTGGTGAAATCCAATTTATCCATTCTTTTTCTTTTCTTTTCTCCCCCCAAATAACTTATTTTTTCTTTTGTTGCACTTGCTTTTGGTGTTATATGAAAGAGGCCATCACCTAATCCAAGGTTATGTTATGAAGAAGTACTTCCAGGTTTTCTTCTAAAAGTTTTATGGTTTTAGGGGCATCTGGGTGGCTCAGTCAGTTAAGCCTCTGCTTTTGGCTCAAGTCAGGATCCTGGGGTCCTGGGACTGAGCCGCACACCAGCTCCATGTTTAGCTGGGAGTCTGCTTCTTCCTCTCCCTCTGCCTCTGCTCTCTCTCTCTCTCTCTCTTTCTCTCATGAGCACTCTCTCTCTCCCTAATGAATAAAAATCTTTTAAAAAATAAAATGTTTATAGTTTTAGCTCTTATATCTTTGATTCATCTTGACTTTACCTTTTCATATGATGTGAAGTAAAGGTAGTTGTTACATTAAAAAAATTTTTTTTAGTTTTTTAAAAAGATTTTATCTATTAATTCATGAGAGACACACAGAGAGGAAGAGACATAGGGAGAGGGAGAAGCAGGCTCCCTGAGGGGAGCCCAATGTGGGACTTGATCCCAGGACCCTAGGATCACCACCTGAGCCAAAGGCAGATGCTCAACCACTGAGCCACCCAAGTGCCCCAGTTGTTACATTTTTAAATGATTGCATTTTTGGTGGTTACTAAAATGTCTATATAATACACTCATTTTTTGCCTCTTGACTCAAAATGCCCAGAATAACATTATTTGGCCCTTTCCAGAGAAGTTTGCCAACCCCTGTGGCCAGGTGCAGTATACAAATAGAGTGCTTAATAAATGTTTAACAAATAGATTTATTCAATAAATATTTAACTCTTCTACTGAGTACAAGGTGCTTATTGATATATATACATATATATACATATATATGTATATATATATATATATATATATATATATATATACACATAATGGGGTGGGCAAGGGTCTCAAAGATGAGTGAGAACTTATTACACCTGAGCAAGAATAAATCATACCTAGCTGAGAAAAAGCCAACTACTAGAGATTAAAAATTCTTCTGTGCAAAGGTGAGTCCTGAATGGGATGAAAGCTGAGATGGAAGAAGTATCTCAGATTGGTTTTAGAATAAGATGCATAATCATTTGGAAATCTCTGTGCCATACTGTGCTACTGTGCACACACACATACATTTCCTTGTGTTGGTGATGTCTAAAGAAACTAACAGTGACCTACCAAAGGAGACTGAATTGCTGTCATATGAGAAGAAAAAAACATTTGCAAGATAGGGCAAGTCTTTGTTCAACCCTTTTTCTTAATTAGGAGATAGTCTTCACATGCAGCATAATGTGTGCATTACTGCCTTCTGTGGATCCAAGAATTTAAATGAAAATGCTCTTACAGCAGGAATCTATCTCCCTTATGACGATCCTCTGGAGGAGGTCCAGCCATTCTTGTTCATAAGTGAGAAAGGAACACATTTCACATTTCACTCTCCCTTAATGGACAAAATCATAAATGATGCCAAAAAATAAGAAAACATCTGCCTCCCTCCATATGTAGGGCTCTACCAGCGGTTCCCCCCAAATCTCTGTCAAGAGATTCTTTGAATAGTGAGTATCAGGGACTAAGTTTGACTATGAATAACAGGAAACTCAATGAAACAGTGATTTAAACCAGAGGCTTATTTTACCTGTAGAAAGGAGGTGTAGAGGTAGGCAGTTCAGAGTTCTCTGGGGCTCTTTCTATGCAGCCACCAATGGCATGTGGTTTGTCACAAACAGCATCTCCACCTCCACCTTCGTATTTATGTATCAGGAAGGAAAAGGGAAAGGGCAAAATGTATGTGCCAGATGAATCCCTGCTCTTTTCTGAAATCTCCACCTACCTCACCTCCTCACTTTCTTTTCCATCTCATTGGCCAAACTTGTGTCACATGACCACTTCTAACTTCAAGAGAGATTGAAAGTATACTTTTTAGCTAGGTAAAACATTTCCCTGCTAATCATGAAAAAGAGGAAATGGATATTATGTCCTAGGAACGTCATTCACAAATAGCCCTTTGATTTGGAAAGCCCCGTATGACAGAAGCTGACCTCTCATCAGTATCTTGCATAGGTACTTCCCAAACCTTAAGGTGCATATGAATCACCTGAGAGTATTGTTAAAATGCAGATCATGATTCAACAAATCTGCAGATTTTAGTCTGATAGTCTGAATTTTTTGAATGTTCTGCGGACCATACTTTGAATAGTAAGGTCTTAAAATCAGTGGATCTTCTCATCAATTAGAAATCAACTTATTTCAGGGCTCCTGCCTGGCTCAGTGGATAGAAGGTGTGACTCTTGACCTTAAGGTTGGGAGTTTGAGCACCATGTTGGGTGTAGAGATTACTTAAAAATAAAATACTTTTTTAAAAAAAGAAATAAACTATTTTCTTGTTTTGGATTTGTTTTAATGTGTGAGTTTAAAATTTAAATATTTCCACTACATGCCTACTAATATGATGAAATAAAAACTATTCAAATGAGGGGCACCTGAGTGGCCCAGTCAGTTAGGCATCTCTTGTTTCCAGCTCAGGTTGTGATCTCAGGGTCATGAGATTGTTCCTTGAGATGGGCTCTGTGGGTCTCTGCACTCAGCGAGGAGCTGCTTGAGACATTCTCTTCCTCTCCTCTGCCATGTGCTGTCACTGTCTCTGTCAAGTAAATAAATCTTTTTTTTAAAAAAGAACTATTCTAATGACCCATGGTTTTCTTGCCAATTTTTAAGTTTAAGTAATCTTTACACCCAATGTGGGACCTGAACTCACACCTTGAGATCAAGAGTGCATGATTGGGCCAGTCAGGCACTCCCTCTTGCCAATATTTTTAAACTGGAAAGAAATAGTGAAGAAACCATCAAATGAATTGAATCTATGGGATATTCTACAAGTGGACTAAACTTGTCCAGCACTCAATAGCATGAAAAATCACAAAAGGTGAGGACTGTTCTAGATTTGAAACTAAAAAGATTTAAAAAAAAATTTTTTTTTAAATCTCAAAAAAATATTTTAAAATCTCAATTATATACTGGATTAAAAAAACAACAACAACAACAGCTGGGATGCCTGGGTGGCTCAGTGGTTGAGTGTCTGCCTTTGACTCAGGGCATGATCCTGGGGTCCAGGGATCATGGAGTCCTGCATCAGGCTCCCTGTGGGGAGCCTGCTTCTCCGTCTGCTTATATCTCTGTCTCTCTCTCTGTGTCTCTCATGAATAAATAAAAATAAAATCTTTACAAAAAGTTAAACAACTCAGGACGGAAGTGCTCTGATGTCTGCAACTTTCAAATAGTTCAACAAATATGTATTTTGAGAGACTAAGAGAGAAGGTAAAACAAATATGAGGGGAAATGTTAACAGGCCATCCAGGCAGAGTTACTAGGTGTTCACTGTATTGTTTTTCCAGATTTTCTGTACATTTGAAAAGTTTCCAAATAAGAAGTAAGGCAAATGTTAATCATATTACAGTTACATAGCACATAGAGCTAGGAATTGACTTTTCTTTTTTTTTTTTAGAATTGTTCTGAGAAAGGGCCATTTCCAAGCAATGGCATTGCACACTATAACATACTCCTCAAGCAAATATGCATTAAGCAGGAAACATTGTCTCTCTCAAAGAGCTCCCCTTCTCCATGATCTCAGAGCCCACAGTACACATTTAAGGTATACTACAAATGCATTGATAGACCTGTTTCCCTGAAAGGACCAGAAGTTCTATCAAGAAAGAGACAGAGTCTTATTCACTTCTATTACCACAGCCATAGACCCCAATAAACATTTGTGAAAGCAGGAAAGAGAGCATAAATTGACTGACAACTTTTGCTGTAGTTTGGAAAAGAGCCTGGAAGCAAAATTCAGGATGTGAAACCAGAAATAACCCTGAGCTTGGTTGCATACCACTGAAGAGCCTGGGCTTGGCTGGTTCAGCTACTTCTATGCACAGTGGGGTCACTAAACCTGTCAGACGGGTTTGCTCTGGCAAGCAGGTCATTTGGAGCCAATTCCTTGTGAGGCATTTAACAACGTCAGGGTCCTAGGCAGTACCTGGCACACACAATGAATAAAGATCCAAAGAAAATAAAGACAGTGGCCAGAGGGAAACCATGTCCCTCTTAAATAATCATCCAAACAGAAACAAAACACACTCAGACTGAAAAGAAGTCTTTTAGTTTGATTATATAATCATTTACCAGGACTCTTGTGCTCTCTTGGTTCAACTGTACCAGTGCTGGAATGACTGGCCTTATTAGCAATACCCTTATTTCTTTTATTTCTTCAGATTCAACTACATAGTCTTGATACATGTACAGTTCTTTCTGAGAAGTTGGCTTTCAAGCATCAACTGAGAACATATGAGAGAAAGTTTGTTGTAAGAACTGGTTCAGAAAAAGTTTAACAGTTAAATATGCTTCTACATATTCAGAAAATTTTATGAACTCACTGCATGTAAAAAGGTTTACTACGGAATGCATTCTTAAAAACCTATCTGACCACAGATCCTTAACTAGTAACTAAAGACACAATCAGAGAAGAAAGTCAGGTAAATAGTCAAACCAAATCATCATCCCCAGGGCAACTCTAAAAAGGCCTATTTGCTCATTTATATCAGCTACTCTCTAGTCTATGTTCAGCTTATTCTTATGACAAAGTAGGAAGAGTCTGATGGCCATTTACCCTTAGTAAGGTAATAAGGTAGGAAGGTATTAAAATATTAGGGCATTATAAAATAATTATTATTGGAAATCAAGGTATTGGAGTTTTCCCAACCTCTAATACCTGCTTCTTCAGTTCTCATGGGTCAGGTACATTAGCTGTGATTATTTTGTTTGCAAGTGATGGAAACCCAATCTAGACTAGCTTAAATAAGGAAATTTACTGGCTCAAGTAACTGGATCCAGGAGTTCAAGTCATGGTAGGAGAACTCTCTTTTTCTTCATCTCATTGATCATAGGCTATTGATATTGGTGTCATACTCATGTAAAATTGTTCCATATCTTTGCAAGGATGGCTGCCAGAAGCCCCAGGGTTATTTCATATTTTCTAACTTGTTATCTTAGAGGAAGGGGAACACAGATTTTCAGATGGCTCAGAGAAGTTTCAGGAATGATTTGGTTCAGCATCTCATGAACCAGTCTCTGTAGTTAAAGGATGGTGTGTTCTCAGTGTCCAGGCTTGGGTCATGTGCTCACCTCTAAAATAATCTCTGTGGACAAGATGGTGGAGGGCTCTGATGCAGCAGTCCTGGGTCCTGTGCTCTTTCAGAAGCGAAATTAGTCCTTTGTCATCCTCATAGATGGCACTGGATTTTCCAAGAATGGTAGATGGGTGCTGACCAATCGTGTTTCACTCAGAATATCTCCCATTCTTTCTTGGACTGAAAAATCACTATAAACAATGGTGAATCAATGTTCAGTGTAGACTCAAAATTAAACAGACCAGCATTATTCCCAGAAAGACAATGTGAATCTATTTTGAACACACAAACAGTTCAGATATGTGGACTCCAATAAAAAAGTTAAATATATCTTAAATAAATAGTAATGACTCTTACACCTGATTATACAAATATGTATGTATTTATTTGTTCATTGTAGGTAACAGAACATAATGGTTAAGAGTATGGGCTCTGATATCACAATGGAGTTAGAATTCCAGCTCTAATGCTTTCTGGTTCTGTGAACATGTCATTTAAATTTTCTGAACCTTAGTTTTGTCAACTGTAAAATGGGGGAAATAGCATCTGCCACACAAGATGACATGAGTTAAACTCTATAAAATGTTTAAACACAGTCCCTGGTGCCTGGGAAGCACTCAAAAACTGTTTAGCTGTGTCCCTTCAACAAATCCATTTATTATCTTCCAAATGTTTGATACCATGGATTTATTCCCATGGCAATAGGTAGGCTGTGAAAATATGATTTCTGCCCTTGGGAAACTTGAAGTATGTCCGCAAAAAAAAAAAAAAAAAAACCCAAGTACATCATATCACCTTACAGTGTGAGGTGTTACCATGATTGCCTCAAGAGTTGGGGGGTGGGGGGAAGGTAGGCACTACAGGTAATCCTTTCTGAAGGTGGTTTAACTTGCTCTGGGCCTGGGAGCGCATGTGAAGTTCACAGACCTGGTGCGCTGGACCAGCATTGCAGCCCACACTGTGCTCACCTGATGGGAGCATTAGCATCACTTCGGAGACGAGGAGAAATACAAAATCTTGGGCCCTACCTAGGGTGACCAACCATCTGGGTTTGCCAGGGATGCAGGGCTTCCGGCCGGAAATGGAAAATCCCAGGCACACTGGGACATGTTGGACACCCTTGAACAGCAGACCTGCTGATTCCAACGCTGGAAGCTAGCCCAGGAATCTGTGCTTTAACCTGCCCTCCAGGTGATTCTTAAACAACACCGGAGAGGCCCTGTTCTAGAGGAGAATAAAGTGTGAGCAGAGGCTCAGAGTGAGAAAACTGTCCAGCCTGGCTCCTTACTCTCCACAGCTGCTTCCTGGGTGCCAGCTGCCATGTGGAAATGAAACTAGAGCCTCTGGGGCCTGGGAGAGCAGGCGTCTGCCTTTGCCTAAGCCAGGAGGACACAGGGATGAGAAGGCTCTGCAGCCACCTGCTACTTCCCTCATTCTGCCTCAGCGCCACCTCAGTCAGGGGGAAACTTTCTCTGAGGGGACTGGGGGAGAGAAGAGATATGGGGGAGGGGGAAAGAAAGACGCAAGACGTTTTGAGGCCTCGGCCTCTGGGCCTGGTTCACCCTGTTGTTCGTCCTCAGACTTGCTACTCTGACACAGGATTCCGCTACCTCAGTATTACAGAAACTGCATCACCTGCAGCCCCAGGATTGCCTTCCCTTTTAGGACAAGGTTGACTCCAACACAGAAGAAAAGAACTTGCTTTTCCTCTCTCTTCACGCTTCTCAAGAATCTTAAACTGACTTCGTCCAAGGTTACTCAACCTTGGCCCCACAGACATTTTATCATTATTAATATTACTCATGTTATTGAGGTGTAGTTGACACACGATGTTATATTCGTTTCAAGTGTACAATATATTGATTCAACAGTTCCTTACATTACTCGATGCTCACCACGAGTGTAGTCATTACTGACATTTGGGGCTGAGTAATCTTTTATTGTAGGAGCTCAGTTGGCCATTGTAGGATGTTTAGTGGCATCCCTGGCCTCCGCCCACAGTAGCCATCTCCTCCATACTTGTGACACCCCAAACTGTCTTCAGATATTGCCAAATATTCCCTTGGGGTCTGTGTGTGCAAAATCCACTGGCTAGTAAAGAATGACCGCCCAAATCCCCTGCCTGCAGGGCAAAAGGGCTGTGGCTTTCCTGCCAAGCACACAAGGTTTTTGAGACTGCTCCAGGAATGGTATTTTCGGGCCAATATTCTCAGATATGCAAGGTGTATAACTTTATTTTTTATATCCAAACTTAATTTCTTTCTTGAGACTTCCTCCACAAACCAGTCAGTGCAAGGTAAGCTCAGACAACTCAGATCTTTCTCGGTCAACTCATGGTCATCTGTCTTTCATTTCCCCTAAGTGCCAGAGGAAGGAACAGGGTGGTGGTCGGAGGGTGGTCTAGTCTGAGGTTATCATTTGTCCAAGCCAGTTTCCATCCTGCTTCTGTCCTCTCAACCAGTCTTGAGCCAAGGCGTCTCTTCTCTGTGGTGTTTGCTCAGATGTCCAGATCCCTTTCTCTGATTAGAAGTGCTGTGATCCATCCTGGTGTCCCCTACTAGATCACTATAACCCTGCCCCACAGCCATTCTTGTTCCATTGCCCAACACCGTACAACTACACCTACACCTAACTTGTCCTAACAAGTTATACCAACTTTCAGATATTTTTCCTCTGGGCTCCAGAGCCACAGGAACACGGGTTTTCTTCCCTTACCAGTTCCAGGTTGCTATTCTATTCTATTCTATTCTATTCTATTCTATTCTATTCTATTCTATTCCTCTTACACCACAAGAATTTTTTAGAATCGGAGCACCTGGGTGGCTCAGTCAGTTAACCATCTGCTTTCAGCTCAGGTCACGATCTCAGGGTCCTGGGATCAAGCCCCCTGTCAAGCTCCCTGCTCAGTGGAGAGTCTGCTTCTCCCTCTCTCGGTCCCACCCTCCCATGCTCTTAAAAAAAAAAAAAAAAGTCTTTATAATCACCCAGTCCAGTACAGCTACCGGCTGTCAAACACTTGAACTGTGGCTGGTCCAGATGAAGATAGCTGTTAGCATAAAATACATACTGAAACTCTAGTTTAATATGAATAAAAAATTCATTAGTAATTTTAATATTGAACAAATGATAATGCTTTGAATATTGGGTTAAATAAAATATATGAATAAAAATACCTTTACCCTTGAAGAGTAGATACATGATCTTGACCTGGTCCAAGAAAATATTCTTTTTGTCAGGGCATATTGAATCAGTTCAGAGAGGAGCAATTGATTCAAGCTCAATTAATTACACTCAACCTTGGACTTTTTGCTGGAATATCAGGAAGGAGGAACTCTTTTTCTACTGAGTTGCCAATAAATATAGATAAGCACGGATTTTCTAGCAGTCATCTTGCCACCATGCTGAGAGAGGCCTACCTCAGAGTAGAGTGCGGTGGAAAATCTAGCCAAAAACATTTAGAAAGATGGCTTCCTTATGATGTTTGAGCATCTGGATTCAGCAGAACCTAGAACCTAAAATAAAGACAATCCCTGAACCTCTGAGCCTTAAGTTCTGGTCAATTCCATTTTTACCTTGTCAGCCCATACCAGCCCTCTGTTGCTTGCAGTCATCATGTTCTGGCAGACACAGGTGAGATCCTATGTCCACAAATCAAGGGTATTTTGTTTTCCTTAATATTCTTTAATATAGTCCAAGACAAACAAATATCAAACCACAAACCATATGTGTGTGTATATATATATATACATTTATACATATATATTTTATATTTATATACTTTTTATATTTATATATATTTTATATATTTTATATTTATATATGAGGCACTATAATTTGCTGATTATTTTGAAGATTTAACTTTTTTGTGGAAATGGGATTTGGATAGAGTTCAGTAGTACAATTTTAGGATGATTTAGCTTTTTTTTTCCCCACTGCAGCTCCATCCTCCAATATCATTAGCAAATAATTTTGAACATTTTTCCAGTAGATTATGAGATCCATAAGGGCAAATCTTGCTTCTTCCAGTTCTCATTATGCCAGTGCTTCATACATAGTGGGTTTTCAAAAGGTTAGCATATGAGTATGAATATAAAATTTCTTTGGATTGCTTGTGTGTGCTGGGTCCGCCATACCCTCACTAACACAACAGTTCCTGTTTATGCTACATACTCAGAAGAAAGAGAGAAACTCTCCACAAAGTGGAAACTGTTGTGTTTTAGCTTTCCCTGGCTACCAAACCACTCCATTTGTGATATCAAACCCACTTCAAGGAGGTTTCTGTGGTTAGTTTTGGTGTGCTCTCCCGGGGATGTATCAGCTCAGAAGTAACTTGATTTATCAGATTACTAACTGTTGTACTATATAAATATTACCAGAGGGGTCAGGTTACTCACGGCTGCTTAGTAAACTACTTCAAAACTTAGTCACTTGAAACAATCACGTTTTCATTTTATATCAAGATCTGTGGGCCAGCAGTTAGGGCAGCCCTTGACTGGTTAGTGACTCTTCTGCTCTATGGGGTATTGACAGGGGTTGTGTAGCGGTATCCAGCTGGGCTGGGCTGGAGAGCCTAGATGGCTTGACTCATATACCTAGCACCTTGGCTGAAGGGAGGATCTCAGCCATGTAGTCTCAGAGTCTCTCCCCAGATTTTTATGAGGCAGCTCAGGGCATCAGGAATGTGATTCAAGAATTGGGAAATCTAATTTGCTAGTCCCTTATGGCCTGGACTTGCAAAATGATACGGAAGCATTTCTACTACAATCAGTCAGTCCAAATAGCCATATAGCTTGCCTGGCTTTAAGAGGAGGGAACTTATGCCTCACCTCTTGAAGGAAGATGCTTTCCCAAATTGCTGGCCACGTTTAATCCACCACAGTGACATTAAAAAGGAAGGGAATGGACTTTCATTTATTTTCCATTTATCAGGGAATGACTCAGGTACTTAAGAAGGTAGAATACAGCTATATTTTTTTCTTCAAATCTACATTTCTATCCAGTATTGGCCAAGTTTACAGAGTTTAAAATCATGAAGAAAAATACTAAATGTATACAATATTTAGGAGACAAGGACTTGGAGCACTTTCTGATGTTTGTTCCATTCATGATGGCCTTTAAAAACCACATATTTGATTCAGATATTGAAAGTCAACATGCATTTTCGAGAGGACTCAATGCTGAATTCCCATGTGGACCAGATAAGCCATGCAGGGTGTTTGTCTACTTCTCTGCCTCTGCTGGGAAGCCTTGCAAAAACGATTCCCGTCTGCTGTCACTCCCAGATAGCCCAAATCATTCCCAATGACTGTGCAAAGTACAAACTTTCCTTTTCCACATGGTATGAGAGTAATTATGAATGCATCTTTGGTGTTGAAAATGAAGTCTTTGATGATGATGATGATATTAACAAAAAATAATACTATCAACTCCTAATGAGTGCTTACTAGATTCAGGTAAGGAGCCAAAGGAGTTGTATGTATTATCTCTTCTAATCTTCATAACAACCCAGTGATGTAGGTGTTATTCATTCATTCAACAGATACCTGTTAAGCACTACATAGCTTCCATAAGTCTTCACTTTTAGCACTGAGATTTCACAGAGCTTCAAATCAAGATCATCCTAGAACTTCTCAGTCCTAAAAGCCAATAAATTCTTTTTTTCTTGTATATTTTTTTTACTGGAGTTCAATTTGCCAACATATAGCATAACACCCAATGCTCATCCCGTCAAGTGCCCCCCTCAGTGCCCGTCACCAATCACCTCAACCCTCCGTCCACCTCCCTTTACACTACCCCTTGTTCGTTTCCCAGAGTTAGGAGCCTTTCATGTTCTGTCTCCCTCATTGATATTTCCCACTCATTTTCTCTCCTTTCACCTTTATTCCCTTTCACTATTTTTTATATTCCCCAAATGAATGAGATCATATAATGTTTGTCCTTCTCTGATTGACTTACTTCACTCAGCATAATATCCTCCAGGTCCATCCACTTTGAAGCAAATGGTGGGTATTTGTCGTTTCTAATGGCTGAGTAATATTCCATTGTATACATAGACCACATCTTATTTATCCATTCATCTTTTGATGGACACTGAGGCTCCTTCCAGTTTGGCTATTGCTAAAAGCCAATAAATTCTGTTTTAACTTGTCCACTTACATTGTCTCTGTGACTTAAAATTAGCCCTGAAAACACAAACAGAATCCTATGTCCACAAATCAAGTGTCCTCAGGGGTATTTTGTTATACTTGATATTACATAATATAGTATAAAACAGACAAGTAAAAAAATCAGAAATCCCAGGGCACCTGGGTGGCTCAGTCAGTTAAATGTCTGACTCTTGATTTCAGCTCAGATCATGATCTCAGGGTTGTGAGATTGAGCCCTGCTTTGGGCTCCACATTGGGTGTGGAGCCAGCTTAAGATTCTCTTTCTTTCTCTCTTTCCTTTTGCCTCTACCCACCTCCATCTCTATGTAAAAAAACATACACACACATAAGTCCCATATAACTGATTTTTCCACGACTTAACTTTAATGTTGAGAATGGGATCTGAACAGAGTTCAGTGATACAATTTTAAGATGATGTGGCTTCCCCTGATCCAGACCATAGGATATGGTGGTGAATAAGACAATCATGATCCCTCTTCTCATGGAGCTTACCTTCATTTTCTGGTAGGAGAAGATGATAAACAAATAAAGAAGGAAAAAGACAGGAAAAACCAGGTAGTGACAAATGCTATCTTGGAAGAGTACAAGAATATGATGATATCGAGTGAATGGTGCAAGGAGGAGTGGCTACTTTAGGCTAAGTTTTGTCAGGGAATTCTTCCATTAGTAAGTCACCTTTAAGTTGAAACCTATATGTCAAGTAGAAACCAAATATTTCAAGACCTGGAGGAAGCATGATCCAGCAGGCAGAGAAGATAGTACAAAGGCCCTGAGGTATAGGTGTGACTGCAGTATATTTGAACAAGAGGAAGAATATTAGAGAAAGATAGAGAAATAGGCAATGGCCCTCTCATGTACGTCCTCATGGTCTAGAACAAGATTTTATTTTAAACTCTGATGGGAATCTATTGGAAAATTTTAATCGAGGGAATGATGGGATAGGTTTTGGGATTCTAAAAGCTCATTCTGGCTGTGCCATCCTTTGATAAGTGGACCTTAGAGGGTCAAGAATGGAAGCAAGAAGACCGAGGGCCAAGCTCTTGCTTTAGGTCATGTGAGAGGTGTTGTTGGCTTGGACAGAAGTGGTGGCAGCAAATACAGAAATGAATATACCTGGGGAGCCACATGTGACATAATAGGGAGCCTCATTCACAAAGATTAAGTGTGTGTGATATTCCTGGAGCTGCCCTGTGTGAAAGGTGGTGGCTGTGCACAGTGGTTCCAAAACAAATTCAAGATATGATTTAAAGGAGGAAGCTATAATTGCTAAGATTAAGGTATAGGAAGTGGCGCAAAGAGGAAGTCAATTGGATATTTGGTAGTGCGGAGATGGAAAAGATAGCAGGGAGATGAGTTTTGGAAAACAAATTTACGATTTTATTTTGGACTTATTGAGATGCCTATTAGATCCCAAAGCCAATGTGTCAGGAAGGCAGATGAAGTTAGGGTTGAGGTTAAGCTTAGAAGTTCGGGGGAGAAGTCATTGGTAAATGATATATTTCTTACAGAAGAATAAATATATGACTACAACTAAGATGAGTTTGATAATGCTGAGGTGATATGTCCTATCAGATATCAAAATAATCCACAGAGCACCTATAATCATATCAAGATAGCATTGATATAGGAGTAAATAGGTTGCTGGAAGAACAGAGACTCAGAGAAATGAATTTCAGTCAATACAAGAATGTCATAGAAAGATCGAAATTCAGTTCATTGGGAAAAGGAAGGAATGTTCAGTAAATGATGTTGGTACAACTGGCTATCCATCTGAAAGAAAATAAAATTATCTCCTGTCTTACACATTTTTCAAAAATTAACACCAGATGGATATTTAAATGTTAAAAAATAAAATAATAGATGTGCTTGCAAAAGATTCTATGATACAGCATGTACAATCTAGAAATAAGGAAAGGTGCTTGGGTGGCTCAGTAGGTTAAGCATCGGCCTTTGGCTCAGGTCATGATCTCAGGGTCCTGGGCCCGAGCCCCACGTTGAGCTTCCTCCTGGGTGGGGAGTTGGCTTCTCCCTGTCCCTCTGCCTCTCTACCCTGCTTGTATTCTCTCTGTCTCAAGTAAATAAATAAAATCTTTAAAAAATTTTTAAAAAGAAATAAGATCTTACAAAGACAGGAACTCCAGAAGTTCCGTAAGAAAAATATTTGAGTATGTAACAATAAAATATTTTCTGTGGCAAAAGATTCCATTTAAAATGATAAAGGACGAACAATATATCTGAAAATTTGTAATTCAAATGGCAAAAAGGTGACATGCAATACTGAAGATATATAATCTTCCAGGTTGTCGAGAAAAAGACAAATGACCCAATTTTTAAAAAATGAGCAAAAGACATAAACAAAACTCACTGAGTAGCAAATGCAAATAGTTACAAACTATGAAAAAATGTACAGATTCATGAGTAGCCAGAGAAACACAAAGAAAGCAACACTTTATTATTATTTGAATCCCTTCAAGCTGCCAAAAATTAATGAGTGATAATATTTATTGCTGGTAGAGACACGGATATTCTTATCTTTGGCAGAAATGTGGATTGTTTTAGTCTTTTTGGAAAGGAATCTGGGCTACATCTATTAAAAATGAAAAATGTATATATCCTTCAGTTCAACGTCTTTTGCCTGGGAATCTATCCCACGGAAATAAAAGCCCCAGTGCACAAGGATTTATATACAAAGATGCTATTACAGTATTCTTTTTTAGTAGCCAAAACTTGGAAATAAAAACCAATGCCTTTTGGAGGGAAAAAGCTAAATGGAATATGATATAGTCCTTTCACATGATGGAATAAAATGTATGAATGTATGAATGACTGAATCAGGAGTAAGCAGTTTACTCAGATTCCCATAAGGTATGGTTGATGAGAAAAGCAAAATATCGAGTCCATGTAATATGGTCTCATGTTTAAACTAATGATGCCAAGCTTCTGTGAAGTTTATGTATACTTATAAGTGTTTTTATCCTTAAGATTGAGGCTATCTTAAGATTATAAGAGTATAAAAAATGGAGAAGAAAACATACTAGGTTGTTAACACTGGTTTATTCAGGAGGGGAGAGATATAAGGAGAGGTAGGCATTTAAGCAAAAAGAAAACAGGCAAAATGAAAATCTCCGAACTTTTCATCATAAAGATGGTTACTCCTTAAATTCTAAAAGATACCTAACTGCCATAGCCAAAGTCACTACAAACAGTAGAGATTCCTGCCCACTCACAGTATTTGAAGGCAGGCTTCCTTGTCATTAATTCTAGCCTTTCAGTAGAAGTTATATAATAAACAGTTTCTGCGTTTCAGGCAGGGAATATTTTGGAGCAACACTCGGACATGTTGGCTACCTTAGAAACATAGATGTTGAGTATACCCAGCCACCAGCTATAATTATTACCCATTCATCCAAATTATCATGACTCCACTGACTCTTACCTATTCCACTCATCTGAAAGTGAAAATCACTGGGTCGGGGTAAGGGAAAAGCAGAGAGTGGGGAGAAAGACTTAAAACATTATGGAGAACACACCGGGCTCAGAAAGCTGAATGAGAAATTAGGAACTCTGAAAAACAAATTAGAAAATTGGGAATCATTTGGACCCACTCTTCTGGATTATGGACAAGCAAACACTACTGATAACTGGTCTGCTTAAGAGTTAATACTCCTGTAGGGGCACGTGTGTGGCTCAGCTGATTAAGCATCCAGCTCTCAGGGTCCTGAGATGGAACCCCTTGTTGGCCTCTGCACTCAGTGTGGAGTCAGCAGGAGATTTTGTCCCTCTCCCTCTGTCCCTCTCCTTGTTCTCTCTCAAATAAGTAAGTAAGTAAGTAAATAAATAAATAATTTAAAAAGAGTTAATACTCATGTATACAACTGAAACAAATGTTTCATCAATAACACACAGCAGCATACTTTGATATTTTCTATTTCTATTCTATCTTTTTCAGTAAAAAAAAGTCTGTCCTAACCAGGGATAGGTCACAACTGTGGTCTGAAAAACACTGCCAAAGAATAGCAAGCAGCTTATGCACATTAGTATTAGTGCTATTTTAGCTTCGTGAACTTCAACGTCATATTTTGACTCCATGTTACTGGTTAAAATTCTAAGATGCTGCATTTGTTGAAGAGAACAGCATCTTTCCAGCCCTCTGTTTGCACATTTCTTGGAGTTCTGAATTAGACACAGGGCAGTCATTCCCTCTAAGCAAGCAAGTTGGGGCTGCATTACACATAAGTGTTTTCTAAATCATACATGGATTCTTGCAGACTTGCTTATTGGTTTTTCACTGTCTTTGACTACAAGAGCCTTCTTTTCTCTCTTCTAGTTTCTTTTTCTTATTTCAGGCAAATTCTTTTTAATTTCAACTTTATTCCATTAACTAAATCTTATTTAGAAATACAAGGACGAACAAGAAAATCTCCCTTACCCACAGAGTAACTAGGAGAAAAATCAAACAGATGTAATAGAGCAAGGTGTTGAAGAGAGGAACATACAAGGTTTCTTAGGCATCAGGGAAAGAAGGGTCCACCTGCCAAGGGGTGGAGTTGGTTTCTCCAAGGAGATGTTTTTGGGAGAGAAAGTACCAAACTTTGCCTGGGATGAGGTGGGAGCTGGCATTCCTAGAAGAGGAAACTGCTTGGGCCAAGACATGGAGGTGGGGAAAACACGTAATTACATTTGTCTGGAGTTCTGAGAGAGTGATGGGAGGTGAAAGAGGCTCAGCTAAAGCAGGAGGTTAGCTGAGGGGCCCACTCTGTACACCAGTGGGTTGTGGAGAGCCACCCTGGTGACTCCATGCTCTCACTGTCTATTCCTTGGGAAGAAGCAAGGAGGGATAGGCTCAGATTTCAGGGTCTCAGTCTTAATTACTTTCTTTTTTAAAAAAGATTTTATTTATTTATTCATGAGAGACATAGGCCAAATATATATATATTTATATATGTCTCAATATCTTATTGAGACATAAGTAGAGGGAGAAGCAGGCTCCCTTGGGGATCCCAATGTGGGACTTGATCCCAGAATCCTGGGATCATGACCGGAGCTGAAGGCAGATGCTCAACCATTGAGTCACCCAGGCATCCCCTTAACTCCTTTATACTAGAGTGATAGCCTATCTGAAGCCTGGAATTGTACCTGGAATGGCCAGGTCCAGGGTGCGGCATGGACTCAAGGGACATCAGAGGACTCCCAGACATATAGTTCATCTATGGCCCAGCACTTGCCAGGTAGCTGAAACTCATGTCCATGCTGTGCTCTGATCTTCAACAGGGATTAAATGGAATTGCAGGAATAACCCATGAAAAGAAATATCCTTTTTTTTACTAAGGCCTCTTTTCAAAAGTACCCCTTCCAGGAAAGATATTGCAAATAGTTTAATAACTTAAAATTATTCTCATCCCACCCCTAGATCCTAAAGATCAAGCAGATAGAGTTGTTAATAATAGACATGAAAATAAATGTCTTGTGATATCCTCATTTTATAGTTCTCACTAATTATTACTGCTCAATAACAAATTTAGGTTTATGATTATTTTTAATACTAAATGTGAAAGTCACCAAAGAAATAATTGAATGTCAGGGTTGGGAGATCCCTTTGAGCTTATTCTGGTTTATCTCTCTCATTTTACAGTTGAGGAAGGGGAAGGGCTAAATAACTTTATGTGAGCTGCCCCAAACAATTTTATACCAGAGAATTAAAATCAACCAAAAAGCCATGACTCAGCATGACTTACCTTGTTCGTAGATGCCCCTTTAGTCTCTTAAAAGTGTGTATGCATATTCCCATAGTAAAATTTGTATCATACTGTTTATATTTTTGTATCTTGCCTTTTTCACTCAATATATTTTGAGCTTTCCCCCAAAGTCTTTAATTGGTATTCATATAAGCTACATATTCAAATATTTAATGACTGTTATCTCATTGTATGTATACACGATCATTTGTTTGACCTATTTATTTCTGGTTGTTGGGCACTTAGGTTGTTTTGGGTTATTGTTATTAGAAATAAATACCTTTATACATAAATCATGACTTCTCTCTGATTATTTCTCAAGGGGAGAATTACTAGTTTAATAAAAGGGGGTAGATGCATTCAAGACTTCTGATACATACTGCCAAGCTGATCAGCCCAGGAAAGTTTTTCAGATTTGCCATAAGCAATAGGTTTCATATCTTTTTTTGGAATCTTAGCAATACTGGACCTAATACGTCTGTCGTTCCAGCTAACTTAGAGTTCAAATTTGTCCATTTAGATCATTTAAATAATTTCAACATTTAAATCATCTTAATCATTTAAAACACAAATGATTGTAATCATTTAAAAATAATAATGATGATACTCTTGGCTTCTTAGGAGGTCTTCTTTTTTTTAAATTTTATTTATTTGTTCATGAGAGAGGTAGAGAGAGAGGCAGAGACACAGGCAGAGGGAGAAGCAGGCTCCATGCAGGGAGCCCTATGTGGGACTGGATCCCGGGACTCCAGGATCACGCCCTGGGCTGAAGGCAGGCGCTTAAACCACTGAGCCACCCAGGGATCCCTAGGAGGTCTTATTCTCAAATTATAAATTTAGCTGTTAAGAGCTAATGGAGAAAAGTGTGATTAAATGGCTAAGGATCAGATGAGAAATGTCCAGGAGGTCTCCTGTAGGGGTCACTGTTACTGTCAATTTATGCCTGCAAGGAAAGAAGTGCACATTTAAGAATGTAAGCATATTCATTTTTAATGTCTGATTCGTTCCTATTCCCTGAACCGTAAAATAAATAATAAGACCTTGAAGCCAGACAGCATCACAATGCCAACTTTCTTATATAATGACAAATACCACTCTTTCCACTCAATATGCTCTTTAGTTTGAATTGATGGAATATATGCCACTCATATGCGAGGCACTTATGCCTGCTTTTTAATAGAGGAGGCATTAGCTAATTGCCTAACGCCATAAAGTGTTTACAGGCATACAGTGACGTGAAGAGGGGAAGGACAAGGCATTCATTGCTGTGGACAAGATCCATCCCTCCACTTTCCCATTTCTGCTTTTCCCGTGGACCTCTCTCTCTCTGCACTCTGTTTGAGAAAGCTATCTCCCCGGAAGACAAAAACCAGATGTTGTAATGTGCATTCAACTGTAGCATTTGAGGACAAAGAGGTGCTTTTCAATTTTTTTTTTTTTTAAGTTTTTATTAAGTAGCTCAAACAGATCCCGACGTCCCAGGAGCCGGGTCAGTGAGGCTGTGCGGACACACCTTTGCAAGGCAGCGGCCGTCGGGCTTCAGGGCTGGGGCACGAACGAGCCAGGTGCTGCTGCAAACGTGTCAGCCCTCTCTCTACAAAGCAGGGGTCATTCCCCTCACAAAATGCAAAGTAGCCAGCCGTGTCCCATTCCCCCATCCCCAGCCGTCCTCACCAGGTGCTCCGACCGAGGGGCCGGGAGGATATTTACTCTCTGCTCAGGCGTGCTCCTATTTAATTGAACCCAGCGGCAGCTGCCTCCGTGAGCGCGGTGCCAGCGGGGTCAGGCTGCCCAGCGGACCAACCGCTTAGGCCAAACCCGAGCTGGGCTGAGGCGTCCGGGAAGCGGAAGGAGCCCGACTGGGAAGCCCAAGGGTGTGTGGTCGTGTCGCTCGTGTGCAAGCCTCAGCTTCGGTGCAGGTGGAGAGCTCGACCTCGCCCCCGGTGCTCTGCGCCCCGCCGCGGACGCTGGGCTCGGTCCCACTCTTCCTGCAGCTGGCAGGAGCGGAGGCCGGAGTTGGCGACGCTCGCTCACCTGTCGGAGCCCGCACCTGGGCAGGAAGCGGGGCCCTGCGGCGGGGGCGCGCTGGGTACCGCGACCTCCGCCCGCCGCCCTCCCGGTGCAAGGACCACACTGCCAGGGAGGCAGGTGTGGGGGCCACTCCCAGAAACTCCAGGCCTCTGCCCCCCAGCTCCTTGCTGCCCCCAGGCACCCTCGGTTTGGCGCACCCCGAAGGCCAACTGGGGTAGACGCCAGGGCTGCAGGTCCGAGACGCTCCGCCTCCTTCTGCCACTTAGAGCCACTAGCGCCAGCGGGAACCCGTGCGCTCAGCCTTAATCTGCGGTCACTTTCGGAACTTTCCAGGCAAAGACTAGCTAGGCCCTTTGCCTCCCAGCGACGCCGAGCTGCCGCCCGCCTGGGACCCCACCAGGGCCGGGAGATCCCGCTCTCCCCCGCGCCCCACCGCCGGGCACCGACGCCCCAACTTTTTACGCGCGGTGCGCGCCCCCCGACTGGCTGTCGGGCTCCTGTGCTAAGGGGCGCGCGCATCTCCGGGTGCCGGCCGCGCCCCCATCCTCTCGGCTGCCCCCCCACCCCCCGGGAACCGCCGAGGGGCCGGTGTGAGCCAGGATCGGCCGGGCCCTCGCCTGTTCCCAGGGCTCCGAGGCCATCCCCGGGGAGCGGGCCGAGTCTCCAAAGTCGAGGCAGCCTCGTCCCTTTCCTTGCGCTCGCGGGTGCGTGTGCGGGTCGGCGGGGCCGACAGCCGGCGGAGGAGCGGGGCGCCGTCGGGGCAGCGCCATGGCGGGCTGCTGCTGCTTGTCTGCGGAGGAGAAGGAGTCGCAGCGCATCAGCGCCGAGATCGAGCGGCAGCTTCGCCGCGACAAGAAGGACGCGCGCCGCGAGTTCAAGCTGCTGCTGCTCGGTGAGTGGCTGCGACTCCGCGGCCCCGCTGCCCGCGCTCGGGTCCCTCTTGCCCCCTGGGGGCCCGCGGGCCGGTCACGGGGGGCCTTACGCACTCTCCAGGTGGGCGACTGTACAAGGCTCCGCTTCCCTGCCCCGAACAGACGAGCCCAGCATGCCATCAGGCCTTGCCTTTTTGCTCCTCTCCCCCAAATCCCCTTCACCCCATCCTTCTGCCCCAGCGCGCACGGCTTCTTCGGAGCCTGGGCTTGGACGTCGGGGCAGGTGGTGGGGAGCTGCCTGGTGAACACGCAGCTCCAGCTCGGGCCCGGACCCCGAGCCGCCCTGCTCCGTTTTAAAGTAGTGCGGCTGAGCAGTGCTTACCAAGTGTGGACTGTGCTCACCTGTGCTCGCATCACGGGGCCATAACCTGGGAAGGGAGTAACCTCTCCCCATCCTGGAGAATTAAAAATGAAGGCCCTCAAGATTGGTAAATTTGCTTTGACAAAAGACAAAGCAGATACCGGATCAGTACTGGGGGGACGTCCCAGCCCTGACCACTCACCCTACTGTGACCTCAGTCACCTCCTTTTGGTGACTGGCCTGGCCAGTGTTTGTAGCAGGCCCAAGCCTCCCCGCTCAGCTTCCCTCCGGGTGTGCGCCTTCCTGGAGTTCGGACTTGGTTGCCCCAGCTGCGTTGACTAGTCACTCATCTGGCTCTTAACTCTCCAAAACAGAGAAAATGTTAAGGCTTGCCCAATTTATGTCCCAGGGCAAGGATCTCACCTTCTCTGACTTTCTAGAATCCAGTTCAATCCATTTGCTATCTGAGAAATATTTACCTTTTCCTTCAGACAAGGATATTAGCAGTTAGATCTTTCTAGATAGTTCCAAGTGTTTCAACTCTTTCATCCCTTCCAGACAGGAATCCTGCCTTGTACCACTTTATTAACCTTGAATATTAGGAGTCACCCTCCCAGAAAGCTTCAAGGAAAGAAAAGGTGATCTAGTTAGAATAAAATGGAGAAAGCTTTTCATCAATATTGGCTACAGGCCTGGGCAAAGGAACCGTTTTTGCATTTATTCCCCACCGGGATTTAAAGGGTGTATATGGGGATGTCTGGCCTTCACCAGGCTGTGTGCCTCCCCACTGGGCTAAGTGTCTGCAGGTGGGGGGACTGCCCACCCAGAATACATGTTGTCCCCTCTCAGACTCCCATGGATTCCTGGCCCCAAGCCTGCTTCCATGGCCTCTGCAAACGGGGGAGGGGGCAGACCTCATCCCTGAGGAGTGGCCAAAGGGCAGCTATGGTGGGGTGATGGAAGAGCTTGGAAATGTGGACTGAGGATCTGCAGGTGTGCCCCAAGGCCTCCCTGAGGGGAGAGGGAGCCTGGGCTGGGGAGAGAAGAGATCGTGTCCATTGGCAGGGCTGTTGAAACAACCTGTGTCTGGCCCAGAACCCCCAGGGGTCTGCAAATTCTAAATTGTACCTGGCCTTCCAGGTTGTTGGAATGCTACGTTTGTCAAGGGAGCAGGATTATGTGACAGTTGGCTAGCTTGATGACCTCCTTTAAGCAATTATGTGGGCCTCCATTTGTACTCTTGCCCCAGGCCCCACAAATGATAGGAGTGGGCCTGGCTTTGGTTGCACACTTTTTCTTTTCAAAGGCAGTCTGTACCTTCTTTCATTGTGGCGTATGTTGATTTGTGCCAGTGTATGAGATACAGTGTCTGGAACACACCAGGAGCTTGACAAAGGTGGTATGGCTCAGTGTGCAGCCAGCCTGGAGAACAAGCCTACTTTCTGGGAGTAAAATGCTTATATTTACACACAAAGTAAGGGAGAAATGTTTGTAAGGTAAGTTGTTTGCCCTGGAGGTCATGTTTAATACCAGTGACTAGATCTGCGTCTTTGTCTCCCCCAGGCCTTTGCCCAAACCCTCTTCCTGCACCCTCCAGGCACTGCCTCATCTCCCAGGATCCCCATTTTCATTGTGTACCGCTGTGACTAGCATACTGGCTCAGTGCTACTTAAAAACCAAAGAAACAGTTGCCAAACCACGTAGAGCTGTCAGGAACCCCTAGGAAGGTAAGGGAGCCTGGCCCACTTCCATTTCTCCCCAAGATTAAGGAGGGGGCAGTGACCTCAAACATAAAGGAAACAGGACATGGGGCAGCCCCAGTGACACAGCGGTTTAGCACTGCCTGCAGCCTAGGGCCTGATCCTGGAGACCCTGGAGTCCCATGTCAGGCTCCCTGCATGGTGCCTGCTTCTCCCTCTGCCTGTGTCTCTGCCTCTCTCTCTTTCTGTGTCTCTATGAATAAATAAAGAATCTTAAAAAGAAAAAAAAAAAGGGAATCAGGACATGGTATATGCTGTTTTGTCCCAAGTTGTGCAGTCTGAGTGCAAAATTCACCTGAGTCTCCATAATGGATGAATTAGATAATCCACTGCTCAGATGCCTCCGGTGAAAACTCCACTTTGCGAATGGGAGGTGAGCATCCTGTGTGGAGTGTGGAATGACCTGAAAAGCCACTCTTTCACAGGAAGCATGATTTTTACAACAAAATAAATTTGAGGAGGTTTCTGAAGTGCATTCAATAGAGCAGTATCCTGTTTACACTTAATAAAAGCACAGGTCAGTGTCCGCAGGGAAAGATAAAAGCTGCTATCTGGTTTGGGCTAGTAATTGCAAGATGTCAGTGTGATGCCTTTAGCTGAAGGAGATTGGGGGGCGGGGGGGGGGGGGGGAGGCGGGGAATAAAGATGATTGAATTTAGTAGAAAGAAATTCCTTATCAGTTCCTCAGATAAAAAAGTAGGACCAAAAGGAGTTCTGCTGAGAACCCTGATGAGTACTATTCAGTGCAGGAAGAAAGTGTTTGGACAGTAGCAATTAAATGGGATCTTTATTTTTAATATTAAATGAGGTTTAGTGAAGTGTTGCTTGTTAATAGTTGAGTGTTTCCAGAAACTGATGGCTTAATTTTGGATGCAGGCCTCATGTTGGAACTGTCTGGAAGGAATGTATACTAGGGAATTGGTATTTAATTTATGCTGACATAGGGATTAAAAATGTAAGCTCTGAGACCAGACTACCTGGGTTCAAACCCTGGTTGTACCCTTTTTTAGCCATTGTCTAGCTTCACTTGGGTTTGTCTGGTAGTGGTGTCAGCTATATTCACTCTATTTTTGAGTATTTTTAGCCAACAGTGAGGTGTTATTTTCTATTTTAGTTGATCAGTTGCAGGTTGCATAGCAGTTTGTCTAAAATGTCTTAGTAGTGCTTTAACAGTAATGTTTTGCTTCAAATTTCCCTTATTTTCTGAGCCATAAGGGATTTCGCAGTCTCTCTTCCTACTTACATTGAAATAGGTGAAAATCTGAGTTCCCTAAAATCCTATTGCATCGGTTATAGCAAAATCTCATTTGGAGACTAATTATCATGTTCCTAGGCTGGAAATCTATTAGAGGAAATAGTGTAAGGAGGGTGGTTTTCTCAGAAAATGACAAAATTTTAGCTCTATGAAGAGGAAAAGGAGTGAGATGGTTAAGTATGCCCTCGCTCCTTTATTCTTCACTTGGTTCAATCCAACACTTCCCAAGTGCCAGGCACTGCTCAGTGCCAGGGATCTTTTTGTAGGTGAAGTACTAAATTGGAGGTGTCTGTTCACAAGTCCTTGGTGGGGGGGGGGGGGGATGCCTGGGTGACTCAGTGGTTGACCATCTGCCTTCAGCTCAGGATCCTGGAATGCAGATAGAGTCCCACATCAGGCTCCCTGCATGGGGCCTGCTTTTCTCTGTGCCTGTGTCTCTGCCTCTCTCTCTCTCTCTCTGTCTCTCATGAATAAATAAAATATTTCTTAAAAAGCCCTTCGAGGGGTCCTTGGAGGCAAATTTTCATTGAGTTTCTTCTTGGCTTTTTATGTGAATATTGTGTTCACTACAAAATAGATGTTAATATAAAAATGCTTCATTTTTGGTCCCATAATGTGCTTCAGAATAGGGGACTGTGTGACTTCATCTGTGGCTTATGTTCATTCTCGCTGGAGTAAACTAACCTCACTAGGTAGTCTGCTTCCATCCATGACACAGCAGTTCTGAAGACATCTCAAGAAGCTCTTCCTTTTGCCATTAATACAGAGCCTTTTCATCTTTTTAAAAAAATATTTATTTATTTATTCAGAGAGGGAGAGAGGGAGGGAGAGGCAGAGACACAGGCTCCATGCAGGGAGCCCGACGTGGGACTTGATTCCAGGTCTCCAGGATCACACCCCTGGCTGCAGGCAGCGCTAAACTGCTGTGCCACCAGGGCTGCCCCTACAGAGCCTTTTCAAACCATGGACTTTCACCCTTTGTACATTTTCAAATAAAGTATGTTGAGGTATAAATTATATCAAATGTAGAACTCTGGATATATGATGTTGTGTCCTCTGAAAGTCCTCTCTGGAGGCATACCATGTCCATCTGCCCCTCATTGGTGATGTTAAGTTCAGTCACTTTTCAAGATACTGCATGTTGTCTCTACTGTCTAACAGTTTTGTAGGGAGACACTTTTTAAGGCTAGGCAAATATCCTGCTCCTCACCAAGCTATGCTTCTAAATTTAGTAGCCATTGATAATTCTGATCACATGAATACCATGATGGCTACAAAATGATTTTCCAAGTCCTGCAGTCTCCACATTTACCATTTGGCACTGGATAATTTACATGAAAGAGCCTTCCTATCACCCCTATTTAATATCAGTACATATTCATGATTCATTGGCTTTTACTTCATCACTATACATAACTGTTTTGACACTCAAATTGTACTTCCTTTGTGCGATGAGACACCCTTAAGGCAGGTTCTTGTGCCACTGCAACATGCTGCATCAGTTTTTTTGAATACTTTCTTATTCTGGCATAAAGATGAGCCTGGAGCTTCAGTGACCACCCTTCCCAGATGGGAAGTCAGCCGTTTCTCTACAGGGCCTTGGTTACTTTTGGTGGCAAATAGCACCTTTTAGGATGTTTAGGGCCCTGGAAACAAAGATAGCAAATACACAATTCAAATCACTCACTAATATCTATGTATCTGAAGAACCACATTCCTCAAGGCATGGAGTTGGAGGATGAACATCTTGAGCCTGTAATGCTGTGAGCAAATATGAGAAAAATCTGACAGTGGAGCAATATAAACAAAATATAAAAAGAGTCTTAACCCTCAAAGGGTCCCCCCTCCTCCTTAAGAGATGCCTTATGGTTTGTAAAAAACTTTTCTTTTCCTGTGACACCTGAATTAAAGTTTTCTTGTAAGAACACCCATGTGTGGGAGTTGCAGGGAGGTGGGTAGCTAAATGGAGAAAGCAGAGAGGGATTTTTAATGAGTCAGTGTAGCAAGGCTATTAAACTACCAAGGACAAAGGTTGAAATTCAGGCAAAAAGGGGACTTTACTGGAAGAATTCTCACCATGATGTCTCATGAAATGGAAAGAAATAAATAATAAAGACAGGAAAAGCCCAAATACCAGAGTGTTTCTGAGGCTCTTCTACGGGGTCCAGCCTTCAGCATGGGTTGGCTCCATTTTCTTCCAAGTTCAAGAGCTCTCTGAACCTTTCTTGTCCTGGTTAAAGCCTAAGATCTTGATGTGACATGAAGGTACGCTCCTGGACCCATCGATTCTGGCCAGGAGCCGTAAATCAAGATGTGCTCTGTCATCTGAGTATTGATGGCCTGGAGTGGGGCTCTGTAATGGTCAAGCAGCCCTTGCTGCAAATACTGTCAAAGGAATCAAAGTGTACTGACAGAAATCCAAGGGCTCTAAAGGTGGAAGGCACTACAGGAGTCTTTGTGGGAGCCCTAATTTAGATTAGGATCAATTGTCTTTCTGCTGATGGGTAAATTAATGGGTTGTCATGTCAGCCGGGGTTCTTAGCCACAAGCCATTTATTGGAGAAGAAGAATTTATTGGAGGAGAAGGAGGAAGTTCACAGAACCGATGGGAATTGGACAGCAGGCTCAGCCAAAAGGGCATGATCCAAGGGAGTTTTGACACTGCCATCAGTCTACACTGCCCAGCATACAGCCAGGGACTCCAATAGCAGTTGGGGCTTCACTGGACACTTACCTCCACAGCAGTGCAGTAAATCATCTGTGACCATCTCCTATATCATGTATCACTTTGTAAACCTCAAGCCATCTGTTTGTGCTCAGCTTCCAGGGAGCTGGGGGACAGGTAGCATGGCATGATGGTAAGGATGTGTTCTCTGGAGCCAGTCTTCCTGGGTTTAAAAATCTAGGCGAGTATGTCCCATTGGGCTGCCAATACCCTGTCTGGGCTAAGGCCACTTGCCTTCCATTTTGAGGTCACTGGTAGAAGTAACATGTTCTTGGAAGGACACCTGGATAGGAGGGTCAAAAGCAGCTCTGTTGAAGCCTCTGCTGAAGGCTCTGCTGGTGCCTCTTTTCAGAGAGCAGGGTCCTGATATGTGGCCATAACTTACAACCATGAAATGAGCAGCATGTTAAGATTTGAATTGCCTTTTGGGGGGGGGGGGGGGTTGGAGAAGGCTCTGAGTATTGGATATATAACCATGAAGAAGATATTCTCTCTCAACCTCACGGTCCTCACCGGGAAAATGAAAGGTTTGGATTAGGTGACCCCTGATATCTTTCCAATTCCACCATCAAATATCTTATACCAGTGGTTCTCAAACTCTGTTCCCAGGAGCATCAGCACCTCCCGAAAACTTGTGAGAAATGCAAACTCTCAGTTTCCATCATGGCCCTCTCAATCAAGTTCAAGAGTGGGGCCAGCAATCTGTATGTTAATAAGCCCTCCAGACAGTCCTGATACATGCTCAGGTCTGAGAACCTCTCTTATAACATTGGTCTGGCACCCAGAACTAACCAGCTTCTGATTGTCTTGCACCTCTAGGCTCTAAGGCAGATACTCTTATTTTTCAGCAAATATCCAGGAGGCCCCTGAGACTGACCTGCCTAGGGGATGATTTCTTTCTTGAAGTTGAATAAGTTGTTCTCTCATCAACTTGATGAAGGGTGTTCAGAGTTAGGTAATTTGTATGGTTATTTAGCATTTGTCCCCATGTGCCAGGTTGGTGGACAAGGAGCAAGCACATGTGTATGTTTACCTCAGTAAGAGGCCTTATAAAAACAAGTGTTCTTATTTCTTAAAAAAGATTTAATTATTCATGAGAAACAGAGAGAGAGAGAGAGAGAGAGAGAGAGAGACAGAGGGAGAAGCAGGCTTCTCACAGGGAGCCTGATGTGGGACTCAATCCTGGGATTCTGGGATCACACCCTGAGCTGAGGGCAGACGCTCAACTGCTGAGCCACTCAGGTGTCCCCGAGTATTCCCATTTATATGAAACCTTATGATTTGATGTACTACTCAAAAAGAGGTGTTTCTATAAACTGCAGTGGCCTTATGGCTAATACCCAGAAAGTAGTTACTTTCTACCATGGACTAAGTGGTGTAAAGGAAGCATATTCTAGTAAGAGCTGCTATATATCTGTCTTCTCTTTGAAAAATCACATGGAACAGTGGCTGATATTTCCTACCAAAGGGTATTACTCCTGATTGTTTAAAAAAAATTTAAGTAACTGATGCCCATATTTTGTACTTTTTAAAAATGAATAATAGGAAAAGAGAACATTTATTATTTTGCCTGAAAGGTATCTGGATTGTTGGTCCATTGTCAATGACCCACAGATTGATTAACCATGCTGCTGCTCTCTTGACTCTGCTGTGAATACAACCTTCATTTTGAGTGACTCATTCCCTGAATTTTTGTTTCTAGTACTCAGCTACTGTGTAATTGAGAAATACAAGCAATTATATTACTCAGCAGTATCAGATAAATGAAGATGATAAATCATGTGTAGAATCCTTGTCTAATCTACGTAGTGTGTATTTCATAAATGGATGTCTGCAACTGACTGGAAAAACTTGAGCTCATCTCTAACTACAGAGTTTGAGAAACAGAAGTGCGAACTTGCATTTTATGAATGGAGTAGAAAAGGTCCAGAGGAGTGAAGAGACTCAGCAGATGTCACGAGGCTTGGTGACTAGTAACTAACTGGCAAAAAGCCAAGGCTAGGAGTCCAGTCTTAGTTGCCAACTCATTTTTTTTCATAGGTCAGTCTGATTTCTTTTGTTGAATTTCTTACTTTCTAAGGCAACATTGATTCTAAGATGTGTCATTGATTTGAAAACAGCTTTTCAGGAAAGCAAACACCGTAATAAATGCAGACATCAATGCAAAGGCATCTTGACCTTAAAAATGTTAATTTGTGTGCCAATAAGTCTTGGAATCAAAGATTTAAAGGCTATTTATTTTTCCTTTTTTCCTCTCTAATCAGTACAAATTTAAAACAAAGCTGAAGTACTCCAGTTACTGACATGGAAGTAATTCATGAAACTAGTATAAGTGCTGAAATTAAAAAAGAAATTTCTGTGTATTGCCATCATCCCACTTCTTTCTATTTCAAGTAAAACTTGCAAAAAGTTGTTTCCTGGATTTGTGGGCTTATTAGATATAAAGAAGGTTAAGGAAAAAAATGAAAGCTACCAAACGTTGTGAGAGTTCCAGTGACTGAGTGATGATAGAAACATGATTCAGTCTGGGAAGAGTTTTACACGAGACCTTGAACTCCATGGAAGTTTATTCACTACTGACCGCCTGCTCCCCCACTTCCCCACCCCAGTGCTGAGTGCAGACCTTAGCTTAAATACTGGTTGAATAAATATGTATGTCTCTTTCTCTCCATGAACTAGAGGATGGGTAGGATGAAGAATTCCTTATAGTAGCTGGAGGTCTCTATTGTTTGAGGTACTTTAGAAACATTCATGGAAATAAGACTGGCATGGATTGAATCTTGAAGAAAAACAAAGTAGAAAATTTCAGAATTGATTTTTTTTTTACATGTCCAATATCTTAGCTACCTACTCATGTTGAACATTTATGCCTAGAATAGTGGTGTCAAAATATGGAAATCAAGCCCAAAATATGGAAATCAATCCTGGAATGAAATATATTAGTAAAATAAATTCCTTGTAGTTCCATAAAGACTTTTCCTAATAACTACATAAGATTTTGATAGGTAACTGGAACTATAGTTGGGAAATTTATTAGTTTTTCTTCTCTATTGCTTTATTCTGAAATACTTTTAAAAAATCCTAACTCATCATAGCTTCCATGTAACTTTTCTAAACAGGTGGTAGATCTGCCTATATAAAAATAAAAGAATTAGGCCTTATGATTTTAGAGGCTTATCTCATACTTAATTTTATCAATAAGAAATTTCAAAGCTCTAAAAAGAGAATCAGTCATTATAAGGACTTAAATCTTCTGAAGCTTAAGACCCAGTTTGGTGTGTTAGGAGCCTAAGCAAATCTCATAGAAATTTACCTCTTTCTGTGCAGGTAACAGAAATAATCATCTTATATTGCCCTAAGTGGGGATGTTTGAAGTGGCAAGGCATGATGTGCTCCACATATATTACGTTTATTGATGTAAGCCTTTGAAATTGGTGTTATCATTCAAATCAGTGGCTTAAAAATTTTAGGATTTTGAGTTTGTTTTAAAAAAAATTTGAGGGCAACCCTGGTGGCTCAGTGGTTTAGCGCCACCTTCAGCCCAGGGCCTGATCCTGGAGACCTGGGATGGAGTCCCATGTCAGGCTCCCTGCCTGGAACCTGCTTCTCCCTCTGCCTGTGTCTCTGCCTCTCTCTCTCTCTCTCTCTCTCTCTCTCTGTGTGTGTCTCTCATGAATAAATAAATAAAATCTTTTAAAAAATAAAAAAAAATTAAGAAAGTTAACAAAACTTGCCAAGTAAGGATGTTAAAAATATTGTAGCATACTCACCTAAAAAACCACTTAAAAAGTGCCCTTAGGGCAGCCCGGGTGGCTCAGCAGTTTAGCGTCACCTTTGGCCCAGGGCCTGATCCTGGAGACCCAGAATCGAGTCCCATGTTGGGCTCCCTGCATAGAACCTGCTTCTCCCTCTGCCTGTGTCTCTGCCTCTGTGTGTGTGTGTGTGTGTGTGTGTGTGTGTCTCATGAATAAATAAATAAAATCTAAAAATAATAAAATAAAAAGTGCCATTAGACACTGTTAACTCATTTCTTCATATATCAAAAATGGAACTCCTTGAACGAAATGGGAAAGTCTTCCTTTTCTCTCCCTAATTCATGCAGTCCTACCTGTCTATATCTCAATAAATGGTATAAATGGTCCCACTTACCACTCAGGTGCCCGAGACAGAATCCTGAGAGTCTTCCTTGATTTTTTTTTGCTGCATCTAACACTAGAAATGAAATAATAATAATAAAGTTAATATTTGTTCATCCAGTCTTCCTTCTAGACACTTGAAATGGATGATTGCATTTATTCCTCACCATGCTTTGAGGTACAATTAGTATTATCTTTTCATTCTACAGATGGGGCAACTCAGGCTCTAAAATAAAGTTCACTGGCTGGACAGAGCCAGGGTTTTGAATCCAGGCAGTCTGACTCTGGAGCCCTGGTTCTTAATCAGAGTCCTGCTTCTATTTTCTAGAGCCAATGCCTCACCAAAATCTACTCCAAAAGGCCCAAGCTCTAATGCTATTTCTTGGAATTTTCTTTGCAACATCTCTTGTCCAAATTCACCAACCTCTCCCTCACCCAGAGTCCATTCTTCATGCTGCTGCCAAAGTGACCTTGTAAAAATATAAATTAGATTACTGTTTTCCTGCACAAAATTTTTCTATGTCTTTTGACATTGGGTGCAAATCTAAAACCTGTGCATGGTGTGTGTGACACCCTTTGTCCCCTGCTCCCTCTGTGCCATTATTCCCTGTGATCACTCACTCCTACCTGTGGGACTTTCTTTCAGGAACGTCAGTGGGCCAACCTCCTCCTCAGGCCTCAGTACATGCTCATCTACCCACCTCCAACATGAGATATTCGTAGTCTTCTAGCTACCTGCTACTTATTTTCAGAATGCTTCTTAAATATTCCTTTCTCCCGGAAGCCTTCACTGACTCTGATCCAAATTAGTTCTCCTAGAATATTCTTCCATAGCCTATTCTATATTTTTTACTTGAGATTTTTCTTATTTCTTGAGAAATAAGAAAAACTATAAACTATAAACTTCCTTTTAGAAGTTTAAACTTCCCTTTTAGAACTGCTTTTGCTTCATCCCAAAGATTTTGGATTGTTGATTCGTTTTCATTAGTCTTGGTCTTTTTGAATTTCTTTTTTGATTTCTTGGTTGACCCATTCATTGTTTAGTAGCATAGTGTGTAGCCTCCATGTATTTGTGTTCTTTCCAGATTTTTTTTTTTTTGTATTTCTAGTTTCATACCTTTGTGGTCAGAAAAAAATGCATGATAGGATTTCAGTCTTCTTGGATTTGTTGAGACTTGTTTTGTGGTCTAGTATGATATATCCTGGAGAAGGTGCCATGTGCACTTTAAAAGAATGTGTATTCTGTTATTTTTGGTTGGAGTGTTGTGTATAGATTTGTTATGCCCATCTGATCTAATGTGTCATTCAAAGGTACTGTTTCCTTGTTGACTTTTCTATCTGGATGATCTATCCAGTGACTAAGTTGGGTTTGAAAGTCCCCTACTATTATTGTATTACTGTTAATTGTTTCCTTTATGTTTGTTAACAGTTATTTTATGTATTTAGGCGCTCCCCTGTTGGGTGCTTAAAATTGTTATATCCCTTTAGCTTTGTTGTTCCCTTTATCATTCATTCTGTAGTCTCCTTCTCTGCTTCTCCTACAGTCTTTGTTTTAAAGTCTATTTCATCTGATACAAGTATTGCTACCCCAGCTTCCTTGTTTTCATTTGCATGGTAAATGTTTTTCCATCTCTTCACTTTAACTCTGCATGTCTTTAGGTCTGAAGTGAGTCTCCTATTGGCAGCATATAAATGAGTCTTGCTTTTTTTATCCATTCAGTCTTCATGTATTTTTTGATCAGAGGATTTAGTCTATTAAGATTCAAATTCATTGACAGGCATGTACTTATTGCTATTTTGTTACTTGTTCTGTGTTTGTTTTTGCAGTTCTATTCCTTCTTTCTTGTCCTGCTCTCTTCCTTTGTGGCTTGATGGCTACCTTAAGTGTTAGGTTTGGATTCCTTTCTCTTTATTTTTTTGTCTGTATCTATTATAGACTTTTGACTTGTAGTTGCCACCAAGTTCATATATAACATCTTCACTTATGGCAGTCTATGTTAAGCTGATGATCACTTAAAATTGAACCCATTTTAAAAGCACTGAAATCTTTACTCCTTCCCTTCATTTTATACATTTGTCCTATTTTACATCCTTTTGTGAATCCCTTGATTGATTTTTGTAAATACAATTGATTTTTAATGCTTCTGTGTTTTAAACTCCATATTGGTTTTATAAGCGATTAATCTACTACCTTTATTATATGTTTGCATTTACCTATGAAATTTTTTTTCATAGTTTTCCTACTTCCAGTTCTGGCCTCTTCTTTCCCCTTAAAGGGTTCCCTCTAAAATTTCTTACAGGTCTGGTAGTGATGAAGTCCTTTAACTTTTGTTTGGTTGGGAAGCTCTTTATCTCTCCTTCTACTCTGAATGATAGTTTTGCCAGGTAGAATATTTGTGGTTGCATTTTTTTGTTTCCTTTCAGCACTTTGCAGGCCAGAAGGGAGTAGCATGATTCATGCATTCAGTCTCTGCTGATAAATCAGCTGAGAGCCTTAAGGGGTTTCCCATGTACATAACTGCTTTCTTTCACTGCTTTTCAAATTCTTTGTATCATTACTTTTTTAGTTATTATGCATATTGGTGTGCATCTCCTTGCATTAATCTTCTTAGGGACTTTTCATACTTTCTGGATCTGGATGTCTGTTTTATTCTCTAAAAGTATAGATGTTTTCAGTGATTAAAAATAAGTTTCAAATAAATTTTCTGCCCCCTTTTCTCATTCTCCTTCTGGGATCCCTATAATACAAATGTTATTATGCCTGATGATGCTGAGTTGCCTTAACCTATTCTCATTTTTATTCCCTTTTTTTGTCTATTTAATTTGGTTGCTTTCCATTACTCCGTATTCCAGATCACTGATCCATTCTTCTGCATCTCATAATGTGCTCTTGATTCTCTCTAGTGTGTTTTTAAATTTCAGTTACTGAGTTCTTCATCTCTGAATGATTCCTTTTTATATTTTTAAACTTTCTGTTGAAGACCTCACAGAGATCCTCCATTCTTAAGTCCAGTGAGTATCTTTTTTTTTTTTTTTAAAAAAGATTTTATTTATTTATTCATGAGAGACGGACACAGAGAGGGGGGGGGGCAGAGACACAGGCAGAGGGAGAAGCAGGCTCCATGCAGGGAGCCTGCCATGGGACTTGATTCCGGGTCTCCAGGATCACACCCTGGGCTGAAGGTGGCGCTAAACCGCTGAGCCACCCAGGCTGCCCTAGTGAGTATCTTTATAAGCATGATTTTGAATTTTTTTGGTCAGGCATGTTGCTTATCTCTGTTTCATTTAGATCTTTTCCTAGGGTATTTTTATCCTATTCTTCCATTTGGGACATCTCCCTCTGTCTCATCATTTTGTGTCTCCGTGTTTCTATGTTCTAAAGGTCAGCAACATCTCCTGATCTTGAAAGTAGTGGCCTTATGATAAAGAGATCCTCGGTGCTCTGTAGTGCAGTGTCCCCTGCTCACCAGCACCAGGTGTGCCAGGGTATCTGCTACGTGGATTATATGTGCCCTACTGTTGTGGCTGAGCAGTGTTTACCTTCAGTCCAGTCAGCTGCAATGACCTCCTTTGCCTACTCTCTGGGCACTGGGCATGATTGGTCCCCGAGCTATTGAGGAGTCTGTCTGAGGCTACTTCAGGCTTGTAGGTGGGTGGTGTCAGCAGTCAGGCTACCTGTCTGCCCTCTATCTGTTGTAGTTACATACACACTGAATGGCAGGGCACTCTCTGTGTGCACCCCTCCCCCCCCGAAGGGCTTGCCTTTGTGGTAGTGTGGCAGTCATCAATCATAACAATGGGTGTGCTGGTGTGTGTGGTAATCTCCCCCCTCACTTTAGGGCAGTATGCACTCTGAAGTGGTGCTAGTCCCATCCAGGGCTGCTTGCAGAGTATGTTGGGGCAGGAGCTGCTTTGGAGGAATGCTGCCAAGTGGGGCTGGTTGGATGGGCAGGCCTGAGGAGGAAAGCAGGGGCAAGGCACGGGGTCCTAGAAAGATAGGTGGAGAGTGTTTGCACTGGTTCCTGCAGGTGTCTAGCTGTGCTGGCTTGGGGAGGGGAGAAGAGACAGTGCTCCACAGCACTGAGGTTTTTAGAGAAGTCTTCTAAAGAGCCCTGGCCCTCTAGGGCACTTCCGGAGATTACAGAATAAATCTCCTTCACATATGCCCCAGGCACTTTTCAAACTGCTGCTTCTATGCTGTCTCTCAGCAGGGTTATTTGCTCTGCTGGTTCTTTAAGGGCAGGAACCCAGTTTCTTACTACCCTCTGGCTCTCCTGGAGTTAAACCCTGCTGACTTTCAAAGTTACCTGAAGTTAAGCCCCACTGATTTTTAAAAGCTCGCAGAGTTAAGCCCCAGTGATTTTCAAAACCAAATATTCTGGGGACTTGTCTTCCCTGCGTGGGTCCTCTGGGCCTGGGGCACCTGGGGTACACCTGATTCTTGCACTTCTCCCTGCTTGCAGTGTTCCTCCCATTTGTAATTAGCCTTGGGGGGCTGGTCCATGCCCCTTGTCCCCCTCTGCCATGCGCTCTGGAAGGTCTGTTCTGCCTGCATGCAGGCTGTTTTCCCAGTTAGCAGTGAATGGAGCTTGCAGTTACCTCCGTGTGTCTGTGGGACAAGGTGAGCTCCGGATCCTCCTACTCTGCCATCATCCTGACCTCCTCTAGGTTGCTGCTTCTTTCTTCTTTCTTCTTTCTTCTTTCTTCTTTCTTCTTTCTTTCTTCTTTCTTCTTTCTTCTCCTTCTCCTCCTCCTCCCTCCCTTCCTCCTCCTCCTCCCTTCTTCCTCCTCCTCCTCCTCCCAATTTGAAACTCTATTTCTGATAGTGTACTTCCTATCTTCCCTTCTGGTCTCTAAATCTGCCGAGCATAGGGACTATGGGGACCAGCGACTCCTCAGCATTTTGTATAGTGCCTGGGTGTTCCAGAAACATTTGCTGAAAAAACCGATATTTTGCCACGTAGTATCAACACTAGCACATCAAAGAAGTGACATTTTAATCTCCAGAAGTGCCAAAGGCTTGTTCTTTTTAGAAGATAGTGTTTTACATCAAATAAACATCTATTTATGACTGTTTGTCTTTTTTAAACTTTTACTTTAAAACTAATGAACTTTTTTGCATACTGACATTGGCCTGAGGGCTGATGTTCTGGAATCAACAATTTATTGCGCATATCTTATTTGTTTCCTAAGCTTTCAGATTTATGCACAGAAGTGAATACTTGCGATATTAAGTTTTTTTTTTTAACTTTGTTGAAAAGAAAACCATAGGCCCCCAAATGACATCTTTATGTTAAGGCCCTAAGTGAGCAAATCAAGACTTAATACCTAACTTAATTGCAGTTTCAATCCCTCTAAAAATGTAACCTATAACCAGTCTGTGTTGGTTAACACGGGAATTTCCTGGTCAGCACTAGGAAATTCACTGATGGACCCCTTCTGCTCCTCTTATGAGGGCAACCTGGTCTAAAACAACAGAATTTTTGCTAATAATTTCCTTTTTCCCCCCACTAGATGTGATGCTGTTCAGTTCACAAATCGTTTAATAAAACCAATTAGATCTTTAAAATGTATTGTGTTGGGGCAGCCTGGTGGCTCAGTGGTTTAGTGCCGCCTTCGGCCCAGGGTGTGATCCGGAAGACCTGGGGACCCAGCACGGGGCCTGCTTCTCCCCCTGCCTGTGTCTCTGCCTCTCTCTCTCTCTCTGTGCCTCTCATGAATAAATAAATAAAATCTTTAAAAAGTATTGTGTTGAATTTTTGTTAACAACTTGAACAGTGACATATTTGTAGCACAGACTGCTAGCAATCTCCTGAATATATATGTTCTTCCTCCTTCTGTGATACTGTAAATTTTATCTGGGCACAAGGACACCCAGCTAAAGATTTTTCCTTCCTTCCTTCCTTCCTTCCTTCCTTCCTTCCTTCCTTCCTTCCTTCCTTCCTTCCTTTGCAAACCAAAGCATCACTTATTCCTTTATTCCAATTTTTACTATTAAAAAAAAATCTTACCTAATTTTAACTCCCTGGATTCTGTGTGGCCTCCCACCTGCAATGGGAACTAGTTTCTTCTGTACCTAATTTGTGTTAAAGAGATTCTATTTTTAAAGCTCTTCCATCATGAGACTATCATTTCTTTCATCGTCCCTGGACTTTTTTTTTATGATTTTATTTATTTATTCATAGAGACACACACAGAGAGAGAGGCAGAGGCACAGGCAGAGGGAGAAGCAAGCGCCACGCAGGGAGCCTGATGTGGGACTCGATCCAGGGTCCCCAGGATCAAACCCCGGGCTGCAGGCGGCGCTACAACCGCTGCGCCACCGGGGCTGCCCCGTCCCTGGACTTTTAAGAGGAAAAATTCAGATCACAGATTCAGGAGATGGGAGAGATGGGGTCATTTCTTAATGCTTGTCTGTATTCTGCTTTTGGGTATGGTGAGTTTGAACTCATCAGTCTTATACTAATACACATTTTCCCTTCTTTCTATGGAAATGTTAAGCCATTTAAGAATGATTTTTAAAAACAAGATGAGGGATCCCTGCGTGGCGCAGCGGTTTGGCGCCTGCCTTTGGCCCAGGGCGCGATCCTGGAGACGCGGAATCGAATCCCACGTCGGGCTCCCGGTGCATGGAGCCTGCTTCTCCCTCTGCCTATGTCTCTGCCTCTCTCTCTCTGTGTGTGTGTGACTATCATAAAACAAAACAAAACAAACAAAAAAAACAAGATGAGGGGCCACCTGGGTAGCTCAGTTGGTTAAGGATTTGATTCTTGTTTTTGGTTCAGGTCATGAGAGTGAGCCCTGAGTCAGGCTCTGCACTGGGTGTAAAATATGCTTGGGATTCTCCTTCTGTCTCTCCTCTCCTCCTACCCCTGCATCCTTCCCCAGCTCATGTGCATGCTCTCTCTCTCTCTCTCTCTCAGAAAAATAAATACACAAATAAGTAAAAAAACACAAGATGCAAAGTCTTGTGATTAAATACAAAGTCTTAATCATAAATCATGAATTACCAAAAGCTCCACAGCAGCTGCAAACCTTGCCGGTATTTGGGTTTAAATGCTGTGGCTTCTAAAATGTCTAAAGGTTGATTGAATCACTCCTTTTAATAGCTTCTCTTTGTCTTTGTCACTGTGGAATTGTGGACCATCTGTAGGTAGCCCAGGTCTGAGAAAACTTCTTGAACTTCCCCTGACCATTTTCAAATTACCATTCATTTAAGGTCATGAGGAAGTTTTTCTTCCTTGTCTGATCATTTGTGTCAATATTAGGGGACAGACAGATGGAGAAAATAAGGAGGAAGCTCTGGTTACTTGACATAAGCTCTTGAGGATAAGACGATACTGAAGGCAACCTCTATCAATGAGGAATGGCCCCAGTGAAACTAATTTATCCTTGTAGGGGGAGTGGTGTGGAGATACCCGTGCACATATACTGTGGTCACCTCCAGATGATTTGAAATCAATTAGTACTTACAAGGCAATTAGATTTGCTGTTAGAATTAAGCCACTTCTCTCTACAATGGACTTATATCTTGGTACAAACCAGAAAATGGTCAGAGAAGTTTCATTGGTTTAAAGTACTTTCATTGGTTTAAAGTATTCATCTTGAGCATCTGATTTCTGCTTGAAGTCTTCTCCTTCTTTAAGGAGAACCATGTTGGCCAAAACAGAGGGTTTTATGTTTATTGTGATTATGAAAACTCAGTATCTTAACTTGTATTACCTCTGCTTGAGCTATAAATAGAAATATTTCTGATTTGTGTTTTTTTCAGAATTCTAAACATTCTTTAGTAGACTTGCTTCATTGCCTGCTTAATGAATTGCTTTCCCCCTTAATACTTTTAAACTTTTAAGTACCTGAAAAAGCTGGATATTGTCAAAGCCTTGTGGGTGAGATGCCAAACATCTCTGGTAGGAATCCCGGTTTGTCGTCTAATTTGTAGTGTTACCTTGGGCAAGTCACAAAATCATAGAGGCTCTTCATCCATAAAATGAGGAGGCTATACTGAGCAGTCTATAAATTCTTCTAGCTCTGAATTGCCATGGTAACTTTTCAATCATAGTGGAAGTGCTGATTACCTTGATCACTGAGGATAGACACTGACTGTGTGTGTGTGTGTTTGTGTGTGTTGTGTGCCTCCAGCACAACTGAAGAAATAGTATCTGGTTGCTGTTTGTCTTAGTGGCAGAAAGTTCTTCATATTCCTTTGTTCTCTAACTGCTTTTGAATTTTCATGTAACATGAGACTTCACATGTGCAATAATCTCAGTGTGTTAGAACAGGTTTGTCAGGGACAGAAATGTATCCCATTGGTAATCTGACTTCTAATCTAACTTCTGATGTTAGAAGTATCTTTAGACAGAAAAAAGACTCCTAAACTAACACTATTTGTCATTAGCTAGAAGCCTTCCAGGCTGCAATTTATTTTAAAGTAGAAGAGCATTTTAATAATCATAATATCAGTAAACTTAAAAACTCCTTAAAATTGTATCTGGCATATAATCAGTGTTACGTATCTCTTATGTTCATTTCATACTTGCCAGTTAGTGAGGTATGCAATAAACTTTTTTTTTCCCATAATACTGATGAGGAAACTGAGGTAAAGAAAGATTAAATGAGCTGTCCACAGTCACTAAGTGTGGGACTGGGATTTGATTGATCCAGGCACTTTGGTTCTAGGAATTCCTTACTCTCAACACTCTTCCCTACTGCCTGCTAAAGAACTCACTGTAGAGCATCCATGACTGGGTTAGGCATTGGAAGTAAGTCTGAATGGAGGCAGTGGTCTGGTGTGTGGTCCTATGTTCTCCATTATAGTGCAGAGTGTTTTTGGGTTAGTCCTTTAATCTCACTGAACCAGTGCTATCCAGTGGAAATATAATGTTAACTGGAAGTGTGAGACACACATGTAATTTAAAATTTTGAAGTAGTCATATTAAAAAACAAAACCAAAACATGGAAAAACTGGTAAAATTAATTTTAATAATGTATTCTATTTAACCCAATATATCAATATAATTATTCAACATATAATCATTACTACTTAGAAATGAGATCTTCTATTTTTTCATATTAAAACTATGATGTATATTTTACATTTAAGCACATCTCAGTTCAGATTATCCACATTTTAAGTGTTCAGTGGCCCATTTAGCTAGTGGCCACTGGATTGGATTGCACAGCTCTGAACTCTTGAGAGCTACCATAAAATGAGACCTTGGTGAGTGATGGATGGCGTCTAAAATGTTAACTCTGAAATTCTAGAAATCTGTAATGAGAAGTACCTGTACCCCTTAAATGACTTGCCAGGAGATTACGTGTTTCTTCTCTGCTTAAGTAGCATGGAGAATGCACTCTAAGATAAGAATTAAAGCATCAGAAAGGCAATGTAATGTCAAAATAATGTGTGTAAAAAAAAATTTTTTTTAATTTTTATTTATTTATGATAGCCACAGAGAGAGAGAGAGAGAGAGAGAGGCAGAGACATAGGCAGAGGGAAAAGCAGGCTCCATGCACCGGGAGCCTGAAAAATAATGTGTGTATATCAAAGAAAGAATTTCAGCAAGTGAACATGCTCTAGTGGGTTTAAATTTTTTTTTTCTTCTACAAATCCCCAAGAGCTTACTGTGGACCAGGTCCTGTTCTAGACTTCTGGGGTTCAGAAGAGAATGATTTATAGCTTCTGCTTTTATGGTGTTTATGCTGAAGTGCAACAATAATAGATGTTGGATGATTTTAGGTTAGCGAAGGACCATGAAGAAAAATAAAGTGGTGTAAGGAGTTGGAGAAAAGAGACTAAAGCCCTGGGAGATTAGTGGGTCTAGTTTTAATAGGAAGGCTTCTCTGAGGGGGTAACTATTGAAGGGAGATGGGGTTGAGAGAAGGGACAAGCTATATGAAGACCTGGGAAGCAGTGTACCAGGAAGTGACAGGGCAGTCTAACCTGGAAGACTGCCTGAGGTGGAAGTGGGCTCTGTGGTTTTGAGAGAGAGCTAAAGGCACTGTGTTGAATTGAGTGAGAGAGGCGGTAACAGGAAGCATGGTTGGGGAAGTAGGAGTTTGGATTTCATTTTAAGTGCTGGGAAGGCCAAGGGAGAACAAAGGTTGGCAGAGGGAAGTGATTTGATTGTTTTTATGAAGAAAAACTCTGACTACTGGACAGAGAATAGACTGTGTGTAGTCAGAGTGGAAACAGGAAGACCAATCAAGGTGCTATGGGTTAGTCTAGGTCACCTGTCATGGTGACTTAGACTAGCATAGGAATTATGAAGATTGGTTGAGTTGGTTAGATTTCATATATCTGTTGAATATAGACTTGATTGCGTGTATTGGTAGATGGCCCAGGGATATGCAAGGACAGAATCAAAATGATCCCTGGGTTTTTGGCTTGAGTGACTGGGTCAGTAGTGGTGCCATTTACCCAGATGGGTGAGAATGAGGGAAAAATGGGCTTGGCAGCAACCAGGAGGTGAGGAGTCAGGGAAGCAACAGTTCTGTTTTTAGACTTTCAGACTGATATGTTTATATAAATGTAGATAACAGGCTTGAAATTGGGGACAAGATTTATTGTCTTCATCTTAGGTATTCAGAGAGAGGACTTTGCTGTAACATAAAGAGCAGGAAGTAGTGGGGTGCCTGGGTGGCTCAGTCAGTTAAGCATCTGACTTTTGATTTCAGCTCAGGTCATGATCTCAGGGTTCTGAGAACTAGTCCCAAGTCAGGTTCTCAACTGAGCATGGAACCTTCTTAAGATTCTCAGTCTCCTTCTGCCCTTCCTCTCTGCTCATGTGCACTCTCTCATGGTCGCTCCTAACCCCTCCCCCAAAACAAAACAAAACAAAACAAACCCCCCAAAACTGGAAGAAGAGCTATGGTTTCATTTGGGCACTGACTTCAGGATTAAGATGAGGCCTTTATGATTTTGAGCTTTGGTTAATGATATAAATGACAGGGCTGGGAATCATGACATAGATAAATGTTTTCCCTCTGTTGCTATAGGGTTTTGGCTCTGTGCTTGAGAAAGAGCTGTAACCAGTGCTGGTAATCAGCTGGTGAGCATGAGCACACCTGCACTAGGTATTAAACACTACTGATGTATTTCTATGCTAATTGGTAAATAGCCTTTAGCCAGAGTGCCCTCTCCCCCTGCTGCTATCAACCTAGCCATCAGGGCCTCACCTTTGGAATACTCCACATCTCTCCCTACTAAGTAATGCCTTATGCTGCATTTAGCTTCCTTGGCTCTATTCCAGCCACTATAGTGGAAAGCATCTATTCTGATTGGTCAGTGCTCATGCCATATCCGTTGCTAATCTTGTGACTATCACCCATGGTTCTCCCCTTGGTAGACCATGAACAAGCCTTTTGAAATGTGGAAGTCACCTCCTTGAATCAATCACTTGCAAAAATCCAGAATGGTGGAATCCTTGATCTCTTGTGTGAATTATGTTTCCATTTACTTTATTCTGTGAACACTGCACATGTTTTATAGTAGCCATTGGTGAGGTTGACAAGGTCTTACATGCTTAAATTACTCGTATCCTGACATAAATACTACAGATTGAACACTGCCCATATTACTCTGTGACTGAGAACTATGAAATTTCAGACAGAACCTTAATTCTTTCATTCCACATTTATACCATAAAATGTGGCTCTCAGACTGAGATAGGAAATATTTGAGTTACTATAATGAAACAAAAGATCATGCTTGCTCCCTTTGACTGTTATCTCTTGTACTTTGGGCTTTCTCTGATAAAAAATGAAAATAAAACCAAAAGAACTGGTGATTCTGTACTACTTTGAAGGCTTGCATTCAAATGAAGCCTTGATTATGCTAAAATTATTAACTCATTATTTAAATGAATATACTTATATGAATATGTAACATTAATATGTAGTAATCTGTGTAATTTCATTTTCAACCACCAACAGTGAGTTGGGATATTCTAAGTACAGACTGTATGTGATGATGGGTTGGTGAAGGCACAAAAAGACTTCTGAAATGGGGTCCGGAGAGTGTATTCCTGCTTGGTCATCTTGCTCCATCTTTTTGGAGAAGGGATGCAAACATGTACTGGTGATCTACAGTAGAAGGAACAACCTGGTGAGGGAAAAGCAGAATGAACTGTTTCCCAAGGCTTCGGGCTTGGCCAAGTGTTTGTGGAGGTGGGAAGAACTGATCAAGATCTTGATAAATCTGTGGTACCTCTTTTTTTTTTTAAAGGTTTATTTATTTATTCACAAGAGAGACACAGAGAGGGAGGCAGAGACATAGAGGGAGAAGTGAGCTCCATGCAGGAAGCCTGATGTAGGACCTTGATCCTGGGACTCCAGGATCACACCCTGAGCCAAAGGCAGACGTTCAACCGCCAAGCTATCCAGGCGTCTCAAATCTGTGGTACTTAAATAGAAAAGAAAAGGTGCTTCTGATATTCTAGAGTATTAAGAAAAAGTCCCTTAAGACAGATTTCTCATTAATGGCTTAAGAAGCATGTTTTCTTGACATCTCAATTTGGGATAATTTATGAGAGGCGCTGGGAGAGTTTATTCCTAAAAAAGTTGATGTTTAATTTGGGGACCAATGGAACCAAATGGCCAGTCATATTTCTTACTGGGTACAGGTTCTGTGATAGTGCTCCAGTCACATTTGTTTCAGCAATTTGAGAACTTTATTCCATAGGCAATTGAGAACTTTTTCTGTGCCAAGAACGGCATGTACAGAGGAAAGACTGACAAATATAAGTGGATTTTTTGGTTAAATTAGACTTTTAAACCCTCTGGTCTTTCCAAGTTCGTGACCCTTTAGAGGTGGTGGCTGGCTTCTACAGATTTACAAACTTTCAACATTTACAGTAAATTATGACTATGGGAGTATTTGCAATCTACTACCCCCACCTTCCTCTGTGAGGATAATATTCTTTCTGACTAGATAGGCTGGTAGGCTCCAAATCGGGAGAATCTAGGTACTGGATGATTCAAAGAGAATGCTAAGGAAGTGAGGAAGGCCAAGTTGATTGACAGCATGAGCTGAAGTAGGGGAGAATAAAGAGGAAAAACCATATCAGGGAGGCTTTTCTGGATGATGTGCTGAGACTAGGAGAGTTTCAAGGAATATTTTCTCTGTGTGGAAGATATGTAGAACATGATAAGGAGAGAAAATCTTGAGGATACATTCTGAAAATTAATAATTCACCATCCTGTTGGCATTTTGTAAACATTGAGACAGAATTGGAGAATTAAATCCATGTTAGTTGCCTCATTTTGGTTATTTGTGACACATCATCAAAATTGAGCTGCATGGGGCACCAGGTTTGAGGAAATATACTGGGAACACTAAGATAGGAGACTTTGACCCACATGCTCCAAGAATGGGGGACCTAGGGCACTTAGGCTGACCTTGCATGAGCTACAGGTGCATGGGACATATGTCTAGTGTTGGTCATTAGAATGTGAGTGGAAGTGATGTGCACTATTTCTTTATTAATTGAGATATCAGGAGAAGATGGTTTTTTAGCCATTAAAGGGAAATCGAGGAGATTATTTGCAATCTCTTATTTCTACTTAGGGAAGTACCACCTATTTGGCAATAAAAAATGTAGCCCATAGTAAATCTCCTATTCAGTCCTTTTTATCGCTTTCTGTAATCCTATTTGAGGCCATTAGTTAGAGAGCAGTGCTACAAGATGAACAGTGCCCTGTGGTTTGAGTCACCACTTAGAGGAAAGCTGCCCAACTATGACCATGTACACTGGATTTGATATATGAGTGAAAAATAAGTTTTCACTATGCTAAGTCACCAAGATCTCAGATTTTATTTGTTACTGCAACATAGCCTAGCCTACTTTAATAGTCTATTTCTAAGCAAGTGCAACAATAACCCTTCTGCTCCTCTCACTGACTACACTGTTAGCTGCTGTTTCTTTTCTTATACTATGGGAGGAACAGCTGCTAATCTTTAATGACTGTGTTGCTCTCATCCCCAACATGTTTTCCAATTGGACTAAAAATCTTAGTGATCCTGTTTTGTTCAAAGAGAAGCTGGGGTTGGCGGGGAGTGGCACAAGGTCGGATGCATTGGGAGCTAGATAGGCAAATGATTAGTACATACCAAATTATAATGGAATTTTCCTGAAGCTAGTTCATGTTCTACAAGTTTGGTGTAGAAATCCAAACACTACATGCTGTTTAGGTCACCCAGAATAATCTTTCCTCGCTTTTATCTCAAATATCAGGCTGTAATGGGTGTAAGAAGAAAGAGAAATTATTCAAATTCACCACCAGCAAAAGAATGAATTCTCACTTTCATTACCTAGTCTTTGCCTCTTTCTTTTTTCTGGAGATGACATGAAAGAAAAGACTGCCAAGAGGGCAGTACAAAAGGAGGACAGTTGAAGCCAAGGCATATTCATTGTCTGAAACTTCTGCTTTCCACCTGCTTTTCCACCTCCATGGCCAGTGTTGGGAGGCAATTTCCCATGGACCTCTCATGATTCTGCATAAGTCTTGTAAGCCAGCTACTAACTGCCCTTTTTGAGGACTATAGTTTCAAGGATGCTGGCATAATAAACAGTCTTGAAAGATAAAGTGTCTTTCTCCAGATAAAAAGCAGATATCTATCTCACTGACCGCTATATAGGATTCAAGTTTCCTAAGCTCAGAGTTCCTCTCTTGTAATGCAGCCACAGAGCTTTTAGGTATCCATCTGGACCTGTTCACGTGGGCTCCTTGGGGATTGCGGGGCAGGAGAACTGATAAAAATTTGCCAATGCTCATGCTTTCTGTACTACAAGCAATAAAATCCATTGCTGGGACCCTGGAATATCATGTCTTCTGCCATCATCCATGAAAACTGTGGCAGCTTTAAGTAGAGTCAAATCTCAGATCTTTCCTAATTCTTGACAGCCACCATCTTAGTTACTAGTTTTCTAGCTGCCTTAAAAGTACTGGAGAATAACACTGGCTAAAACAAATGTAACTGGATTAAAGCCATGAGCTATGTGGTGTAGACTGAGTGTGTCTTTAACCACTTCTACTGCTTTATCTTGATATTGCATTATTAAAACCCTAGTTTGACAAGGGCAAAAACATCCTTGAAGGCAAGAGAGGGGGACAACCTTGATTGAAACCAGAATTCTTCTTAACACAAGTGAGAGGTGAAAAATTGGTGGCATTCATACGTTAAGTCCTCTCTGCTCCATTGCAAGCAAGAGTCCAATCTTTATCTCACAAATACTTTTAATAGATAATTCTTGTTTTTCTCTGCTTTAGTCAATAACATAACAAAAATACTTAACAGAAGCAGTTTAGTTGCCTTTAATTTAATCAAACTCTTATAGATGTTGGCATTAATGAATAAATGGCTTATTTAGTTTTAGCTTGAGAGTGGAGGAGCATGTTATGGACTGAATGATTATGTCCCTCCTAAATTCATATGATAAAGCCTTAATCCTTAGTGATGTATTTTAAAATGAGCCTTTGGGAGATAAATAGGGTTAAATGAGGTTATGAGAATGGGGCGCTGGTCTAATGAGATTAGTGCCCTTATAAAGAGACACCAGAGAACTTGTGAGTTCCTGTTCTCTGTTTCTGTCTGCCTCCACCATGTGAGGACACAGTTTGAAGGTGGCCATCCACAAGCCAGGAAGAAAGCTCTAAACAGGAAAGGACATGGTCAGCACTTGATCTTGGACTTCCCAGTCTCCAGAAATAGGAGAAACTTCTTGTGGTTAAACTACCCAGTCTGGCATTTTGTTATGGCAGCCCTAAGAAACTAATATAGAGCAGCATGCAGGCACTGAAAAGATATTTGGCAGTCAGAAAATTTTTTGAAGGCCTTTGGAGTTGGTCTCTTTAAGAAACTACCTTCTGGTTTCACAACCATTCTTTATGAGGCACAGATGATGTTAAACTGCTTAAGATACATCTGAATGGGTGTGATCCAGCATGACTTCTTCTAGAACTATGAGTAAGCCATCTCAGTTCCCATACATGCTAACTTGAATCATCTGCTTCGAAGAGTGGTTTTCTGAAGCCATATTCCCAGTTCATGGATTTATGGTAACTTCTGTTTCCAGAATTTCACTTATTCCGATTTCTTGTTTGTGTCTTTTCAGCATGTCACTTGGTATCTCTGGTACATATGAGCCAGTGACTAACTTGAAATTCTTTTACTCTACTTCTGTGGTAATCAGTCTGTCTTTTACTATAATAGATTGTTGAGCTCCACAGAATCTCAAATCATTCCATGCAAATCCATTATTTCCAGATAAGAAAAGGGAGTTGTCTTAGTTTGAGCTACTATAACAAAATATCATAGCCTAGGTGGCTTAAAATAGCATAGATTTATTTTTCACAGCTCTGGAGGTGGGAACACCAAGATCACGGTGCCAGTAGGGTTAAATTCTGGCGAGAGCCATCTTCCTGGCTTACAGATAGCCAGTTTCTTGATGTATTCTGATGTAGTAAAGAGAAGAAACTCTCCTGTCTCTCCATCTTGTTGGAAGGGCACTAATCTCATCATGGGTGCTCTATCCCCATGACCACATATAAACCAAATCACCTCCCAAAGACCCCACCTCCTACTATTACTATATTGAGGTTTAGGGATTTAACATAAGAATTTTGCATGGACCCAGACATTCATAGGAAAACAAAAGGCTTAGGTTGAAGTTTTTGAACCATCCAGCATTTTTACTTTCACAACACCTACCCAGAAAACTACTCCTCTTGAACTACAACTAATTAAGACCTTTCTAGTCCATTTCATGGCAGCATTTATGTAACAATTCTCTTTTGAGAATTTGCTAAGGCACAGTGAATATACCGATATGCAGGAGATACAGTGTCTGAAAACAGGTCTCAGTTTTGATATTCATTATACTTGTTTTGATGATAATGGCCATTCACCTCCTAAGAAGAAGGTAGCTATACATGTTAATGAAGGAATAATCCAAGAAGTTGAAATTCTGATTTTGTATAATCACAGAACAATATTCATTAACTAGTCCCCAAAATAACAACCAACTTAATGGGTCTGTAGGGAGAAACATCACTTGACTTGAAAGAGATTTGTACATACTTGCACTAAAAATATTTAGTAAAAAGGAGGGTTTTTTAAAACTATGGTAACTAAAAAATTACCTTTTTGAATTTTTTAGGGTAGGAGATAGTATTTTTTTTTCTTTTTAGGAAACAATAACTTTTAATTGCTGGCAATTTTTTGAGACCAATTAGATGCCTTTACCTGTGTCAAGATCTTAAAAGGAGAGAATGGTTTTCCTCCTTTTGAGAGAATAATAAAGCACTTATAATGTTTCTATTTGATTTCACAGCTGCCTACCTATGAATGTAGTTCATCTTTCTAGAAGAATCCAGTTCATCAGGGCTTTCTCCCTGCTAAGCCTCTATTAAAGGGAAAGGGAGAGGTATCTCAATATGTTATACCTATCAAGAATTACTCTTTACCAATGGATAGTCTCTTATCTAGTTGTGTTTCTGGAATGGAAAAATCATACTGCTTATAATAGAATCTGAAAACATGGAGGGAATTTAGAAATCATACAGTTCAAATTAATAATTTCAAGGTAACTGGCACCCAAAGAAACAGAACTAGAGGGGGATCCCTGGATGGCTCAGCAGTTTGGTGCCTGCCTTCGACCCAGGGTGTGGTCCTGGAGTCCTGGGATCGAGTCCCACACCAGGCTTCCTGTGTGGAGCCTGCTTCTCCCTCTGCCTGTGTCTCTGCCTCTCTCTCTCTCTTTCTCAATCTCTTATAAATAAATAAATAAATAATATATATATTTTTTAAAGGAACAGAACTAGAACCAAGTTGGCTTCCAGTTCATTGTGGTTTCTGACCCATGATACTAACCTCTTTTCTCATTGGATGGGTCTTTGTCATCCATATTTCATCCTCATCCATGGTAAATGACAGAAACAAGAGGCAGATCTCATGGCAATGTTGATGCAATGATGATTTTTGTGCCTTCTCCTTGACTCAAAGATGGCCACAACATGTCACCAGAAGACAGGGATGTTGGCCTCTGGAAACATTCCACATTTATTGAGCTTTTCTTTGTGCCACACACTATGTAGGTCCCACAGCAGTCTGTGATGATTGTGCCAAGCAAACATTCTTGCTTAGACCCTTCCTGGTGGGGTGGAGAGAAGAAAAATCCTGACTGTGACTCTAGTCTGTAGAGGTCTCTGTTATTCCAGTGAGGAAATGATAGGGACTTATTGTGACTCAGAGAGCAGAAATCCAGTACCTGAAACATGAGCGAGTTTTAAGCTAGGTTATTGTCCCTCTTTGAATTATCCCAAAGGAAGTTGCTCTAGGGGTTTCCAGCCCCCTCTTCCATGACCTTTTTACGCTCTGCTCATTCTTTTCCTCACCAAAACCGTGGAACATACTCTGCCATGTACCTGATGTTTGCTCATACCTGCATGCATGGAAGACTCCATTGCTGTGCATTTGCAGCTTACACTTTAAGCCATTCTTGTTTACCAGAGTTGTTAATTTTTTAAGCCTAACCTCCAGAATTTGTGGAAGGAAAAACTTTTTTTAAAGGAAGGGGAGGGACCTTTAAAAATCTGGAGTGGCTATGAGGTCCTCTATGTACCAACATCTTATTCCAATGTCTTAAAGTAAGGAGTCCTTTGTGGCCATCTTTCCATCCAAGGATTTGTTGTCTCTCCAGTCAACATAGTTAAGATGCATATGGACTCTTTCCTGGAGGAATTTTGACAAATTTATGGACAATTAAGAGTACTGGTTCCCTTAGTCACTGTAGTCCAGTGGATTTTCATATTGAAATATTTTAGTTAAAGAATTAACAGTGAGCTATTTAGGTGGTTTTTATAGGGTTAAATACCAATTTTTCTAAAGTTGGACTATTGAACAATGCTGAAATCAATGAGAGTAAACCGAATAATAATTGTTAGTACTTTATAGTTCATGTAGTGATTTCCTTTATTTAATTTGATTCTTAAAATGACCTAATCAGTAGTCAAGTCATTGTTTGCCAATTAGTTTTATAGAAACTCAGATGCCATTTTTAACTAATGGTTTGGGACTATGGATTGTCTGTTTTTGCTTCAAGTCTTTGATTCCTTGGTAAGAACTGAAAGGTAGGCCAGCAGAACTACAATGTGGTTAGTGATGAGAGAAGCCAGGTGGAGTTGCTTTTGCTGTGTTTTCAGACAATATCTATGGTAACGTTGACTTGAGAGAGTAATTGGCTGGTCTTGTTGCCCACATGGCTAGATTTACCTTAATGATGATGTGTGTAAGGAATAACATCAGCCCCAAATCATCCCACCTTCCTTTGCCAACTTTGGACCTCTACCTAGGATTTTACCAAAATGAGAGTGGCTCAACTTGAACTTTTGAAATTCTGTCATTTTTTTAAAAAAATATTTTATTTATTTATTCATGTGAGACAGAGAGAGAGAGCGAGTGAGAGAAAGGCAGAGGCACAGGCAGCGGGAGAAGCAGGCTCCACGCAGGGAGCCCGAGGTGGGACTAGATCCCAGGTTTCCAGGATCAGGTCCTGGGCTGAAGGCAGCACTAAACCACTGAGCCACCCAGGCTGCCCAGATATTTGCCCTACTTTAAAGAAGGCCATAAAGAGCTGGCAATGAGAAAATCTAATCTGTAACAGTAGGGTGGTGGGTTAAATAATATTCACCACTGGTTACATAATTTGTGGCCTAGTATAAAATGGAAATGTAGGATCCTCTGTGCAAAAATTAAAGATCTCAAGATGGCAACAACAGAGCATTAAACCAAGCATAGGGCCCTTCTCGGCATGAAGCCCTATACAATTGTCAGCCTGATAAAGTTTCTTAAGTCGAGTAACTCTGTGTGTAACTAAGAGTGAAGAAAGAAACCACAAATATAAAGACTTTAAGAGAAAAAAGGGAAGGAGAATTACAAGAGGAACAAACTTTTCTTGTAGGTGGACTACATAAAGGCTGATCCATGTAGCACGGGTAGGAAATGAAAGGAAAATGTTGCAGGCTGGTGAGAATGAAAACAGATGGAACAGCAGTGTTCTACATCAGGTCTCTCCCGGGAGTTGGCTGTAAGGGCCATTGGTTACATCCTAGTGGACAGAATAGCACACAGAGTACAGTATTGGTTGGTTTGTTGAAAAATGTTCTTTTGTACCATTCATGAAAACTCAGTGGCATTTAGTTGCATTTGCATGAAGTCAGAGAATTGTGAATGAGTTATTACTATTGGTTTTATCCACCTTGGAAAAGTATTTAGTCTGTAGTGTGGGGAGAGTCAGGCAATTGGCATGGATGGGGATGTCAGTGTCTTTTCAACAGATACAAACTTGAACATCAGTGAAGTGTAAAGGCCATGAGTGTGATGCAAGCTTTATGGCAGATGGTAATCAAATGCAGTGCTCATTTATTGTTCAGTCAACATCATTAATGGGATGAGAGGCCAAACTCAAACAAGACTGGGCAAGGGAAGGTGTATGTGTGAGGACAAGGAGGAATTACGGTGACTAAAGCAAGCCAGAGAGCATGGAGCCTGTTGAAAGATACTCGGAGTCAAATAATTCTAAAACACAGAGCAAAATCCTTCCATAGGTGAGGTTTCATTACCTGGTTGTTGTTTTACAACTCCCGATAGATGAATTTTGGGGGGGAAAAAGGAGATCCATCAATGGCCCTGGAAAGTATTGAAGTGAAACCTTGTTACCAGCAGTGAAGAGGTTAAGAGACAATTAGTATCCTCCAATGAGCATGATGCTTCCAACCAAGCAGCAGGAACCAGGTGTGTATACACCTGCCCTCAGCTGCTCAGCACCTATGTTGTCCTTTGTCCATAAAGTGGCTTTGCATACTTTTGCCAATAGAGATTCCATAGGCTACTTTCATAATCCAGTAGATTTTAATGACTAGTCAGGAAGTTGTTCTTTTATTGTTCTGCATAAACTCACCTGAGTTTCATCCTATTTTCTCTTCCTGCAGTTACCTACTCTTAAGAATGATGTATTTTTTCTATGTAGAGCAAAACCCCATTGTTACATGAATGTGTTTTCCCCTATTTGAAAATACTGGAAACCATATTTCCTAAACCAGCCATGTAGGGCCAGAGAATTTTATTCAAATGATGTTTAGCCTATCAGAATAAATAAAGGTTCTGTCTGTGAGCACTGATGTTAGTAACTGATCAATCTTGAGTAAAAAAGATTCTTCTTTGACTTATCTTCCCTTTGCCAAAGATTTCTAAATCTCTACCTCACTCATAATCTTTTCCATGCTCTGATTCCTCCAGACTACCTTGTGTCTCCCAAGGGGAACTGCTTGAGAATGTTTCAGTCATTCTGGGTTTCGTGTGAAAAGCAGTAGGTTTGTCCATTTGGGGCACTGAAAGGAGAAATTGGAGGTCACAGGTTTCCCAGTTGTGTTGAGAACCTTCACACATACATGTGTACCCCAGGGAGTAGTGAAGGAGAAATAGCTTTCAAACTATCCTGAGAAAATAATGTTTAAAACAAAAAACAAAAACAGTTATACTGACAAAAGCTCTGACTAAATGCTTGAACTCTGTTGTCAGAATAGGAACTTGACCATCATTAACTTTTCCTGATTTGAATCACAAGGATGGAAAGGGATATGCTTCAGGTTTCCTCTCTTCTTCTACTCATTAGGTAGATACAGCATTTGGACATCATCAAATCTGGACCTCTAATGTATATCTTTTTAACTAGAGAGCTGTGAAAAGGCCCCCGTACAAGGATATTCATGTCTAGTTCTAGCTGGCTCTTAATTAAAAGCAAGAGAAGAAGTGTTATCTCACTTAAAAAATTGAGATCATTTATGATGCAAATATGTACTCTACAGTCAGAATTTTCTGTTCTGCTAGTTTTTTAGATTTAATTTTCTTCAATTCTGTCCCTAGCCACCATGTCCTGGGAAAGAGGTACCTGTAATCTTAAACTTTGATGTTTCTTGGTATGATGGCGGAGGGAAAGGATGTCTCAGCAGGAGGAATGCCATGGATTGAAGGAGGTGCAGTGGCAGCTGTCAGCTCCCGACCCAGCACACACTTCACCAGTATGTCTGTCCTTGATTGTTAGTGGAAATATACCACAGCAGGCTCCCCAGGGGTTAGCAGGAGCTGTGCCCGCAGGGCTGGGCATATCTAAATTACAAAACTGGTGGCTTTTGTGCCCATTCACCTGTTTTCTGCACGGTGACCAAGTTTGTTTACCAACAGATGTGCATTTAGCCTATATATTACCCCTTTGTGGGAAATGGGAACAGGTTCCCCTCGGAACCAATACACTGGGCCAGATTCAGCCCTGCTTACTACCCTTAGTGCAACGTGTGCATTGCCATTGCCCTTACAAGGATGCTCAGTACTGCTCCAGGTTTAGCCTTTCTCCTTCCCCCTACTCAAAACTTCCCTGTTGGGTGGTTTTTGCTTCTAGGGTCTTCATTTTACCGCATGACCTAATCAGACAATGAATAAATTCAAACCAAGACATTAATAGTGGTCTATTTTCCAGGTAGGCTGTTATATTGCCGGTGCTGTTTTCATTGTTCAGAATGCTGTTTCCTGACTTTACATCTGGTTAAAAAAGAAAAAAAAATAACAAAACAAAACCCTACTCATTTTGCAAAGCTTCACTCTGATGTCAGTTACTCTGAAAATTCCTGGTGCTGTGAACTGACTTAGCTCCCTCTCTGATTGCTTGTAGCGCTCGGTGTATGAATTTCTTTGCATATTTCTTTATTGCTTTGCAAGTATTTGCTTATCAGTCTCCCCTAATGGGAGATAATCACCTTGAGTTCAGAGAGTGTTACTGATTTTTATATCCTCAACTCATGGTTTATTATTTAGAGGTGAATACAGGTAACGCTGGTGTTGAATGAACTGGTCAGTCAGGCTTAGTTTTTAAAGCAGCTGATCAAAACATAAATGGCCCAAAGGACAGGACAGAGCTCTCGTGGTTCTTTGCCTGGAGTCCAGTTGATATTCTGCATTTCATTCATGGTTGGATCAGGAATTAGTAAGCACTCTAAAGCATGGTTTTATCCCTGCTCCTTGGTTTTTTTGCCTGAGTCTCAGGAACAATGGAACCTCCAAATATATGCCAGGAAATCCTTTGGCTTCCTGCATTTGAGGCAGATTTATAGCTCAAGTTTACTTACCAGTGTCATTGCTCAGGAAGCACTTTGTACAAGGTAATGTAGACACTAGCTGGGGACATGAAAGTATATAGTGATAAGCTACGCAAGAGGTCAGAGTCACCACAACCTTTGGTGACTAGGGAAGACCTCACAGCAGTGGATTTTAAGCTGTATCTTGAATGATGAGCAGAACTTCAATTTGTTCATGCAGCATAGAAACACTTACCTGGTATGTGCCACATTCTCTCCGAGGATGGCTCAGCCAGGAGTATATTTGTATCCATTGCAAACTTTTGAGGTGGTAGGGCCCCTCAACATAGTAGAGTTCCATGCTCAACTCCAGGAAATATTGCTGAATCAACACAAATGACTAAAGGGGCTCAGTAATATGCCAGCCAGGTTTTTTTTTTTTTAATTTGATTCATTTATTCATGAGAAACACAGAGAAGAGGCAGAGACACAAGTAGAGGGAGAAGCAGGCTCCATGCAGGGAACCCGATGCGGGAATCGATCCCAGAACTCCAGGATCATGCCCTGAGTCAAAAGCAGACGCTCAACCGCTGAGCCACCCAGGGATCTCCCAGCCAGGTTTTAGTACAAATAAAAGGAAAATGGTTCCATGTGTTGAACAAAAAAATTATTTTTGAATAAAAAGAATTTTGGAGAAAGTTAAAAGGGAGATTTCTATCAAATCTTATTTTTCTGTATATTTGGAAAACCTTCTACTAACAGCACTGTGGATGAATACCAAGCAAGAACAGTATTTTATTTTTTTAAGATTTTATTTATTTATTCATGAGAAACACAGAGAGAGGGGGCAGATACACAGGAAGAGGGAGAAGCAAGCTCTTTGCAAGGAGCCTGATGTGGGACTTGGTTCCAGGAGCCTGGGATCACAACCTGAGCTGAAGGCAGACGCTCAACCACTGAGCCACCCAGGCGTTCCAAGACCAGTATTTTAAAACTGGTTGAAGAAGATGGGCCAGGAAGAGAATCTTGAACTGAGGTAGAGGCTTTTGGTCAAGTTCATCAATATGTTTGGGCACAACACTGTCGGTTTTATTAGCAAAACTCAACTTCACCTTTAAAGTTATCCTATGCCTGTTCAAGTCCACTTGCTTATAGTCATTTCTGCTAAATTGTTCAGCCTCCCCCCAAGGAGCTCAGGCTGTGAGACCAACAGGATTTCATGTAGTGCAGGTGTCATATCTTTAGAAGGGACCTAAATGTGGGCAAGAAGTCTGGTTTGTCAGAGCAGTTCGGATTTGTCAAGGTAGGTCCTTCTGAAGAATGTTGTTTGGAGTGCAGCCAATACCTATGAAATAATCTTTGAACAAATTCAACCAGGCCTGAAATTCAAGGCTGGAAATAAGATAGTAAAAAGGCCAAACTTGTTTCTTCTCCATTGTGCATACTTGGGGAGTCTACTTAATCCCCTATTCCAGTTTATTTCCTCTTAAATTACCACCTAAGACTATTCTAAGGAGCATTTAATCTATGATACATCATGACAGTATCTGAAGCACTGTTTATAGGATGCTGGGGTTGGGGTACACAAAGAGGGAAGCAAGAACCTTGGTTAAAAGGAAACCTTTATGATTTCCCAGTCAGGTTTCTATTTCTAATCCTAGATGAAAACAGTCAACAAATATCAATTGTGCAATGCTGTGTTATGTACAACCAGTCCCTCTGGCAGAAACAAAGAAACGATTGTAAACACTGTCATTCTTTGGAGGTTTTTACCATCAGTTTAATGAACATGATTTAATTTCAATCATTAAGAAAATGATACTTTATTAGGGGCACCTTGGTGGCTCAGTCGGTTAAGCATCCAACTCTTCGTTTTGGCTCAGGTCATGATCTCAGGGTCGTGAGATTGAGCCCCATGTTACTCTCCACCCTGGGCATGGAGCCTACTTAAGATTCTTTCTCTCAAAAAAAAAAAAAAAAGAAAAAAAATAAGATTCTTTCTCTCCCTCTTCCCCACCTCTCTACTAAAAAATGTCATTTTCCTTTTTTTAAAAAAATCCATCTTGATATCAATGTTTGTGCTTGGTGCAGTAAATAACATTTGTTTAGGGACATTATCTGAAGACATTGAGCCTAGGTATAGCTGGCATTAGAGGAGAAGCATGTCCTAGTATAGAAAAACGCGAAGTGACTTTGCATTTTTCTGCTCAGAAGTACTCGCAGGGGCACCCGGGTGGCTCAGCGGTTGAGCATCTGCCTTTGGCTCAGGTCGTGATCCTGGGGTCTTGGGATCAAGTCGCGCATCAGGCTCCCTACGGGGAGCCTGCTTGTCCCTCTGCCTCTCTCTCTGTGTGTCTCATGGATGAATAAATAAAATATTTTAAAAAAAACCACACTCATAGTGCTGGACTTTTTCAGGCAGCACACTTAGCGATGTGTCTACAGACTCAGAGGGAGCTGCTCCCTCCCTGCAGGCCCCAACGTGTCATTTCCAACTCTCCCCATTCTGGAAGATAAACCTAGCCCTGGGCTTGGGCAGTCTTCCAAAGGACTCCTATCTTGTCTCTGTTTTAGAAAACAACAACATCCTCCCCCCCACCCCCTGCCCCGCCACCACCAGCCTGGTCCAGAAGAGGTGCTTTGCTTGTCTTTTGAAAACATCCCTAAAAGCCTGGAATGCTCCTTCCCTATCTTCATCTTGTTAAAATGGTTGCAGTTTGAATTTTGGCAGAGTGAAATTCATTTCCTGTGGTGGTGCTGTCCAGATTTACTTTATCACACTCACATGCCTATCAAGTGCTAGCGTGGGTTAGTTGAGAGCAGCAGGAAGCGAAAAGGAAATGAGAAGCACAGTGTTCTCTAATCACACCATCAGCATTTTGCTTTTGAACAATGTTTCTGAAGGGAGTAGTATGATGGGCTGGGTCAAAGCCCGGGCTCTGAGGCCAAATCCCACCGCTGCCCCTTCCTCACTGTGTGATCTCTGGTCCAGAGACGTTACATAGCTGCTGGTTTCATCTTCTGCAAGATGGCAGGGGCCGGGGGGAGGGTACTGGGTGGATTGCCCTCAGCACGATGTCCATGGAAAGGCCTCGATGCACGGTGGTTACCACTAATATAAATAGGAAGAAACAGCGAAGGCATTTGTCACGAAGAATCCTCCTCTGTGCTCACAAAGCTGTGATCGCCCATTTGGGGGTAGAGCAGACACATTCCCATCTGTAATTCATTCATTTAGCTCCTCAAATCCTTACTGAGCGAAGCCAGGGAATAAATCCAGACATTAATTGAACAAATATTCATCAAGCATCAGCTGTGTACTTGGGGCTCGTGCCAAACGGTGTGGAGAATGCAAATAGGAAAGATGTGGAAACAGTGGCAAACTGCCCAGTGGGGGCATGAGGCCTGGCAAACAGCTGCACCCCCTGGGTGTACCTGTGCCTTGTGAGGGGCAGGTATGTGGCAGTTGGGAACTTGGCAGAGATGATGTCTTGTAGAAGGTGGCATTTGAGCTGGGCGTTGAAGAGTGGAGGAAATTGTGAAGCAGAGGGGCAATAATGAAGGCGAGTTTCAGTTCCTGCAGCGGCACACAAATGCTGGTCCATCCCTTGGTTTCCAGGGGCCTTCAATGTTCTTCATAACAGTATCTTCTTGCTTTAAACCAAAACAAAGTTGTTTGCAGTAGGCAGGGACTTGCCGAGTGCACTCTGATCTCCCACACACGTGGGGAGGACATGGAAACTTGAGCAGACTTGGAAGGTCAGGGTCAGGTCCAGGGCCTGCCTATCGGTCTGTCTTAAGATGAGCAGCGAAGGGGCAGAGCAGATAAAAAAGGAGAGAGAGAATCCTAAGCAGCTTCCACACCCAGCATGGAGCCTGACGTGGGGCTTGATCTCATAACCCTCGGATCACAACCTGAGCTGAAATCAAGAGCTGGATGCTTAACCAACTAAGCCACCCAGGTGTCCCCGGTGTCTTTCTTTCTAAGAAAGGGTTGCTGGTTACAAGTTCATTTATAACTCAGGAGAGGGTTTCTCATGACCCTTAATGAGTCCTTCAAATTTCTCTCCTTTTTATAGACTCCAAAGTTCTAAGTTTTCCAAGTGTGCATAGGGGTCCTTTCCAAAATGGAGAAACTAAAGGACATTTTGCCAGGAGTGACAGGCTCTCTGGCTTTCTGGTCCTCTAAGCTCCTTCAGGAGCCAGAAGCCTACCCATGGATCCCTGAACCGTGGGGTGCAAGACCATTGTGACTTTAGCTGGTAGCAGATTTAGGGCCCCTTAGAGATCCAAGCACTGGGATGATCCACGGAAGCTTACCTTTTCCTTCCACTGCTCTGAACTACAGTGGCGAAGGCTGGTGAGTGCTGATGTACTTCTGAAAGTCTGACCCCCACTCTTTTTTTTTAAAAAAAGATTTTTATTTATTAATGAGAGATACAGAGAGAGAGGCAAAGACATAAGCAGAGGGAGAAGCAGGCTCCATACAGGGAGACTGATGTGGGACTCAATCCGAGGATTACACCCTGAGCCGGAGGCAGATGCTCAACTACCGAGCTACCCAGGTGCTTCTGACCCTTTAAGCAGAGCAGATATAATCTGTTTCTTAGACTGGAAGAACTGAATATTTGGAAAAACACAAACCCAGATACAAGAACTGGGCCTCCCCTAGTCTCTAATCTGTTTCTGGCCCCTGAGCCCTCCTGTGTCCTGCTGTTCCAACATTTTACTGCTGAATTATTTCCTTATCCCTGTAACTGTTTCTAACTTCGTTTGTGTGGTGATGCGTCCTCCCCCACGCCCCCTCACCAGAAGACTCCAGCAAATGAAGCCTTGCTACAGACAGGCTTTTTAGATGCTGATGCATTAGGCCAATGGAAGTGGTTCTAGTAAGTACTCTGTAAACAGTCCACACTGGCACAATACAAAGTGGTTGCAGCATTTTCAAACCTCCCCATTTGCTCACTAGGACAGAACAGTGGAAACTACCCCCCACCCCCAAAAACTTCTAGGGCACCTGGGTGGCTCAGTGGTTGAGCCTCTGCCTTTGGCTTAGGTCGTGATCCTGGGGTCCTGGGATCAAGTTCCACATTGGGCTCCCCGCAAGAGGCCTGCTTCTCCCTCTGCCTGTGTCTCTGCCTCTCTCTGTGTCTTTCATGAATAAATAAATAAAACCTTAAAGCCCAAAACTTCAAAGCAAGTTTTAAAAGTTGTGTACATATTTGACCTGAGTGTGTTTTTCTCTTAGCCTGTCTCTGCCAAGATGTAGCTGAAAACGAGAATCCCTAGAAGAGAGTGGTTGTGATTCTTTGCAGGATGTGTTGTAACAGCCTTGATCAGAATGAAGCCGGACACTGTGGTCGGCTCAGACATCAGACGTCGGAGTCCTCACTGCTACGCCCTGCCCAACATGCACTGGGGCATCATTTCAGCCTTCAGAAGGCAGGCCCTGTTAGGACGTTTCATTTGTGCAAATGACAGCTCAGGGTATTGTGTGATTCTAAAGGAATGGTATCTGTGACAATACACAGAACAAAATAACATGCTAACCTGATACAGGGATGCAACACATCTGTTAATAAAGAGTTTATAGAATTGTTTCCTGCAATTGGATCTGGGACAAAATTTGAAATTATACATCAGGCCTATAAGTGTAACTCCTCCTCTTCTGTCCCCAGCTTCCTGTTAATTTTTCCTAGGAGGAATTGACTGAGACATAGCCTGGAAAAAAAAAGCCTGCATGCCTTGTGAGATGTGACTTTCCTACGATGAAATTTGTCTGGTTTTTGTTTAATTAAGATGATTAATCAAATACCTGCTTGTATTTGGTGCTAAGCCAGACACAGTCCAGTCATGGGTTCCAGTTCAAGCGCTTGTAGTTGTGGCAGGGTAGTAAAGCAAAAAATTTAAAGTATTACCTACCTTATACTGCAGTGTTAGTCACTGCAGTGACATGTGCCTTAACAGATATAGCTGTGGCATCTGAAAATGGGAAAAAATTGTTTTGTATATAGAAGACTCAAAAAAGAAGTACAGGGATCCCTGGGTAGTGCAGCGGTTTGGCGCCTACCTTTGGCCCAGGCCGTGATCCTAGAGACCTGGGATCGAATCCCACATCGGGCTCCCGGTGCATGGAGCCTGCTTCTCCCTCTGCCTGTGTCTCTGCCCCTCTCTCTCTCTCTCTCTCTCTCTGTGACTATCATAAATAAATAAATTGAAAAAAAAAGTACAAGGGGCTTATAATGGATCAGATGTAGATGACAGTTGGCAAATTCAAATGCCTTCAGAGGGCCAAGCAGGTAACCTCGTGAGTGAATCAGGCTAGTGTAATAGTATAGGGAGTGGTGGTCACTGGGATAAACTGGAAGAAGTTTGTCTCTCCTAAAGAGGTGGCCACCACTCATGCCAAGCCAGTGGTCGCCACCTAGAAATAAAGGCCCAAAGCCACCAGATATATTATTTCATGAGAATGGAAAAATCCAGTCTTAGAGGTGAAATGTTCCCATTGTGGACAACACGCTAAGCTAAGAAACAATCAGAGTAAACAGGCTAAGGTCCTATGAGAGTAAACTTGCACGTGTGTGTGTTTGTGCACTTACATGTGGTTATTAGGCTATAACTTCTGAATTAAGTGTTAGAAGATAGATTCAAGGACCCTAGACACAGCGAACAGAGTTTTGGATGTGCATAAGAAACCTGGGTGGTTCATAAAAAGCTGAAACATTGAGTACGTGAAGGGCTTTGTGGGAAATCTATGTGGAAAGCTGGTCAGAGGACCTTAAACGCCAAGTAGAAAGTTTGAACCTCATCTCAGAACAGAGAGCCAATGAAGGTTTTTGACCACGGGTGTATATTTACCAGATGGAAGAATAATTTGATCCTCTCCAGGAGATGCATTCAGAGAGCTAGGCACTATCCTACTTTATTACATACTGCTATGCCACATGTTTTATTCAAATTACAGCATCTCACCCTAACAAACTAAGGTAGAGGTGAGTGTTAATTAGGTTTGTTTAACACTTGACAAATGGAGGCTTCTGGGAGTCCCCTAAAATCTTGCAGCTAGGGAGGGCAGGCCTACGATTTGAATCCCAGGGACACTGTAAATCTTGGATAGTTAGCCTCTCTGATATACTCAGATTTAAAAAAGAACTAGATTTTTTCTTTTTTTAATTCTTATTTATTTTTTTAAAAGATTTTATTGATTTGAGAGAGAGAGAGAAGGAGCATGCATAAGTAAGGGAAGGGGCAGAAGGAGAAGCAGACTCCCCACTGAGCAGGAAGTCTGATGTGGGGCTCAACCCCAGGACCCTGGGATCATGACCTGAGCCAAAGGCAGATGTTTAACTGACTGAGATACCCAGGAGCCCCTATATTATTTCTTTTAATCTAATAACTATTTTCCTATAAACTTCACCATATCTCAAAGATCTGAAAGCAGGGATGAAGCATTCACTGCCACCAGCAGAGCTGATGTTATGTAGCAATATGATGTACAAGATGGAGCCCTGGCAGTGGGAAGCACAGCTCTTTGTGGGGATAGTGGGAGATGGTCCTGAAAATGTGATGCCTGCCTTCCTGGAGGGTGAGGCTCATCACTTAGAGCATATTAATATTGCTGTTCATCACCTGCCGTTAAACAGATAATTAAGCTGACTGATTCTTTCAAGGTTATGACCCATATCTCTCTCTGTGGTGGGGAGGATGTAGACATGCTCACCCCAAAGTCTGGTCTGGCATATTGTCTGTGCTCCTAATCTATGTCAGTAGTGACTTCAAGTGCTTAAAAATATGTTTAACATACCATTCTTATGTGTATGCTTGGCGTGTGGTTTTCTAAATGGAAAAATCAATAAGATAAGGTCTAAGATCCACTAACATTACAGAATTTATTGTTTGAAAATGAGTTGATGGTGGAGGAAGTTTGTATTGATAAGTAATAATATCTTCCTAATGATTTCACGCATCATCTTTTTTTTTTTAAAATGTGTGTGACCCAGAGAGATGTTTGCTTGTCCCCACGAGTAAGTAGATCTTCAGAAAAGTTACTCCTGTGCTGTCCTAGGTCTGCCTCTCATTCTGAGAGAGAAACTGGCTCACATGTTCAGACGACTGTCAGCAGACACGTAGGGGCAGCAGGACAGGACAGGTGAAGTTAGGGCTGCCATGGAAAAGGTGGGACATCTGGTCACCATGCCATGACATTTCCCCTGCAGAGACACACAGAGGGAGGGGCAGTTCTGTAAAATTTGCTTACCACCTATGTCTTTAGGGTCATGTTGGGTTTCTTGGGAAGCTTGTCTGCCCTCTTCTACAATATGGACACGCTGGTTTCCTGCAGTGGGAAATCTGAGCCTGGAGACTTTATTTTACAGGGAGAACTCATGAATTAACTACAAAGGGTGAGGAAAATGATAGGGAGTTTGGCTGAGTTTAAAACTGATGCTGTACTGGTTTCCATATCCTTAGCGTTAGTCTTCTTATGCTTTCTGGGGACAAGGGGCATGATTTTACTCTTTTTTTTTTTTAAGATTATTTATTAATTTATTCATGAGAGAGAGAGAGAGAGAGAGAGAGAGAGAGAGAGAGAGAGGCAGAGACACAGGCAGAGGGAGAAGTAGGCTCCATGCAGGGAGCCCGATGTGGGACTCTATCCCGGGACTCCAGGATCATGTCCTGGGCCAAAGGCAGGCGCTAAACTGCTGAGCCACTCAGGGATTCCCAGATTTTACTCTTAATGTTTTTCTGGTTCTAAAGGACATAAGTTGCAGAGTATCATTTTAGGGAGTTCTCAGCATGGAAGGCAATAACTCTGATGGTTATACTTAATTAATTCCAACTATCAGTGTTGGTTTAGGTAACCTAGAGGTTACCCAGTGTTTACCAACTAAGGGTTTATAACCAAGGGAAGAGGAAAAAGGCAATATCCAGCCACCCTCCGTGCTTTCTCCACCCTGGATGAGCAAACACCCCCTTCCTTCTTGACAAACACATATCTATAAAGGCAGAGCTGACTCATGCTATGGCTTTTGAGAATGAAATTCAATGATGCCTGAACCCCAAGAAGATACACTGAACAAAGAGTGTTCTTTGCTCTTCCAGGAACCCTGGCTTCCTAATAAAAACGTAGCTCACTCCGTTTTGCATGAATAAAATTTCTAGGTCAAAGTCAAATGAATTGGCAATACTAACAGTTTGTTTAAGGCAGAGGCAGTTAAATGGGCTCTTAAAAGTCTCAGGAAAATAAAGTGTCCTGGCCTATCACAGAGGTACACTCTCCCCACAATGAATGATCTGCTCACTGGGCCAACAGGAACCCATACCTATGAAAACCAATGCCAGGTTTTGGTGAACTGGTCCTAAAAGTTAATGGAAGATCCCTGGGGCATCCGAAGGTTCTGTGATTCCAAACTTGATATTTTTAAAATGTATTCCAGTTTCCAGTCTGTAGAAAATAAAAGAAAAAGGAAGATGTCTTGAGTGCTATCTAAAGCAAAACAGCTCTCCTTTTTGGCTCTGCTGGCACTTTGCTTTCCTTATTGTGGTTAGCATGTGGAAACCAACCCCCCCCCTTCCCTCCACTGTGTCCCCAGGCACTTCCAGGCAATGGCTCAGAGGAGTAAAATGTGTGGTCTCTCCTTTGAAGAATTGGCCATGATCATAACAGTTCAGAGCAACACAGTAAGCGCTCAATACATATGTGGAGCAGGGAAAGCTATTAATTCTGTCTGAGGACAGCAGAAGGACTTCCTGGGCTGAGTGACCTCTGCCTCCGATTCAGACTTCAGAGGAGGAGGGTGTCAGTTTGCAAAGAAGGGTGGGTAGCAGGGTAGCAGCTTGCATGCTGTATGTGCTCAATTGTGCTTTAACTTGGATTTTATATTGAGCACATTGTCCTCTTTCCTGACTGTCTGTGATGCAGTCTTATCCGTGCCTCTGTGGCCTCTGATTAAGTGCATCTGTTAAACTTGCCATATTTTATTCAAGTTCTTGTATTCATTCAGCCCTCCACTGCTTATTAAGCACCTGGTCATCTGGCTTCCTTGTTTCTGGGGAAAGTACCGTGACCAAACATAAAATCCCTATAAACTTTGCTTGGTGGTCAAGAAATCACCAGACCCTGCTGGCTGCTTTCATGCCCCCTACCCATTCAACAAGAGATGCTGAAAAACAAACAAACAAAAATTTTATTATTTGGGGTTGTGTGGTTACAAGCAACAGATACCAACTTAAACCAAAAAAATTCATTGAAGGGACAGGGGTGTAGTAGATGGAATAATGGCTCGCCAAAATGTCCATGTCCTAATCCCTAAAACCTGTGAAAATTACCTTACATGCCAAAGGGACTTTGCAGATGGATTACAGATCTTGAAATGGGGGGAGTATCCTATATTGTCACAGTGGGTCCAGTGTAATAACAGAGTCCTTTTTTTGGTAAGATTTTATTTATTTATTTGAGACAGAGAAGGAGAACGAGAGAACACTAGTGGGGGAGAGGGGCAGAGAGAGGAAAAGGGAGAAGCCAACTCCCCACTGAGCAGGGAGCCCAACATGGGGCTCAATTCCAGGACCCTGAGATCCTGACCTAAGCCAAAGACCAACACTTAACCTACTGAGCCACCCAGGTGTCCCAATACAAGGGTATTTGTAAGAAGGAGGCAAGAAGGTCAGAAGAGGTCAGAGGGATGCTATAGCCAAAGCAGACCACAAGTCAAAGGATGCAAGTTGCCTCTAGATGGTGGAAAAATCAAGTTTTTTATGGATTAATCTCTAGAGCTTCCTGAAGAAATGCAGACGTATCAACCCCTTGATTTTTAGGACTTCCGGCCTCTAGAGCTGTGCGATAGTAAGTGTGCCTGTGTATGCACATGCATGTATGTTTATCGAGGTGAAATTCACATAACATAAAATTAACCGTTTTAAAGTAAACAAATCAGTGAACTTTCATAGGTTCACAAAGTCATGCAACCATTACTCCATCTAATTCCCAAACATTTTCATCACCCCAAAAGGAAACTTTGTAGCTATTTAGCGGTTGCTTTCCATCCCTCAATTCCTTTTCCCCTAGTAACCACCAATCTGTGTTCTGTCTGGATGAATTTACCTGTTTTGGGTGCTTTATATAAACGTATTAAAATAATATTTGATGTTTTGTGTCTGGCTTCTTTCAATTAGTATATTTTTATCCATGTTGTAACATATATCAGCGCTTCATTCCTTTTTATGGCTGAATAATACTCCATTGTATGGCCACACCACAGTTTGCTTATCCACTTATCCACTGATGGAGATTTGGTCTGTTCCAATCATCTGGCTATTGTGACTAATGCTGCTATGAGCATGCATGCCCATGTACTTCCTTGAGCACTTGTTTTTAATTCTTTTGGGTGTATACTTAGGAGTGAAACTGCTGGATCTTGTGATAACTCTGTTTACCTTTTTGATCAGTTGCCAAATTGTTTTCCTTAGCACCTGAACCTTTTATACTCCTACCTACAATACACAAAAGTTTCAATTTCTCCACATCCTTGTTAATGCTTAATATTTTCCTTTTTAAAAAAAAATATACTGGGGCACCTGGCTAGCTCGGTAGAGCATATGATGACCCTTGATCTCAGGGTCCTGAGTTCAAGCCCCACAAGGCACAGAACCTACTTAAAAAGAAATTACAGCTATCATAGGGAGATTCTCAGTGTGGTTTGGATTTGCATTTCCCTAACGACTAATGATATTGTGTTAATTTTTATGTTCATATCTTTGTATAAATGTATAATCAAGTCCTTTGACTATTTTTAATTGAGTTTTTGGTCTTTTTGTTGAGTTGTAAGAGTTGTTTTTTATTTAGATACTTTGGGTGTTAGATTATCAACTTGTTTGTTTTAAGCCATTGCCATTAAGTTTGTGGTGATTTGTTACAACAGGAAACAAACAAAAAAAACCCTAATACAGAAGGACTCACAGAGTTGAAAGAAAAATTGAACAACTAAGTTGTGGAAAAGATGTTCTGGGATTCTGGTAGCAGGAATTAATGGCTGATCCATCTGAGACATTCCTTTTAAGATGTATCTATTCTAATTGCCTTCAATTTTTGTGTCTCTGATTTAAAAGAGGAGAGTGACTGTATAGCTTGAATAATGTTCAACTGCTGTATCAGAAGAATTCAGATTTCCCTGATTGTTAGTACCACTAAGACTGCATCAATTGAAATACAAGTGTTATTACCAGAAGTAGGGCAAATGGAATCTGGAAAGGCAAAAATAAAAGGGATCTACATAGGCATACAAAGCAGGTCATACTACAGAATAACAAACCTAATATGATGAAGACTTCAAAAGCTTCAATAGTCCAGGAGGTAAATCTGGCGTTATAAAATGGGGACCATGCAGCACAAAACAAGCACCAGAAAAACAACATAGAAGGCTTAGTGGATAAACAACACAGGCTAGATCAATAGAGGCATACCATCTGAGAAAAAGGAGGTGGCAATCTTGTTTTTTTCGACACTGGTCACATGTTACTTCACATGAGGAATTCCATTTTGGGCTCTCTACTTTGGGAGTCATACAGGCTAGCTAGAGCATTCTTAAAGGTGAGAGGTCCAGAGACTGAAATCATGCCATTGGAGTAATAGAGAAAATGGGATGTTCAACTAAAGAAGGGAAGATTCTGGGTAAGAGGAAGTAGACCATGATATATGTACTCAAAGCAGGGAGGATTAAGACCACATTCTCCGTAATTAAGAAAGAGATAGACAAATTGTATTAATCTCGCAACCCAGGTGGGTCTGTGGTAGAGCTGAATTCAGCTTCTTGGATCATAGGGCTCCATCTTCATCCAGACCTTTGCCTCTGCATGCAGTTAAGGAAGGGAAGAGGGGAAAAAAAGGATCCTGCGTGCATGCGTGTGTATATGTGTGTTCATAGACCATGCCCGGCCATTCTGTACATTACTTCTCACCTTCCTTGAGCTAAAACTCGCTCACATGACCACACCCACTGCAAAGAATGCTGGGAAATGTGGTCTTGCTGCTCAAAAAAAATAGTGACATGGACTTCAGTGAGCAAGACCACACAAGTCCTCAACTCTGGGAAGGTTAAGATTGATTAATTATTGACTCCAGGAGGAAAAGGGGAGGAAGCAAATAGTAATCCTTGCCTTTGCTCATTTGTTAGCATTAGCTTGGCCTCTTCATCTTTCTTTTCCCTTCAATTTATGTGTCTCTTCCTTCCCCTTCACAGGGCTTAGCTTTATGTTGACTCTGGTTTCATGACTTCTGAACCTTGCTCTTCCTTTCTGCTCTCATAATCATTAATTAGGATTATGTGGCTGCAGTTAAGTTTTACTTTATATACAGTGGGTATACCACAATGATGGCTCATAGTCCAAATGTGGCTTGAGGTCATGGCAAGTTCAAGGTGTGTGTGTGTGTGTGTGTGTGTGTGTATGTATGTGTATGCACCATGTTTAAACATTGTGCATCCAGTAAAATTCTAGATGTAGGTTCTCCTAAAAATAGAAGATCAAGCAACTGAGTCTGCATGTCTGTGTGGGCAAAGAGTGGAAGGCAAGCATTCCTCATGCTACCACAGTCTCTACCACTCTCTACCGTTTTTGCTGTGCTGAGAACTAGAATCAGTCTCTGCCTGTCACATTTATGCTGTCAATTTTTTACACTGTTCCCTCCTTAAGATTTTGTGATCCCTCCTTGATGGTTACAGTCATGCGAGTTTGGCATCACTGGCTTTCCCTACTGCCACTTCAAGCTGAAACATTGTTTGGAGTGGAGGATGGGGGAGGTCACAGCACCAGAGAATAGGTGGGCAGAGAGAGGACATCAAGACCAAAAGACTTCAAGATATTTATTCCATGTGGAATGGGGGGACAGCTGGCAGTATAGAGCAATAGTCTCCCAGCCTTGACTGTGCACCTCATATTGGCATCTGTACCCCACAAAGTAGGAATAATTACTTAAAAATTATATGCATATACTCCTATTAGTTCCAGATGCAGTATACTTGCAAGGTCATAGTTAAAGATGACCATACATCCCTGTTCCAAATAATTTTCATTATTAGTTTGGATTCCTGGGCCAACTTTTCAGTTGGCAGATACAGATGCTTAATGTTATCTTTAATTAGCAGTTTCTTGGCATTATTTAAGCCTCTTCTACATTTTGTGAGCGTTAGTTTTATTGAAACTAGATAATGTATTCCATAAGCTCTGTGACATACACAGTCCAGCATATTGCAATAAGCTGAGTGGGGATGAACAACTAGGTCCACCTCTGTCAACCCCTCTGAGCTGCAGAATTTTGTTTCTGCCCTTTTCCCAGGATTCCTTTCACATAACCTGATGGGAGCTCATCAGACAGGTGAAGGTAGAGAATTGTTAAGTCTTACAAGTAGATAAAATTAATGTGAATGAATCCTAATACTCTCTTCCTGGGCATCAATGGGACACTTTGCTTTTTTGTCCTCTGACCCCTGTTGGGTGCACTGGTGGGAGGGGTAGAACCCTGCTTCTCAAGCAGTGGTCCCCAAAGCAGCATAGGCATCTCTTGGGAATGTGCCAGAAATGCCAACTCTTCAATTGCACCTCTGACCTAGTCAGTCAAAATCTGCATTTTAGCAAGTGTCCCAAGAGATTTATATGCACAGAAAAGATTTAGAAACACTAATTAAGGGGCCAGCTAAGGATTTGGTGGGGTGGGGAGGAGACAGTGGAGGACCAAAGGCATGAAGAAGAGTTGTTGGGGTCTCATCATAACCCTGTAGACACTGAACAACAGCAGTTAGGGTGTTAAGCATCTGCTCAGACCCATGCTCAGAAATGGGTCAGTTGGAGCCAAATAGAACTAATCTGAAAAAGTATTTAAAAAAAATCCCCAACCCTTCTGCCAACAAGAAGGTAAAACAAAAACAATTAAAATTGCAAATAAATGTTTACCGGAATTTCATGAACTTACAGAGAAAGCATTTGTTTTGGAATCTGGAGTCAGAGGAGTCCAGATTCCCCCAGTGGGGTTTTTTTTGGCTGCCAAAGCCTCTCCACATTTCCCAACTGCCTGCAATTTATCACTCTTCATAGCTGAAGCGCTAATGACCTCAGGGATAAATTTAATGCTTTCCTGTCTCCCTTGATTGTTTTCTCTTTCCCATCCTCTCAAACCTGAGCTCAGTCCTGAAAACCTTGTCTCTATGTCCTAGGCAGAGTCACAAAAAAAGACTTTGCTATCTTTTATTTTGTTTGGGAATTAGGCCAATTAGAGATGGGGTAAAGCTTTTGCACATCTCAAGGCAACTAGGCCTTGCAGCAGCAAGTGCTGCTGGGAAATCACTGCACATCCTTCTGTATGCAATTTGACCAAAACAAATGAAAATGGCACTGCAGAAAGGAGTGGGGAACCTGACTTAGCATGGCTGGGTGGAGGTGTGAGAACCCAGCCCTGCCAGCCAGATGGAGGTTTCTATCAGTACAATCAAGGTTTTGCACACCTCCTGGACACTGCTTAGTGTCCTGAGAATTCAGTGGAAAGTGAGCAAGACCAGACCTCTGACCCTGTGGAGCCCAATGTCATGTGGCAAATACAGATACATAGATACTGTCGCAGTCATAGATATATTGCACAACAACCAGAATGTGTAGAAGGTGTCAAATGTTAAGAGTGAAACAAATGATCTCCTTTTGTGGTAGCCAAGTGGATGGGGCAAACAGGGGGGGGGTTTGAAAAATTAGATCGTCTTTGTTCAGTGGATTGTCCAAGATAGATAGCAGATTGATGTGCAAATTGGCATTGACTGTTGGCCAACTGCAAGGCCAAGGTGATGGATAGGATCTCGGGAGTGGCAGATGGCAGATGGAGACTGGATTTTATCTTGGCAGACACTGTCTCTTAAATCAGGTGTACCTCCATAAGGTGCAAAGCAGAGGAGGAGAAGGAAATCTTGGTAAGATTGTAGAAGGGCAGTGATCAAGGTGGGAGAACTGACCAAAATAGAGGGAAAGCATGGCTCTAAGGGCTTGCTGAAATTGTGAGCTGTAATTGACTGACAGCACATATTACAAGTATTCTGTAATTTCTTTTTTATTTATTTATTTATTTATTTATTTATTTATGATAGTCACAGAGAGAGAGAGGCAGAGACACAGGCAGAGGGAGGAGCAGGCTCCATGCACCGGGAGCCCGACGTGGGATTCGACCCCAGGTCTCCAGGATCGCGCCCTGGGCCAAAGGCAGGCGCCAAACCGCTGCGCCACCCCGGGATCCCTATTCTGTAATTTCTTAGGGGCTTTTAATGTGTGGAGTAGGATCAGTGCAGAGTTGGAAGCTTTGGGTGCCTTGGGCAGACAAACACAGGGAGATTGACGCCCAGTGCCAGGGAAAGCATTGAAATGATAGAACACATGATCCAGGTTATGCAGAAAAGAAAATGAAGCCACAAGGAAAAATAATCTGAGGAACAGTGGAGGCTTTGAGGAACCCAAAGTACTTATGAGCTCCAGGGAGCTGAGCTGATCTGAAGTTGTGGTCAGAGAGTAAGATGATAAATATAATACTTCACAAGTGGAACTTTCCAGCTGTTGTCAAGGTTGGGGTTTCACATTTCCCTTGTACCTCTTCCTCTGTGAACTGAGCTTGACCTGTCTCCCTGGCACAGGGATGGCAGGGGAGGTCCACCAACAGATGAAGTTGAGTAATGGGATATTATAACAAGAGTCTATAGGAATGTGGGATCAAGCTGTTTCTTCTGGGAATTCAGCAACCTAAAGAGTCCACAAGTAAGCTAAACTGTGGGAAGAGTAGCTTCTTGTCACTTGAGATTCAGCTGCAGTGACCTTTTTTTTTTTTTAAGATTTTGTTTATTCATGAGAGACACACAGAGAGAGGCAGAGACACAGGCAGAGGGAGAAGCAGGTTCCATGCAGGGAGCCCAACGTGGGACTCCATCCCGGGTCTCCAGGATCACGCCCTGGGCTGAAGGCGGTGCTAAACCACTGAGCCACCCGGGCTGCCCATGACCTGTCTTTTTTATTGAGCATTTATTTCCTAAAAGAGAATCTGATTTGGTTCGTTGTGTCATTACCCAAAGTCACCTGCACCAAATCTCCTCTGAAAGTGGACCTCCCTTTTGTCTGGCCAATAAAGCTGTGTGGGACTAGAATCTGGATCCAGGGCCATGATCTGTGGCAGAAAACACTTGATAGCAGTTAGTTTGCACAGGCACACTGACTCATGTTACCTTTATAACAACCTCATGACTTGGGTACTAGCATTATCTTTTTACATGTGAAGAAACAAGCATAGAGAGGTTACATGGCTACTCCATATGGACATGATTCCAAACATGTTTAAGGTGGCAGCAGGCTTCACGGTTTTTTCCCATAGCCTATCACAGACTAGCAAACAACTAAGTTAAATGTGGGTCCTTCTCCTCCTACACACCTTCACATTCCCACACCCCACAAAAGGCTTGTGAGAACTGCAAGTGGACTTGGCCATCTGTAGGGTGACAATATAATTTGCCATTCAAACTGGGACAGTCTGAGAGTAAGAGTGGGCACAATTAATTGCTGTGCCAGCACATCAGCACAAACTAGGACTGTCTGGGATAAACCAGGACATAGGGTCTCTTTCCTTATATTTATGAATTGAGAATTGAAAGAAGCTCTAAGTGGACTCATAATATTTCCAACCTGCCAGAGGAAGACAAAATTTCCATCCAAATCCCCAATTTCAAAAGGCCTGATTCATAACATGTGCTTAATAGTTTTGAGTAAATAAATGACTGGGTTTCAGTCTATTCCAAAGAGGTATGTGGAGAAGGATAGAAACAAGGCTGGGAGCAAGGAAGAGGAATAGCTGGCAGTGCAAACAGGCTGCTCTTAGCAATATTTCTGTCCAAGCACTTCACATTGAACAAGTTAATGCATGCCGTTGACTTTAAGAAAATAGTCTGCAGACCCAAAGGAAACTTCTAAAATCCAGCCTATTTTACATCTGTTAGTCTGTCAAGGAAATGTCTGTAACTACAGGAGAACCTGATGTCCACACAGCATTTCCTGCTATGGAAAGCAACATTAAGTGGCCAGGGGAGGATTAATAGGTCTTTGAAAAGCTCAGGACCTGGGTCTGCCAGCATCAGTATTTCCTTTGAATTTGCAAAGCTAACATCACTTTACAAAGCTGGAGAAACTTCATTCTGTGCTTGAGTAGTCATGAAACCAGAACCAGCACGGAAAAGCAGCTAGTCTCTGGCTCCAAATTTTTGTCTTTTTCTTGTTGAGGGAAGACAGGACTTGGGGCATCCTTCCTTACTAAAATGCTACTTCTAGTAGCATTTGAATTTGGGAGAATAGTTGAGATACCTGCGTGAGTTGCTTGTGTTAGCACAAAATATTCCCTCCTGAAGCCAACTATCAACTCCACCTGCTTTCTTCTTTGTATTCAGTTGTACTCAGGCTTAGAGGGAAGACCTTAATTTATTCAGGTACCAGGCCACATGGTCTGGTATGAGGGCCGGCCACATGGTCTGGTATCCCAATTTAATAGGAATGACATAGGGTGGGACTGACACCCCACATCTTGGAGTTCCCTGGTAGAGACCTCCCCACTCCCATTTCCTGCATCTCCCAGGGCTTGATGACCCGAGAACAGGATAGAGGCAGCAAGTTAGCAAATTCTCCAAATACTGTAGGCAGGAAACAAACAGGCAGATTATAAGTGTCATCTTATAATCTGAGATAAGGGCCGTAGCACTCTCTAGGCTGTGAGGCTATGTTTTGGATGAGAGTCTGTCTGAAGGATCTATTATTTCTGAAAACAATGGATATCCATTCTTATGGGAGTATTTTAGGTAGACTTAACATTCCTAACCCTCTCTCCCAACTGGTTCACTCCTTTTCCAGGTAGTAAAATCTTCTTTGTGTTACTGTGTTTGAAGTCTGTTTCTTTCTAAGGACAAAAGTTTATCAGAAATAAGGTGAAAGTTTTACGTAAATTACAATATGGGAAATATTGTATGAAGGCAATATTTAAGTGAGATCAGTGTTGGAAGAACAATCATCACTGCTGAAACAGAAGACCCGGATATACTTACATGATATTTTTTTCAACCTCCCTTCAATCTCTTAAATTTTGTGAAAAAAATTTTAAAGATTTTCTTTATTTATTTGAGAGAGAGAGAGAGAGAGAGCAAGTGAGCATGAGCGGGTGGGGAGGTGGGCAGAGAAGGACAAGTGGACTCCTTCTGAGCAGGGAGCCTGACATGGACTCCATCCTAGGACCCTGAGATCATGACCTGAGCTTAAATTTGATGCTTAACTGACTTAGTCACCCAGGTGCCCCAAATTCTGTGAGTTTTAAGGCATCCCTGCTAATCTGTGGCTTAAGAGGATAGCAGCATGTGAACAAACTTACTCTTTTCACTTTATAGATTGCTGTGTTTCATCATTGTTTCTATTCCAACAGTTGAGTCACATTGGAAGCACAGTGTAGAACAAGTTCTAAACAAGTTTTTCAAGTGATATAAAACTGTCATTGACCCTAGACATAATAATACAGTTTTCTAGAATTACGTGAGAGATCAAAACCGCAGAGCTACTGATACAGGATGGTCCCAAAGGTCCTCAGATAAAAACGAGACAAGACTTAATCTTGTTGCTGTGATCATTCATCATTTCACTCCATCACCCTTGGCCTCCTGTTTGTAGGTTCTGATGATGAGTGTCCTCACACTGCAGTGATAAGAACACATAATGGTGAGAGGGGAGTATTTATGATTTCTTTCTTTACTTCCATAAAAGACATAACTCCTCAGAGAAAAAGAGTTGTGAGATCATTTGATGGGAAAAAAAGAGTTTACTCAGAACTGTGTAAGTAGCAGAGCCAGTCACTGGAGTACTGGGATCTATGAGAGCCTAAGGAAATAATGAGTTCATCATCAAAACAGCCCCCTGGAGCCCTGATACTGCTACCAGCAATTCCAAAATTCTCCTTTAAAATCTCTTTCTGTCTTTCTGCTTCTAGATTATATAGAGCCCTCTTTGGAAGTGGTCAGTAAATAGGTTCCAGAGTTTAATTGATAGATAGGAAATATCAGAAGTGCAAGGAGCCTATGCTAAAATGATTCTAATTGTGATGATGTAAACTCACTCCCTCCTGAGAACCCTTTTGGTAAAGAGAAGTCTCACCTAACAGATGGTAGTTTTGGTGGGAAGGTGCCCCACCATTGGAAGGTGGTTAGATTTGGGTTTTTTTTTTAAAGCACCTTGACTTGGATCCACTAAAGGCTTGTGGCTAGCAGACCCACTCATTAAATGTCTGAATAGATGAAGGGTAAGCTATGGTCAAGATCTGAGAACTGTACTCTATTTTATTGTTATACTAACCAGATTGGCAAAGCTCTGAACTTTGATAATTGGGAAAATGGGGTTTATCAGATTCTTTAGAAATGCTGAGTGTTGAAGAAAGTATGGGTCAGTTATTTCCTCTGCCTGAAGAGAGCAGCAACTGTTGGTGTCAAAGCTCATATAGTCTGGTAATAAATAAATTGAGTTCTTGAGTAATTTTCCATCTCTCCTGCCCATTAACTCTTCAACATCTTCTGGATCTGCATATTTAAAAGTGCCTTGGTGTCTAGTATAAAGCTCTTATTTTCTAATTGCTCGTTGAAGACTAGGAACATAATTGTTAAAAAGGATACTTGTGCATTATTAGATTTCTGTGCATGCATATACTACTGCCTTATGGGACATGCTAGATTTTAGCAGGGAAGAGGCATGCATTTGTGACCTATTTGCTGATGATGTGAGTTGAGATGTATGACACGTTTAGGTTAGCAGATCCGGCTCATTTTTTTTGTGTTATTTATTCTGGAAGACATTGTTTCTGAGAATACTTATAAACTTGGGAATGTTTAAAACATTAATCCAACCTTTTTATTAGTTGTTATTGGATGGAGTCATAGAGTACATTGCATCTCCATTAAAATTTGAGGGAATGAGTGTTAGACCATGGAGAACAGAAATTACCGAATAGACAAGTCAATTGTGATAATGCTCCCCATCTTTCCTTCCGCATTCCTTACATCATTAACTGCTAGGACATATCTAATTACTGGGCTTATAACCCCATGTTACTTCATTTAAAAAAAATTATGAGAGAGAGAGAGGGACAGACAGACAGACACAGGCAGAGGGAGAAGCGGGCTCCATGCAGGGAGCCTGACATGGGACTCAATCCCAGGTCCCCAGGATCACACCCCGGGCCAAAGGTGGCGCTAAACTGCTGAGCCACCTGGGCTGCCCTGTTACTTCATTTTTTAAGTAAAACTACCCAAATTCATGAACTGGAAATCTTCAGTGATAGTATTATTAAATAGTATAAGATGAAGTTGTTACTCTGTGAAAATGGGCTATTTCTTTAAGAATGTAACTTCTATCTTCTTAAGCAAAAAGTTAAAAACTATAAGCATGGATGTATTCTAATTATAGATGGGAAGTAAAGTCTCATTTTAAAAAATTCTGATATTTTATACTGTAAAAAGAATAGTCAGGATATACACTAAATAAATATGTGGACTTTACAAGAATGACAGTCATACTTATTTTAATCTTTGCCCTATTTAATCTCTCTGGACAAACAGCAAAGAATCTTCTTTCAACATAATTCTTTTCTCCCCCATCCACTCCTTACTATATCCCTCAATCTGTCTCCCTTGACAAGCCAAAATCAGAACTGAAAATCCACAGAACAATTCTTAGCTTAGCAGAAATTTTATATCTCTTCGATTAAAAACACAAAACAGGGGATCCCTGGGTGGTGCAGCAGTTTAGCGCCTGCCTTTGGCCCAGGGCGCGATCCTGGAGACCCGGGATCGAATCCCACATCGGGCTCCCGGTGCGTGGAGCCTGCTTCTTCCTCTGCCTGTGTCTCTGCCTCTCTCTCTCTCTCTCTCTCTCTCTCTCTCTGTGACTATAATACATAAATAATAAATAAAAATTTAAAAAAATAAAATTTAAAAACACAAAACAGTGAAAAATCATGTTTTATTATCTTAGTAAATGCTCATCATCCCTGAGGGTAATGTCATTGACATTTCAGCACCACGGAGAGCACTACCCAGTGCTACATCCCCCCCTTCCCCAATTGTAGTCATGCTACCTCTGGTCTGACAAGGTGGTTAGGGATACCTGTGTTACCATAAAATGGCTGTTCTTATACTTGGCCTCACGTTAAAATCACCTGAAGAACTCTAAATATACCGAAGTCCAGCCCTCACCATCCTGACCAATTAAATCAGAATATCTGAAGTGGGTCCCCTGCATTAATTCTTAAAGCCTCCCAGTCTTGCAACCACTGAAGTGGTAATTTCTAAGTGATTATTGAGGTTCTCAAACTTAATTGCACCTTAGTATTATCCAGGTAGTTTAAAAACAAAATCATTGGGATCCCTGGGTGGTGCAGTGGTTTGGTGCCTGCCTTTGGCCCAGGGCGCGATCCTGGAGATCCGGGATTGAATCCCATGTAGGGCTCTTGGTGCATGGAGCCTGCTTCTCCCTCTGCCTGTGTCTCTGCCTCTCTCTCTCTCTCTGTGTGACTATCATAAATAAATAAAAATGTTTTTAAAAAAACCCAAAATCATTGCTTATGCTTATCCCTTGACATTGTAGCTAAGTTGGCCTATGTTGGGGCACAGACATCAGTAGTTTTAAATATATCTCAGGTGATTCTAGTATATAAGAGTTGATTAAACACTATTCTAAAAAAAATAAAATAAAATAAACACTATTCTAGAGCAAGACTTAAAACTAAAATTTTTTTCATGTGGGATATTTAGGCAAGTTTGATATCTCAATAGGAGTCCCACATTCTAGAAGGAAGCAATATCTAGTTTTCATGACATTGGACTTGAAGTTAGAAACTCTGGCTCTAGCCTTATGTGCAGTCAAATGGGACTCCAGAAGCTACCTTCCACTTTTTGCCTAGACCAAAGCCCTAGCCCTAAATGTCAGATAAGAGCATAAAGTATGAAATCATAATCATCTTTTGTCTCCAGCTAACACTAGAGATTTCAAACTATAGAGAAGTTAAAAGTTACCTTAGCAGCTTCATTTACTGCTCCCCGCTGCCCAAATAGGATATATCTTTGGCTTATTTACTCTTGTTTAGTAAGTTGAGAGTGTGTGGCAGACAACAGTGTTTACATTCTCACAAATTGTTGACATGCTCCCCCTGTGTTTTCAGTCTTCTCTGCATTTACATGGGAGCCATGTGATTCTGAGCATGGAGTCTTTTCTTAGATGAGGCATATAAGAACTCCCACACCCTCTCCTTTTTTCTTTTTTTTGCTGTGCCAACATTGGATGGATCACAGGTTGCACCCATCACTTCAACATGGAGTACAGCTGCCTGCCTACATGAGATTGAGAGTAGACTGAAAAGCTACTGAGATTATGTATCAGAGCCTAAACAATATGGTAGCTGCTAATTATATAATGAAATTATATAATTATATAATTATATAACCAATATGGTGGCTGCTAATTATCATGATTTCTCTTGACCTTATTTTACCTTTCTTTTTTTTTTTTATTTTACCTTTCTTTATACTTTGAATACTCTTAAGATCAAGTTGGATCATTCTGTTACTGAGACTAGTTTTAAGGCCACACCCTTGCTTATAGTCAGTGGCAACTGGCTCCCCCATGTTCCTTCCAGTTCTTCTCTTCTGCTGAACTGATTGTGTACTACATTCCCTCCTGGTTCCTTTCTTCCCTGAGGTAAAGCTGGTAGTATGCAACCTCCAAATTTCCCCCAACCTCTAGTCTAATAATCACAGAGAACCAGAGATAGGTTAAAACAAAGAAACAAAAGTGGTGCTTAGCCAGTACAAGAAGTCCAGTTATTTTGGCCACAGATGATCTTTGAACTGTGATGATGGTTCTTAACCTGCTGTCAAGTATCCTAGTCTCTTGGAGGTTTTTTTTTATTTTTATTTTTAATTTTTTTTATTTATGATAGTCACACACACAGAGAGAGAGAGAGAGAGAGAGGCAGAGACATAGGCAGAGGGAGAAGCAGGCTCCAAGCACCGGGAGCCCGACGTGGGATTCGATCCCAGGTCTCCAGGATCGGGCCCTGGGCCAAAGGCAGGTGCCAAACTGCTGCGCCACCCAGGGATCCCTCTCTTGGAGGTTTTGATGAAAGATCTTCCTCATTCTATTGTTCCTCCTTTGCCTTCCCCTGTTTCTTGATCACTCCATCACAGAGCTTGCAGATGCCCTGAAAAATGGAGCCAGTTTATTAATGCTCACCTTCTTGAACATAGGTTGATTATATCTCGATGGGAGCTGAAAGCTAGGTCTTCACTATTAATGGTCCCCTCTCCTGAAAACTCAGTATCCTTTATATTTAGTCAACTTAGAATGTTCTCTGGAAATTTTTGGAGTTTTAGAAAAGTAACTTTCAAGCAGACTATTAAAGTAACCCATAATCTAATTTTAGCTGAAATAACATCACTAAGTATTTATTTACCACTAACAGTGTCTTCACAGCTTACAATTGAAATGTCTAATTACTTAGTTCTATAGACCTGTGCTTGTCTACCTGCAATATTTCCATGAAGCCACCAATGGAACATTTAGCAAATTATTGCAGTAGTTCACTAAACTCTGACCCCAAAGTATTCAGAAGCATCCTGTGTTCACTTTTCTAATTGGATTGGCCTGACCTTATTTTTAAATGCATAGAGTCCCCAGGAGCCACATAGACAGCTGGTTTTTGCAGGATATTCAAGTCATGGGATACCTTTTAGGCTAATTATTGCTTTAAAATATTTAATTTCTTTAATAGACTCAATTACCTTGGCTAATTCAAATTAATTTTATTTTTTTATTTGTAGCTAGTTAATTTCAGTTTCTAATTACAGATTGTGATTTTGATATAAATATTTAAAAAAAGCTGTAGGTCACAGGTCCTATATCAATTGATTGCATATTGAAACAAGCTGCCTCTTCTAAGACATCTTTTGAGATGTCCTTAGTATTAGAGTCTAGTTACATACTCTGTAGAACTAAGATATCTATCTATATTTACATATTTTCATTTTATGGATGAAAGAAGTGGAAAAAAAAGTCAAGAGGTCAGACTCATCCAAGATAAGGGGAAGATGTAAGATTAGTTTGGATCTGTTCTGGATTATTTCACAGTCTAAATAGTTTCATAGACATGTAATCTTTTTTCCCTCTGTGTGGAGTCTTCCCCTGATACTTTTTTCTCGTGAAACATTCTTGTCACTATAATTGTCCCTTTCCAATTCCTTATCACCTGCTGGCCAAAAAATCATCCACTGCTAATGAAGACCAACTGTAGTTTTTCAAATGACCTGATTTTTCTGCTTAACTTAGATAATTTTCATGGGCTTTCCAGGGCTTCCCCTTAGCCCTCTGGTCTTACCACCATTCTCTTGATTGCTCCTCAGTATTTCTAGAAGACCAACATTTTCTCAGTGTAAATAAGCTTGAGGTGAAAACACTCTCTTATAACACAACAAACTAGCATTAAAGTAGACTCCTGACTTCTGTCCATCTGTGCCCTTTGTCCAGTTTTCCTAAAGGAAAAACTAATAACTATTTTCTTGGCTTGTCTATAAACACAAGCTTCAGCTCATAGAATTTGAATTTCCAGGATAAAAGTTTAGTTTCAGGCTAAATAAAAATGTGCATTCTGCATTCTCTTGTTCTTGCATATTCTCCGTAATTTCAACCTCTAGAACCTGGCATATTAGAGGAATGCCAGAAAGACTGATGGAATTGAAAAGCAAAAGCGTTGAAGGACAACAATTGCTATCTTAATATTTCTGTTTTTCCCACTTATAAATTGACATATGCTTACCACTTATGCAAATGACTGCACTGTTGAATGTGAATGTAAATGTAAGTGGCAAAATTAGTATTTTTTTCATTTAACTATTAACTGCATATAATTATGTAAGCAGGACAGGCTGGCCTTTACCCTGGGCTCATTTTTTTGGGCATGAGCTCTATATTTCAGCATCTGCCTAGGTTTGCTTTCACTTGTCCGCATTCTGGATTCTTAGTGGGGCTTTACTTCAGCCCAGCCTTCCCTGACACTCAGCCTGGTTCATGGGGACTCCTTTCTCTCAATCCAGTAGCTCCATTACCTAAATGAGTATCATTCTGTACCTCTGGTGACATTGGTGCCCTTACCTTTTGAATGTCATATCTGAGATTATCATCATCATCCCCTAATCCTGCTCCTGCATTGATTCTTCCTGCTTTGATCTTCAGAATCACCCTTCTGATCTTTTCTGAATGCTCTTTTTGCTAAAAAGATTTCCTTTGATATGCTTCTTTCTTGAGGTGACCAACAGCCTATCTCTGTAATTCACCTCTAAAATGTTCAGAGAAGTCAGTGTTGGCTCCTTCTTGCTTTCTTCTGCTCCAGCCACTGTACAGATACTTATCTCTGAAGACTAGGTAACCTCCTAATCACCAGATCAGAGGTACTGTATCATCTTTGTCTTTTTCTACTTCCATTCAGCATTTGACACCACTGGCTATCCATCTTGACACTGTCTTAACTCACTAGGCAGCCCCATCTCCCAGTTTTCTGGTGCTCTTCCTTTACAAGACCCTGAGTTGGATCCTTTATCTTTTTACTGACTTCTCTTTTCCAAGCTTCTCTCCTTGACTTCATTGGGAGCAGTTTTTCTAGTATCAATTTTATGCGAATGATTCAATTTCTCATTCTTTTATATGCAGGGCAGTGAGCAGGGTATTATATTTGATCCTGCATTTTAAAGAACTTTGGAGGAGTACTTGATCTTTAATTTCATAATATATTTTACTTAAGTCGATACACAAAAAATATTTTAATATGTATTCAATATAAACATTGAGATATTGTACTTTTTAAAAAAAGTTTTTATTTATTTATTTGACAGAGAGTACACAAGCAGGGAGAGTGGCAGGGAGAGGGAGAAAGCAGACACCCTACTGAACAGGGAGCCAACCAATGTGGGACTCAATCGTAGGACCCAGGGATCATGACATAAGCTGAAGGCAGATGCTAAACCAACTGAGCCACCCAGAACCCCAACATATTATACTCTTTTTTGTTCTAAGTCTTTGAAGTCTAGTGTGTATTTACAGCACTTCTGAGTTTGAAGTAGCCACATTTCAAGTGCTCAAGAGCAAACCATTGATTTAAGATGTTCTAACCCTATCTGTCAAATTAGGCCCACCTTCAGTCCCACTTATCCCAAGATACTCATCCCAAATTCCCTCCATAAAAATTAATCTCTGCCTCTTCAGAGAACTTTTTAAGACTGTGAATTCATAGAAAGGTACATATTACCCCTTGTTTATCTTAGAAAAAATACCATGAAAATAGAGAAGAAAATTGGACTTTGGCAGAAACCCCACTCAAATTCAAATGCTAGTACTGCCACCTTGAAGTGGTGGTGGTGGCACTATAGTTAAAGCCTTTTTTTAAAAAAAAAAAACTCTGTTTTCTCATCTATAAATAAGATAATAACTCCCAAAGGATCAATGAACATTTAATAAGGTGTGCCTAATACTAAGTTGGGGCTCAGCAAATAAATTATTACTCTAGTTCTGTTATTCTAGGACGTCACTAATTTAAGGTACACTATTAATTTAATAATTAGCTATTAGAGAATATAAGGAATAGATCCACTATATTAAATATGCACATGGATTATAAATTACTGCAATTATTTCAGAAACATCAAAATTTGAGGGCTCATATATTGATATTGCTGTGGGAAGGTAAAATGATGCATTTGCTTTAAAAAACACTTTAGCAGTTCCACAAAAGGTTAAAAAAGGAGCTACTATATGATCCAGCAAATCTACTCTTAGGTATCTATATAAGAGAATTGAAACCTATGTCCACAGAAGACTTGTACAAGAATGTTTATAATGGTCAAAAAGTAGAATCAACCCAAATTTCTATAAACTAATAGATGAACAAATTATGGTATATCCATACAATAGAATATATTTTAAGGTTTATTTATTTGAGAAAGAGAGAGACTGTGCAGGGAGGGGTAGAGAGAGAGAATTTCAAGCAGACTCCCCCACTGAGCATGGAGCTTGATGCAGGGCTTGATCCCACAACTCCTAAGGTCATGATCTGAACCAAAATCAAGAGTCAAAGGCTTAACTGACTGAGCCACACATGTGCCCCAGAATATTATTTGGCAGTAAAAAGGAATGAAGTTCTGCATGCTATAGCCTGGATGAACCTCAAAAAACAAGAAGTTAAATGAAAATTTCTACTTGTAAAATGACCACATATAACATGATCTCACACTGAAATATTCAGAATAGGCAAATCTCTACAAAGTCTATTAGTGATTGCCTGGGCTGGCATGTTGGGTATGGGGAATCCCTGCTAATAGGTACAAAGTTTTGGTGGTGGTGGGGGGGTGATGAAAATGTTCTAAAATGAGATTGTGGTGTTTGTATAACTCATACTTTATTAAATATATTAAAAACCATTAAATTATACATATTAAATGGGTAAACTTTATGGTGTATAGATTAGATTTCAATTTGGGAGAAAATTGGTTTCAAATTAAGGGCATTTATATTTGTCTACCTTATAGAGAGATGAACAAGTTCCCCTACACAAGCAAACAATAACAAAATAAAAGCTCATCAAGATAAAACTATACTAAAGCTTATGGACATTTTCTTTTGTGCAATATATGTGAAGAAAAGCATAGATTTCTCCCCAGAAGACAACTCTTCTTTTGGTCTGGGGGAACCAGACACAGAACTTCAAATCCACTGGACCAGGGGAGAAACTGAAGTCTGAGGTAGCCATGAACCTTAATTTCTCCCTGAATTGATCCTCCCTTTTTTACACGCTGAAATGGTCTCCTGTTGAGTTGTCCTTGCCTCACCATTCACTGAGCTGGACGCACAGACTTTGTCATCCTCTTCATAGTAACTTCACAGGACCTGATAGAGAGAAGTGGCTGAAGCACCAGAACTTTCTATCTCCCTACACCTGACAATGTCTGCTTCCTTTTGTGACTTGTGCCATCTTAAAGGCCCAAGTGCCTATAACCTCTATGCCATTGTGCTAACAGGACCCACAGACCTCTTGTTCTGTCTTGTTATTTATAAACTCACTGCCATGATCAAGAAAAGGGCATGCCTGAAATATGTTCCAGAAGATGTTATTGGCAAAAGGAAGTTCAAGCCACCTTCTGCAGGGAAGAAACAGGTTTTTGTATCCCATTTCATAAAAAGAGGCAGATACATGAGGCTAGATAGATATTCAGCTTAAAATTCACTTGTGCCATTAGAGTCCTTTTATAGACTAAGAGAGAGCTTATGGGTTTTGGGTTTCTCATCAAGGCTAAACAGAAGGCCCTTTCTGCCTGGGCATTGGCAAACTTGTCTAATTTGGAGTTCAAACTGAAAATATCAAGTAGCAGAGACCCCTGCTGATTTCACAAGTGGTATGACATTCTCTTTCCAAAGTGAATCTCCTAAGAGTTTTCTGAAAGGTAGTTTTACCTAAATTGCATCCTTGCTACACCCACCAGGTCTGCCAAAGGGGGTTTGCTGGGGCCAGCCATGTTTACATTGGAGCCTACTAGGTGAGATGAGTGGGCACAGAACATGGGAGGGGCCCTCAACAGATTCTGAGAGACTTGTCCACCCCTACCCAGCCTTGTGCATCCCAGGAAGACACAGCTAGCATCTCCTCCTCAGGATAACTGTTGAGGGGGATCCTGCCACCTTCCATAAGCCCATCCAGTGTGCACAGCCTTGCCAGGTCCTCATCAATGTTTCTGAATCAGGGTTTTGGTCTAACTAGTATTTTTTTAAACATGGATAACTATTTTTCTCCATTCATCTTCTTTAATCAAGTATGTAGGTTATGCTAGATGTGCCAGGATGTGTGCTAGGAGCTATAGATACAATGATGAGCAAGAGAGATCATTCCCTTTCTTTGAGGGGTTCACAAGACAAGCTTTCTTCTTTGTTTCTCATCTCCCTCTTTTTTCTCCCCCTCCAATAACCCTCTTCTTTCTTTTATTATCTAGAATCTTTTAAGCCCCAAATATGAAACTCAATAAACATCAGTTTAGATCAAGACATGGTGAAGGTCATCACAGCTCTTGGTGGCCATAGTTTGAATACTTTCACTCTGGAAACTACCCCATAAGACAGTTTTACAAACATTCTTGGGGTCGGGGGTAATGGTGACTTGTCAGAACTAATTGTAATTGTTTCTAGGACTCCTTTTGCATGCTCCTCTGAGAGTAAATTCATGATTCAACTTCACTCCAAAAAGAAAGTTAAAATGAGTTACTTATTAGGAGCAGAGGAAGCTTATAAGAGTCACAGTGCTGAAAAGCTTTATGACTGTTGAATACCTTACGTTTGACTTGTCATGGAAAAAACTTGGAACATGAACCATGTTTGCTATAATTTGCATTTTTGTGAATATGGAAATTGAAAATTGGGAAAGATAAATAATCTTGCATCCTAAAGAAAGATGGGATAAAATGCAAATGTGGGAGCAATGCATTTCCTATAAATTTTACCTCTGGATTTGCATAGCAGATTTAAATCTGTAATGTATTTCTACTTGCTGATTATTAGGATCATCTCTAGCTAATAAATACATAGTGTGTTTGAGAATAAACACCTGGCCCTGGCACATGACTTGTATTATCAGTTACTACACATGAAGGTCATCCCAAGGGCAATATTTGCTGGGAAAACAGTGCTTTAGAGCCTGAGTGTAAGATAAATACAAGCAATTTTTTGAAAATTGGCTCAGCGTTTAAGACATGCAGCTCACTCTCCCAAGATTCTAATTTTGGCTACAGTTGAAAAGCAAAGAGAGATACTAATTAGCTAGATTAGTTAGTTATATATTAACAATGCACAGACCCCAAATGAATTATGTTTTGAAATCACAGAAGACAATTTTTAAAATATTGAAACTCTGGGCTTTAGAGTTGGGTTGTCATTTCTGTTGATACAAAGAACTCAGAATATTCAGTGGACCTTTTGAACTTTTTCCGGCTAGATTTATTTATTTGTTCTTAAATGACTCATTAGAATATCTTCATGTCCTGCTGTGAGAGGAAGCTGGCATATTCATTTTGGAGGACAGTTTGGTGTATTTATAAACATTTCAAAAGCACAGGCTATTCCATGACTTAAGATTTACCTTTGAGAAGAACTGTCATGGGTGGACAAGGATTCATACATAATGGAGTTTCTCATACTCAGGACCTTGGATACTTTGGGCTGGACTATTCTTGCTGTATGAGTTATTATGTATATTGTGAAATGTGTAACAGCATCCCTGGCCTCTACTCACTAGATGCTAGTAGCACGTCCAGTTGTGACAATCAAGAATGCACTCAGACATTGCCACATGCCCTTGGAACAAAATTTGCCCCCCATCCCCATTGAGAGCAACAGATAAATAAGAATATCTACAAGGGTACTTTTTTATTTATTTTTTAATTTTTTGAAGATTTTATTTATTCATGAGAGACACAGAGAGGCAGAGACATAGGCAGAGGGAGAAGCAGCCTGATGTGGGACTCCATCCCAGGACCCCGCGATTACAACCTGAGCCAAAGGCAGATGCTTAACCGATGAGCCACCCAGGCATCCCTACTAGGGTACTTTGTGATGTTGCATGAACTACAAATATCTTAAACACCCATCATTCAAAACCAAGCCATTTAATAGAAGTGTAATATGAGCCACAAACTGTATTTCATGTTTTCTGTTCTTTGTGTTAATAAAAGTAAAAAGGAACAGTTGAAATTGATCTTAATGTTATATTTATTTGATCCAAAATATCCAGGATATCATTTTAACATGTAATCAATATAAAAATTAAAGTATCTTATGAATATTTTTTTCTAGCAGTAAATATTCAAAATCTGGTGTGTATTTTACACTTAGAGCACATCCCCATTCACACCAGCCTCATTGAAGCATTCAATTACCACACAGATAGTGGCCACCTTAGTGGTTGGCATGGATTTTAGAAATAACTGGTATGTTCATATTATGCAGCAGTGTAAAATAATGAGGCAGAGAAGTACTGCATGGAAAGAGCTCAGAGGCATATTGTTAAGTGAAAACAGAGCAGCAGAACAATATGTGTGTTATGACACATGTTAAAAATTATTTTGAAAAATGCAATGTATATGCATTTTCACTTATCAGTTACTTGTATGTAAACAAGTAGAAAAAGTTGTGGAAGAGTGCCCATCACTGAGAAAGGACTGAGGCAAGGAGAAGGGGGTACAATGGAATTGACCAAGGCAGGATTTAACTATAATATTTTAACTTTTAAAATGAGGAATATATTTATGTATAACTTGTGTGATCTGTGCTTTAAAAAATAAGCTTACTAGGTCTGATCATTCCCACAGCTTCTGGGTTCCAGTGGTTCCTGCTTGGGCTGTACCTTAAAATTACCAGGGAAACTTTATAAAAAATATCCTGCCTGCACCCATTTTGAACCAATTAAATAAAAATCCCTGAAGGTCAGGCTTTTAAAGCTCTTCAGATGATTTTAAAGTGTAGCCAGGATTGAGAACCACAAGTATGGAAAAAAGGGGTAAACTTTGTGTCCTTAAAACAGTATCTGTGAACATTCTTGAAAAAAATCTGAGAACCACAAGTATGGAAAAAAGGGGTAAACTTTGTGTCCTTAAAACAGTATCTGTGAACATTCTTTGATGAAATGGGAGATTCTTTAAGGCACATTATCTGGTCAGGGTTTTCTGTTGTTGAATTAGGGCAGATCCATATTTTAAAGATAAAATAGTTCAAATGAGTAGAGGGATGGGTTTGATATCATTTTGTGGAAATTGCAGTGCCTGACAAGACTTTTAATTCACAGTCATCCAATTTCATGTAAGTTTGGCTATGAGAGCCTGTGAAAGTCATGCTGGTCTTATGTTAAAACAACTCTAGATACACTTTAACAAATGAGCATACTGGACAGCAAGGCTTCGAAGTTGCACTCCATAGGAAGTTGTCAATAAGGCAGTTCCCAAAAGAAAGGGTTATAGACTTAAATTGTTCACTGACAAAAAATTGTTCAGACATTCTTGAACTCATTGTCCCCATTTGAAAACATGATATTAACCATTCTTACTGTTTAGAAAGTATCAATAAAAGCTTTACGGGATACAAACAGGGAAGATGTCCTGCAGTTTGGTGTGATAGCAGCCCTGATAGATTGGCTGAGGGCAGGCATCTGGTCTGACTGCTGACACTACTCAGTTACAAACCCACTCCCAGACTGGCCCCTTAACAGTACAGGGACCTGTTATAGGCATAGTAGCCTACGATAGGTAAACTGGTCATGGCAGCCAACTAGACTAAAGGTAAATGCTGCTCATCTCAGCTATAACAGTTGGGGGTATACAACTCATTTAGGAGACACTTCTGAAATGCCTGTTCTGATGAACAGGAGGCATTAAGTTATATGGCACCACATGATATCTTCTTCATAAGGCCACTATTGTTGAGGAAACATTGCTGACTTTCCTAATATGTAGAAACAAATGCAGAGTTAGGCAAAATAAGGAGAAGAGGAATATATCCTAAATGAAAGAACAGGACAAAACCATGAAAAAGAGCTCAATGAGATGGAGATATGTATCAGCAATATACCTGATACAGAATTCAAAGTAATGGTCATATAGGTACTTACTGGACTTGAGAAGAGTGGAGGATCTTCAACAAAGAGATAGAAAATATAAAAAGAAGAACCGACCAGAAATGAAGAACTCAATAACTAAGATTAAAAATACACTTAGAGGGAATCAAAAGTAGACTAGAGGAGGTGGAAGAATGGATTGGCAATCCAGAAGACAGGGTAATAGAAAACAACCAAATTGAGAAACAAACAAAAAAATAATAAAATGTAAAAATAGGTTAAGGAAACTCAAACATCAAGTATAATAACATGCACATTATAGGGCTTGCAGAGGAGAAGAGAGATAGAAAACTATTTGAAGAAGTAGCAGAAATTCTCTCTTATCTGGCAAAGGAAGCAGACATCCAGATCCAAGTAATGCAGAAATCCCCCAATAAAATTAACCCAAGGAGGTCCATACGAAGACACATAATAATTAAAATGGCAAAAGGTAATGATAAAGAATTTTAAAAGCAACAAGAGTATCGTTGTATGCAAGGGTAACCCTATAAGGCTATCAGCTGATTTTTCAGCAGTAATTTTGCAGGCCAGAAGGCAGTAGCATGATACTTTGAAGTATTGAAAAGGAAAAAACCTGCAACTAAGAATACTCTGCCTATCAAGGTTGCTATTCAAAATAGAAGAGATAGTTTCCCAGAAAAACAATAGGTAAAGGATCTTCTTAAAACAAAGCCAGCCTTACAACAAGGTCAGAGGAATTCTTTGGAAAGAAAAGGCCATAATTAAGAATAAGAAATTTAAGAAAGAAAAAAATTTGACAAGTAGATGAAAACATGTAATAAAGGTAGTAGGTTAATCACTTAAAAGATCAGTACGGAGTTACAGCACAGAATTAGTAAAATCAATTATATTTACAGAAATCATTCAAAGGATTCACAAAAGGATGCAAAGTATGGTAACATGTACATAAACTATGGAGGGGGGAAAGAGTAGAAATTTAGTGCTTTTAGAATGGGTTCAACTTAAGTGACCAGCTTAACATAGACTATTATATATATTGAATTAATGGTAACCATTAAGTCCAAAACCTATAAAAAAAAAAAAAACAAAGAGAAAGGAATCCAAGCATAACATTAAAGACAGCTGTCAAACCACAAAGAGAGCAAGAGAAGAAAAAAGAAACAGAACTACAAAAACTATTATAAAAGAAGTAACAAAATGACAATAAGTACATGTCTTATTTGAATGTAAATAAGTGCTTGAGTCAAAAACTATAAGGTGATTGAATGGATAAAAATAAAAAGCAAGACTCATTTACATGCTGCCCATACGAGACACAGGCAAGATTGAATGTGAAGGGATGGGAAAATACTTGCCATGCAAATGGAAACAAAAAGAAAGCTGGGGTAGCAATACTTATATCAGTTTTAAAACAAAGACTGTAGCAGGAAATAAAGAAGGACACTACATAATGACAAAAAGAAAAGCCCAACAAGAGGATATAACAATTGTAAATGTCTATGCACCCAACATGGGAATAACTAAATACATAAAGCAATTATTATGGACACAAAGGAAGAAATTGGCAGTAATAAACTAACAGTAGGGGACTTTAACACCCTACTTACATCAATAGATCGAGCATCCAGACAGAAAATCAACAAGGTAACAGTGGCTTTGAATGACACTTTAGACCAGATGGACTTAACAGATGTATGTAGAACACTCCATCCAAATACAACAGAATACACATATACTTTTCAAGTACTCATGGAACATTCTGCAGGATAGATCACATGTTAGGCCACAAACAAGTCTCGGTAAATTTTTTTAAAAAATGAAATCTTATCTTGTGCCTTTCTGGCCATAGTGGTATGAACCTAGAAATCACAAGAAAAAATCTGGAAAGAACACAAATACATGGAAGCTACATAACATGCTACTAAATAATGAATGGGTCAACTGAGAAATCAAGGAATAAATAAAAAATGTGTGGAGATAAATGAAAATGAAAACAATCCAGAATCTTTGGGATGCAGCAAAAGTTGTTCTAAGAGGGAAGATTATAGTAATATAGGCCTTCCTCAAGAATTAAGAAAAATCTCAACCTAAGCTTTACATCTAAAGGAGATAGAGAACAAAACCCAAAGCCAGCAGAAGTAAGGGACTGATAAAGATTGGTACAGAAATAAATGAAATAGAGATTAAAAACACACACACACACACACCAATAGAGCAAGTCAATGAAACCAGGAGTTGGTTCCTTGAAAAGATAAACAAAATTGATAAACCTTTAGCCAGACTCATCAAGAAAAAGAGAGGACTCAAAAAAAATTTGTTCACTTACATTCATGAGCTCATTGTCCCCATTTGAAAACACAAGATAAATCATCCTCAGTATTTAGAAAGCACTACTTCAATTAGACTGATAAAAAAAAAACCCTCATTTTAAAAAAGTTTTTCTTATTGCTGTGTTCTCCGTAAATGCATGACAATTACAATGTCAGTGTCCTCTGGGGTGAAGCCAACATAATTTCATTTGACGAGATAAACCCTCTGAGAATCAGGCATATTTTACACTCAACGCAGGGTCAGTATTGATTTGGAATGCAGTTCTCTTAGATTTCTCAATCATTAGCCTCCTCTGCACTTAGAAATGAAGCAAATCAGTGTTTGGCAAGACTTACAGCCATTATCTATTTTTTCCTAGGCTTTGAAAATACCCAGAAATTGCCTGATTTACTGAATGCTCCATTCATTTGTCCTGGAGTTTAAAGGCACACACTCTTGTTACCATGGAAACAGACTCACATCCTAGGGAACCAGCTTCAGTAACTCCTTCCTGATAATATATAGGGTGAGCTCTGAAGGGAAAAAGGAATCTACATTAAATTGCATTGTTGAGATTATGGTGTTGTCTAGTTCCAAGAATCTCCTCTTCATTTTGTTTTAGGGGCATTTATGTTCACTGGGCAATGGTACAAGGTGAGAGGTTTGATAGTGTAATCCTTTGCCACTGAATTACTGAATTTTTGTGAATAACCCCAATATTGCATTGGTTTCATACAGTTGCTAAAGTTGTTAGATATTTGATAACAGGTACCTGTTTTGCTCTCAGAGGCCCAGAAATCTGATACTGGGATCTAACTTCGGACAGGGGCTAGAATAAACTAGTTAAGACCTGCAGGAGGCTCCCTGATGAGATGATGCTTAATTGGGAGAAAAGGCCACTTGAACTGAGCCCATTTACAATGGGTCCCAACATTTCATAGTAAATACTGGGAGTGGGAGTGGCTTAATTAGAATTTCATTTTAGAAACAAAAATTATGACCATATAGTTACTTGATCTTACATTGAAAAAAAATTTTAGGTTTTACTATCCACGAAGGTTGAAAATAGGTTGAATCCAACATAAAACAAAGTATTGCTTTTTTTGTTACAGATTTTCCAGGAGAATTTAATACCTAATAGGTACTTTCCAGCACATGAGACCTTTGCCATACATAAGTAGACCACTCCCTCTTTACCCCCATTTGATTTCAGACCCCACCTTTATGTCATTTTTTACTTCCTAGAATAATTCCCCTAGTTTAGTGTGGTGACTCTTCTATGCCCTCCCCCTACCTCATGTGTGATGATCCTTTTGTATTCTGACCCTATGTTATTCACTGTCCTTGTCCTTAATCCTTTATTCCTTATTCACTCTAGGTGCTCATTGCATCCTTGTTAGAACTATGGAGACCCTATTCCTCCCTTTTCTCTTCAGATTTTCCCATAGCACTTACCTGTTCCACTCACTGTGGCCCTTGGTCGCATGGTACTTCCCAACACCACATAAATGACGTATTGTTATGTCTTGTGTACTTATACAGTGTCAGTGAGAGAGGAGACAGTATGTCTCCACGACTCTAGCATAAAGTCATTTGTATACTAGATCCTACGGTGAATTTCATTCAAGTAATTTCCGAGTTTTCTAAATATATCATGTTAACCAATGATTTTGCCTTTTCTAAAAGAGCCCCTCAGTTTTACAGTGAAATCCCATAGATAGATATTCCAGAAATGTCTACAAACTCACAAGATTATTAGAGGGAACCAGTTTTTGATATATATGGGTAATTCATGTGGGTAAAACCTTGACTGTAGATTGGAAATTTTGTAGTTCATTAGGCATTGAGACCCTCCAAAGAAAGTCAGTAATATATTCTTTGGCTATCTCAAAAGAAAGGTGAAGCAATGCAAAAGAGGGGAGTTTTCCTATGAAAGAAGAGTCCTCTATAAGGCCCTGTTTGATTGATAGAAACCAGGTGATAGTAAAATGAGATCTAGATTTGGTGGTTTTTTAGTGCAGTAATAAATTAGCCAGCTTAAGGAAAATGTAATCAGATTCTAGCTTCCTGGGTTTTGTGCTAAAGGATGGGCCTAAGAGTTAGAAGATACTTGTTATTAAACATAGTTTTTTTATTATGATGAAATATGTATAACAAAATTGACTGTCTTGCTCATTTTTAAGCATAAAATCCAGTCATAAAGTACATTCAGAACATAGTACATCCATCACTATTCTCCATTTCCTGTACTTTTCATCATCCCAGGGAGAAACTGTGTACCCATGAAACAATGATTCTCTGTTCCCTTGCTTTCCAGGCTCTGGGAACCTTTATTTTTCTTTCTGTTTCTATAAATTTGCCTATTCTAGCTAGGTACCTTGGATAAGAGGAATCATATTTTCCCTGGCTTATTTCACTGAGCAGACTGTTTCCAAGGGTCATCCATGTTGTAGGATAGGTCCTAATTCCCTTCTTTTTAAGACTGAATAATACTCCATTGTATGTATATATATCCCATTTTGTTTGAATTAAGTTGGTGAGACTGTTAAGCACCTGTTTTCATCTAAATAGTTTATCTCAGTTTTGATTGATATATATTAAATATAGTTTATTTTTACTTATTTTCAGAAACTTAGAAAAAAAAAAACTAAGGTGGAAAAAATTTGTAACTCTAGTCCAGAAATTCTTAACCATAACAACATGATAGAATCACCTTGGGAATTTCTAGGGGTGAGCCCTAGCATCATATAATTTAAAGTTCCCCAGTGATGATGTATGAGGATCACTGATCTAATATGTTTTGAGAATCATTGTCTGGTCTAAACCCCAGTGGTGTATTTCACATCACAAAGCTATACTTACCACCACCTGACTGAAGCATTTTCTATTTGCAAGTTGAGTTCAACAGTTTAAAATTTGAGGCTAAAAATGTGAACCTATCAATCCATGACTGATCCTCAAAGAAAGGAGATGGAAGGACCATTTATGCTGCACAATAATATTCAGTAATTTGAGGGGTAATTTGCATATATAATGTTTTGTTTTATAGTCCCCCCTCCCCCCGCCCTTTTTTCTAAAATCTGATAAGGAAAATGGCCAAGGAAATTGCTTTGGTTGAATCAATCTTTATTCACTTTAGCAAGCTCAGAACTTGCTAAAAGAATTTCTTCCCTCAACACAAGCATGCACATAAGCCTATACACACAAGGTCACCATCACTCCACGACGTACACTTTCTTACTTAAATACCTTTTTGTAAGTGCATGCTCTTTTTGGAAACACACCTTACTTCCATTTCCACCCATCTGTCAGGGTGAAGATTCCTTGCCCGTTTCCATTCTGCCCTCTGGCTAAGAAGGGGTGCCCTGTCCTTTGTTTCAGCCCGCACAAGTCCTCTGTCTCACTCCCTTGGTAGTCTTTGCATTGAATTTCATGTTATGTTTTTGGTGACCTGTCATCTCTTCAGTTCACAGTAAGCTTCTTTGAGAGCAGACACCATCACTTGTACCTTTTTTCTATGTGCTTCTCAGTTTGATGGACATAGCTACTTCCACATCAGAGTCCTCTTAGGAACTGTGCTGATTGGTAGCAGATGGAGCTTAGGGTCAAGCTCTAATATAAACAGCCTCTGGAAAGATTGATTCCGTTTTTAGTGATTGGGCTTTAAATGGTTAATTGATAGGAAGAAAGAAACAAGTGCATTTCTTATTCATACATAATAAGAGTTTAGGTTCAGAGAAATTTGTGTAATCATAGCTAAGAATCCAGAGAAGATATGTCCTCTGGTTCATGTAGACATGATAAGAGTAATAGACTTTAAATCAGGTTCAAAGGGAGGAGGAGTAACAACAGGTCCAGCTAACACTAGACGGAGCAGATACTCAGCTCCATCTGCTCAGGTGCTCAGAGGAGGTTTTCCTATTTTCACTATGGTACTTCCTAGGGGAGATACAACACTGAGTTAGATGATTTGAAGTTGCTTCTTTAGAATACAACTATAAGCAAAAACAATGAGTAGCTTTGTGGAAAATCATTTCTGTTGAATCCTATATTTTAGGCTGCTTCTGACTTTCTGTAGAAGGTAGGCTCCAGCCTCCACCATCCTCCCCAGGCCCTAGTCTTACAGGAGGAGTGGTATACAAGACATCTGGGTACAGAGTCTCCTTATTACTGTGACTGGACAAACTCATGTGGTTTCTACTGCTCCCTAGACACATTTTTTGACATGATTTTGTTATCATTAGGTTTAGACCTACACAAATCCTATACTCTGAAAGTCTTGATTAGTTATGTTACATGAAGCATCCGAGCACAGAGGTGACTCTGGCCACAATCTATATTTTCCTACGCCTAAATGATTTCTCTTTCAGCCTTGGCTTCAGATTTAAAACTTTGCTTCTTGTATCTTATCCAGAATTTCTATTTGTGGTTGAAGAGTGCCCATGTGCATCAATATAGTCTACCATTTTGCTGGAAGTATCTCTCTAGAATTTTCTAATCAGTCAAACAGCAGTCTTAGTTCTTCCTATCTAGTACTGATACTGTGTATTTCTTTTTCTTGTCTTATTTTTTTGGCTACGACCTCCAATACAACATAGAATAGTAGGAACAATGGCAGATCTGTTTCACACCTGACTGTAATGGGAATTCTTTAAATGTATTTCTATTAGAAATAATATCTGATATATTTTATGAAGTTAATAAAGTTGCTTTTGATTCCCAGTTTACTAAAATCAGGCACAGGTACTGAATTTTATTAGATTGTGTTTAAATGTATTGAAAAGCTATTCTAGTAGTGGATCATTATATTTCCTAATGCTGAACCAATCTTACAGGCTTGAAAAAAGTCTCTTATTCTCAGTTACTGCCCATATACTGTATACTAATGTTGTATCTAGGGTTAGATTTGTTTTAAAGATTACTTTTCTGCCACTCAAAGCTTAAATAGAAAGAAAATGAAAATAAGAGAATTTATGTGTTACATTATTTCAAGAAGTAAGGAAGCTGAAGGTATTGCTATGTCTAATAGTTCTGTAATAACCATTCCCTGCCAAGACTTTGCTATCTCATTTGGAAAAACACTGGCAAAAGAGAGGGGACAGATTTCAGCACTAAGACATGGTTTAAATAGTAATATGGTTAGAAGAAACAAAATCACAGTGAACTATTGCCAGAATGTAACAATCACCAAGAGCTAAAAAAATTATGGCTGAGTTTGAAATACAAAAATCCCTAGTCTTGGGGATCCCTGGGTGGCTCAGTGGTTTGGTGCCTGCCTTCAGCCCAGAGCATGATGCTGGAGTACCAGGATCGAGTCCCATGTCAGGCTCCCTACATGGAGCCTGCTTCTCCCTCTGCCTGTGTCTCTGCCTCTCTCTCTCTCTCTCTCTCTCTCTCTCTCTCTCTGTTTCTTATGAATAAATAAATAAATAAAATATTTTTTTAAAAATCCCTAGTTTTATATATGGAAAAAACCTATGTAACATTCCAGTATGGTGCATGCACCTTGATATTTCATATTTCAGACTCCAAGATCCTGCCTGTCTAGTGTTGTACTTAAATGGGAATGGTACTACTGCTTGTACCCTTGTGGTGTTGAAAAGAGCAAGGAAAATGGTCCCTGTTATTGGGACCTCAGCCTCTCCTCTCTGGACTCTACTGTTGTCTAAACTTATCTCCACAGTGTTGAATGAAATAACTCCCCTGAGCTTTCCAATCTCATTTCCCTCTGCCCACCCCATGTCTTCCTAGATGTAATGGTCATCACATATAATTGAGCGCCTGCATACTGAGCCCTCATGTCTCCTCCACAGCTAGAAAGAATTCCTCCCTCTCTAGGCCACCAGTGACCCTTGGTTATCCTTCCCTCTTACAGTAAGGCAACTTATAGCTTATAGGGTAGTTGTAAGGAGTCTAAGTCTATTACTCATAATTTGAAACGCTTTAAAAGAATTATTTTTGAAATGATTTCTTCATTTTTATTCAACATTTTAAAAGTGAAGAAATGAAGCCATTATATAATGAACTTCTTCTCTTCCATCTGAACTCAATAATTATAAACATTTTTCCATATTTATTTACTGATCTATTCTGTTTTTCTGAACCATTTGAAAGTTGCAGACTTTTATGGCATGGCACTTCTAATACTCCTTAAGAACATTCTTCCACCTAAAATACCATTATCCCACATAAGAATATTAATAACATAGAATATCCAATCTAAATGCAAATATCCTTACTGTCTTAAGAATATTTAAAAAAAATTATTTCCTATGAGAAGCCTCAGAATACTGGGAAACTGAGGCAGATTTTCAAAGAAAGAGAATGTGAGGGAAAGAAAGAAGTGGTACCAGGCAGAAAATGGGAAACGTAGAGCTAGAGTTCTGGGTTGCACATCTAGGTTGTTAGGAGATCTTTAGCTTTCTGAGCTCATTGGCAAAATGTGGGAGCTGAGGAAAATAATCCCTAAAGTCCCTTCTGATTTCCCCTTCAAAAATTGGATTACAGGGCAGCTCGGGTGGCTCAGTGCTTTAGAGCCACCCTTCAGTCCAGGGCCTGATCCCTGGGACCTGGGATCGAGTCCCATGTCAGGCTCCCTGCCTGTGTCTCTGCCTCTGTGTGTGTGTGTGTGTGTCAAGAATAAATAAAATCTTTTTTTAAAAAAATGGATTATAGGGCAGCCTGGGTGGTTCAGCGGTTTAGCGCCACCTTTGGCCCAGGGTGTGATCCTGGAGACCCAGGATCAAGTCCCAACTTAGGCTCCCTGCATGGAGCCTGCTTCTCCCTCTGCCTGTGTCTCTGCCTCTCTCTCTGTGGTGTCTCTCATGAATGAATGAATGAATGAATGAATGAATGAATAAATAAATAAATAAATAAATAAATAAAATCTTAAAAAAATTGAAGTATAAATTGCAAATGTAAAAACATTTTATGAATGATACTCTCACCTCTAAAGCTTTTTTATTTTCTTTCCTCTTTGTTTTTGATTAGGGATTGTCTAGTTTAGGGATGGAAGCTAAAGGTGACTTACCCTTCTATGGTACCCTTTTCTCCCATGAAATAATCATCTTTTAATCACTGTTCCCTTTTACCACTGGAGAAGGAACAGTATTAAACTTTGCTTATGTCTTTGAACCATTTTTCCAGTCCTGCTCTTGTTTTTCCATTATATTTTTATCTGTCATTGAAATGACAGTTTCATCCCCTGCCAGAAAGATTCCTTAATGTGGGTCATTCCTATTCCCTGCTAACCAATATTTTATTCTTAATGAATAAGAATAAAATATTGTTTGAGCAGTTATTGAGAGAGAGCACTGAGCAAAATGTCTGTTCTTGCCCTGGAACATAAAGACACTAGAAATAACAGCGTGGTCTTCTCTGACTTCTCTGTGATTTTATTGATATGCACCATGTTCTGGTTGTTTTCCCAAGGATCCAGAATTGCTTTGGGTTTAATAAATCTGAGAAATGTGGCTGGCTTTGATAACTGACCATGGCCCTACTGAATCAGTTGCTTCTTTATCTATTTTTTTTCTCTTTCTCCTTTCTTTCTCATTCACTTATCCATTTGTTTATTTGGTACATACCAGCAAGCACAGGGCAGGGCTGCAGTGGAGGGGCATTACTACCCATTGGTTCATTTTTACATTGGCCATAGCCCATATCAGGAGAGATGGTTTCAAGAGGGTCCTTGCCTTGAAGAGCCTGCTCAATTACCATTATGAAAAGGAAAAGGGGCGCATGGCATGTGTGTGGCATATTAGTTATTACCAAAGCAATTTCCTAGCAAGCTTCTGATTTGTCAACCCACCATTTGCTTCGACATGGATGGAACTGGTGGGTATTATGCTGAGTGAAGTAGGTCAATCAGAGAAGGACAATCATTATATGGTTTAACTCATATGGGGAATATAAGAAATAGTGAAAGGGATTATAGAGGAAAGGAGGGAAACTGAGTGGGGAAAAATTAGAGAGGGTGACAAAACATGAGAGACTCCTAAATTTGGGAAATGAACAAAGGGTAGCGGAAGGGGAGGCGGATGGGGGAACAGGGTGACTGGGTGACAGGCACTGAGGAAGGCACTTGATGGGATGAGCACTGGGTGTTATACTATATGTTGGCAAATCAAACTTCAATAATATATATATATAAAGCAAAATATATATATACTTATATATATATATATAAAGCAAAAAAAAAAAAAAACCCACCTGGAATTGGTTAGGAGAGAGAAGAGGGAGAGCTAGAGCACAGTGTTGTGACTGGCCTGGGTTGTGAAGAGGAGGAAGGTTTGGTTCTTTGGGACTTGCTAACCTACAAATGGAGAGATGCATTTGTGATGCCTTGGTGGTGGCTGATGTGATTCAGCTGTGTGATAAGTCCATTTTATTCCTTTCTAAAACATTTTATTAAGCAAAAATAAATAAATAACACCCTGCCCTAGATGTGGTGTACCTCATTAATTGCTTTCATCAGTATTACCTGTAAGCCCTGCCATGGCCCCTCCTTCATGATCCCCCACATGCACCCCATTAGCATTTACCTTCATATATCTACCATGACTTCTCTGAATCCATTCTCCATATTTTTTATAGCTTTGCAATTATGAAACAAATTTTGTTTCATAAATTTTGTGCTTATAAAACTTTTAAATACATAAGATATAAGACTCATTTAGCAACCTGCTTTTATTTAACTTTAGTTCAGCACTAATTTATCATATCTGTCTATGTAGCTATACTCCAGATTCAGCACACTTCTCTTTTCATTGTTGTAAGACATTTCATCCAACAAATAAGCATTTGCTTGGACATTTGGGCCATGTTCATTTCTTCACAATGACAAACAGTGCAATAGTGCATATTGTCTTGTACACATAAAGACATGCCATGTTTTTTTCTTCAACTCTTTGGCTTTGAAAATTTCAAACCTGTGGAAAAGTTGAAAGAGCATACAATAATCAACTGCTTCCATTTTACCTAAATTATCCAATTATTTAATTTTACCATGGAAGGTTTCTCTCCTCTCCCTCTGTGTGTGTCCATGTAGGCATGAGCATGCTCATGTGTTTGTGAGTGTGTGTGTGTGTGTGTATTTTCAGTCTGCTATAACAGAACACCATGGACTAGGTGGCTTAGGAACAATAGAAATTTATATCTTTTTGTTCTAAAGGCTGAGAAGTATAATATCTAATTGTCAGCAGATTTTATGTCTGGTGAAAGCCTACTTCATGGTTCATGGACAGCTTTTTGTTGTATCCTCACATAGCAGGAGATATTTCTGGAGTCTCTTTTACAAAGGCACTAATGCCATTCAGGATCTAAGCATTTCCCAAAGGACCCATCTCCTCATACCATCACCTTGGGGATTTGGTTTCAACCTAGGAATTTGAGAGGGGCGGCACACAAATATTCAGTCTATAGCATTTTTGTATATAGATTGATACACACACACATATATGAATATACACACATCTACATACATATATGGGTGTTTTAAAGGTCTTTTTTTTAACTGAGTCTTTTAAAGTTTTAGACCTTCCTCCTAAATATTCCGTCATCTAATCTTCTAAATAACAAGGTCATTCTCTTATGTAACCACAATAAGATGATCACATCTAAGAAAATAAAATAATTCCATAGTATCCTATAAGACCAATCTAGATTAGGAAATATTTTTATTTTGATAAATATTGCCAGAGTCTCTCCAAAGCATCCATACTAATTTATTATTCCCAACAGCTACACATGCAAATTTCAACTCCCCTATACATTCACCAACATTTAGTTATTATCTGACTTTAATTTTGCTAGTCAGATGGATAAAAAGTATCACTTTTACACTTGCATTTTAAAAAAAGAAAAATCACCCACAAAAACATGTAATTCAAGTACAAGATTTTATCTTTAATTGTCAAAGTAGAAATGAGATCTTGGTTTGGCTTCCAGCAAGGGTAATAAGCTCCATGTCTGTGAGCAATTTAGAGTAGGATGCTCATATTTTTCTGCAAGTTTAGTAATAAATATAATGCAACTCAGGTCTTCATTTTATAAATGTAGACCTTTCAGCAAAAAGTCTTATCAGAGGATGTTTTGACACAATTATCTTGGAGATCTGAAATTTTTATTAATAATGAATATCATTTTAAATTCATATAAAATGGATAACTTTAGTATTAAAATAGCCTACAGGATATGAAGCCCTTCCATTGAGAATGGGGAGGATACACTGATACACTTAAAAAAAATTGTTAGCAAAAACTCTTACGTTTGTAATTTGACAACTAATATATGTGATAGACTCATAACCAAATGGGAATGGGATTTTTGCTTACTTTTTTTTATCTCTGAGTAACAAAAACACTGTATTCCTACTACCTACCTGGTGACTGCCACTGTTAGTATTTGGTGACTATAATTCCACTTTATATGTGTGTGTATGTGTGTGCACATAAGCATAAAAAATAACCCTGATTGGTTTTGCTTTAAGGTAACACACTTGATGAGTGTTAATTATGGAATAAGCACTGGTCTAAGTGGATGTACTATTATTACCCCCATTTTCCTGAGAAGGCCATAAGGTTCAAGGTTAGGAAGCAGGTGAGTGGCAGACCTAGAAGGGAGCCCTCTTAACCTGGGCTCAAATTCTCCTTCCTGGCAGGATAGGTTTTATGTGTTACTTTCTCATTTCCTGTTACTAAGTGTGCATCTGCATTGATTTTCTTAACTGATATTTTCATTGGGTAGCATCACCATAACTGATCGATTGTATCTCCTACCACTGTGCACTTTTTTAAATTTATTTTTTTGATTTTACATATAACATTGCAGTCACTGTCCTATGATCTATATCTTTGCTGCATGTCCAGCAATTTCTTTAGGTTATATAGTCTATAATTTGAAATTCTGGATGACATAGTATCACATTTTTAAAAAAAGATTTGATTTATTTATTCATGAGAGACAGAGAGAGATGGGGAGAGGCAGAGACACAGGCAGAGGGAGAAGCAGGCTCCATGCAGGCCTGATGTGGGACTCTATCCCCGGACTCCAGGATCACACCCTTGGTCAAAGGCAGGCACTAAACCACTGAGACACCCAGGGATCCCCAATAGTATCACATTTTGAATGATGATGCAAGCTGTCGTGTCTGTCACACTGCTGTACCCAGACACCATAGGAATGGATTGAAATTGTATGTTTTCCTATGTTCCTACTAATAGAAAAATAGCCCCTGTAATAGACAAAATGCAGTATCTCATGGTCTTAATTTGTACTCTTTTATTATAGTGAAGCAAATAATATTATATATGCCTACTTGTATTTTCTTTTTGTGAATTGCCTTTTTGTACTTTGTTGATACTGTCTTTTAAAAATTGATTTTAAATAGCTCTTTAAATGAAGAATGTAAATTATTTGTTATGTTGGAGTAGATTTTCCCTAGCTAGGCCTTTGTTTTTTCATGTTTTTTTTTTTTTTGATTGTGTGCTTTGCATTTTGTTTATATTGAAATAATCTGAATTTCCCCATGCAACATTGGAGAAATACTCACTTTTACTTCCTTGAAGTATAATAATATTGAAATTGTTTTGCATGTACATCTTTAATTTATCTGGGTTTTATTTTGATGTGCCATACAGATGTGACTTTTTTCCAGATGATTAAGATCTATCACAACAGCATATTGAGATGCCATTTATAAGAATGGTGGGTGTGGTGGCTGGCTCAGAGTTTATAGATAAACAACCTTTCCTCACTTTCTCCCTATCTGTCTCTTGGGTAGTCTTAGGTTGGAGAAGGAAACACAAAGGACAAGACTAATAAATTGAGGATTCACCATTTCATTAATAATAAATATTTATGAAGTTCCTCTGAATGATGTATGAAGATTGTTAGCTTCCATAAAGCTAGTTGGAGATTTTTTAAAAAGATTTTATTTACTTATTCATGAGAGACACAAAGAGAGAGAGGCAGAGACATAGTCAGAGGGAGAAGCAGGCCCCATGCAGGGAGCCCAATGTGGTATTAGATCCCCAGACGGTGGCATCATGTCCTGACCCGGGGGCAGACATTCAATCACCGAGCCACCCAGGAGTCCCATCTAGTTGGGGATTTTGTTTTGTTTTGTTTTGTTTTTTTAAATTAATTTTTATTGGTGTTCAATTTACCAACATACAGAAAAACACCCAGTGCTCATCCCGTCAAGTGTCCGCCTCAGTGCCCATCACCCATTCCCCTCCACCTCCCGCCCTCCTCCCCTTCCACCACCCCTAGTTCGTTTCCCAGAGTTAGGAGTCTTTATGTTCTGTCTCCCTTCCTGATATTTCCCAACATTTCTTTTCCCTTCCTTTATATTCCCTTTCACTATTATTTATATCCCCCAAATGAATGAGAACATACACTGTTTTTCCTTCTCCGATTGACTTACTGCACTCAGCATAATACCCTCCAGTTCCATCCACATTGAAGCAAATGGTGAGTATTTGTCATTTCTAATGGCTGAGTAATATTCCATTGTATACATAAACCACATCTTCTTTATCCATTCATCTTTCGATGGACACCGAGGCTCCTTCCACAGTTTGGCTATTGTGGCCATTGCTGCTATAAACATCGGGGTGCAGGTGTCCCGGCGTTTCATTGCATCTGAATCTTTGGGGTAAATCCCCAACAGTGCAATTGCTGGGTCATAGGGCAGGTCTATTTTTAACTCTTTGAGGAACCTCCACACAGTTTTCCAGAGTGGCTGCACCAGTCCACATTCCCACCAACAGTGTAAGAGGGTTCCCTTCTCTCCGCATCCTCTCCAACAGTTGTTGTTTCCTGCCTTGTTAATTTTCCCCATTCTCACTGGTGTGAGGTGGTATCTCATTGTGGTTTTGATTTGTATTTGCCTGATGGCAAGTGATGCAGAGCATTTTCTCATGTGCTTGTTGGCCATGTCCATGTCTTCCTCTCTGAGATTTCTCTTCATGTCTTTTGCCCATTTCATGATTGGATTGTTTGTTTCTTTGGTGTTGAGTTTAATAAGTTCTTTATAGATTTTGGAAACTAGCCCTTTATCTGATATGTCATTTGCAAATATCTTCTCCCATTCTGTAGGTTGTCTTTTAGTTTTGTTGACTGTATCCTTTGCTGTGCAAAAGCTTCTTATCTTGATGAAGTCCCAATAGTTCATTTTTGCTTTTGTTTCTTTTGCCTTTGTGGATGTATCTTGCAAGAAGTTACTGTGGCCAAGTTCAAAAAGGGTGTTGCCTGTGTTCTCTTCTATGATTTTGATAAGCCTTTTAGGATACACTTTCCCAGCAGGTCATGTCACAAACTAGGTAAATGACAGTGGTCCTTTCTGAATTCTCATGATGACACAGTAGATGGCAATCTTTAGAAAACCCTGGATTAAAAAAAAAAAAAAAAAGAAAACCCTGGATTGGTTACCCTTGCTTTTACCAGTCAACTAACATTACAGCATTCCCTTATCAGGCAAGATTTTCATTGCTTGATGCTACATAGAAAGTAGGTGAGAATCCTGTTGTTCTAGGCATTTTAATTGTGGTAGTTAACAGGATGAATTAAATTTAGTTATAATTACACAAAATATCTGAGGCATATTAAAAAGCAAACCTAAGGTGGTTTTAAATTGCTCCTGTTTCTCTGAGGTAACAAAGCTAACCAGGACTACACTGGCAGATGATTCTGGAATAGATTGCCTCTGCTTGCTGGATGAACTGGTTTTTTTGTGGTATTTGATTCCTTTATTATATCAGAATATACAGTTGGTGAGGTGATGTTGGAATTCTTAAAGGGACAGAAAGTAATTATTGTAAATAATGTAAGAAAAAAAATATTGAATTTACTAGCTGGTATAACATGTGACATCCCTCAGAGTATAGGACCAATAAGAGCTTGTCAGTCTCTAACTCCAGTTAGTAGAGTTCATCAACAGGTTCTTTGTTTTGTGCCCCAGACCAAGGCTTTAAAAGCCTAAAAATTCTCAGAGCATCTCTTCTTCCATTATTTTCACATCTAAATCTTTTTCTTAGATTTACTCATCTCTCAAGGCTTCCACATTTCCCTCACTGTTCATCATTAACTTCCCACTAAAACAAACAAACAAATAAAAAAGCACCAGAAAATAAATAATCCCCCCAAATCTGAACATTATAGATTCTAATTTATCTTAGAACTTTTTGGAAATAATTGGCTGCCTATGTAGAAATTCTTTATATTCATGCTTTATTGCAAATAGTTAATTCTAAAGCCACTACATATATTTTCTACCAGGTAAGCCAAGAGAAATGAAAATGACTATTCTTTAAGAAAAATGAATAACATACTATTAACCCTTCTTTAAAAAATTGTATTTCAAAGATCTAGTAGGTAAACAATCCTTTTCATGTATTTTTTTCTCTACATTTCCTCCTTTGGGCTGGAACTGACCAGACTTTAGGAGCAGGACAAGTTTCCATGTAAAGAGGGCTCAGCTTCAATCTATATGCATCTTTCACACCTGATGGCCTGGTGACTTGAAGTCACATGAAAGGATGGATGAGTGAGTGTATGTGTATGTCCAGACTCTTAGCAAGATGTATTTCATGGAGGGAAGGGACAGGATAGGGTGGATAGAGGATGAGTCTGTGTCAGGTGGTGGTTGACCAGATGTCACAATCACCATAAAGAAAGTTAAAAACCCTGCTTATCTGCAGAACAGAGCTTAGATTGTAAAAGAAGTTAGTGGATGAATGAAAATTGTATCCTCCAGGAACCCAAGAAGATCCAGAATTTGAGAAACAAAGAGGAGGGAGAAGAAGAAAAGAATAGCTGGAGAATATACATCAACCTGTGAGAGAGAGCATTAGCCAAGGATTCTTGGTTTGTATTATTGTTGGTTTGTGGGTATGTAAGTTCTGCACAAAATTGAATGAAAATTCTTAGCTTATCTACCAAAGACGTTGACATTTTTTCCTTCAGTCTACAATGGAAAAACATGCATCTGTGTAGGTCGGAGTGGGGGCAGGGACAGCAGAGACTGACCAGGGGGCTTAAAAATACTGTGTTCATCAGGAAAATCAAAGCTGAATTGTCATTTCCATAGATGATTTAAAGCAGGAATCAGGCTCATAGCCTCATTACCAGTAAGGGAAAATCTCAGGTCTGAGCTTGAGACCTACTGGAACTAATTTTACAGTGTATGAAAGAGAATATGGAAATTACTGTTTTAATATGCACACCGTAGCCTATAACTAATCTTGTTTCTCCTGTGGACAACCTGACTTCGGCAAAATCTTGCCAAGGCCATCTCATTTCCATCTCCCATGAGATTCTGTTTGGGTTTCAAACTATAGATAATGGTTGGATTGTAGGAAAAAATATAAAGTGTGATTTAATGGCTACTTCAAAGATACTTTAAATGCATTTTTCATTAGCACTGTCAAAATGATTTCACACTGTAGTGCCTAACTTGAATGTATTTTATAATAATTCATGCTTTTGGAACCTAGATATGCTTTGCAGTGATGGTTATTTCAGAGAGGATATTGATTTGAATGTGACCATTGACATCATTCCCAATTTTCCTGGATAATTTGGCTGGTCCAGAAACACTGGCTAACTCAGAAGAATACTAGCATATTTAGTCAATATTATGTACCATTGTTACATGATTTTGAAGTTTACTTCAGCTCTTAGAAGCCCTGGGTGAAAACAAGTACCCTTTTTAATCTGTCATCTTTTCAGCAAGTAACTAAAAGTCCATTATTTCTCTAATGAGTAGATCTATATCAAAATATATTGAGGCTGGAGAGTATGTTAGAGATAAGAGAATTTTGCCATTAATATTTACTCTTCAACCTTGAATGCCCATTGAATCACTTAACATTTGCTGGACCCAGACAAGGGTACAAATGGAAGCTAGAAGTCAAGCTGGATACCCTTCCCACCCTCACCCACAGTGCAGAAGGTTTACATGCACTCAGGCTAGCACATCCAACCTTTTTCCACACCCTCTAAAAATATCTGTCCCTTGGCTACCCTTCAAGACTAGGAATATGCATTCTAGTAGCATTTTCATGCTCAAAAGGGTGAATTGAGGAAGGGCTCATATAGGTCATGGAAGTGGACCCAAGGCCAATGGAATTCCAGGTTATTAAGTGCTTGGAGCATGGCTATGAAGCTGGGGAGAGGACATGGACTGTAAGTCCCCTTGGTCCTAGAGCCTCCATTCGACTGGGCAGTGAGGGATGAATGAGGTTCAGAACAAGGCCCTCTATAGTTGGAAGCTTCTCTAGCTCTAAGGTTGGCACTGTGTTGAGCCCTGGAAGATAAGAATAATAGCAGGATGTTGTCTTGCTGGCCATTGGTTTTTAGCCAGCATGCATTTGAATGTCTGTTCTGTGCAGATTGTTAGGCTAGGTGCTGTGGGAGGATACAAAATACAAAGCTATTTTTAATCTAGTTGTGGGAGAGACAAAAACTGAACTGAGAATAATTACAAAACAACTGAATAACAAGGGAAAATGGTTAGCCCCATGATTGTCAAGTGAGGGGATTTGGGGTGAAATGGAGTAAAGTGATGATCGTAGCTGGGGTGGGGAGAGCTCATTTCAGGGCCATAAGGTTATGAGAGATCATGGAGTTCAGGGCTTGCAAACTCCTGCTTCCAGGGCTCTAGTAGATACCATAAATGAGTGATGGGACCTGGTATAAGACAGTGGGGACTAGGGATAGAATGTGGGAGAGTTTGTATGCCTTCTCAAATGTATGCCTTATCAAAAGACATTCGCACTGAAAGTTTAAAAGTTGGATGGTTTGTCCAAATAACATGAGAATCAGAAATCGGACCCTGGATAAACTTCTGGGCTTGTTGATGATGAAATTAAAGTGTTGCCACATTGCTGCAGAATCCTAATTGTTCGCCCACATTTACTTCTAATAAAGTAACTTTAGTGAAGGAGGTTGTTTCACATAAATCGCAAGTGTCAGGGCAAAAACTATGAGGAGAAAATTTTTGAGCATCCCAAAAACATTCCAAATGGTGGGTAAGACAAGTAGAAACAATGAAGAGCCCTTTAATCTTTCATACTGAAAGTATAAAAGATTTCCTATGTTTAGAAAATATGGAGGCATCCCCTAGTGTCCTTTAAATTTCTGTAAAATCCTACCAGTAATTATTGCATGAAGTTTCTTGGGGTGTTGAGCTTATGATGTTTCTCAAACAGATAGCTGGGTTGACTAGAGTGCCCCCAGTTTGTGATGATCTGGAATCTACGAATGTGAGTTTATTTGAAAATACTGTCTTGGCGGATGCAATTAAGTCAATATTTGGTTATACTGGATTAGAGTGAGCCCTTAATCCATTATGACTAGTCTCCTTATGAGTGAAATTAGGACACAGAGACACAGAGGACTGATGGCCAAGTGAAGACAATGGGATAGATGGGAGTTAAGCTGCCACAGACCAAGAAGCATCAAGGGTTGCACGCAACCACTAGAAGTCAGGAGGAGATTTTCTCCTCAGAAGCCTTTGTGAGAGAATAAATTTTTATAGTTCTAAGTCACCCAGTCTATGGTATTTTGTTATAGCAGCCTAGGAAATGAATATAGGCACAGCTTCCTTAACTTCCCCATTATTAAAAATGACACCAATGTCCAGGTCTGTAAGGTTATAATTTTTGTTTCTAAATTTGTCTTGCAGATGCATTCAGTCTTCCAAACCACCATATTGTCTCTTTCTACTTCCGCAGTTAGCACCACATATTATAATAACTAATATATAAATATTGTTTTCTAGAATTAAAGTGACTTTAATTCTTAGAACAAATAATGACAGGTGGTATTATTCTGTCCCCTTAAGTGATAAGGAAACTGAGGTTCAGAGAGTTTAAGTACTTGGTCTAAAGTCACATAGTTGATTAGTCCATTAAAAATCTAGAATTCCAGGGGCACCTGGATGGCTCAGTTGGTTGAGCATCCAATTCTTGATCTTGGCTTGGATCCTAATCTCAGGGTCATGAGTTCAAGGCCTCCATGCCTAGCATGGAGCCTACTTAAAAATAAATACATAAATAAAAATCTAGGATTCCAGAAAGATAGGCCCTTTAGCTTTAAGAAAAAATACTCAACCCGAAATGGTGCACCTGGTTATAGTTATTCTGTCATTGTGCTATCTCCATCATTCCAAAATAAAAACTTTAAGAACTCGTGTGTCTTTGGGGTAAGATGAAAATAGTCCTCAAATGATTTTCTTTTGCTTCCCCTCACCTTAGAGGACTAAGCCTTGTTATTATCACAGCAAAGCAGTGTTGATAGAACAAGAAATGAGAGTAACAATTTCTTTCATATGTTTAATTACAGCCTTGGAAGAGACATCAAATTGGCTTTTGGTGGAAAGATATTTTTTCTTCATAAGTAGGTTACTGGAAATATATATATATATATAAACATAAATATATATATATATAATTAATAGAGATAATCACCAACCCATATACAGATTTTGTTTAGTTGACCTCTTTTGCATACATTTTCCTACTGTGTAACAAGGCAACTAGTTGGGTATTGTTGAGCTAGTTTTACAGCAATGTCAAAAAGTATATCCTTCCAGTATAAGAAACATGTTTGTTTTACTGGAAAGCTGGGTGTTGTTGTTGTTGTTGTTGTTCTAGTGGAGGCTTATGAAAAGGGAAAGCTGGTTAGTGATAAGTTTTCTTACCTTGGGCTAAACAATAAATTAGTTATAACGTCAGAAGGTGCTGTCAGGTGTCTCTCAACCCCCTATGACAGTTACACTAAGATGATCAAATACTTTATTGTCTAAGCCAGAACACATTTGAGAATGAAAAAGGATGCTATTAATAATTACCTAGGGACAACAGGTATAAACTAGGACTGGTCTTAGGCAACTGGAAGACATGATCATCCTGGTCATTGTAATCCATCCTTGGATAAAAAAAAAGTCTAGATGGTTTTTGAAAGCCTATTTCCACAAACAGAGCTTGATGAGTGGGGTTGGAGATTGTTACTACTTATGAATCATTAAATTGTCCCTTGGAAACTAAATATATACCTATTTAAGTAACTTCTCTGGATATCAGTAAAAGCCACATTGAAAGATTACTACCTTAATGTTTTAGTCTTAATCATTCTAGAGTAGGGACACCTGGGTGGTTCAGCAGTTAAGTGCCTGCCTTTAGCTCGGGGCTTGATCCCAGAGTTCTGGGATGGAGTTCCACATCGGGCTCCCTGCATGGAGCCTGCTTCTCCCTCTGCCTGTGTCTCTGCCTCTCTCTCTCTCTCTCTCTCTCTCTCTCTCTCTCTCGCTGTGTCTCTCATGAATAAATAAATAAAATCTTAAAAAAAAAGATTTTGCAGGTTATTGTGAAACAGAAAAACTATAAAATATAATACAGCATCTTTTGAATTCCCCATTGTTTTATTATCAGGTTTTTAAAAAAATCTCAAACTGTTTACTGAACCTCCTCACTTAATTTCTTGCAGCTTCCCTTTTCTTTGTTTCAAAAGCCCTATATTCACCTCTTCTGTTGAGAGAACAGCCATGAATCCTGTCTTCACTTATTTCCAGTTCTCTGTTCCTAGGACATTGCTGCTTCCCTTTTATGGTGAAAAGTAGCACCTCTTGTGTTTGCAAGTATAGAAGCTGGGGAAGGTGACATGGTTGTGATGGTGACGTGGGGGTTGGACAGAAGCAGACAGGACTGACTTGTCATCATAAAGATTCACGACACTCTAAAAAATGTTTTCCCTCTAGCAATTGAAAAACAGAGCTCCCATGGGGATCTTTTACCCATGCAGAAATTAAATTGGAACTTGGTGTAAAAACCTACCAATTAAATCAAATAGGATATAAAAATTGAGCATTCCTGTCCCAGGTAGATGATATTAGTGGATGTTGCCCTCAGAAGAGCCCTGGAGAAAAGGGCTTCTTAAAGGGCTTGTGGATGGGTATACTAAAACCCTTGGAGTTCTGGTTAAAAATGCATCTTCCCAGGTTTCTGCAAGAAGTCAGAGATCAGGATGCCAGCATAGGTCTGGTTCTGGTGAGCACTCATTTCGAGTTTGCAGACTTCTCCTTATGTCCTGACATGGTGGAAGGGGCAAGGGAGCTCTCTGGGGTCTCTTTCATTAAGGCATTAATCTCATTCATGCAGGCTCTATCCTCATGATGTAATCATCTCCCAAAGGCCCTTTTAATACCATCACCATGGGCATTAGGTTTTCAACAGATGAATTTTGGGGGAACACAAACATTCATTCCAATGTTGCGATGAGAAATTATTTGGAAGTTTTCCCAGTATTAGCCAGATTCTGTCATCCATCAGTAACTTGAGGATAACATGAACTGGGACTGTATGTGGGGTGGCTGCTGCCAGCTCTGAGTTATAGGGACCAGAATGCCCCAAGTCCAGACACTCTCCTGGGGCAGCCCTCCTTGCTGCTGAAAACTGGTCTTGCTTAAAGATTTGATGAAAAGAATTTTAACTCATTTATCCCATTACCAGGAAACCCTGATATGGAATCTGAGCCTCCCTGCCTGGCTGGCACCAGGTCTTGCTTGTCCTCATCAGAAAGGGCAAGCTGCAGGGTCCCTGCTCCTGTGTGGGGTTGCTTTGTCTACTCAATGGACTCATCCAAGTCCTGAATCTTCTCTTGGCCAGACAAACCTATTTCCTATTGCTTTTCGAAATTGTGATCATCCTGGTTATCTTAGTCAATAGATACCCATTCACAAGTATTTATTAGGTTCCTACTGTGTACTGTGTTTTTGGCTTCAGAGATAAAAAAGAACAAGAGAAATAAGGCCCCATAGAGCCAGCCTGCCAATCACATCAGTAGGTCCACACTCTTGTCTGCCTGTAGGTCTCAGATCATTTACACCAACATCCAGAATTGTGTCCCCATTTATGTTTTGACTTACATTTTCTTCTGTTTTTGTCTTCTGTAAAGCTGAACAAAAAAACAATGGCTTCTCACAGATGGTTTCAGAAAACATCCCAGAGTATTGGAGATGGCTCTGCCCATCTGAGAAGCTTTATCAGCTCCTTGCTTTGGCTCTTGGGGAAGCTGTCTTTACAAAAGATTGTAGGTGAACTTTAAAACAATTGGCTTACTGTTCAGATGTCCTTGGTCTATCACTTGCAAAGAATTTATTTTGCTTTGGCCTCTGTTCCTTCTTGGCTCCTAAAAAGCAAATTTTTTTTTCCCATGAGCCTTTCTGTGTATTTAAAGTTAAACTGAAAGTTGAATCTCACATTGCTTTCTCAAATCTCAGAAAGAATTTAGAATTTTAGTGCTAAGACATTTTGTTGGCCCCTTTTCAGTAACATAAGTTTTAACCCTCAGGTTTTTTTTTTGTTTGTTTTTTGTTTTTGTTGTTGTTGTTGTTGTTCAATTTTGTATTTGGATGAGATTCATGTGTAGAATTCCAGAACTCTTTAGAGGAAAAAGAGGGGGAGTTTCCTTTAAGTAAAAGGGCAAATATCACATACAGGGGATAGTAATTTGTGTGTATTACTTATCCAAAGCATGATACCTGGATCACTGGTAGACAAGATGTTCTTAGGTGGAATATTGCTGAAGTCTTACTTTATTATAATACATTTAATTAGATTCATTATGGCAAGTGGTATTGGTTTTTCACTTATAATATTTATATTTCCTTTCATAACAAGCTTATTTGAGTAAAAAAAATTTCTAAATAATAAAAAATCATACAGGTGGTATATTAGTGTGGTAAAAAAAATCACAAGATGGATATTACAAATTCTGGAGTTTTGGAGAGAGTAATTAAGTAAATGTCAGGGGCAAGAGTCTCCTAGGATAGCCTGCAACCCTGCAAGGTCAAAGGTGCATACCCTTCCCCCACAAAGAGCTAGAAGCCTGTGGGGGGTGGGTTTTAACTTGAAATAGAACACAAATTATATGAAACAGAACACATATGGTATATGCTAAGCATGCTAAAGAAGCAAGCTATGTGTGTTCAGTTTAGCCACTTTTTGAGTGGCTATTCTGGGAAAGGAAATAACTCCTATTTAAGGAGCTGGGGAGAGGCAGAGTGCCCAGGCAGAGCTTTACAGTGAGAGACTTGGAAGTATTCGAGCCTTCCTTGAGAAGCAGTTTGAGCCAGAGAGCAAGGGGCTAGAGAACTGATCCTGGAGCTTCTAGGGGAGTGGGAATCTCTGGAACTGACCAGAGTGCCTTACCAAGAAGTTGCCTCTTGGTTTTATTACAGAGGACAGTTGCAGTAGGATAATGGTGAGCAAGAACCTCAAACTTAATGAAAGTTTAAAAGTACTTATAAACATTGTTGGGTTTTTTTCTCTAAATATGAAAACATTGAAGTAAACACTAAATGGGGAAAAGAGCCATTTATTTTATTAATATTTGGAACAGAATCTAGAAATGGAAGTAATTTTACTCCTTTGCCCCATCTGGTGTTTTAGCAGCATTGGGTCCAGGAGTGAAAGTCCTTCCAGTCTGTGGTCCCCTCCCTGACTCCCCATCTCTGCCCCTCCTCCACCTTCCCCAGTCACCTCTAATTGAATCCCTTGGTAACCTGATACCAAAGTTTACCTTCCAACCAAAGGCTTCCCCCTCCCTGTGAACTAAAAAGCTGCTCCCTAAAAATAAAAAAATAAAAAATAAATAAATAAAAAATAAATAAAATAAATAAAAAGCTGCTCCCTGGGTGAGGGTTGTCTTCACTATCTGTTGTAGCATGGTGATTTTGTGAGGGAACCCCAGAGAGAGTCCTCATAAAGAGACAAACAAAGCAGAGTAGCCCATGCTACTGACTCAAATCACACATGCTAAAACGTGATTAGGCGGGAAGTAAAAGCTAAGTCACCTGATCCCCCAGTCACTGATAATTTTCATTCTAAAAATCATATCCTTTAAATCTTTCTCTTACTTGCACAGAATTAATAGTTGTACTCAATATTTCTGCTGAGAACAAATGAGGAAACTCAGCTCAGGTCCTTAGCTTGAATCTATTGGTCCTGTGGGTCCCAGTCACCAGAGAACCCCATGTTTCCCCTCTCTTGCCCCCATCTTCTGCTAGAAACATCTCATTTAGAGCAGAGCTCTGAAGAATTCAAGATAAAGTCCCGAATGTTGCAGTGTCGGTACCAGAAGAAGACAATACTTAAAATGATAAGAGGGTGGGACTTGCCCATTTATTTGGGGAAAAACTCAGTGTAAAACTACCACATGGTGTTATCATGGGAAGTGTGCATACCAACACAGACCTGAATGTAGACCCAAGACCCAACCCTTCCAAGCTGAGCAAACTTGGACAAAGATTAAGTAAACCATGTAATCTAATTTTCAGTTTCCTTTTTGGAGAAAGTTCTAACTGGGTTGTGTTGTGGCTTACATGAGAGGCAGTGGAGCTTCCCCTCCTGAGACTGTTCTCTGGACCTCAGCCCCTACTGGAGCATGTCTTTCAATCTCTCTTTTTTGCCTTTAATGTGGAATTTTTTCTCCATATTTGGTTTCTTATTCTTCAAATAACCACAATATAGAACTGAAGAATATTTTAAAATATTGATATTAAAAAATATTGATATTTGTCAAATAAGTTTATCTTATTAATATTTAAAATAATTTTTAACAATTTTTTTTGAAATGTTCCCTGTTAAAAGGAAAAAGCAATGACTTTTAATAAATGTTTCTATGTTTGGGGCTGGTGGTGGGGTTGGCTTTAATCTCTTGTAGGTGAACGGTCTTTATAATGACAAATGTTCTTTATCTTGGTAGAACTTTGGGCTGAGTCTTAAGTGATTTTTCTGGTCTCAGGGCCAAAATCGCAGCTTGCCTCAAGATACTTACATAATCTCTCCTTTCATATCAGTTTCATGGTGGGTAAAATGCAGAAGGATTAGTATTTGCTTGGGATAAGGTAGTACTGGACCATGGGTCAATCCATCCTGCTGGGGTAGAACAGAAGAATGCATGGCAGCATCGTAGATTAAAGGAGACTCAGGGACCCCAGGATCTGTAAGAGCAGAGATCTAATGTAATATGGGACTTTGGACCAAGTTCAAACAGTATACAGTTCCCACAGGTCCTCTCTTTATTGTATGGAATTTGGGCAGCATAAGAGTCATTATGAAATGGTGGTTTCAGGGACACCTGGTATGATTGCAGTCCTCTAGACAATTCATATCTTATTTTTATGTGATTGACCATAATATAAGACCTATAAAAGAGCATTGTGACTTCTCATATTTGTTCCATTCATACCTGCATTTAGTCATTCTTTGACAGCCAACTATATTTGACAGCCAAATATGCAGTGTTCATGGTACCCAAATACATGACTCTCAAGCTTTACCCTTGCTGGACTAAGTAGTGGGAGATTCACAAACAAGCAATTAGGGGGTATGACTAGGGTGTCCCAGGTGTTAGCTCCAAGGGGTCTGGCTTGACTCTGAGGGGGTAGAGGGGGGAAAAGATTCCTTCAGGGGAGGTGATATCTTTGGTGAACCTGAAGGGTAAGGCACAGGCAGTGTGGCTTCTAGCTCCAGCTCTGAACTGGCACCAACCTTGCCTTTTTTGCTGACTCATAGTCAGTTTGCTCATCTCTGACATAAGAAGAGAGCACCCACCTTTTCTGCCTCCGGAGGTGACATGAGATAGCAGTGGGGCCGCTTGTAAGAACACTCACATGTCTGAGGGTTCTTTCTTGAGCCTCGGCAGCGTGTGTTTGCAAAATGATGGCTCTGCCATTGCCTGTATTGAATGTGTGGCTGTGAACCTCACATTTGTCTTCATTAGACCAGGATACCTAAGTCCTCTTGGTCATGATCCTGACCTTTTTTTCCCTGACAAGAGTCTGTCATTAGTCTGATTGAATAAAGCCCTGTCTTTTGCTAATGGTATGGTTTCGTGGAGGCTACTTAACTTTTCTGATCCCATGTTTCTTTTTCTTTTCTTTTTTTTTTTTTTTAGTTTCAGAGGTAGAATTCAGTGATGCATCAGTTGCATGTAACATCCAGTGCTCATTATATCAAGTGCCCTTCTTAATGCCCACCACTCAGTTACCCCATCCCCCCACCCATCTCACATCCAACAACCCTCAGTTTGTTTCTTAGAGTTCAGCATCTCTTATGGTTTGCCTCCCACTCAATTTTCATCTTATTTTATTTTCCTTCCATTCCTGAGTGCTCATCTGTTTTGTTTCTTAAATTACACATATGAGTGATATCATGGTATTTGTCTTTCTCTGACTTATTTTACTTAGAATGATATCCTCTAGTTCCATACATATTATTGCAAATGGCAAGATTTCATTATTTTGGATGGCTGAGTAATATTCCATTGCGTGTGTATATGTGTGTGTGCATATATGTGTGTGTATGCACATCTTCTTCATCCATTCATCTGTTGAGGGACATTTGGTGAGTGCCAGGTTTCTTATCTGTAAAACAAAAGTGACAGTACAAACCTTGTAGGGTAGTTTCGAGAGAGAAAGGAGACAGTCACCATGTGGGAGCTATTTTATACAAACTATTTGAATAGTCATCAATATTGGGAAGGATGTGTAACTCAGAAAGGGTCACAAAGAATCCGGATAAGTCTCCTGCTTGACCACTTTTTGTGGTGGTTCCTGCTGTGGTTGAAGTCATGGTACTTACAGAGCTCACTGGATGGTTGGGAGATTATAACCTACCTTGTCACCCGTACCTGTAGTTGGGTAGGGGAGTTGAGATATTCTCTGGGTATATTCTTAATTCTTAATTCTTAATTACTATCACATACTCAAAAAATACTGCTATACTATTCAGGTGTTTAAGAGGAAGGAAATCCTGTCACATGCAACATTTTGAAGGAACCTTAAGGACATTATGTGAGTAAAATAACCCAGCCACAGAAAGACAGATACTGTGTGATTCTACTTATATGAGATATCTAAAGTAGTCACATTCATAGAGACAGAAAATAGAATGGTGGTCCTTAGGAGCCAGAGCGGGGAGTAAGGGGGAGTTGTTTAATGTGTAAGCAGGAGGAAGAGTTCTGATAATTATATAATAATGTGAATGTACCTAACACTTAAAAATGATGAAGATGGTAAACTATATGTATATTTTGCCACAATTTTAAAAAAGTATTTTAAGAGCTTATTAAGCACATGCCAAGTTTCAGACATTATAGCTGACACAAGGGGAGACAATGTGAGTAAAAACAAACATGGCCCCCGTCTCCCATTATGGAGCTTAGGGACTGGTAGGAGAGACGTGTGTGAAATGCAGAATGACTTTAATGGACAGAATTGCAACTAGAACCTGTGCTACAGTTAGTATCATGAGAGCTTCCAGTCGGGGAACCTAACCTCATTAGGGAGGCCAGACCAAGAGCCAAGGCAAATGGGACCAAAGAAAACCGTTCCAGGAATATGCAGAGCATGAGCAAAGGCAGCGAGAAGGGAGGACATACAAGAAGGCCTGTGTGCCAGAAGGCAGAAGGTAGAAGAAGCACATATGAAAAGAGGCTGGTGAAGACCCAGGGGCCAGACCACACAAGCATGGTCGCCATAGTGAGAAGGTTTGTCTGTCTTCCTGAGTAGACTGGGAAGGTAACTGTTGAGGATTTTGTTTTTTTTTGTTTTTTTTATTTTTATTTTTATTTTTATTTATTTATTTATTTATTTATTTATTTTTTTATTTATTCATGATAGTCAGAGAGAGAGAGAGAGAGGCAGAGACACAGGCAGAGGGAGAAGCAGGCTCCGTGCACCGGGAGCCCGACGTGGGACTCGATCCCGGGTCTCCAGGATCGCGCCCTGGGCCAAAAGCAGGCGCCAAACCCCTGCGCCACCCAGGGATCCCCTGTTCAGGATTTTGAATGAGGGTGAAGAGATAGACAAAAAGCAGATTTCTATTCTGAAAAGGTCAATCTAAAGGAACATTTTTTTTTCTTCCAAGGAAAAATCTTATCAAACACTAACAGTTGTATCTCAACTATCCATGTGGAAAAATTGAACAAGTCTCTAAGTATTTCTCAGGGCCCTTGTGATAGGCCCACCCTGATGTTTACAGGATTCAGGCAAGAGTCTACAAAGGGACCCACATCCCGTAAGTCCAAATAGCTATGGGTTATAATCAAACTAACAAACTACTATTAATATGTTCTATCCTCTTACCAATTTGTGTTCTTTTGACAAATATTGAGACAACTTTTTTGCAATAGCTTTGTTAAAATATACATATTGTACAGTTCACCCATTCAAAGTTACAACTTATCTTGAATCATTTTAGTTCTGAGGTAATTTCTCATTAATTTCAGTTTGAAGAAACTTAACCCTGCTGGAGGCATTTCAACCAGAATTGTTACAGAATTCTTTTTTAAAAAATATTTATTTATTCATTCATGAGAGACAGAGAGAGAGAGAGAGAGAGAGAGAGAGAGAGAGAGAGAAAAGCAGAGACACAGGCAGAGGGAGAAGCAGGCTCCCTGCAGGAGCCTGACATGGGACTTGATCCCGGATTCTGGGATCACGACCTGAGCCGAAGGCAGATGCCCAACTGCTGAGCCACTCAGGTGTGTCCCTGTTACAAAATTCTTAAAGCAATACTGAGAGTTGAAAATGGACCACAAGTATAACAAGTGGTTGTGAATTGGGAGGAGCTCCTGAACTACAAATTGAAGTAGGAAGAGGAGCAAGAATACAAACATAGTAATAGGATCTTATACAATAAATTATCTTTTTTTTATTCAGCTATAATTGAGATTATATTAGTTTTAGGTACAATAAATTATCACAGAAAATGTTACAAAAATATTTTAATTTCATCATATAAATCTTTCATTTGCACTATAATTATCATTATCTTTTCAAGCAATATCTCCGTCTGATATTAAAGTGAAGTCTTGGCATCATATTTCACATGTTATGTCTGGACATCTCTACAGATTTCAGAGCAGTAGGAATGGTTTTATACTGTAAACTGCTCATGAGGTGCTATGTGCAAATTGGAATAGGAGGAAAAGCAAGAATACAGACAATTGGCACAACTGAGGATGGTGATTGTTCAGGGATCACTTGTATTTGTGTATCTGAAAGGCAGGAATTGACAGGTGAATCAGACTTTTATCCTACTGTTCAAATGCTCTCTGAGCTCTGCTGCAGCCTCCATCCCCACCACTGCTGTACTGGCAGTGGTGAAACCCTCAAATGTTTGGTGCTTTCAGACACAGTTGCCAATTATCAGAAGGAACTTAGGGCAAGGGATGTTGGGGGAGCAGTTTCCTTGGGCCAAAATGGTGTTAGCTACAAGAGTTGGTGGTTGGAATTACTCTAAGGGACAGAGACATTAATTTACCCCTAATAAAGCCTGTGTGTGTGTGTGTGTGCGCGCGCGCGCGCACGCGCCCATGTGTATATGAGAGAGAGAGAGAGAGAGAGAGAGAGAGAGAGAGGAAGAAAGTGGGAGATACCTCAGGCCTTCTAAAGCATAGGTACAAGATAAGGACCTCTCCGCCCGGGGTCTAGGATACTACTACTGGTAGACCCTTCCCAAGTTCACCCAGTCAACCTATTCATCATAATAACAACATTGCCAAGAGGTCCTTTATTTCCCAGTGTACTCCTTTCAAAGACCACTGACTGTATTTTCCTCTTCTTTTGTCTCACTAGGAACTGGTGAAAGTGGCAAAAGCACCTTTATCAAGCAAATGAGAATCATCCATGGGTCTGGTTACAGCGATGAAGATAGAAAGGGGTTCACGAAGCTGGTTTACCAGAACATATTTACCGCCATGCAAGCCATGATCAGAGCCATGGATACCCTGAGGATACAGTATGTGTGTGAACAGAATAAGGTAAAGCACCACAGGGGTGTTGGCCCTACTTGTGGATGCATGTTTTCCTTCTCTAGGTAGCATATGTCTTTGGACAGAAAGATTTACAGTGTTTTGGTCAGAGGCCAAAGAAGCTCTGGAGCTCAAACCCCAGAGGAGTGTGATAAAATTAGCTCTGTAGTCTGTCTTCTGCATGAGTTCCATCATGAGGATATTGTGGTATTCTCTAGTGCCCTGGAATTCAGAAACTCAGGCATTTGGATTGCTTTTTTTAGGTGCTAAGGAAAGGAGGACTTATACGTTGACTCTTACAGCTAAGATACCCCATTAATTTCCCCATTGGCACAGTTGAGATCTTGGGCTTTTCTGAAATTCCCAGTCTTAGGAAAGTGTCGTAAATGCCCTGTAGATCACTCAGAACAATTGGTGGGTTTCTTTCTTTCTTTTGAAGCTAAGTGATGGTTTAGGAGAGTAATGCTTATGTCCCAACTACTGTTGCACTCTCGTAAAGTACTAGTATAAAGCTGGCATTTCCTTTCCTATCACCATTGGTTATTTAAAATACATTTATGTTTTGGGGGTACCTGGGTGGCTCAGTTAAGTGTCTGCCTTTGCCTCAGGTCATGATTCCCGGGGCCTGGGATTGAGTCCCGTGTGGGGCTCCCTTCTCAGCGGGGAGTCTGCTTCTCCCTCTTCCTCTGGCCTCTACCCAACCTCATGCACTTACTCTCTCTTTCTATGTATATATCAATAAATAAAATTTAAAAATACAATTATGTTTCAAAACATTGGAAAATAATGAAAATAATAATGTGGGAGGAGGCGGCAAATAAAATTTTATACAGTATATTGGAAGGCAAATCCATTGCAAAATAACTATGTCTGAGTTCATTAAGAATCTATATCAGAAATAGTTTATTTAAAACAACTGATACCAAGATATAACATGACACCATGATAAAGAGGAAAATTCTGTCTCAGAGAAGTCTCTTGTGGGTCTACTAAAAATAATTTAGCTGCTAAAATGCCATCATTGCATGGGTTTTAGTGTGGACCCCCAAGGACAACTTTATCATGAACTTGTAGCACTTATATTCATGTATATTTTTAGAAATGATCTACAAAGAGTTTCAAAGCAGTCATTCTACATTTTTTATTATTCAGTGACTAAATTACATAAGAACATAGCATGTGCCCAGTTTTTGACTTATCTTTCCATTGTGTCTACAACCTCATGTTTTTACTATCATTTCCTTACACTTTTGTAGAAATGAAGGCATGTATCTTACTTCAACCTTCAAGAACGTTATGCTGAAAAGTATGTGTATGTGGGGGCAGGGTGGGGTGGAGAATTAGCCTTTAGTGTATCTGGTGCCAAGCAATGTAAGAGGTGCATACTGAGCTACTGGGAGAGTCTAGAAGGGACTGTGATGGTTCCATGATACCTTGGTTTTGATACATATATTGTATCTGATTGAAAGTGTACAATTCTGGGGCACTTGGGTGGCTCAGTTGGTTGAGCTGCCCACTCTTGGTTTCCACTTGTGCTCTTTCTTTCTCTCAAATAAATAAATCTTTTAAAAAAGTATATAATTCAGCACCTGGGTGACTCAGTTAAGTGACTGCCTTTGGCTCAGTCACGATCCTAGGGTCTTGGGATCGAGTCCTGCATCAGGCTCCCTTCTCCATGGAAAGCCTGTTTCTCCCTTTCCTTCTGCCTGCTACTCCCCCTGCTTGTGCTCTCTCTTTCTCTTTATCTGTCAATTAAATAAATAAGATCTCAGGAAAAAAAGTATAGAGGACCTGGGTGGCTCAGTGGTTGAGCATTTGCCTTTGGTTCAGGTTGTGATCCCAGGGTCCTGGGATCGAGTCCCACATTGGGCTCCCCACAGGGAGCCTGCTTCTCCTTCTGCCTATGTCTCTGCCTCTCTCTGTCTCTGTGTCTTTCATGAATAAATAAATAAAATCTTTTTTTTAAAAGCGTATAATTCTTTTTTAATCATATGGTTGACCCTTGAACAACACTGGTCTGTTTACCAGGTTCATTTACAAACAGATTTTTTTAATAGAAAGTGTATAGTAATGTAAATGTATTTTCCTTATGGTTTTAACATTTTAAAAAACATTTTCTTTAGCTCCTTTATTGTAAGAATACAGTATATACTATTCTTACTATATATCTACAGTATAGATGTACAAAATATGTGTTAATAGACTATCTTGGCAGTTTTTGAGGAGACAAAAGTTATACAGATTTTTGACTGCACAGGGATAGGCCCCTCAACCCTTGCATTGTTCAAGGGTCTGCTGTATAAAGTATTCTAAAAATTAGATCATCTGTGGAAATTTCAGATTTTTTCAGAAAAGAGGTATGTCAGGAACGTCTTTACAGAGATTTTAGTTAATCTATTTTCTTACATTCTAAAAGGCATTTTGTTTCCCATTCATAGAGGGGTGTTGGGAAAAAGCCTGGAACTTAGGGGATAGACTTGCAAACATCCACTGGGAGGAAGAAGCTCAAATGTACATCAGTTCCACTTATCTTGGCAACAGTTGTTTGAAAAACCCAATCAGATTGAATAATTGGGGTCTCGGGGTTTCTGTTTCATTTTGTTTTCCATCAAGGTCTTCTAGAGGTACTCTGAGTTTATGTTTTAAACAAAAACATTTTTATAGGGTTTGGCATTCCACCACTTTCTCCTTTTCTCTTGGCCTTAATTCTTCTTCAAAGAATTAAGTGGTCTCCACTTGACCACTAATCTGCATTAGTTTCCTAGGGCTGCTGTAACAAAGTACCTCAAACAGAATGGCTTAAATTGAAAATACATTCTTTTCCTAGTTCTAGAAGCTAGAAGGCTGAAGTCAAGGTTGATTGGTTCCAATTACTGTTTCATGCTTCTCTCCTAGCTTCTGGTGGTGCTGGATATCCTTGGAACCCTTTGTCTTATAAACATGTCACTCCAGTCCTTGCTGTCCTCACAGAGAGATCTCTCCTGTATGACTCTATTCTCATGGTATTCCCCTCTTTGCATCCAAACTTCCCTCTTCCTATAAGTACACCAGTAATTGGATTAGAGCCCACCCTCATCCCAAGGATGACCTCATCAGAACTTGATTATACCTACAAAGACCCTATTTTCAAATAAAGTTACTTTTTGAGGTATGAGGCTTGCGTGAATTTTAGGGGGGCATTATTCAACCAGTACAGTCTGCCCTCTGTCTCTCCAAGTCATGTTAATTCTACATACAAAATATATTTGTCCCATTCCAGCAGGAACTCTGTTTCAAATCTAATCCAAAATCTCAACTCAAAAGATTCCAAATCTCATCATTTAAATCATCTAAATCAGGTAAGAGTTTGGATATGGTCTGTGCTGAGGTTACATACCTCCAGTCTCCTCCTCATTTGCTGTATCTGGCTCCCTTCTCAATGCCTTCTTTCTTTTTATTCCAAGTACCTACATTTATGCTTCATAAACTTCCTCTTATCCCTCAAAAAAAATGCCTGGGATGAACCACAGGCTTACGGAGAGGCACAAGAGTGAGTAAAAAGAACACTGGATTAGTTCCCAAAAATCTGGGCTCTGTTCATGGCTCCCCTGTGGGTCTTGGGCAAGACTCAGCAATCTTTTTCTGTAAAGGGCCAGAGAATAAACATTTCTGGCTTTTGGGGCCATATAATCTCTTTTCTGCCCTGATGTCATGGTGCAAAAAAATCTCCCATAGGAGAGGTATCAATGAATGAGTGGGCTTACTTGGAAACTGTTTGCAAAATGTAAATGCTGTTCTTAACTCACGAGCCATACAAAAACAGGCCTCGAGTGGATTTCATCCACAGGCTGTGGTTGCCCACCCTAGTCCTCTGGGAAGCCATGTAACCTCCCTGGTCTTACATTTCCCCAAATGTTAAATGCAGACAACACATGCTCTGTCTACTTCCTAAGCCAACATGAGCAAAAGAGAGTGCTGTACAAATGAAATGGCACTCAAGAAACATAAGATTACTGGGGCAAGTTCAAAAACCAAAAATGGACTCATTGTTGCTTTTATTACTTGTTTAGGTGATTGTCATCCATTCCTTCTCCATTGTTTGTAGAATAATTTTTTCTATGGGCTAGTCCTGATTCCAAATGTGAAACAGTAACAAAGTGCCATGCTTAGATCATAAGATAATAAAATGATTAGTCTTCATGTATTAAATAATGAGTTTAGGAAGCATGATACAGGTATTCTTTACCAAGAACACGTGTATTGCGTGATGCATATTGCATTGCTTAAAACAAATGGTTAGGAGAGAGGAATAGAACCTGAAATAGCTTTTTGTTTCACAGACATGCAATCCTTTTGTTGCTTATTATTGACCATTCAATTCCATTATCCTGTTTTTTTCAGAGGTGGGAACACTTTCTTCAAAGTATGCAGAAGAGCATTAAGTGATTTGGGGGAGTATTTATGTATGTATGTATTTAAAGTAGGCTCCATGCTCAGTGTGGGGCTGGAATTTATGAACCTGAGATCAATAGTTGGATGCTTTACCCCCTAAACCACCCAGGTACCCCTAGAGGGTCTTATTTAAATGTTAGTGATTTTATTGCTTAGCCAGGTTGTTAAAAAAAACCTTTGCCTATTACTTGATAGGCTGCTTATGAAAGGAAATTTATCAGGAATTTAGTTCAGCAATTTGGTTTGTAACCCACACTTTTTTTCAATTAAGATCTATAGCCTGAGGGCAGCCCCGGTGGCTCAGCGGTTTAGCGCGGCCTTCAGTCCAGGATGTGAATTGAGACCCAGGATTGAGTCCCAGGTCGGGCTCCTTGCATGGAGCCTGCTTCTCCTTCTGCCTCTCTTTCTCTGTGTGTCTCTCATGAATAAATAAATAAAATATTTTTTTTAAAAAAAAGATCTATAGCCTGAAATATTATTTTTGTATACCTTGCCTATTTTTTTTTTAAAAGAAATGATTCATATATGTTTGCTCACTGTGTTGATAAGCCTTAATTTTTGTGAATGTCTCTCAAGAGTGTCGTATGGGCACATAGTAGAAATTTATGACTTCTTGAATAAATATTACAAAGGCAATCACTCAGTGGCAGGGCTCCTAAATTGGAGTCAGCTTATAACTCATGTTTACTAGTGATGATTTCACTGAAGCCTGAAGAGCTTCTTTTTTTTTTTTTTTTTTTTTTTTTTTTTGCGATTTGTAGTGTGTCCAATTTGGGAAATTATCATTCTAGGCCTGGCCTGCAGTAAAGGAAATATTTTTTTTATCCTTTTAAAGGTTCTGCAGAATCTGTGTGGATAATGTAAATTAAGCATTTCCCAAGGGCAAAGGACAGCTCTGCCTGACTTCTCAAAAGCCTTTTCGTTCTATAGTCAATGATCCCTGGAAAATGAATGTCTACAGGCTTTTCAGTATCAGACCCCAGCTTCTTCCCTGCCCTCTTGTATATGAAAGCTCTTACTACACTGGGGTCACCTCATATTTGCATGTAATTATGCACAGCTAATTGCAAGGGCTCATCACACAAACATTTTTAAAAAGTAGAGTTAATAATTAAGCAATAAGAGGACTGTTTTGCCTGCCATTCCACTCCAAGTACCTAATTTATGATTCAGTGTTTCTAAATGTGTGAGCTCTGAAATTCCCTTCCAAAAGCTTCTTATTCTTCCATTGGTTGCTTTTGCTGAATTCCAAGGCATAATTGAGAGGATGGGCTTGGGCCATCCTGCCAAGAGGGAATTACAGAGTTAGGGGTGGCCTGTTGAATTGACTCAAGGGACCTCTGCTAGTTCTGCAGGTCCTGCATGTGGGTAATGGGATGCCTTTGTCATCAGTTCCTGCAGTGTCTTGAGTTTTGGCACCCACATCCCCCGCTCCTGCTAGGTTTATCACACAAAGGACATTGGAAACCATCATCCTCAGTCTTGGCTGCACATTGGAATCACCTGGGGAGTTTTGCTGCTGCCACCCAAGGTACCACCCCAGAGAGTCAAGGCTAAATATTCTTGGAATGCAGCCTGAGTTTTTAGATCAACTTTTAGAAGCTTCTCCCAGTGCTTCTGATTAGGCAGATTGAGAACCACTGATAAAAGTATCTTACCATTATTTGGAGGTGTGAACACCTCTGAATTCTACTGTCACCCTTTCCATAATGGGGAGGTAGACTGCTGGTAATCTTTTCCATGTGATGACCCAATTAATTTCCACCCAAGGGTAAACTGAATGGCTGTCCTTGAAGATGTTTGTTTTGTTCAGCTGTGTTGGCTTCCTTGTTGACTTTTGTGGTGGGAGCATCTCCAGGTGACATAAGTTATTTCAGGGCAGGTTCTGTGTTTCCTTTGAGCTTTATGGGGGCCTAGCACAGCCTCATGCCAAGAGCTTCCAGGGATTGGGTGGGGGTCAGAGGAGAAGGAGCTTCATTTTAATCTCTGGAGGTCATGGCAATGGTGCTTTCTATCCTCTCTTTCCTACTATTGTTTACACAGAAATTATCATTTCTTTTAAAATCAGTAAAGAATCAGGGATCCCTGGGTGGGGCAGCGGTTTGCCTGTGGCTCAGGGCGTGATCCTGGAGACCCGGGATCGAATCCCACGTTGGGCTCCCGGTACATGGAGCCTGCTTCTCCCTCTGCCTATGTCTCTGCCCTTCTTTCTCTCTCTCTCTCTCTGTGTGACTATCATAAATAAATAAAAAAATATCAGTAAAGAATCAGGGATGCAGGTTAGGTTGATAATCCACCCAAAGTATAGATGCTATCTGTAAGAAAAATTCCTTACAATGTTGTTAAGTGGAGGAAATTACACTAGGAAATTAAATCGTTAAATATTTTTACTCATCATTAATAGATACTTTTATGTATTGAGATGGCAATTCACTAGGTATACAACTTAAACATCAAATATCCAACTTCACATTAAAGCCCTAAAGTCTAGTATTTATGGGGCAGGATCACAGGACATTACTTTTTTTTTTTTTTTTTTAACACCAAAAGGAGCTTTGATAATGTTTCATATCTGTGTGTATAACTCTTCCAGCTTCACTTCATTCTCAGAAGGCAAGGGCCTGAATTTCCAGATAGGTCTATTAAAGACTCACATGAGGAAATCAGGCACAGTTAAGTGGAAATGGTCAACTTAGTGCCACTTTTTATATAAAAGTTTCTCAGGGCTTAAAGTATTTTAAGAACCTCTTATTTTCTAATTTTTAAAACATCTGTTTAAATATATTTTTCAGTCCCGCTTCCTTATTCAGTTTGAAAAGTCAGCTTTTGCATGAGCTTCTGGGAACAGGGAGGCCAATGTTCAGACTTTGGCGATAGCCCAGGGTTGCTGTTTCTTTGGCAAATGTTAAATTCAGCCTCTTTCTTTTTGTGTCCCATTGGATATTAAAAATTGCATGGTACATTTTCCTCCTTACCAAGAACTTGGAGTTCTAGATAGTGTCACAACAACAATAAGTAATTCTCCACCAAAATTCTGGGCTGGAATTTTTCCATTTGTGCCAATGGTTCTCTGATTAATCAGTGTTGACTTTATTGTGAAAATTGCTGTACCTGGAGCTTGAAATGTAAGAGTTTGGAAAACAGGAAAGAATAAGATGGAGCAAGAACTGGGTTTCTCCTTCACCACCATTACAGGTAAAGCTAACCCTACTATCCGTTCCATTTGGCTTGGAAGTTGAGGAAGGTTTGGGGCCAATGAAGAGTAATGAGATTGATTTGACCATTGAAATACTCATTTCTTCCCCCACCTCAAGGCTAGATATGAACCTACCACATCCAAGGAAATACTTTAAAAAATCTGGTGAAAAGGGGGAAATCTCACAAAGTTGCAAAGAATCCAGAGACTAATGTGACCATCAGTCTATTTGAACATATATCCATTTACCCAACATGTGAAATATTTGCCTTGAGTTTTGAATTGCATCCAACTTTGTTATCCTAAAATACAAAGGCCCTTGGTGATGCTAAATCTTGTTAGATCTAAAGTCCTTCACAACTTCTCTTGGTAGAGCTACATCTCATTTTCTGATGGTATAGAGGTGACGGTGTGATGACCCTGCACTCTTCTCAGACCTACCTTCTCTGAACTGAACAGTTAGTTACATCACTGATGCTGATGAAGAAATGCCATAAATACGTGACAAACATAAATTATCCCCTGGGTTTATATTGGAGTCCTGCCAAGGGAGACATGTGTTCTTCTGGATTCTTGAATTTATTAGGCATAGATTTTCTTTTTAACTGATTATTAAGCTCTGCAATATTACCCTAGGCAAAACATTCTAGAAAGCATCATTTCTGTATTAAAAGCTTTTATTGAGGGTGGGGGAAACTCAAATAGGATACAATAATGAATCCAACAGAAACGTATTATTAATAGGTTGTGTTTGTGTGCATGCAGGTACATAGGTGTGTTTACAAACAAACATAATTTTAGAGTAAAAACCATGTTTGTTATAAGCCAGAACAGTTGGCTTTTTTTTTTTTTTCCATTGACATTTTCTTTTGGAAGCTCAGATATTTTCAGGGAGCTTTGAGACATTGCATGTCATGTACTTCATCTTAATTACTAACACAAAACTCTGTTGGGTTTAATTAAAAAATGATCTAAAGTAGTCTAAAGTAGTTTCACATCATTGCTATTACTTTGTATTTTGCCTAAATCAAATCTTAAAATAAAGATATACGTGTATTTAACTTGGCCATTTACAGTATCTGGTTAGGAAATTGTTTGCTTTTGTATGTGAGCGTATGATTTACAAAGGTTAGAAAGAGGAGTTTTTAGAAATCTAGAAAAACCAACTTCTAATTTTTTAATCACTTAAGTAATTTGTGGTTAGTCGCAAAATGGTTGAAGATGATCAGAATGATGTTGATTATATTTTGGGTGCCTCTGTATTCCCTCCCTTTCTTTTATATTGAGAGTAAGGGAAGTGGTTGGATGATGGCACATGTGGGAGACCATTGTGGTTGAGTAGTGGCCATCCTCTCCGTAGGGCCCTGAACTCCTGTCCCCTCCCATTGTATCTCTGCTTTGTGTTTTTCATGGATTTCTTCCTGTTGAGTTGTGTGGAGGCTTCACTTTAGGGTTTATCATCATTGTGGTCATCATGATTTTAATCAGTTGTTGTGTAGAGCCCTAACAATGTTAATAATTACCTCAAACAAGAAAGTCTTCTTTCCAAGGTCAAGTTAGCTCCTGACATACTGGAATTAGACAATAGCTGACATAAATTTGAATTCCTACCCTCCCTGTCATTTACATCCTTCATAGCCTTGGGCAGATCACCAGAGCTCTTAATGTTTTTCTTTCTTTAGCTGAGAGCAAGGTTGGCTCCTGATGATAATAGAAAATGTAAAGAGGTGGGTAATCTACCTTCAAAAGCAAAAAATCAAAAACAAACAAAAGCAAAAAATCGTATTCTGCAGTGTCTTAAATACATTACTTTTTTTCACCAAAATTAAAAAGAAGTTATTACTTTATTAACTTCCTAGTTAATAAGACTACATCAAAGTACAATCATTTTTATTGAGGTGTAGTTAACATACAGTGTTATATTAGTTTCAGGTATATAATGTTTCAACAATTCTATACATTACTCAGTGTTCATCTAGTGTACTCTTAATCCCCTTTATCAATTTCACCCATCCCCCCACCTACCTCCCTCTGGCAACTACCATTTCTCTGTGTTTGAGTCTGTTTTCCTGTTTTTTAAAAAACTTTTTTTTTAAAGATTTTATTTATTTATTCATGAGTTACACAGAGCAGGGGAGTGCAGAGACACAGGCAGAGGGAGAAGCAGGCTCCATTCAGGGAGCCCAAAGTGGGACTTGATCCCAAGTCTCCAGGATCATGCCCTGGGCTGCAGGCAGTGCTAACCCACTGCGCCACCAGAGCTGCCCAGTTTTTAAAGATTTTTTCCTTAAATTCCACATAAAAGAAAAGTCATAAGGTATCTGTCTTTTGCTGAATGACTTATTTCACTTAGCATTATACCTTCTAGGTATCATCATGGTTTCAATGTGCATTTCCCTGGTGTTTGGTGATGTTGAGCATCTTTTTCGGTGTCTGTTGGCCATCTATATATCTTCTTTAGGAAAATGTCTATTCATGTCCTCTGCCCATCTTTAATAGAATTATTTGGGAATTCTTTGGTGTTGAGTTGTATAATTTCTTTATATATTTCGGATGTCAACCGTTTATCAGATACATCATTTAAGAATATCTTCTCCCATTCAGTAAGTTGCTTTTCTGTATTGTTAGTGATTCCTTTGCTGTGTGGGAGCTTTTTATTTTAATATAGTTCCAGTAGTTTAATTTTTTCTTTCTTCTAAATCCCTTCTTTGATAGGGATTTTTTTCTTCTTCTGGTTCAATTTTGCATTTGTTTGCCTTGCCAGAGAAGACATATCTAGAAAAATGTGATGGCTGATGTCAAAGAGATTACTGCCTATATTTTTTTCTAGGATTTTTATGATTTTAGGTCTCACATTTAGGCTTTGAAACCATTTTGAGTTTATTTTTGTGTATGGCATTGTGTATGGCTCAATTTCTTTTTTTTTACATTAGGAGTTCAGTTTCCCCAGCACCATGTGTTGAAAAGATCATCTTTTCCTGAAGTGTACATTTTTGGATTCCTTGTCATAGATAAATTGACCAAATAAACATGGGTTTATTTCTGGGGTCTCTATTTTGTTCACTTGATCTATGTGTCTACTTTGGTGTTAGTAACATACTGTTTTGATTACTATGGCTTTGTAGTATATTTTGAAATCTAGGATTGGGACAACCTCCAGCTTTGTTCTTTTTCAAGATTGCTTTGGCTTTTTGAGGTCTTTTGTGATTCCATACAAATTGTAGGATTATTTGTTCTAGTTCAGAGGAAAATGTTGGTATTTTGCTAGGGATTACATTAAATCTGTAGATTGCTTTGGTTAGTATGGACATTTCAGCAGTATGGGCTCTTCCAATCCATGAGCATGGGATGTCTTTCCATTTGGTTTACATTATCTTCAATTTCTTTCATCAGTGTTTCATAGTTTTCAGAGTACAGGTCTTTCGCCCCCTTGGTTAAGTTTATTCCTAGGTATTTTTTTTTCTTTTTGGTGTAGTTATAAATAGGATTGTTTTCCTACCTTTTCTTTCTGCTACTTCATTATTATCGTTTAGAAATGCAATTGATTTCTGTATATTCATTTTGTGTCCTGTAGCTATACTGAATTCATTTATCAGTGCTAGTAGTATTTTGGTGGAGCTATTGGGTTTTCTATACATATTAGTATGTCATCTGCAAATACTGCTTTCTTACCAGTTTGGATGCATTTTATTTTTTGTCTGATTGCTATGGTTAGGATTTCTTAGTAATCCATTGACTAAAAGTGGTAAGAGTAGACATTCTTGTCCTGTTGCTAATCTTAGGGGAAAAGCTCTCAGTTTTTTGTCATTAAGTATGATGTTAGTTGTAGATTTTTCATATATGGCCATATATTATATTGAGGTATGGTCCTTTGAATCCAACTTCTTTGAGAGTTTTTATCTTGAATGGATGTTGTACTTTGTCAAATGCTTATTTTTTCCTGATTCAGTTTTGGAAGGTTAGCTGTTTTTAGAAATGTATCCATTTCTTCTAGATTGTCCAATTTGTTGGCATATAACAAATGTTTCATAATATTCTCTTATAATCCTTTGTATTTCTGTGGTGCTGGTTGTTATTTCTCCTCCTTCGTTTCTGTTTTTATTTGCATTTTCACTGAAGTACATTGTTTGTATATCAACACAGGCTGTTTTATTTAATATAATCCAGGAGGTTTTTTTTTTTCAGATAAAAAGTACAGAAAGACACATATACCAGACTTAAAATGAAAAATCCATATTCCAGAATGTGTGTGGTTTGCAGATAAATAGATGATAGATCACTCAATCGATCGATCGATAGATAATACCAATTTTTAGGTCTTTAATCCTTATTTTTGAAAAAAAATGAAATGAATGAATGAGTGGCCCTCCTTCCTGCACCTGCTGGCATCCACATGTTCAGCCCTATCACTGTGAGAATAAACATCTGTGGACAAGATCATTCCTCACAGAAATTGTCGATCAGAAAGGCAGAAGTATGAAGCAGAATCCATGTAATGTCTTTCAAGTTGCTTGATTCTTTAAAAAAAAATTTTTTTAATGACAAATTTAAAGGATTGGAGAAAGTATCTTTCATAACAGATGACACTAATTCTGGTGATTTCTTGACTCCCTAACTCAAAGAGAAAGGTCCAGGCTGGAACAGGTTCTGGTTGTCCATGTGGCTAAGAATCCCCAGACAATGGGCTTCATTTTAAAAGAAACCAAGGGGTTGTTTTTTTTTTTTTAAATTATGCCCTCTACCTTTTATCTACAAGGGACAGGTCATCATTACTGTAGTTAGAGTGGTTTGTTTTTCTTTTCTTTTCTTTTCTTTCTTTCTTTCTTTTCTTTTCGTTCTTCTTTTCTTTTCTTTTCTTTTTTTTCTTTTCTTTCTTTTCTTTTCTTTTCTTTCTTTTCTTTCCTTTCCTTTCCTTTCCTTTTTTTTTGGCCAGAAATGATCATTGTCACTGTTGTCCTCCCTTAATTTGGTTAAGAAAAACTGCTTATGATAGTTTCTCTTCCTTGCTTCTGAGTGGATGATATTTCTGCCAGTACACACCAATGTGAATGGCTGGTAATACCTAACAGGCATTTCTACCTGGAAAGCTTAGAAGTGAAGATCTAGCCCACAGCAGTAGTAGGTACTCAATACATATTCATTTTAGGAATTAAACGAATGGCACAAGCTAAAAGAACTCTCTAAATGAAAGTTGGGCCCAAGAGAAGGTAAAATGGACAACTCATTTAGAATCTTAGGGTTTCAAGGATTTAAACGTCTCTGTTTCCCTTGAAATAGGGTCCCCTGAATGAAGATCTCCCAGTGGCCCTTAAGTCCTCGGTGGCTCTGTCATGTTTCCAGGGCATGTGCCGCATGCCTCAAGGAGTACTTCTCTTTCTCCCCATGGTATGAGGCTATTACATGGCTGTCTCTTCCAGCTCACTCTGAGCACCTCAAAGGCAACACTGTATTCATGCCTGTTTCCTCCAGCTCTCAAAGATGGTGACAAAACAAAACAAAAACCTGATCTTTTAAAATTCCAGGTGAATGGCATCAGAAATCCCAAGTTGTGATGTCATAGATTTAGCATTAAAAAGAAACCAACAAAATAATACAGACCAGATTTAAAAAAAACAAAAAGAAACAAACAAACAAAAAACCCAACCAGCATTATGATTCCTGGCAGCAGCAGCATCTCTGCTACTCTGGTACTTTTTCATTCAGCCCCAACCACAGTGAACTCCTTTCCTTTGGCCTCGTATTGACGACATTCCTTCAAGTCCTGGACTTTACAAACACTCTCCCCTATACTTTTCCCTTCTCTCCTTGCCTAGCCAAGTCTTTTTTTGTCCTCCTGCAGAATGGAAGGCCCATGAAGGCCCAGGACCATGTCTGTTTATATGCACCTTGGTAGCTCCCGTGTATGACAGGGATGCTGGCCAGTTTGCTAAAACCCTTTCTGCTAATTTCTATAACAAAGGAATCTGCTTTTTTATAAGTCCCTGCGTGTGATCTTAGGGGCACATTCTAGCCTGTCCTGAACTGACTCTGAGACTTTACAGCCTCATCTGTCCTCCCTAATGGACTGTGATTTCCTACATATCCCATGCCTTTTTTTGCTCATTTTTCCTCCGTCTGTTGGAACATCCTGCTACCAATTCCCTCTGTACTCATAAATAGGTAACTTCATTTATTCATCTTGAATAAACTATCCAATACTGTAGCAAACTTTGAGAACCTTCCTCTTGCAGCTCCCTTGGGTTAGGCTCTCTTTTCCAGTGTACCTATATAATACCTTACATTTACCATATTACATTATAATTCTTTAATTATGCATCTCTTCCATTTCAGAGTAGGGGTTCTTTGAGATTGAGAACCATGTCCTGTTGATCTGTGCATCCCTTTGGGTTCAATAATTGTGAAGTGACATTAAAACCTCATGTGAAGATAATATATCATAAATTCAATGCTGTGTTAGAGCTTTGTCCAAGGGGTGATCTCTACAATTTCCCAGAGGATGACTGAACTCTTCTTTCCTATGATTAATTTTTTGCCTCCTTGCCTTTGGGATTATAATACTGAGCAAAAAGGAACAATCAATGTGGCCATGCTTTTCTTCTTGCAAAGAGATATTGGCTTTTGGAAATACTGCTTCTGATTTGCAGGATAATCAAAAAGCCTTGCACAGTCATTGGACTCCATAATCTAGTGTAAGAAGCTTGGGATTGACCAGAGCAGCTCTTGAAACGTGTTTGGTGAACTGCAGATGTACTCCGCCTGTCAAAGTTAGGTCAGTGGCAATGACTGTTTTCAAGCTGAGTCACCAGGCAGCTGTTTTAGAACCACATAGGGCCAAAAAATGGGGCTGTAAGGAAGAATGACTTGTTTATGAGATACAAGAGAGATTCAGTAAATCATATCCTCTTCATCAAGTTCTAAAGTAATTGAGAAATAAGACAAGTATGGCATCTGGTAACCAAAATATCATGTTAGTGCCAAAGCTGAGAGTAGAGAATGTGGCTCATTACAGGGTCACATGAGATTCCTAATACTGAGCCAGAATGTGGTAGACTCCCCATGAGGTCACCATTAGCTCTGGAAGACCCCAGACTTCACCCCCAAGGTACCCCAGGTTTCTAACAGCAGAGAAGAGAGGAAAGGGCAGAGGTCAGGACTAGGACTCAACCCACATGGTATGTCACCTGTGCTATCACACTTATCACAGGCCACCTCCTCTCCTGCTTAGTATGCTCCTGAGGGTGAGGGCTGTATGTACTCCTGGGTGCCAAAATGAGTATGAATCTGTTCCATGCCTTACTGAGAATGTATCATTCTATCCTAAATAGTTCTTCCGTATGGGTACTATCAGTTGCCCCTCTTTAGGGGTATGGAAACTGAGGCTTATGGGAGTTAAATAGTCTCCCCAAGGCTGCACAGGTATTCCATGTCAGAGCTGGAAGCTGAATCCAGGTGGCCTGACTTCACAGGTAAAGCTGTTAACCATGATGCTTCATGCCACTCTACAATAATATAAGACCATGTCTAGTGAGAGATCATTTAAAGGCTTGATTATCAAAGTAGTGAATTATATGAATTGAGGGTTCTCTGTCTCAAAATACCTATTCCTGGCCGCTGTATTAATTTTTTTTCTTTGTGGCTGAGATCTAACTAGCTCATAATGTCAAATTATCTCTCAATATTTACACAAAGGGATCATGCAATTTAGAAAAGGAAATATCAAAATTAGAGCATCCATTGGATAAAGTTTGAGGATTGAAGAGCTTTCTATGAAGTGGATTTGAAACAGCTGCATGGAGAATATTTTTTTAAATTTTAAAATTTTCTTATTAGCTTACAAAAGAAATGTAAACAAGCCAGAAATGACTTCAAAATTGTTTTGCAAACCGAAAGAATCAGAACGTGACAATGACTTTTGAACCAGTGCTGGAGAGTCCAGAAAGATCAAATAAAACCTAAAGAGTATATTCTGATAGTGGTGTGAATGGGATTCATTTTAGCTTTAGGGTTCTGCCTGGATTATATTTCAAGTGCAGTTATAAGTATTAGCTAGCTCCACCTTCAATCTGTTCAGACTCTCAGACTTTCTCATGAGTTTGGTTTAATTTAGGTGGAAGGGCATACAAATTTTGCACCTCCAAGTTCTCTAATTGAGAAATAGTCCCTGATTTCCAGCACCTTTCAATGAGCTGGTGGGTGGGACCCATATGAAGCACGTCTTCAATTCTGTGTGCAACTTTAAGAACACTTTGATGGGGCTGCCTCGGTGGCTCAGCGGTTCAGCGCCGCCTTCAGCCCAGGGCCTGATCCTGGAGACCCGGGATTGTGTCCCACGTCGGGCTCCCTGCATGGAGCCTGCTTCTCCCTCTGCCTATGTCTCTACCTCTCTCTCTCTCATGAATAAATAAATAAAATCTTTTTTTTTTTAAAGAACACTTTGATGTTCTTGAGATTTATTTTTGAGATTGTGTCTGTGTCTCTCATGAATAAATAAATAAAATCTCAAAAATAAATAAAGCTCAAAAATAAATTAATCTCAAGAACATCAAAGTGTTCTTTTTTTTTTTTTTTTTAAGATTTTATTTATTTATTCATGAGAGACCGAGAGAGAGGCAGAGACATAGGCAGAGAGAGAAGCAGGTTCCCTGCAGGGAGCCTGATGTGGGACTTAACCCCAGGACCCTGGGATCATGACCTGAACCAAAAGCAGACACTCAGCCACTGAGCCACCCAGGTGCCTCTGTTCATGAGACTTAAAAGTAAGGTCTGTTCTGGGGATTCAAGCAAGAATTGGGGTTTGTGCCTTCATGGTCTGTGAACTGGATAACCTGGGTACATTCCTGGCCTTTTCTGAACCTGCTTCCTTGTTTGTAGAATGAGTGAACTAGACTAGATTACCTTTAGCTTTTGAACTCTAGAGGAAGGGAGGGCAAGTCTTAGAACTGGAAAACAATAAAATGAAGACATTCTTGGATTTCGTAAGATTATGGTCAACTTGGGGACAAGGTTCTTTTAACTTCATTTCCTCCTTTAAAAATTCCCTCCTTCATTCTGCCTTAAAAAAATAATTTTTCTTTTGAGATGAGAAAATGTCTTATGTCCTGTGACTCAGGGGTCTGAGATTCAGTGCTACTGGGCAACTCTACTATGGAGACTCCCTTACTATGGCTAGTTCTGAGTGTATCTCCTCTTCCTCTAAGAGCTGGACTATTTCATCACTTATCAGATAATCTTAGAATCCTAGAATCTCCTGACAAAATGCCTCCTTACTCCTCTCCCCCTTCTCTCTGTGGACACTTTCCAGCTTAACTCCCTGCACATCTGTTCTGGGAGCTGCCTCCTAATTATATCCTAGGATCCTGATATAGAAAGAACCAAAGGGAACATTCCATCTCTGTCTCTCTAGATGTCCCAGGGGCATCTTAGGTCATAGATGGAGGTTTGCTCCTTAGTGAGATGCCCAGAGGCCACTGACTGGGAACCAAACCTAAATGTACAATAGAACCCATCTCAGGGCATTGTGCTTTGGCATAAGGGCCATGGGATGTTTCTCAAGATGATCTGTTCAAGTGTGATTAAAGATTTTTGGTTAACATTAAAATAAGGTGCTCATTCCATCTAAAGTTTTCTGAAGAAAAGTCCTAAAATGTCACCTCCAAAAGAATGTATTCAAAAGGAGTTTCATCCTAAATTCTACTTAAGAAGTGTGATTATGGAGTCATAGAATTTCAGAGCTCGAAGGGACCCACAAGTATTTTCTAGGTCAACCTAGATCTTTTCAAGGTTCAGAGAACCAAAGTCTAAAGTGATTAGATAGTGTGCCCAAGGCAAGTTAGAAGGACTGAAAAGCATCTCAGTAGGGTTCTGTTTCATGTCAATGTAGCCTGGCATAAAACATGGATCTTAGAGTGAGGTTCCCAGGCAGCTGGTAATTTTCCATAGAGAAAGTCTTCCTTTTCTCTCTCTTAAAAATTATGCTAGACCTCAAAAAGTTAAACAGAGAATAATCCTCTGATCCAGCAATTCTACTTCTGGGTATGTATCAAAAGAATTAGAGGCAGGGACTCAAACGGATACTTGTACACTCATGTTCAAAGCACTACTCACATTCGTAAAGACAGAAAATAGATTGGTGGTTGCCAGAGGCTGACGGAAGAAGAAATAGAGAGTTATTGTTCAATAGGTATAGAGTTTCAGTTAGCAAATTGAAGAAGTTCTGGAGAAGGGAGGGAACAACACAATGTTTGTCCAATAATGTTAATGCACTTAAGACCACTAAACCGTATATTGAAAAATGGTTAAGATCATAAATTGCATGTGTATTTTACCACCAAAAAAACTCTCTTATTAGGTTCTTGTTTATTTTTATTTCAATAAAATGTCATAATGCTTTTTGTTGTCAAAAAGAGGCCACTGGTAGCACCTTCATGCCTCTCCTGTGTTCCTCATTATTCTTTGAGTGTTTTTGTTTCTTTTTTAACTCCTTGGCACAAGAGGTTTCAGGACTACTTTGATTTCCTCTGTCCTAGTTGTAGACACAGCCCTTTATCCAAGCAGACCAGTTCCATTTTCAGGGAATTGTAATCCTAAATCAAGATTTGGACGCTGGGTGAGCTCATTGCTATTTGGTTATCATATGCTTCTCACCCTTTCAGTGGACAGAGCCGGGACAACATAAACATATACTCACAAATGCCCATGTCCATGTCCATGCACTCAGTAATATGCACACATGCATTCATAATACACTTACAAATATATTCAGACATGTTAATCATTAATCTCCAATTTGAATGCAACACCACATTTTCCCCCACTTCACTGCAATCCATATTTATTACTTTTTGCTAGTAGTGACAGCTCTCGTTCCCCGAAATACCAACACATTTACTTATTTGCTTCATCCTTCAGTAAACAGCATAATTTTTTATTTACCACCAGTACCACAAATCATTTTAAACACTAAAGCAATAAAATTCACATCTACCAATTCTTAGCTCTGTTGTGTGCATTTTCTGAACGTGTTTTCCTTTATTTCTTAACAGGTGAGAAGAGTTGGAATTGAGATAGTGATGACAGTGGAAAATAAAAAGAGAGAAAGGAAGAGAGATGGGGGTTGATGGGGAAGAGAGAAGATGGGGGTAGGTTGGAGGCAGAAAGATAAGGACAGAGAGCTTTTTCAACTTTTAACACTCTTACATGACCACGTACACTAAATCAGGGTGAAGATGTATAAGAGGTAAGAATTGGGAAGAGGAGTCAAAAGAAAAATTTTTTAAAAATCTGTTTCTTTGTCTGTTGGAACAAATGTTTTGTTTGTTTACTTAAAAATATATAATACAGTGAAAATAGAGGGAAAGACAGCTGTTTTTTATGAATTACTGATAAGATTTTATCCTGCTTGGGGGGTTCAGTTGCTTTGATGATGACATTTTCTCAGACATGGCATTTGATCCAGCATACATGCTCTACATGGTTGTTCTTAAAATGAGGAATTGATTTATTTTTAAAAGGTTCCCCTGTCTTTGGAAGAGAACCAAATATCTCTTTCAAGTTGGGGAAATAACTTCCTTTGGAGACCTAACCTCTTTCTCACCCCACTGAGCCATTTGGCCTTTTGTGTAGGAGTTGGGTAAGCATATTGAAACAAGAGGTTCTTTTTCTTCACTAACCCCCAAACAAGCTGTTTTCTCCTGCTATGAAATATTCCTAATTAAAAAAAAAAGAAGAAAAAAATATTCCTGATTTATTTTTTTTTAAAGATTTTATTTGTTTATTCATGAAAGACACAGAGAGAGAGGCAGAGACATAGGCAGAGGGAGAAGCAAGCTCTCTGTGGGGACCCGATTCCAGGACCCTGGATCATGACCTGAGTGAACGGCAGAAGCTCAATCACTGAGCCACCCAAGTGCCTCATATTCCTGATTTCTAAGAGAGATGGTGATATAGAAGTGAAGACACTCGAGAGCAAGAGTCCCATGAGCTTGTTTTTAGTTATGGCCTGAGACTTAGTAGCTGGGTGACTCTAGATACTTCAAGATCTGAGCTTCAACTCTTCGACTGTGAGATGAGGATAAAACCTGCTTTGTTTTTCCTTTCATTTTGATTTGGTGCCCTACACACTTCCAAAAAAAAGAGATTTCAATTTCAGGTGAACTTAAAAGAAATGACACAAGTCTAACCAATCTGATAATGTCAGGATAGATGATGAAGAGTTAGGGGATGGGTGGAGGAAATATTAATGACACCAGAAGCCCAAACTACAGTAGCTACTCAGATGTGAGCATAAAATTTTCCCTTCAATATGGTACCTGCTAGCTCTGTGTGGTAAGTGAGTCCTTCAGCTGTAGTTAGTTGGAATCAGGATATGCTCTAAGTGTAAAATACACACTGGGTTTCAAAAGCCTGGTATACGTAAAAGCAATTATCACAACAATTTTTTTACACTGATTATACATTGAAATGATGCTTTGGATATATCAAGTTTAAAATATTTTATTAGAATTTTTCTCGATTCTCTTTATATTTTTAGTGGCTACTAGAAAAATTTAAATTTCTTAAGAGACATTAATAGCACATATTTTCTAAACATCTCATTACATTTCTCTCAGTGCTGTTCTAACCTATTTTCATTCAAGATGGAAAAAAAAGTTTGTTTTGTCAGCCTGCCATGCATTCATATTGAGCTGTGGATGTAAAAGTTTTCTATAAAAATAGGGCCAAAATGGTGGTACCTTGCTAAAACTATAGTCCTTTCTCCTTGTTGGAAAATCTTTGTCATATATGGAAATCCTGACTAGCAAACTATATGTGACATAAAATCTGCTAATTTATTCCTCATTAGTCATTCATTCAAACATTGATTTATTCAATCCATGAGTTTTATTCAGGTTCTCTGTTGTGTCTTCAGAGTATAAGGTTGAATTACGACTCAGTTCTGCCTTTAACAATTTCAGTCTTTGGGGAGATGGAAGAGGAGAAGACTGTCAACCATGCAGACCTAATAATTTAAAATACAGTACTATGATCCCAGATCTGGAGCTCTGTGCAAAATGTAACTGGGAAGAGAAAACGATGACCATGTTTTGGCTTGGCTTTGGGGTAATTCAAATTCGATTATTCATACTGTTATTCTAAGAGGCTTTGCCAAGTTTATTTAAAGAGATTGAAGGATAGCAAATACAAAATTAAAATAGTTTCTTATTCAATCTGCACTTTCAAAAGATCTTTATTGTAAATATTTTTTATTCATCAGGCTGGGTCTACTTATGCTCTGAAATTTAGTCTGTCTGCTAACTGTACCTTGGCCAGACTCACTCTCTGGGAGAGCAGACATGGGTTATTTATTGATGACCAGTTTGTCAGGAGAGATTCTTTTGAGAGTCCCTTGTTTGGATCCATACATCTAATTCTATGTCCTCTCAGGCAAGGGTGAGTACAAATGATCAAGGACTTTTAGCTTGAAAAGAATTTTAAGTAGGCCAGACAGCCAGAATGCCATAGCCCAGTAGAGCCATGGGATTCTCCAACAGAAGACACAGTCAGTTGGGTTGAATGTGGGTTTGTTTCTCATTTGAAAAAAAAAGAAAAAGATGTGGGGTGGAGGAGAAGATCATACTTTTACAGGCTGTTTCTTTTGGTTAGGAATATACTGAAAACTTGGTCATGGTAATGAGTCTTCTGAGGACCTTTTCCTTCTTTAAACATTTCTGGCTTTTGGCCTTCAGAAGTGAGCTCTGTGTGGTCTTAACAAGGTTGCCCTGTAGGCTAAGGGCTTATGGGAAACAGCAAACCTTGTGAAACAATCTGGTTTGTATAGTCTCAAGCAAGTGATCAAATATTTAAGACTTAAAAAAAAATGACAGTGTTTATAAGGGTCCTTGAAAAGAATTTCTGATGGAAGGTGGTGAGAAAGATTTGTTTCCATTACTCATAACTTAAGTCTGCTGTGATGGGAGTTGTTTAAATTCTCACTTCTCAGATGGAAACCTAACAAAAGTGGGTGATGAAGCCTGTGGGAATGGATGATTTGGGACCAGAATAAGTAGAGGTGATAGGGTCTTACTGGAGGTGATTTTGTATACTTGTTTTTTTACACATCTCATTCATTGTCTTCTGTGTTGGAATCCTGGTGTTCTGGCCAATGTGGGGTATAAGTATCTTTGTGTACTTACTCAGTCAAGTTAGGTGTTTGTTATATTTCCACAGTACATTCTTAGAATTCAGTGTAAGCCCATAGCGTGTGTCCAGAGGAATGGGGAAATGGGAAGGGACGTTAACTTTGCATATTTCCTGAAATCATTTTTAATTTAGCAGGTTTGGTTTCTCCATATTTCTGTGGGAAGTGCAGTTGAGACTTTTGAAATCCTTGACACCTGTACAGAACTGGTTGGTTCCGTATGAAAGTTCCATATGGTTCCGTATGAAAGGGTTTGTTGGTGCCTCCCTACTAGGCTTTTGCTTTTTTTTTTTTTTTTTTTTTGCATTTTTATCTCTTCCTAAAATTGTTTAAAGATCACCTATGAGGACTGTTTTGCTCATACCCCACTGGGCACAGTTGGTCAACCTGTAAGGACTGGCATTTAGAACAGGTCCTGTCATGTTTGTGCATTTTTTTAAAAAAGGGATGAAGACTTCCACTTTCAGAAAAATGGAGTAGCTATACTTTTTCTTTTTCCTCGTGCTGAGTACAATTAAAAGCCCTGGCTGTTAAAATAAGAAGACTTTGGAAGGTGGAGAGAAAAAGGAAGACCAGCAGGGACCTCAGAACTCAAGAACAAAGTAGGGATTTCTTGGGTTTCCATATTGCCTCATGTGTTCCAGACTTTGGGGTTGAAGATGCCAGTAACATGGCAATACAACCAGATCAGGCAAAAACAAAAACAAAAAACCATACTCTCTCTAACCACAGGAACAGGAAAAGGCACACTAGCAAGACAGAAAATTTCTAAATAATAGCCACTCTACTCCAGCCAAACACCATTAAAAAAAAAAAAATCTGTGGCTTATCTCACCCATGCCAGCAAAATCCCAGAGGGCAACTGAGATGTCCATGCTCACCAGGCTGCCACAAGGTACCCCAACATTTCTGCTGGGGCAGTTCAGAGAAGGGACTTAAATCCCCACAGGCAGGTAACAAGGGATGCTTCCTCTTCCACTGGGTCGATACCAGAGGAAGCCCAGTGGAGAGTTGGGACTTTCACTGCTACACAACAGTGTTTTAAGGGTACTCAGAATCTGTTTTAATCAGGTGTGTTAAAACATGCTGACATGGGAACATGCTGTCATGAGGGACAAATTTATACTGACAGTTCCTAGGAAATAGGCATAGCCCATGCACCATATAAGGCCGCATGGAGAAGCCCCAGTGTGTCAACAGGCAGAAGGAGCAGGTGAAACATGGGCAAGAGCCTTTATTGTGGTGTTCATGTGAGGGAACAGGTGAGTCTAAGTAAGCAGAATTAGAATTGGCTAGTTTGAAGAATTTCAGCAGTTCTTTGGGCTGTCGGAGTTGTCCTGAGTTGTCTGATACCTTATCCTGGAGTATTGAGGGCAGAAGAATAGTGGCCCAGAGTGGAAGAGCCCAACAAAGGAGGTTGTTGAGGATATGGGCTCTGGATTGGTTGGTTTGTGTATGAAAGGTACTGCAAGGGTATCTTTTACTATCTCTAGGAAATGGCTAAACCCTGGGAGAAGCCATCCCGCCAGGGTCAGCAAGGCATCCAGATGTCAAGGCATCAGAAAATAAAAGGCATGGTTAATGCAAAGGGTAAAAAGACCACTGCTGCATTAGTGGTGTAGATGGATATCACATGGGGAGGAGAAATGAGGCTCTCCTACCTCTTCCAGTGGAGAAGTGTCAGTGGAGGTCAGGAGGGAGCTGGGACTCCTATCCTCTCTGAGCAGTAGCAGAGCAAGAGCTCTGACCACCTCTGTTGCCAGAGCAAAGTAAGCCAGTTGAAACAGATTTCAGAGTTTCATGATATAATATCCAAAATTTCCAGATTAATTGAAAATCACTCATTATGTTAAGTACCTGGAAGATCTCAAAGTGAATGAAAAAGATAATCGATATATGCCAATGCCAAATGACTGAGATGTTACTATTATAGGACAAGATTTTATTTTATTTTATTTTTTAAATTTTTATTTATTTATGATAGTCACACACAGAGAGAGAGAGAGGCAGAGACATAGGCAGAGGGAGAAGCAGGCTCCATGCACTGGGAGCCCAACATGGGATTCGATCCCAGGGTCTCCAGGATCGCACCCTGGGCCAAAGGCAGGCGCTAAACCACTGCGCCACCCAGGGATCCCAGGACAAGATTTTAAAGCAGCCATGATCAGAATATTGTAATGGGTAATTCCAAACATGCTAAAAACAAAGTCACAACAACAACAATGAAAATCAAAGATGTAAACAAGAACTAAGTGGAAATTTCGAAATGACAAAATACAGTAACCAAAACAGAATACTCCATGGAAAGCTCCACTGCAGAATGCAGGGAACAGCAGGAGGAACCCATGAACTGAAAGAATAATAGAAGTCACCCAGTCTAAACAACAAATGAAAAGTAGACTTTAGCATCACTTAAAAAAACACAAACTACAAACAGGGAGAAGACTTTTTCATACGATATATCCAATAAAAGACTAGAATTAGAATAATGTATTAAAAGATGCTCAAAACAACAACAAAAGCAATCCAGTTAGAAAATATCCAAAAGACACCCAGAGAGACATCTCTGTGAAGAAGATAGACAGATGGCAAATAAGCCCATGAACTAATGCTCACTATCATGAGCCATTAGGGAAATGCAAATTAAAATACAGTGGGATATCTCTCTATGCCTATTGGAATGGTTAAAATAAAAAGCAGTGACAACACCAAATGTTAGGGGAAATGTAGAGAAGCTAGATCACTCCTAAATTGCTGCTGGGAACATAAAGTGGGACCCTGGAGAACAATTTGGAAGTGTCTTAAATCACCTACCCTACAACCCACAGTTACACTCCTGGAGGACATTTATCCTAGAGAAATGAAAGCTATGTTCACACAAAGAATGTACACAAGTATTCATAGCCACTTTGTAATAGCCTCAAACTGGAAGCAACCCAGATAAATTTCTCACCGGTGAACAGTTAACTGTGATACATCCATACCATCGAGTACTACCCAGCAATAAATAGGAATGAACCATGGATAGGCTGAGTGAATAAAGGCAGTCCCAAAAGGTTATATACTATATGATTCATTTATGCAATATTCTTGAAATGACAAACTTCTAGAAATGGAGAACAGATGAATGGTGGCCAGGAGTTATGGGTGGAATGGGGGCAGAATGTGTTTGTGGCTATGAAAGGGCAAAACGAAGGACCTTTGTGATGGTGGAAATGTATTAGTATTAGTATCCTGGTTGTTGGAGGAAACTGGTAAAGGGTACACAGGACCTCTTTGTATTATTATTTTTTTTATAACTGCCCGTGAATCTATAATTCTATCAAAATAAAAACTTAAATTTAAAAATTATTATGTACCCTTTGCCCCATAGGTTCACTCCCAAAAATTCATCCTAAAGAGATAACCAGAGATTTGCACAAAGATCCCAGATCCTAAATATGTAACAGAAGAAAGAATAAATTATGTCACATCAATGTGTTTAAATGCTATGTAATCAGCAAGAACCATACTTTAGAGTATTCATTTTGTTTTTTTTTATTCTTATATTTGCAATGTATGTATATGTTCTGTAGTCCTTTTTGTATGTATATCTTTCTATAGACTAAAAACATTTAAAAATTTAAGTTTAAGGGATCCCTGGGTGGCGCAGCGGTTTGGTGCCTGCCTTTGGCCCAGGGCGCGATCCTGGAGACCCGGGATCGAATCCCACGTCAGGCTCCCGGTGCATGGAGCCTGCTTCTCCCTCTGCCTATGTCACTGCCTTGTCTCTGCCTCTCTCTCTCTCTGTATGACTATCATAAATAAGTAATAAAAAAAATTTAAGTTTAATAATGTGGTAAGATGTACATGGTCTAGATGGAAAAAAACCCACTATCCTGGGGAGCCTGGGTGGCTCATTTGGTTGAGCTTCTGACTCTTGTTTTCAGCTCAGGTCATGATCTAAGGGTTGTGAGATAGAGCCCTGCATTGGGCTCCACATTCAGTGGGGAATCTACTTGGATATTCTTTCTCTGCCCCTCTCTCTTCCCTTCTCTCTTTCTCTCTCTCTCTCTCTCTCTCTCTCTCTCTCTCAAATCTTTAAAAAAAAATGCTATACTTAATTCTTAGCAACATGGTCTTGAGTTTGTTTTTTAAAAAAGTAATAATATACAAAAAACTGAAGGAAGCTTCTGAAAATGTTATCAGTGGACATCTCTGGTGGGAAAGTGATTTCTGAATCATTCTTCTGGTCTTTTCCAGAGTTTTAAAAATGAACTTTTATAATTATTACAAAGTAGAATGAGCTTTTAAAATCAGGAAAGAATACAAATATTACTCAACAAAGCAGGGGTCTGAAGGGGATGCTTAAAAATGGCAAGGCTGAAGGGCTCAGGATAGTCACCACCTGGCTAAACTACTTACCCTTTTTCTTAAAAGGGTAAAACCATCTTGTTTCCAATATGTTGTGGAATTCCTCACATTGTAGCATTTTGCCTATTATCTTCTCCAATCTAGAACATACTTGACATTTACTCCCTCACATCAGGCCAAAGTGCCAAAAAAATTCCACTCATGTAATTCCTCACAGCTGTTAGTGCTTCTCTGCCAGCTTGTGGATTTTTGTACGTATTATCCAGTTTACTGGACACTTGCATGCGCAGAAAGCTTGATAGAATGGGGAAATAGGTGGAGGTGGAGGAGGGTAAGAACAGACATCTACTCACTGCATTTGGTTTTTCCTCATGGGATCCTAGGAACTGCACCATACAAAGCCAAGAGAACCAGAGAAACCCATCAGCACCTCTGAGATTGGTCATTACACTATGGGAGAAGTGAAGCTCATCTCATCCCCCAGTGTGAGACAATTTTGGGGGCTAGGAGACCGAGAGTAAGACTCATTATGGCATTCTTTCAGGGCCATAAACTTAATTAAAACCTTTATCTTAAAGAGGTACAAGTGTGTTCTGTGCTCATTACATGCCAGCCATCATGCTGAGCGCTTCCACACACATTAAATCATGTAATCTTTGTGTGACCTTAAGAGGTGGGTCCTAGAAGCCAGTCATTAACTAACTATATTGTGTATTGACTTCCCACTATGGGCCTGGCCCCATTTAAGTCGTGTGTTAAGTTAGGGAATATAATATACCCCATTCCAACTTGTGTGGTCCAACTTGTGTTCATTTGGGTTAATTTGCAGATAAGAAACTGAGAAGCTGGGATCCCTGGGTGGCGCAGCGGTTTGGCGCCTGCCTTTGGCCCGGGGCGCGATCCTGGAGACCCGGGATCGAATCCCACGTCGGGCTCCCGGTGTGCATGGAACCTGCTTCTTCCTCCGCCTGTGTCTCTGCCTCTCTCTCTCTCTGTGACTATCATAAATTAAAAAAAAAAAAAAAGAAAGAAACTGAGAAGCTGAGAGGTTAAATAGTTTCCCATGACAAGTTAGTGGCAATGCCCATATTTGACCCTAGACGGCCCAGTGTCAGAGGCTGGGGAACTGGTCACCATCACAGGAGCATTTCCAAGTACAAGACTCCAAATATCAATGTTCACATGGGGTGATGCTACCAATGTCATGTATGCTCATTAGTGTTGCCAAGTGAGAATCATACGGGGTAGTTGTTTGCATGCTTTATAGATTGTACGTATATATATAGACATGTCAGATCCTATGTTTATGTGTGAGCAGACTAAATTATCCTTTTTTTTATTATCTACTATTTGTCAGTCACATGGTTCCTACTCTCAAGAAGTTCACAATTTAGAGGAGACAAGTGAATCAATGATTATTACAGGGTTGTGAAATGCTCTAATAGAGACAGGTTGAATGTGCCAAGGAGGCATGCCAAAGGCAGACAGCCAGCCCTAGTGGGCTGGCAGCTCAGGTATGTGGTTCTTCGTTTTACAGGTAAATAAGTGAGCTCTAAGAGGCTGAGTGTCCTGCCTGTGGTCACATTGCTAGGAGCTGAAGGAGCTATGGTTTGAACCTAGGGTTTCTGATTGTTGGTCTAGTGTAGTCTTTATCCCTCCTGATGTGTGATTTCTGGAGTGTGCACCTCAGGCCCAGATTAGCTTTTGGACAAAAATGCAAAGCCAAAGGGTGGATCAGAGCCAAAGGGTGGATCAGACCCAGTTAAGTTTTTCCTCTGTCTCTTAGGTTCTAAGCTATCAAAGGTCTGGAGTTAGAGGCCAGGCCAGTGGTCTTTATCATTCATTTCAGCTTCACTCAGTAGAGTCCTAGGTGGAGAACTTTTGTAAGGTTCATGGGAAAGAATGAATATTCTATTAGCAGTGTCTGCCATGGAGATACAAACTCCAAATAAGAAAAATGAATGGGTTACTTCTGGAGAGAAAGAGAATGAAATGGAGGGCTCCCTAGGAAGCTTCTATGTGATATTAAGACCTAAAGCCACTACCATAAAGTGTTAAAATCTGACAAAGTGGGATATATCAGGTACAAAAAAAACATATGTTGTCTTATTCTTTATAACTTTTTATTTGAAATATCACATTAAAAATATAAAGCAACTCTGGGAAACGAACTAGGGGTGGTGGAGGAGGGCGCGGGGTCGGGGTGAATGGGTGACGGGCACTGAGGGGGGCACTTGACGGGATGAGCACTGGGTGTTATTCTGTATGTTGGCAAATTGAACACCAATAAAAAATAAATTTATTATTAAAAAAATATAAAGCATACCATGAATGGGTCATAAAATGTGGATTAATCCCAACCCCCAGTGAGTACTTTACTGATTATCTGCAACCCTGATCTTTCCTTTACAGGTTGATTGTTAACTCTAAGGTCTAGTTCAAATGTCATTTCCTCCCTGAAAACACCCGATTCCGCTTTGTGGCTGAAAGAATATGCCTGTGAATTCCTGCTAGACAAAACAGTACCTTTTCTTTGCAGAACCAGGTCCCACCTCTCCTACTACACAGTCTTGTCCAACTCTGCTCTGGGTAGCCCAGAGACCAGGACATTGCTCAGGAAATTGTCTATCAGTTTGCTAAATGGAGGAATGAGTCTTGATGCTGGAAGTGGAAGCCTGTTGTTCAATAGTTTTAGCTCTGAGAGTTTTAAATTTTACTTCCTTGAGTGGGTCACTGCAGCTGAGTATTGTCAAGATAAAGCGCAGAATCATGGGAGGAACATGTACTAACAACACCATATCAGGACCAGCAGCGAAGTTGAAGGGACTGATGTCAAAGGTGTTGAACCTCTTTGAGAAAAGAGAAACCCTTTCCTTCCATTCCTATTGCCAGACCACAGAGGGTGCTTAGGAACATCTCAGGGGGTAAGACTGTCCTTAAGATTTTATGGATTTGAGCTCTGAATAAGCATTTGAGGCAAAGCTCTTCTTGAAAGGACTTAGTGATGAGTGGTTAGAGAACCACTATGTTATGTCCTGTGACAACTTTGACTCTTGAATCTGCAGCTTTAGATGGATCAATCAAGGGGAAAGTAACCCAGCCAGTGTTCATTCTTTGATCATGCAGGCATGATTACATAAAAGTTTCCTAAAAGTCAACTGTTTCAAAAACAATACCATCATGACTTGAAATGTCATTACTTGCCAAAGGAAGGAAAAACAGTAACATTCCTTCCCTATTTACTCATATTTTTTAAAAAATATTTTATTTATTTTTTCATGAGAGACAGAGAGAGGCAGAGACATAGGCAGAGGGAGAAGCAGACTCCTTGTGGGGAGTCCAATGCAGGACTCGATCCCTGGACCCTGGGATTATGCCCTGAGATGAAGGCGGATGCTCACACTGAACCACCCAGGCATCCCCCTATTTACTCATCTTCGGAGGATATATAAAGGGTTCCAAGAAGAACATAGATATGCTGCCTCCCACAGAGCACTTCCCTATGTAGGAGGTGACCTAGACCCCACTCCTGCTTGTGTTGGGATCCTGTTCTTGCAGAACAAGTCCAGGGTTTCCGTGGTATCAGCACACCCTCCATCCTTTTAATGAAAAATTATCCTTTCTGGGACGAAGGCCAACTGATGATGAATAGGATTTCTAATTGCTTAATAGGGCAAGTAGCCATTCCTTATGTTTGGCTAAGTTATTTCAGAGCAACTTGTTTCTAAAGTTTTTTTTTTTTAATTATTTATTTATTTATTTATGATAGTCACAGAGAGAGAGAGAGAGAGAGAGAGAGAGGGGCAGAGACACAGGCGGAGGGAAAAGCAGGCTCCATGCACTGGGAGCCTGATGTGGGATTCGATCCCGGGTCTCCAGGATCGCGCCCTGGGCCAAAGGCAGGCGCCAAACCGCTGCGCCACCCAGGGATCCCCAGAGCAACTTGTTTCTAAAGAAATAGAGTATTAAAATACAGTTGAAGCCCCTTGTATATACTTCCCCTTCCCATTCACTTTCTTTTTTCAAACTATAGCCTAGTGCATTTCTCAGAAAGCCTAAGTTATGGAGCATCCTGATTACTTACTTATTAGAAAATATTCTAAATATATAGCAAACTGTAGAAAATATAATAAATGCCTTTGTGTCCACTTTGTTAAAAACTATTAGTCACATTTGCTACATGGTCAGGGAGAGTAATATTAGCTATTGAACAAGGAGCCCCCAAATCTCAGTGCCTTGACACAATAGAAGTTTATTTCTTACTCATATAATAACCATGGACCCAATCAGGAAACTCTTTTTCCAAGCAGTGACTCAGGGATCCAGGCTGCATTCGTCTGGTGCTTCTGCTATCTTCAAAGTGTTAATGGCATGTCACTATGGCACAGAAGGCTAATTAGCCAAGAGATTACCTTCCCACATCTTTGTATTGCTGTGATTGAGAAGAATTTATTCTTGGCTAATGAGCAACTATATCCTCCTTTTAGGGTTTTGGGGGTGGAGCTTTGTTTTCCATTCCCCTAAAGCAGCTTACTCACTGGATCTTACATAGTTCTTCCTTTGCTCTAACCTAAGTCTCTACTAAATCTGAGCCCTGTTTCCTTGTGTTCTCTTTTCCAGTGATGCAAAAGTTTCCAATATTTGTAAGAACAACTCTACAAATTTGAAATCCCTTTCTTCTCTCTTTGGTTTTTTCTTTGAAAGTTGAATACTTCCGGTTCAATATTCCTTGTAGATAGGAATTTCCTCTTTGAAATCAGAATTTCCCAACACATGGTCCTCAGATGGGATTTAAACAAATGTTAAACCTGAAATGGTCAAATGTTTTTGAGAAATACTGTGTTAGAAAAAAGTAAAACTGGTTTCTTTTTTGAGGACGTTGGCATCCCTGATATGCTAACAGGCATTGCGAGTGTCTGGAAATAAACTCTATAGTGTTTCCCAAATGTTTTTTTGATGGTGGAATTTTCATCTGGAGAAGTAGGATCGGTAGAAGGTTTGGGAGAATACATTCTAAGATACAAGGTTTTAAGTCTTTTTCTTTTTTCCTGATTCTTCCAAATTATCTATTTCCCTTTTACATAGTGGTCCTGGTGTCAAATGTGATGTCAGCTAGGTTTTTGGCTTTGTTTTTTTCACAGGGAGGACTCTGTAAGGTGGTGAGACCTGGAACTGCCTTCTGAAACTCTAAAGCAAGATTAGGTCATGCTCAGGAGGGTTTAGTGTTAGGTGTTTGTAATTATTTTAAAATCAGTAATTTTGAATGGAAAATATCGCAGTTGCTTACTTGCCACAATTTTTAATTAACCTGAATATCTCAGTAGTTCAAGCTCCCTCAACTGCCTAAGTGTTTTTATTTATTTATTTTTAAATCAGAGTAACAGGGATATAATTTTTTCAAATTTTATACCACAAGACATAAACTGAAAAGAGCATTCCCTGTCTCTTATCTGATTCAAACTGCCCACAAATGATCACTTTCAAAGTTGCAGCTATTTCTTTTGTTAATAATCTCTGTATTTTGAAGCTTTAATCTTACACTTTTATTCACTTCATATTATAGGAACAATTTATGCCTATTTCCAACTCTCTCTCTCTCTCTCTCTCTCTCTCTCTCTCTCTCTCAGACACACACACACACACACCCACCTTTCTTAAATTGTTATAAGACAAGAGAGAGAGGCAGAGACACAGGCAGAGGGAGAAGCAGGCTCCATGCACCGGGAGCCCGACGTGGGATTCGATCCCGGGTCTCCAGGATCGCGCCCTGGGCCAAAGGCAGGCGCCAAACCGCTGCGCCACCCAGGGATCCCGGTTTTTGGCTTTGTATTAATGGTCTGCAGAGCCCGGCTTGGTGTATTTAGCACATTGATATTCACAGGGAGGACTCTGTAAGGTGGTGAGACCTGGAACTGCCTTCTGAAACTCTAAAGCAAGATTAGGTCATGCTCAGGAGGGTTTAGTGTTAGGTGTTTGTAATTATTTTAAAATCAGTAATTTTGAATGGAAAATATCGCAGTTGCTTACTTGCCACAATTTTTAATTAACCTGAATATCTCAGTAGTTCAAGCTCCCTCAACTGCCTAAGTGTTTTTATTTATTTATTTTTAAATCAGAGTAACAGGGATATAATTTTTTCAAATTTTATACCACAAGACATAAACTGAAAAGAGCATTCCCTGTCTCTTATCTGATTCAAACTGCCCACAAATGATCACTTTCAAAGTTGCAGCTATTTCTTTTGTTAATAATCTCTGTATTTTGAAGCTTTAATCTTACACTTTTATTCACTTCATATTATAGGAACAATTTATGCCTATTTCCAACTCTCTCTCTCTCTCTCTCTCTCTCTCTCTCTCAGACACACACACACACACACCCACCTTTCTTAAATTGTTATAAGACAGTTTGGGGTAAAATCATTTATCACTTTTATGATTATGTATTCACAGCTGAACCACTTTTTAAACATTTTTTACCATTTTCTTTTTGAACACATTTTTTTTCAAGATGATTTTATGTGCCAATCATTAGTACAATTAGTACATTTGTGAACTGTCAGACAAACATACAGAATCCTTTTTAATGTTCTAAAACAAACTATATTATCCATACCATTTTTCTCCCTTGGATACATTTTACTTGAAGCCTTTTATCTTCCTGCTCAAAATGGATTAATTATTCTCTTGGTAAGTTGCACAACTCTGATCATGAGACTTTCCATTACCTCTTCCTATGCTGCCCCTGTGTCCTAGGTGTTACTTCTTTTTTTCTGGTTCACTCCTTGTTCACCTGGAGCACATCCTTCAATAGAATCCTAACAAAAGGAGCATGAAAGATGGTGTTCCCCCCCCCCCCCGCCCCGACTCTTAAATGTGTTAAATGTTTTTATTTTACTTTTATGCTTGATTGGTATTTGTCTGAGTATTGAATTCTTGGTTGAAACTCACCCTCAGATTTTGAAGGCATTATTCTTTTAGCAAGAATTTGTTTTTTGAAAATTAAATGGCATACTGATTCTTGTGTTATGATCTTCTTTCTCAAAGGATTTTTTTTTTATTTATTTATGACAGTCACACACACACACACACACACACACACACAGAGAGGCAGAGACACAGGCAGAGGGAGAAGCAGGCTCCATGCACCGGGAGCCCGACGTGGGATTCGATCCCGGGTCTCCAGGATCGCGCCCTGGGCCAAAGGCAGGCGCCAAACCGCTGCGCCACCCAGGGATCCCCTGAACCACTTTTTAAACATTTTTTACCATTTTCTTTTTGAACACATTTTTTTTCAAGATGATTTTATGTGCCAATCATTAGTACAATTAGTACATTTGTGAACTGTCAGACAAACATACAAAATCCTTTTTAATGTTCTAAAACAAACTATATTATCCATACCATTTTTCTCCCTTGGATACATTTTACTTGAAGCCTTTTATCTTCCTGCTCAAAATGGATTAATTATTCTCTTGGTAAGTTGCACAACTCTGATCATGAGACTTTCCTTTACCTCTTCCTATGCTGCCCCTGTGTCCTAGGTGTTACTTCTTTTTTTCTGGTTCACTCCTTGTTCACCTGGAGCACATCCTTCAATAGAATCCTAACAAAAGGCGCATGAAAGATGGTGTTTTTTCCCCCCGACTCTTAAATGTGTTAAATGTTTTTATTTTACTTTTATGCTTGATTGGTATTTGTCTGAGTATTGAATTCTTGGTTGAAACTCACCCTCAGATTTTGAAGGCATTATTCTTTTAGCAAGAATTTGTTTTTGAAAATTAAATGGCATACTGATTCTTGTGTTATGATCTTCTTTCTCAAAGGATTTCCTCTCCTTTTATCCTTGCTGTTGTTGATGTGGGTATTTTTCATGAATTGTGCTGGAAGCTCTGGAGTGCTTTCAGAAAATTTATGTGTTTGGGGTTGCCTGGGTGGTTCAGTCAGTTGAGCATCTGACTCTTGATTTCACTTCAGGTCATGATCTCAGGGTTGCAAGACCAAGCCCCATGTCAGGCTCTGCACTGGGCATGGAGCCTGCTTAAGATTCTCTCTCTCCTTCTGCCCCTCCTGCCTGCCCCTGGGCACACTCTCTCTTGAAAGAAAGAAAGAGAGAGAGAGAGAGAGAGATAATGTTTTATTTGTGGAAATTTTCATATAAGACTATATGAAAAAGTCTCTCCATTTTTCTCTGTTTTTGCTTTCTAAACTCCTGTCAACCAGATACTAGGTTGTGTGGATGATTCTCTTTCTTTTTTTAAATACTTATTTATCTGTGAGAGAGCACACAGAGGGGAGGGAGTGAGGGAGAGGGAGGAGGAATCTTAAGCAGGTTCCATGTTAAGTGCAGAACCCAAAGGGGGGCTTTATCTCACAATTCTGAGATCACAACCTGAGCCAAAACCAAGAATTGGCAGCTCAGCCAACTGTGCCACCCAGGTGCCCCTGATTCTCTATTTTTTCTTATTTTACTTCTAATTTCTACATCTTTATCTTTTATTCTATATTTGGAAATTTTCCCACCTATCTGTTGAATTTTAAAAATTTTCTGTTCTCTAAGTATTCCTTTTTTATGGCACCCTGTTCTTTCTTCAGAGATTTTTTCTTTTGGGGCATCTGGATGGCTCAGTTGGTTAAGCATGTGCTTCAGCCCAGGTTATGATCTCAGGGTCCTGAGATTAAGCCCCATGTCTAGCTTCCTGCTCAGCAGGAAGTCTGCTTCTCCCTCTCTTCCCCTCTACCCTACTTGTGCTGTCTCTCTCTCTCCCAAATAAAAAAATAAATAAAACCTTTTTTAAAAAGATTTTTCTTTTATTCCTAAAATATTTTTATAAGACTTTATATAAAATTGTTCTTTTGTTCTGTGTGTTGTTTCTGTTTTCTCCTAAAGTGCTTCCTTTTCTTTGTATCTTTCTGTTTTATGTTGGAGCTTGTCTTTCACTGTTAACCCTTGATTGTTGCTTTTGAAGAGTCAGGCATGGTAAAAGATCATAGAAGGTTCTGCGTTATGGTTGGGTGAATAGATGGTAGACTGCTTTGTTATAGTGTTTCAAGTGCCCTTAATTATAGGTATTTTCTCCTGGGCATATCTATTTCCAGAAGGAATATACTGTTCTCTCCAGCTGCCATTTGCACAAGAGGTGGCTAACTTCATTTTCATTCACTACTTGTCTTGACCTTAATAATCCTTCAAAAGCGTGAAGGTGTTTTCCCGACAGTAATTTTATTTTTGTGGCTCTGCTAAACATGCTTTGGTGACCCCTGATTTTTGAAGGGCACACTCTAGATTTCTGTGACAAGATGATTTTTTAACTCATAAATGAGTTACGATCTTGTTAAACTCTTCCTTTCAAGGATTCTCTCCTTTTATCTGTGGGCTCTAGGGGCCTTGAGTTTCTGAATTGAATGCACTGCTTGTCTTTTTCAAAATTTTATGTAGTTGTAGAGAAGTTGCTGGGTGTTTCTGTAGTTAAGTCTTATCACTCAGTCAATCTGGTTCAAATCCACAATTTTCTTACTGCCTCTCAACATGCCAGAGCCTTTGTTCTCTTAGCCATTTTTGTCACTACTACTTTTCATTATAGTGAATTTTTGGAGAAGGGCAAATGATGTAGAGGAAACATGATTCTGACTGAATCAGTAATTTAATATATTCATAACTGATTCCCAAAAATCTATATGTTATCCCTCTTAGTGTGACTATATTTAACTAGGCTTTAAGAGGTTCTAAGGCTAAATGAAGTCGAAATGGTAAAGACCTTATTCATTAGGAATCTTATGAAAAGTGAAGGAGACAGAGGGAGGATGTGAGAGGGAAGGCAATTGAAGCAGTTGACAATGTCAATCTGTAACCAAAGAGAGGGCTTCAGAAAAGCAACTTTCCAGCACTTTGACTTCAAACCTCCAAACTGTGAGACAATAAACTTTTTGTTGTTGTCCACCCTACCTGATATTTTTTATTTATCAAGTCAAAAATTAATTATCCATTTAATAAAAATCTTGACATTTTCCCACCACTGTTATTTTAAATATTCTTCATTTACGTGGCTAATTTTTCTGCCCCAATGTATCCTCCGATATTCTGTTTGTTCCCGGGTCTCCTTTGATCGGCCCTAGGCCAAAGGCAGGCGCCAAAACGCTGCGCCAACCAGGGATCCCTCTGTTTTCTCCTAAGTGCTTCCTTTTCTTTGTATCTTTCTGTTTTATGTTGGAGCTTGTCTTTCACTGTTAACCTTGATTGTTGCTTTGAAAGAGTCAGAGCATGTAAATGTATAATAGAAGGTTCTGCATTATGTTGGGTGATAGATGGTAGACTGCTTTTTGTTATAGTGTTTCAAGTGCCTTAATTATAGGTATTTTCTCCTGGGCATATCTATTTTCCCAGAAGGGAATATACTGATTTCCAGTCCAGCTGCCATATTACAAGCAAGAGAGTGAGGCTGGGGAACTCACTATTCATTCACTACATAGTCTTTTACTTAAATATCTGCTTTCAAAATGCACTTGCTCCTCAAACCATGCTTGGTGCCTCTATGTTTTTTGGGTAAGGGAGCACACTCTAGATTTCTGATGACATAGGATGATTGTTACTCATACAGATGTTCCATCTGCTAACACACTGCCTTTAGGGGAATCTACTTTTTAAATGGTGGGCCTCTCAGGAGCCTCTGAGGTGTTCTGAAGAATGAATCACCTGGCTTCTTTTAGCTATCTCTTTCCATAGTAGGTAAGAAGTTGTGGCTTTCTCTACTGTTAAGTACTTAGCACTCACTCATGTACCATCTGCTTCACACTTCCACATTTTTCTTACTGCCTCTCTACAACATCTCCAATGCATTTTGTCCCTTTGAGCTGACAGTATTTTTTTAATTACTATTTTTTCATTATAGTGAGATTTTTGGAGAGGGCATATATGTAGAGTTAAACATGCATTCTGGACTGAATTCATAATTTAATATATTCATAACTGAATTCTCCCAAAAATCATATGTTGAAGCCCTAACCCTTAGTGTGACTATATTTGTACGTAGGACCTTTAAGGAGGTTCTTAAGGCTAAATGAAGTCATAAGGGTAAAGACCTAATTCAGTAGGACTGGCAGGCTGAAAAGAAGGGGAAGGGACAGTAGGAGCATGTGCACAGAGGATAGGCCACATGAGGACACAGTGACAAGGCTGCCATCTGTAAGCCAAAAAGAGAGGCTTCAGAAGAAAGCAAACTTTCCAGCATCTTGATTTTGGACTTCAACCTCCAGAACTGTGAGACAATAAATTTTTGTTGTTGATTCCACCCTACCAGTGATATTTTGTTACAGCAGAGCAGAAAAATTAATATATCCATTTAAGAAAAATACTAGCTCACATTCTTTCCACACCATCTCTTTGATACAAATATTCTTCATTTACGTGGCTAATGTTTCCTCTCCAAATGTGAAATCCTCCATATTTCTGAGTGTGAACTTTATTATTTCATATGTGAGTTTTTATTCTGGTTTTGTTCATTCAAAAGAAAAAAGAGATGAACCATCTGTTAGGTTTTTTGATTACTTAGAATATGATGTTGTTTCCTGTCCTCAGGGAGCCTCTTCCTCATTTATACAGATGGCAATTCCAGTCTTCAGAATCCTGATACCTCTGCTATTTTAAAGTACCAAAACAAGTATTTTTGTTGGTAAAATCTTGCCATTTCAGTATTTTGAAAAATCTCAAATCTGAATCATTTCCCTGGGAAGTTGGATGCTATAAGATTCTTTCATTTCTAAAACATGCTGACCATTCCCTCCTCTGCTTAAACCCTTCTGTGCTAAATTACTGAATGAATTCCCATTTCTCAAATTACTCGTAAGGTGCACCATTTTTTCCCCCAAATCTGAGACATGTGTATTTCTGTCAACCCAATTCAGTTCTCAAAGATTCAAGCTAGAGTACCCTACTTGGGACTTTAAGAGGCTAACAGGACATGCCTACCTGGAGCATGAGCTGGAACCTCTGAATCTCCTACCTACTGCTCTGAGCTACTTCCAGAGCTCATTTGGATCCCTTCTTCAGGTGCCTCTAGTGAACAAGGGACACAATACAATCTGAGGCCCATGGGGTGCCCATGTTAAGTGCCCTTTAATTGTGTGTCCTAGATACTCTGCTTGTCTCAGCCTGATCCTGGGAGGATGCTAGGGAAAGAATGAAGAGTGGTGAGAGCTAGGGGAGCTAACAGGGAGTTAAGTGTGTAGGCTCAATTCTCTCCCCTTTACTTGCAGCCAGACCACTCCTAGTTCCAAGGCCATATTCTTTGCTTTCTTTTATTGAAGGACCAGAGCCATTCTTCTAGCCTTTCTGCACCATTCTCCTGAACCCCACAGCCCCAGGATACATTTTAGGTGATGCAAATAAATACTAAGTACTGATGTTATCATTTAGCTTCAATGTTATAAGAACTTTAATCTACCTAAAGCTTTTCAAATTCTGGTCCTAGTGACCAAAATTTTCTTAATGGGAGAAACATGTTTCTAGTTATCTTTATAAAAACTGAACATGACTATAGGTATAGGTGACTATCAGGTGAGCAAGTTCCTTTGCATAGCCATGCTGGAGAAGAGTGTTTATATCAATACTTCATCTTCCAGTTCAGACCCTCTTCTTATTTTGTTTTTCCATTATTACTATGTGACTGGCCATCACTCGGGAGTGGTAAGCAACAGATAAGTTGTATCTCCTTTGCCTCTGGTCTTATATCAACACCAGCTGCAGGTGAAGGTCACTACTGCCTTTTTTGGAGTTTGGCAGCAGTTCTCAGACTTAGAATAATCTGGGGGCACATGTAATAACAGATTGCTGGATCCTACCCTCAGAAAGATTGGAGATTGGGGCAGGGCAGGAGATTTGATTTTTTTTTTTTTTTTAACAAGTCCTCAGGTAATGCAAATGCTGCTTGTATGAAGCACACCTTGAGAACTACTGGAGTAGAATAGTCCTTCTGACCCATGCTTGAATTTAGAGCTGAGTATCAGAGAAGGAGGAATGTGCAGAATGAATATGGCATCCTCATTAAGCAGTCTGAATTATTGCTTCCAGCTACATTTCACACTGTCCAGAATTCCAGAGCTCTCTATCTTGTCTCCTCTTGCTCTTCTTTCTAAGCTATTTAAAAATTTACATCTTTATGAAGGTATAATTCACATACCATGCAATTCACCCCTCCAAAGTAAGCATATAACTGTTTTTTGAGAAAATTGTTGTCCCCCATGAAAGAAACCCTGTTCCCCCTCACCACTTCCCAGTTCTAGGAAACCACCAATCAATTTTCTTTCTCTATAGATCTGCCTATTTGGACATTTCACATAAAATGGAATCATACAGTACGTGGCCTCTTGTGACTGGCTCTTTTCACTTAGCATAATGTTGTCAAGATTTCTCAATGAGGTAACATCTGTCAGTACTTAATTTCTTTTTATTGCCACACAATATTCTGTTGTATGGATATACCACATTCACTTATCCATTTGTCAGTTGATGTGTATTTGGGTTGTTTGCACTTTCTGGCTATTATGTATAATGTGGCAATAAACATTCATGAACAGGCTTTTCGTGGGCATATATCTTAACTTCTCTTTTGTATATACCTGGGAGTGGAATTGCGGGGCCAGAGAGTAACCCTGTATTTAACCAGGTGAGGGACTGCCAAGATGTTTTTCAAAGTGCTGCATGATTTTCTAATCCCACCAGCATTGTATGTGGATTCAACATCCCCACCAACATGTGTTATTTTCAGTCTTTTTAAATGTACCAATCCCAGTGGATATAAACAGTATCTCTTTGGTTTTGATTCATATTCCCTAATGGCTAATGATGTTGAGCATCTTTTCAGTGCTTATCAATTATTTGCATATCTTCTCTGTAGAAATGTCTATTCAAATCCTTTGTTCCTTTTTGAGTTGCTCATTTTTTTGGTACTGAGTTGTTAAGAGTTCTTTATACTGAATAGAAATTCCTTACTAAATATATGGTTTTAAAATGTTTTGTCCCATTATGTAGCTTGTTTTTTGTTCTTTCTTGCTAATGTCCTTCAAAGCACAAAAGTTTAATTTTTATGTAGTCTAAGTTACCTATCATATTTTCTACTGTTGCTTTGCTTTTGGTGTCTTATCTCAGAATTCATTGCCTAATCGAAGGTCACAGAGATGTACTCCTATGTTTTCTTTTAAATATTTTATGGTTTCAGTTCTTAGATTTATGTTGATGATCTATCTTTAGTTAATTTTTGTGTATTGGGTGGGATAAGGATTCATTTTCTTGCATATGAATATCTGGTTGTCCCAACACAATTTGTTAGATAGATTATTCTTTTCCCACTGAATTGTCTTGACAACTTTGTAAAAAAAAAAAAAGGTGACTATAAATATAAGGATTTATTTCTGGACTATCTACTCCATTAATCTGTATGTCTGTCCTAATGCCAGTACTATACTGTCTTGATTTCTGTAGCTTTTTAGTAAGTTTTGAAATTGAGAACTGTGGGTTGAACAAGAACAATGTCTTGTTCTTTTTAGAGATTATTTTGGTGATTCTGGGTCTCTTAGACTTTCCTATGAATTTTAATATTAGTTTGTCAATTTCTATGAGAAAAACAAAAGCAAACCACCAAAAGCCAGCAGGGATTTTGGTAGGGATTATATTGAATATGTAGATCAGTTTGGAGAATATTGTCATCTTAAAAATATTAAGTCTTCAAATCCGTAAATATGAGATGTTTTTCCATTCATTTAGATCTTTAATTGCTTCCAACAACCTTTTGTAGTTTTTGGCATACAAATTTTGCACTTTTATTAAATTTATTCTTAAGTATTTTCTTTTTGATGCTGTTGCAAACAGAATTCTTTATTTTTGAAATGTTGATGCTAGCATATAAAAGTACAACTGATTTTTTTAAATACTTTTCTTGTATCCTGTGTCCTTGCTGAACTTATTTATTCTCATAATTTTTAAGTATATTTCTTAGGGTTTACTACATGCGAGATCATGTAATCTACTTTTTCCCTTTCAATTTGAGGCTATTTTTTTTGTATTGCCTTGTTGTCCTGGCCAGAATCTCCAGTATGATATTTTTTTGTTGTTGGAAGTTTAGAGTTCAAAAATATAGTCCTCCATCACTATGACTGAGGCCATGCCATGGAAGATTCAATGAATAGAGAGGAGCTTTGTGAAACTAAGAGTAGCATGGTTCCACTTAACATACTTTCCCATGATGACATTTCAAAATCTCTTAGAACAAAAAAGGTTGATGTATTGTCATCCATTTTCCAAGTTATCAGTGGAAGTTCTAGTGCACATATTTGCAGGGGTATTTTAATCTGTGAATAATTTGAGAGGGAGGTGCTGGACAACAGTGCTGTTAGGCCACGTTGAGTTGAGTTCACTTGGGCAACCACTACCAGATTCAGCACTTCATTAAAAGCCAGAAGAAGCAAATCCAACTCCAAAGGCACTGGCCAGTAATAATAGTTTTATTAATGTGGTGATTACATGGAGAAACAGACGTCTAAATAATTCTGATAGACTGTATCTCACTGCTGTGGTTGGCACATACATTACCATTTGTTGATACTTGCTCATAATAATTTTCTGAGGGTATACTTTCTCCTCCCATTATACTTGAGAACAGAAACCTTATTACCTTTATAACACTTGGTGTGGTGTAGTACACATATTTCATGGATGATGCATCCTAACTCATGCAGGACTGTAGCTGATGATTTGAGTGCTGGATCTGCCACTCTTAATACCAGCCTCACTTTTCTCCTATGCTTTCATCTTCCCTTCTGAACATCTTCCTTAAAGTGCGTCCTTAGTATCTCAAAAAGTGTCTGTAGCAAACTGACCCCTTGCTGTTTCTGATAAGGCTGTTCTTCCCCTAAGATTTCCAATTTCTCATGATGATGCCATTACACTTTTTGTCTGTCTCCCACATTTACTTAATGTCGACATCTTCTAACTGCTCACCTCCTTTATCTAGTCTTTAATGGGTCATATTTGGTTTCTATTGAATGCACTCATATTTCCCTCTCCCTGTATTCTCAGGGCTCTCCTCCATTATAGAGTAGCCCAGATTGTCAGAGCAGCCTCTATTCATCTTTTTCTTCCATCAGTAATAATTTGTTGATTAGCCTTCAAGCATTGATATGATCTTATTTCTTTCTTGCTCATATGACCACAATGGCTCTCCATTTCTTGTAAAATTCTAATCAAAATCCATAGCACACAAAGTTTTCTCTGAAGTAGCCCCAGCATTTCATTTCCATCTAATCTCTCACCGAAGCCAAACCTCAACCATTTCCACTTTTGTCCCTTTGCTTTTCTTATTCCCAGATCTTTGCTTGCTTTGTCTCTTCAGCTTTGAATGCCTTCTCCATCTTAGCATTTATCCTGTTGTGCTCTTACTGCTTCCTTCTCTCTGAAACCTTTCTTCATCTCTCCAGTTGGTAGTCATCTCATGTACTTTCTAAGGCCATGTAGTACTTTAGCTATAGCTTTCTTTTGCAGTTGCTAACTTACTGTCTTTAGTTACATTTGTAGATATGTGAATAACTTAGTCACCTCTAAGTTCTTTGCAAAGAAATGGACATTGAGTCCATGACAAGAGTGTTCAGTAGCCAACATGGTTGACATTATTATTCGATGGGATCAGACACTGATCGTTTCTCCTATATGCTTTATAGTCACCTGTGTTCATCTCCCAACTTCCCATACTTTTCTTTGAAGTTTATTATCTTTGAAGATACTATCCAGAGTGACCGATCCGGCACTTCCTTTCTTAGTATTTGATGCCACTCCATGTCCTCAGGACTCATTCCAGGCTCCCTACACCTACCTGCTTCTGTCTGTCTGTCCCCCCACCCCCACCCCCACCCCTCAGGCTTAGGGGACATCCCAAACCTACCATGTCCATTCTGTACCTTTGAGTGGCTCTACTTCTCAAAGTGCCTGAATGCCTTAGTGACTCTGCTGTTCTGCAAAATGGAGATGTTTTTTTCTCAAAGCCCCTTCCTTTTTCCTGCCATCACTACTGAGTGCAAATAAATGCACTCTTCTACGTAGCTTGCTTAGCCTCCTGAACATATCAAGGCACAGTTTCGTTTGTTTACTCAATTATGGAGGGACATATCTGTTTTCCTTCAAAGGCAACAAACTCCCTGAAGAGGAGAGGCTTTCTTTTTTGTCTTTATAACATCAGCATCTAGCCACCTGGCAGATAGTCAATAAATGTTTGAATGAATGAAAACAAAATCCAGAAATGCTTTTTAATTCTAAAGAGGAAATTGATGAGTGAACCACAACCAGTCAAGCCAAGACTGTCTCTTTATAGCCTCCTGAGAAAGAAAAATTGTCCAAACCAGGTCTGCCACAGAACTTTCTGCATGATGTAATTCTCAAACTCCTTCTGGGAAGTAATTACATTCCTGATTAAATGCTTGGGCAATTCTCTGATACTGCGAAGTGATTAAGAACTTCTGGGAAGTTAGGGTTGTCCACCCAACTGACTGACTGACCTAATAATCTTTAACCAGACTTTCGTTGTTGTTGTTGTCAGTCTTTTCTTACAGAGCTTGAAATACAATTTTGACAAATACTTGTAAGCATTTTTTTCTGGAAAGTTCTTTTAAATGTAGTTATCTTAAGATTGTTTCTAGGTTCTCCCACTTTCATAACTTATATATGAATGCCACATCTTTTTCATTGGTTCTTCTCATTCCACCTTCCTCTCCCCACCTTTCCTGTCCCTAGAAAAGGGCACACAGTGAATCTGGAAGGATGGATGGTGGGACCATGCAAAGGAAAAGAGAGAACACATGGTATTTGTGGAAGGAGGAACCTCATACAGTTATGTACAAGAGAGGGAGTGAGAGGTAGCGCGTTCTCCAAGGAGCTGAGACCAACAGATAGGCAGGGCTCAGAAATTGTGGACTTGCTAAGGAGTTGGATCTTATACATATTACCAAGGGATGAAATTGACCTTCACCAGGATCTTCTGAAATTCAGAAAAAATTACTACATGTGATAGTTTTTTTTTAAGATTTTATTTATTTATTCATGAGAGAGAGAGACAGAGACAGAGACAGGCACAGGCAAAGGGAGAGGGAGAGGGAGGGGGAGAAGCAGAAGCAGGCTCCATGCAGGGAGCCTGACGTGGGACTCGATCCCAGGTCTCCAGGACCACACCCTGGACTGGTCTCCAGGATCACACCCTGGACTGAAGGCGATACTAAACCACTGAGCCACCCGGGCTGCCCACATGTGATAGTTTTAAAACAAATAACATTCTTATCAGTTAGGATAGGCTAAGACTATGCTGCAGAAGCAAACAATCCCCAAGTCTCAGTGGCTTAGAACATTGAAGATTTACTTACTTTTCATGCCACATGTGCAAGCACAGGAGTAAAGGCTCTGCTCTACACGATTGCCACTCAGGACCCAGGGTAACAGAGGCTTCCCCAGTTGATATGCTATCATCTCATCCCAAGGCTCCAAGCGCTATTGCAACACAGAAGATAGAGAAGGGGGATCCCTGGGTGGCGCAGCGGTTTGGCGCCTGCCTTTGGCCCAGGGCGCGATCCTGGAGACCCGGGATCGAATCCCACATCAGGCTCCCAGTGCATGGAGCCTGCTTCTCCCTCTGCCTGTGTCTCTGCCTCTCTCTCTCTCTCTGTGACTATCATAAATAAATAAAAAATTAAAAAAAAAAAAAAAAAAAAAAAAAAGAAGATAGAGAAGGATACAGCCACAATGAGGCAATTAATTTCAAGCCAATGGTTCTTTTTGAAAGTAACAAACTTGTTAAATTTCTTTGGTCAGAGAAGATTTCAGGGTCATACTCAGTTTCAAAGAGGGTAGGAAAAGGTAATCTTTCCATATTCCTGGAAAAAGAGCACCTGAAATGTTTCTGAATTCTAGACATGTCTATCCCACATAGTAAACATGGTACAAGGGCAGAATAGACACTTCAGGTTTTGGAGGGTGTTTTTTGTTGTTGTTGTTGGTGGTGGTGGTTTCTTTTTCTTTCTCTCTCTCTCTTTTTTTTAAGTAGGCTCCACACCCTCTGTGGGACTTGAACTCATGGTCCTGAGATCAAGACCTAAGTGGCATCAAGGCAGATGCTTAATTAACTGAGCACCCAGGTGCCCCTTGAAGGGTGTTTTAAGTGGTATTAGAAAGGACCTGATTTACCTCTGTACACCTGAATGTAAGGGGGGCTTTCAGACCTTCAGAATAGTGGTGTGAGGAGCAGTAGATCCTCTCTCCAGTGAAACCATTTAACTGGTGAAAATTACAATCATTCAAAGTCTCTTGAAATTATCCTAAGAACATACAGCAAATGGAGAAACATTTATTTGAGAAAATCTGTCTCAGTAAGGACATCAAGAGTTGATAGCATCTGAGCCATGATCCATTCTCACACCCCTTTTCCCCAGCTCCATGTGATGGAAGCTGTAAGCCAGAGGTGTAACTGAAAGGATGGGGACCACAGCTTTTAGGGTTTTTCTTTTTTTAAGCTTTCTCTTCCCAGATCTCCTAGTCTAGGGCTACAGTTTGACTCTGGCAGGGGCAGGCTGCCAGTGTGTCTTATCCTCTCCAGCCCTGGTGTAGAAACACTATCTGAGGCAAACATGAGAGATCTGGGCTTCCTTTCCTTGTTTAGCTCATACTCATGGGGCAGACGCCCCCCCCCTCCAAAATAGGCCTCTAATTGCCCCCACCCAAGCCTGCTTGTAGGGTAGAGGTTCCATGTCAAAAGGGCCTAGAAGAGAAGACCAAGGATTATTGACTCCCTTCCCAATACACAGTGCCCACTTACAGAGCAGAGATTTCATTCCAAGAGAAGACTTTAGCTTCTTCCCCTCCTACCCCCAGTTTTAGCCCAGGGGTTCCATCATGAGGGAGAGGCAAGATGCAAAAATGGCATGTCTGTCAGAGAGGAGTGACTTGACTTGAAATACAGCATGGAGGAGTTTACAGCTGAGGTCACTGTTGAAAACAATGGGAGTCTTGGTGGTGAGCAATTAAGGGCTTGCTGGTAGCTTAATAATACCAGCAGCAATAAGTAAAATAGCAGATTGAAAACAGCCAAGAGTAACACTCCTGAGATCATGTTTACCCAAGGGGTCCAGAAGGTTATGTACAGGCATGCAAAGTACTGGAAGGAAAAAAAATTGTCAGCCCAAAATCTTATATCCAACAAAGCAATCTTTGAAAAATGGAGGCAACTCTCAGACATTGTTGGTAGAAATAAAAAAAAAATGGGGAGACTGCTTTGGAAAACAGTTTGATAAATTTTCAAAAAGTTAAACACAGTTACCCAGCAATTCTACCCTCAAGCGTATACCCAACAGTGGTAAGAACATAGGCCCACGCAAAAACTCATACATGAATGCTCATAGCAGCATTATTCACAGTAGCCAAAAAGCATTAAAAAAAAAATCCCAACTTCCATCAACTGACAAATGGATAAATGTAGCATATTTATATAATGAAAGGTTTTTAGGCAGTAAAAAGTAAGTACTGATACATGGTATGACAAGGTTGAACCTTAAAAACATGATGCTACAGGAAAGAAGTGAATTACAAAGGACCCCAAGTTGTATGTTTCCATTTATATACAATTTCCAGAATAGGCAACTCTGTAGAGACGAGTATATGTCGGTTTCCTAGAGCCCAGCAAGTGTGTAGGAAACAGGGAGTGACCGTGTGATACTTTCCTGGGGCTGCCCGAGCCGAGTACCACAAACTGGGCAGCTTCACACAAAAGCTGCTTCTCACATTTCTGGAGGCTGGATGTCCAAAATCAAGGTGTCGGCAGGGCCATGCTCCCTCCAAAGCCTGTAGGAGAGGATCCTTCTTCCCCTCTTCCAGCTTTTGGTGGCCCTGGGTGATCTTTCAATCACAGTGGCTGTATCACTCCACTTCCTTCCCTCCCTCCCTCCTTCCCTCCCTTCCTTCCTTCCTTCCTTCCTTCCTTCCTTCCTTTCCTTCCTTCCTTCCTTCCTTCCTTCATTATTTATTTGAGAGAGAGAAAGAGAGCTTGTGTACACATGCACATGAGTGAGGGGAAGGGACAGAAGAAGAGGGAGAGAGAGAATCTCAAGCGAACTCCTTGCTGAGCATGAATCCTGATGAAGGGCTTGATATCACAACTCTGAGATCAGGACCTGAGCCAAAATCAAGGGTTGGCCACTTAACTGACTGAGCCACCCAGACACCCCTACATCACTCCAATTTCTGTCTCCATCTTCCCCATGTGTACCTGGCTTCCCATGGCATTCTCTTCTCTGTGTATCTGTGTCCAAATTTCACTCTTCCTGTAAGAATGCTCATCAGGGGACAGTTGGGTGGCTTAGCGGTTGAGCGTCTGCCTTCTGCTCAGGGTATGATCCCAGGTCCAGGGATCGAGTCCCACAGCAGGCTCCTTGAAAGGAGCCTGCTTCTCCCTCTGCCTCTGTCTCTGCCCCCCACCCCCATGTCTCTCATGAATGAATAAATAATCTTTAAAAAATTGCTCATCAGATATATTAGGGCCCACCTGATGGCCTCATCCTAACTTGATTATATCTGTAGACATCTTATTTTCAAATAAGATCACATTCACGGATACCAGGGGCTGATACTCAACTTCCACCTCTCTTTTTTGAGGGGTGAGGGAGGCACAGTTTAACCCATAACAGTCTGCTAATGAATACAGGGTTTCTTTGGGGGGCAACAAAAAATGTTCTAAAATTGTTTATGGTGATGGTTGCAAAACTTCTTGACAATTCCAAAAACCATTGAATGGTATGTTTTCAGTGGGTGAGCTCTATGGTGTGTGCATTATATCTGAATAAAATTGGTTTAAAATAAAGGAAAGAGAAATCAAGACATTCTCACATTTAAAGGGAAAAAACAGACTTCACAGCTTAGCAGGCCCTCCTTAAAAATACCAAAGGTCTTCAGGCAGAAAGCTAGGGACACCAGACAAGTGATTGGTATTCAGTATGAAAAATCAGAGTTCCAATAAAGGTGGTAATATAGGTAATTGAAAAAAAAAAGCAATATAATTATGTATTTTTTCTTCTTTTGATATAAAAAGCAGTTGTATAACAAATAAGACTCCATGCATGACTTTACCCTTGAAACCAGAATGACCCCAGCATCACTTCTGGATTTTAGCCATTCACTCTAACTGGTTCTGTCTGATTTCGCAGATGTTCCCTAATCCTAGTATTTCTAGGCCTTTCTCAGGGCTCATTGCGGTATTGGTCTATTGAATTTGGCATTATTCTACACCACCCACTCCTGAAATAAAAAACAAATCATCATTTTTTTGAGACATTTCTAATTGTTTTTGATATTGCTTGAGAAGTTAGATATGTTCTCTGCTGAAGGAAAGAAAAAACTGAATCTAACCACACTTTCTAAATGACAGAAATGTTTCTGGGCTGCCTGGGTGGCTCAGTAGATTAAATGTCTGCCTATGGCTCAGGTCATGATCCCAGGGTCTGGGATCAAGCCTCGCATCGGGCTCCCTGCTCATCGGGGAGTCTGCTTCTCCCTTTTCCTCTGTCTCTCCCCCAACTCATACTTTCTCTCTCTCTCTCCACCCCCCTCTCTCAAATAAATAAAATCTTAAAAAAAAATAAATGACAGAAATGTTTGGCTGGAGTTAAGAACTAAAGGTTAAGAATAAAGGTCCATTTTCTCAGATCTAATCCCCTTGGCCATGGTCCTGCCCTGTGCTGCACAGGGAGATTTTCTAAAGCAAAGGTCAACATCTGTCTTAGAACTGACCAGTCCATGTATAATGCAACCTTTTTAAATGACATCAACTGATGCCAAACTGTTTGCATGAGCAGTCCTGGGTCTTAGGTATCCTGAGTAGAGAGCTATTATTGGCTTTGCCTAAATTGTGGCAGCTGTTCTGGTTGTATCCTTGCTGTGTCTGGTTATGGTGGAGATCCAGAGTATCTATTCTCATCCAAAGAGCAAAGGAGTCTGTGCTCTGGTGTAAGAGTTTTAGGATCTGGTACACAACTGTGTATTCTGGAATAGCGTGTCTTGTATAAGCAGAGGGTAAAGAGCTTGGTCTTCCAAATGCCACTTTTACTTGGTGTTTCCAACCCCAAGCTGTTCAATATCCTTGACTTGTTGTCTTCAGAGGGCCATGGAGTAGGAATGAGGCTGAAGTCACTCTTGAGTTAGGTCATGAGGGAACCCAAGTGGGCTCCTCCCCCATGAGAGGAACCTTCTACTGGAGAGGCTGTCAGAGCCCAGTACAGAGGCCCACAAACAGCACATCTGCTAGAGGAAGCTGGTGTCTGGGGATCTGTGGATCCTGGAGGGAAGTTTGAAGCTGCCCATTCTCTCTGAACCCTAAAAGGCTAAGAGAGGCTATAGAAAGAGTGTACAGTCTTTCCTAACCAAAGTTAGGAGAATGAGGGAGAGACCAGACACCTCCAGAGAGATTGCATCCATCTATTTCAAGAGGGAGCTGACAACGAGGTGCCAGCCTTGGGATACCTGGGTGGCTTAGTGGGTTAAGTGTCTGACTTTTGATCTCAGCTCAGATCTTGATCTCAGCATCATGAGTTCAAGCCCCACAGTAGGCTTCATGCTGGGTGTGGAGCCTACTTAAAAAAAAAAGCCACTGGCCTTTCATTGCAGGACCACTCCTCCATTACTGATATTCTAGTGACCAGACCTGGGTGCAGATGAGCTTGCAGAGTAAAAGAACTACCTTCCTGAGACACACAGACTCCTGATCAACCCTGCCGAGCACAACCTATGGGAAGAGTCAGTGGTTCGAAATTGTGATGTTGGCAGCATTGGTTCCTTCTGGAGGCACTAAGGGAGAATCTGTGCCATGCCTCTCTCTTAGCTTTTAGTGGTGCTGGTTGTCCTCATCGTTCCTTGGTTTCCAGATGCATCCCTCCCATCTTTGTTCCCATCTTCACAGCACCTTCCTTCCAGGGTCTGCATGTTCTTTTCTGTTTCTTTTAAGGACCTGTCAGTAATTTAGGGCCCACACTAGGCCAGGATAATCTTACCTCTGCCTTTACCTTAACTACACCTGCAAAGATGCTATTTTCAAATAATGTCACATTCTGAGATGGACATGAATTTAGCGGGGACACTTCAACTCACCAGAGCTAGAAAAAGCTTTCTGACAGGAGGTTTATATGGTGGGAGACTATAGCAGGGAAAACAAAGCAGAGAAAGAAATAAGCTTGTTGAGGAGAGGTGCATGGAGGACTCCTGGCATAGAAACGCAGGTGGGGGGAATCACCATGTGGCTCACTGGTGGCCTCCCAGGACCTCAAACGACTCAGTGGGCAGATCCCCTCAGCCAGGGCTGCTGTGAGGTAGGGGGAAAAGGCCAGGCACGAAACCCTGGCAGAAGGGCAGAGGGAGGCTGTGAAATGTTAGAGGGATAAAAAGGCACCTTGTGGGTCCCACGGATTGTGAGAAAACTTTATTACCTGCAAGTCAGGAGTGTTAGGGGTTGAGTAAGGACACATTATTGTGTTTGGCCACTGAGAAGCTGATTTGACTATTCGGGAGAAAAAAAGAGAAAGAAAATTTTGAGGGATCAGGCATTGCTAATATTTCATAAATAGCAGGAAGAATCATGGGCTCAGCCTCCCCGGTCGGATCAGCACAGGAGAGCTCTAGAAAGAGCTTGCTATAGGGTCTTGGAGGTGAGAGTCCTAGGGGGGTGGGGCCCCATGTGGGGGCAGAGCCACATGGTGATGCATCATGGAAGTAGGTAAGGCTGAGGGTTTGCACGCGGGTCAAGTCAAGAGCACCTGGAGGCAGATAGGAGGAGGTGAGATCAGACATCATTTTGATTGGAAATTCCCCGGCAGGAGGGTGCCCGGGCATGCAGGCTGTGCTGCACTGTCAGCCAGCCTCTGGTAGGACATAACTCTATGCCTTACTTTTTCTTTTCTAAAATTGTGGTAAAGCATACATTGCACACAGCCTATCATTGTAACCATTTTACATGCATAGTTCAGTGGCATTAAAAACATTCACACTGTGCGTGTTCCTTCTTATCACGTGTGAGGGATGGAAGGCCGTGGTGTATGGTGTGCATGTGTTTGGAGTTGGTGACAGAAAAGGTCCCTTAAAGAGGTGGACTTGGAGGCTTGAGTGCAGGGAGAAAAGAGCCGATCCTTCTGCAGTTTGTGATAGAAAGAGATTGGGTTCTGCAGAGAAGTGGACTTTTGAGGACACGGGAAAGTAGAGTAGAGCCATCATTCCGAGGCAAGCGAGCACCAATTTCTGCTTTCACCCCTTGAAGGGGGGGGCGGTCTCGCTAATGCCAAATTTGCTTTGAATGCCAGGGAAACACCCCCAGTGTTCATAAAAAGGCCTTGATACAGAAGTACCCAGATTTCTTTAGTTTTATTACCACCACAAAGTACAACAATAGGTTAAAAAGGTACTGTTTTCTTTTCAAATGCCTGGGGCACCCTTATACCAATAGAGAACTTGCTGTGCATCTAAACATCACACTTAACCAGGGGTCTTCTAGTTCTACTTGGTAACTGTATTCAGTGGAACTTTGATGTCCAGACTAACGAAATCCAGGACTTCGGCTAACTGTACGCACCTGTCTGCTGTCCCTGTCCACCAGCCCCTGACCCATTGGGAATGCTGCGGGCTCATCTACACTCACAGCCCATTGCTAGCCCCAGCTCTGTTGTGTCGCAAGTGCTGCCAAGACAAAGCACCCATGTGTCCTCCAGACCCCTCAGGCTCCACGGAGTTGCCAGGGAGTTGCCTCTTCTCCCTTCGAAGTCATCTTGGACCGAGTTCCGCCTATTAGGGAAGTAGGTCATGGCTGACACAGGACAGATGGGCCATTCTGGCACCGCCCCCTAGAGGCCGACCCTTCTTCTCCACTGTCCCACCTAGAGAGAGCCCAGGACACACCCTGAAGATTGCATGCAGGGTGCGGGCTCTGGAAGGGTCTCCCTCAGAGCCAAGGATAAGGGGGCCCTTAGGAAACCTGGGGTGCCCTACTCTCCTGATGCCACTCCCAGCAGAAGTGCCTGTGGTTCTCTTACTAAAAAACAACCAAACATGCATCCAGGATTAAAACCACCGTTTTGAAAGCACATCATTAGAGTAAGCTGTGACCCACATATTTGTTGTGGTGTGCTTAAGAGTTTTTCTTTTTTTCTTTTTTAGAGTTTTTCAAACTATTGGAAAGAACGGAAAAAGTGAAACACCAAAAACAAAACCAAAACCCAGAGTCAGGAATGTTATTGGATGACTCTCTGGGAGTTGTGGCAATTCTTCATTTTCAGAAGTACATGCTGTGTCAAGGAGGGAGAACTGTAGAACAAGATGGGAAGCATCATTGGTGCGTGAGTTTGAGAGTTGAAAGGGTGACAAAGCAGAGCGAGGGTGTCTGTTGCCCAGATGGATGTGCACTTGAAATAAAGGTCACGCCAACGGGAAAGATGAGTACCTCGAACATGGCAAAATCAGTGCAAAGAGTAGGGCGATCTCGTGCAGATCCATACTCTGGAGGGGCCTTGTTAGCTTCACAGAGCTGGCTATGAAGCAGCTTGGGGATGTGGGCAGTGGGCCTCAGGCCGTTTACCGCTCATTTGCCTATGGCTAGTGGAAGCAACATAACCTCTCGTGCCAATTTTTACACACTTCCAAAGATAGACCAATAAATTTTGAATTCTTGAGCACTGTCCTCCAAGTGGTTAATATCCTACCAGCCATAAAGCGGCAGCAAAGATGTGCCTTCCGCACACTCTGAATCTTTCTTTCTTAATCTCTCAGAGAGTGAGAATGTTTCAGTCTTTGCCTGGATATTATTAATTCTGAGATAGACTCCAGGATAAAAGGCAGATACGTGATTCTGGCTGAACCTTGATAGGTGTGGGGCTATAAAGCAAGCCCTGTGAAGAGCCTCGCTCCTCTCAGTGCATGCAGTCAGAGAAGCTGTCACTAGATGGCGCCATGAGTCACGGTGGCAAATGGCCAGACTCCAATCCTGGGTATTTTATGGGCTTGGTAGGTAAATAAACTAATAACTAATGCTTATTTTCCTATAAACCTCACAGTGATATTGATACAAACCACCAACGCAGTCACTAGCTGACTTTAAGAAGAATTTATTGTATAAATGATATCCTTGAAAATAGATGTTAAAGACCCAGGGACTGGCATCAGTGATGTGCCGCCTTCAGAGCATGCATTTCTAACTCTGGTGTCCATCTTCTGTCTTAAGGACACATTTGTTCCTCAGTAGCCTGGTGTATACTGGAGAGCCTTCTATTTTAGGAAACAGTCACGTTTTACTTGGAGCGTGGTGTCCGATGCTCTCTTACCTGCTTGCAATTCACCATGGAAAAAAAGTTCTTATTTCTAATCATTGTTTTGTCTCTGAAGGCCCCTTTCCTCCTTTGTTTTGAGAAGGACTTGGCTGTTGAATTCTCTATTCCAAAGAACTTCATTTTAGGTTGTAGAAGAGCAGTTGGCAGCAAGGTGTGCAGAAAATGATTCTTGTTCTCCCATCTGTGATCTGTGTCTAGCCTGAGGGTTTCAGGAGCAATCAGTATCTCCATTCTTTACCCTCTTTAAAATAAGAAGGTTTTAAAATTGATGGAGCGAGTGGTTAACTGGCTTCAGGCACTCCTGGGCTTGAATAGCTGTTCCATAAATCCTACCTCTTCTCACTAAGCTTCAGATTCCTTATCTGTATCATCAGGATATTCAAAACATCTATATTCATACGATTGTTGTAATGATCAAAAGGGACCATGCTTATACAGGACAGTCACGTAATAGTGGCTCGGTTTATACTGGCTATTATTATCATTTTGCTTATATTCATTGGTATTAATGCCGTATTTCTTGGAAACTACTTATAAAAATATGTACCTTAAAAAAAAAACAACTCAATGCCAAAAAATTTTGAATTTAAAGATTGAAGATGGAGGGGGATAGAAGAGGACACAGGTATTGTAAGACACGGGACACAGGTACCTATAAACTTTTGAGTTACTTAGACCTACCTACATGTTTGTTGTTGAGCTTCCCACTAGCTAAAGCAAAAAGAGAATCGGTTTTAGTTAAATTATTCCTATAGATCACAAGGTAAAAATGACCATTTGCTCAAGGAAGCATAATTTTCCTTGGTTCTTAACGCTAACTAATGTAAAAAACAGTAACCCCCAAAATGGCCCTATATGAGATATCATAAGCACTCCTTTAAAAGTAAAGTAAAAAGAAAAGTAAAAGGTAGTTATGGGACCCAGAACTATGATTAAGTCTCTGTGGTAGGCAGAATTCTAAGATGGCCCCGTAGACTTCAAACCCCACCCCATATTTGATCTGCATAATCCCCTTGAGTGTGAGCAGGGGCATGATGAATGTCACTCCCATAATTGGGTTATTTGATAAGGCAGAGGCATAGGGATTTTGTAGGTATAACTGAAGTCCCTAATCAGTTGACTTTAATAATCTCAGGTGGCCTGCACTAATCAGCCCATTAGAAGAAAATCGTGAGGTATGGAGTTTCTCTTGCTAGTGTCAAAGACGTAGCCTCCCTGTTAGGAGGGGGCTTTGGGGCTAGAACTCTGAGGGTAGCCTCTAGGAGCCAAGAATGACTTTTGGGTGACAGCCAATGAGAAAACCAGGACTTCAGTCCTATAGTCACAAGAAACTGGTGCCAAAAATCTAAATGAGCTTGGAAGAAAATCCTGAGCTCCAGATGGCAACACAGTCTAGCAAAAACTTTGATTTCAGTCTTTTGGGACCCTGAGCAGAGAACTCACTTGCACCGTGCTTGCTTTCCAGAACCAGTGAGATATTAAAGGTGAGTTGTTTTAAGCCAGTAAGTTTGGGGCTATTTGTTACACATCAGTAGAAAACTCATCCAGATACTAAGGCTGAAGTCTATACCTTTTGGATAGATTCAGAAATAAAGCCTAGAGCCAATAGGGCATCTCTGAAACTGAATTTAATATCACATGAATAGAGGAAGATGTGACTAGCTGGGAAATGAGAAAAAGGAAGTTTTTATTGTATACCCTGACCACGCCAGAGAAAAGGTCTTTGTTCTAGTGGTGGTATGAGTTAGGCTTTTTAGTTGTAAGCAACAGAAATAGTAGGCTAGCACATGCAGAAGAGCGTTTATGGAAAGGCTGTTGTAGAGATCATGGAATCAAAGAAAAAGGCTGAATTAACAGCCTCAGAATGGACAGGAACCTGAAAATTCCTAGGATCACATTACCAGGAAGAACCCCAATGGCTCCACTGTCATCAAGGTAACAGAATTTCATCTGTTCTGGTCCCCTGTCCCTACCATTATCACTCTGCTTGGGGTTCATGGTCTCAGTGAAGTATGGGTGTCCTGGCAGTTAGTCACAAGAGAGCAGGACACCTGAATTGGATTAACATAGATCCCCCAAGGATGATTGTAAACAGTGGGAGGGGTAATGGGTAGTGGACCACTAAGAAGCAAAGGGCTGGTGCGAGCGGTGCTCACAGATGTAGGATGGGCTTGTAAGTTTGGCGTAGAACCAGAATGCTTCTCGCCTTCATCTGAGTCTTTGAGGAAAGAAGAAATCACTCTTCCAAGAGAAGGTGAAGGATTTGGAGCCCCTGAACTCCAAAGCATGGGAGAGAGGGCTAAGGAAGCAGAGATGCTAGAACTGCCAAGAAGGGAGAAGGTGTGACCCTTCCTTATGAAACCCAAGATTTTGAGCAGATTGGATGCTTTGTGTAAGGGGTGAGGAGGCTAAGCTTTGGAAGAGCTGCTGATTTTCATGAGCCGTGGGGCTGGCTGGAGTCGAGCCAGTTAGACCCTGTGAGAAAGTGGGGCCCCAGCTGCCATTTAAGCCACAGAAGTTTGGCAAGCTCTGCATCCCAAATCCCCTCTCTGGAAACTCACAGTGAAATGGCCTCTTACTAGTTCTGTGCTCTGTTGGGTGTCCCAACTGGATGGGGTTCTATTTGTTGTGCTATGGGCTTGAGACTGCCAATGTCGTCTCTCTTCAGGTGAGTTATTACTAAATGCTGCATTTACTGGTGGACTCCTCAGGTAGTTTTTTGGCTCCCCCCCCCCATCACACATATGTGTATTCTCATTCCAAATGATTGAATGTTTAAGAATTTGGTGTGCACAGTTACATGTTTTCCCGAGCTGTTGTAGCCTGTTAATGCACACGCAACGTATTTTATCAGTGTTGACTGAAGGGGAAGGTTTTCACGTGTCAGTCATTTATTCATTTGAACAATTGATGTGCCAGCCACCATTCTGGGGTACATCACTGAAGCCAAGAGAGTAAGATTCCTGCCCTCAAGGGTGCATACAACACACGCCCAAGTGTGTGCACACACAAAGCTTCTGGGAGGTCCTGCAGTTTAAGAAAAGCTTAAGTGACTGTTTCAGGACTTGTCCTAAACTTATTTGGACAAGGCACTTTTTTTTTCAATATCCTTACAACATTTTGTAGAGTAGTGTTCTCTATAATGTGCTGGTGAAAGCATAGCTGGACCACATGTACTTAGAAAAAAATATCCACAAATATGTGTTTTGACATTTGATAGGAGTCAGCAGAAAGATTGCTGATAAATTTTCCACCAGCGTCTGGAGTAAGGATATTCTTTGTTGCTGCTTATAAAGAAATTTACATGTTATACGTGTCCAATGAGGGGGTGACTTGGTGAATACTGAGGCCTTATCTGAGACTGTTTATTGACTGACCAGATGTCAGTCCCACATCTGCTGACAAGACCCAGGATATTTCTAAGAGATCCTGGATCAAGCCATGTTGCAGTCGGATGTGTATGATCTTTGTCTCCTACTGGATTGTGACTCCCTTAAGCCAGCCTCTGTAGATTTCTATCTGCATCCCCCAGCACCCAGTGTGACACCTCGCACGTAGTAAGCGTGTACTGTCCTCCTTTGGACTCAAGAAACTTTAAGGGGTGCCTGGTTGGTTAAACATCTGCCTTTGTCTCAGGTCATGATCCTGAGAGCCTGGGATCAAATCCTGAGTGGGGGCTCCCTGCTTAGCGGGGAGTCTGCTTCTTCCTCTCCCTCTGCCTCTTCCCTAGCTTGTGCGCACTCTCTCTCTTAAATAAGTAAATAAAAACTTAAAAATATTTTAAAAGAAACTTTAAGAAACCATGTCCTATTTTTTAATACAAACAGACAGTACCCACTACTTGCATATGCTTGCTTGGTTGGGAGTTTTGAGAGGAAGCATACAACTTTGTTAAATGTCTGTACAACTTTGAGGTGCTTGAGGGGAGAGGCATATTGTATTGATCCCAACAGGTTTTCTTACCCAGTTCCTGCAAAGAGTCTCATATTATAGCTGGAAGAGTAGCTGATGACTTGGAGGCATTTGGCCCTTTCCAGAGCTATCCATGTTGCTGAGGGACATGTGGTAAGAATGGAAAGTGGTTTGGGGTGATAACATCTTTTGAGATAACTGCCTGTGATGCTGCCTTCCTGGTTATTTTGAAGATAGGTAAGACATGTGAGACATGGGATCACACATTGCTCATGCTGAGGATTTTTAAGGCCAACCCAAAATGGCTATGACCCTGGGTCTCTGGAGCAGAAAAGTCCTCTTGTCATCTTTTGCGGTTCTGTACTGTGTGTTCCATGTACTTTAATGGAGGCAATCCCTATGTGCTCATCTAGGTGCAATTCATTCATTCTCCCTTGGAAATTACAGTGATTGCTTTTCCTAGAAAGAGTGAGTTTTCCTTTATACTCTGAAAAAAGGGCGTCCACAAGATGAAATGTTTACAAAGCCATAGAATCAGATACATTCTTCACCGTAGAATGCTGATATTGAAAAGACCTCCCCCTGCCACCTGCCCACCCTTTTTCCCCCCCGATGAGAAAACTGAGATCCTAGCATAGGATGAAATGATCTAAAGATCCTTATTGGTCGATGAGCTGAAGTTGTATCCTGAGTCCCCTCCTGCCTGAATGAGGCACATCCAAGCCTTCTTATGCTTAGGAACATAGATAGCACTTCAACACTGTCCTGGGGGCCCTCTGAAACAGCAAAATCACTGACACACAGCACAGAAGTGCCAAGAACATGGCACTAAATTGACTGCAAACAGGACACTTGTTTATAGTATGAGAGCTGAGCCGAGAAGCTGGTGCCTGTCTCAGCTGGGAACGTAGGCATTGGGCAATTCCAATTTTTCTCAGCTCTGTGCATGCCCATAAATGGCTGTGAAAGCACTGTGAGTTTTGATTTGGGGTTACAAATAAATTTTAACGAGTAGGTGAATCTACAAATCCAGAATCCGTGAATAGTGAGGACCAGCTGGATGTCTGCCTTATTTCAGGGTGGTGCAGAAGCACCAGGCATTCAGGAAGACAGGCAGGAAGGGCAAGGTTAGAATCACCACCATCTATTAGGAGTTTAATGGGCAGGGTTGCACTGTGCTGAGCAGTTTATATTTTGCTCGGCTGACTTGAAGCCCATGAACAGAAATGTGTAGACACAAAAAAGAACCTCTAATCTTGATGTGGGGTCTCCCATTTTATAAATCAGGGCTCAAGACCAGTGATCATGAAGAACCCAGGATGGAGACATAAAGGGCCATTTCTATAGCCTAACAGCTGGGAACCTGAATTCCAAGTCCCAGAATCCTGCTGTCCTTGGGTCAAGAGCCCTCAGGGCGCAAAGGGCCCCAGAACACGGAATGTCCTTTTGCCCAGCCCCGGCTTCCAGGCAGTCCCAGTGGGACTCTATAATCCTGCTAAGTTTCCATGTTCTCTGCTGTGTCTCATGTTCCTGTCCAGGCAGGGAGGAGGGGGTATCTGATCACTCTGAGACACACACAAGGAATTTCTAGATTTATGCCTGGGCCTAAACTTGGCTTTTAGAGAGAGACAGAGAGATGTCCAGATAAGGCTCTGGCTCAGGATCATTGGAAGAACCTTCTTAATGTTCGTCCTTCAGCCTTGGATGTACTTGCCTGACTGGTGCTGCTGAACTTAAGAAGCTGGCATTTCCTTGCTTTTGCATTTGTTGAAAACCTACTTTTTTGCGGGGAGGGGATGAATCTTCTTTATTTTTTAGAGTTGCCTTAAAGAAACTCCCTCCCTTCCCCCTTCACTGGCTTCTCCTGAATGTCTGCAGTGCCCCAGGGAGAATATGGGGACTGTCCACTCAAGGGCCACCCTGCTTGTCTTAGATTGGAGGGTTTCTGGAAACATCTGTTGGTCCCAGGCTGGTCAGCACAGCGTAGACTGTACAAAAACAGACCGCAGAATATCACATCTCAAGACACTAGCACGTAATAAGATAGCCCACTTAAGGGAGTCACGAAGGAAAACAAAACAAAAACAAAACAAAACAAAACAAAAAGGAAACATTCTCTAAATTTGGGGAAAAGGAGTCGGAATCAGAATCAATTCCGGCTTTTTCCACTGGGTGGTGTTTTTGTTGTATTTTATGGTAGGCTTCCAAGTCTCAGGCCAGGTCCACAATCCAAAAGAAAATTCTGAAGACACGGTGGGAGATTTTCCTCAGTGGGATTCTCATGCTTTTTACACTAAATAAGTAGGGTTTTTGTTTAGAGGATTCTTTCTCCATGTCCTGTACACTGGTTACCATTGTTCCTGCATAGATGTGAAATTTCTTGTCATGGTTGTAGACGCGGACCTGGCCTCCTACCCGGCAAAGAGTGGGTGCTTCACCATTACATGGCCACTGATTCAATGAATGAGGTGGTTAGGTTCTTGGACGCGCTTAATTAGAAACTACCCATCTACACCTGGGCTCAGCAGTCAGTTTCTGTAAAGGGTCAGAGAGTAAGAATTTTAGGCTTCGTGGGCCATACAGGCTCTGTCGCAACAAGTCCCCGCTGCTGGCCTGGTTGTGAAATCAGCCAGTGCGACGGCCGAGGCTGTGTTCCTGCTGAGCTCCACTTACACAACCGGGCAGAGCCGGATTTGGCCCCGGGCTGGAGTTTACCCTGATTTATTACCCAAGTACATGTAGCCCCCCGCCCCCCAAACCTTGAGAGATCACTGTGGTGAAGGGATTCTGAGAACGTGTGAGGCAGAGAGGGTGCTAGGCGTTCACGGAGGAGCAAAGCACTTATTACCTTTCCTGTGAGGGGGTCGGCAGACAGTGGGTGGCGGTGGGCAGTATCTTTTGGTCTAGGGCCAGGCCCTGCCTCTCTATTCTCTCTCCTCCTTATGCCACTCTGCTTTTCCCTGCAGGTCGTGGCCTTCCAAACGTCCAGGACCTGGCCACAGTCATTCTGGCTTTATCTGGGAGCACCTGGGTGGATAGTGGCATGGATGCTGCTGGGCCTCCCATCAGGTTCCGCAGATGGGCACAGGCCTGGAGGAGACAATTCTTCCTCTTGAGAATGTGAACTGTCTCTCCACACAATTTTGATGTGCTAAAAAATACCTAAAAGAACTTCTCTCAACTGGGGCAGGGTGGCGAGGAACAAGATGGTGACAGGAAAAAAAAAATCCCATCTTGCAGCATAACACAGGCCCCTGGACACATGCAGTTAACCTGGCATCAAAACAAGTGATTTTTCTGAGAGTAGCTTCCATTGGCCGAACATACTTATTCTTGTTCAGAGGGAAGGCCTCCAGATGCCACCGGTAAATTCTCCCCGAATATGTACAGCTACCCTAGGACCTGAGGGGGTTCGGATGCTTTCCAAAGCATCTCCGGGGAAAAATGCCATGTAAAAGTTGATACAGCAAAGAGCTGGCCTGGTCCACACCCTCTCACAGTGCTGTCTTTGGCAAGGGTTTGAGAGTCCACATTCATGCAGGAAGGGGATACAGCAGCCCCCTTCTCTTTACAAACATCAGGCCACCCCTGGTGGGAAATGTTAGCTCATCCCCTCCCTCATCCTCAGTTGAAATCTCTCCTTTTGTCTGCTAGCCTTTGTGTGGGGATCTCATGTGGTTTCCACACAACAGGCAAAGCTGTATGCTGAAATCTTCAAGGGCAGGGTCATGGTCCTTTTTACATTCCCAGATGGCAGGTCTGGATCTAACATGGAGCAGGTGTGGGATACTGTGCCCTGAAAGATGACCAAGTCTGGCTGCCGGAGCCCAGCTGAGTTTGGGGCGTTTTGGTCACCCCAACTGAGACCTACACCACTATCACCATCTGAACCTGAGGTTATAGGGGATTTTGCCCTTAAAAAGAATTGAATGGACCAGAATGGAAGATTCTGTGCATCAATTTGGGTTTGATCAGGAAATCAGTCACTCAGAGTGATGTGGAATAATGGATTTACTGTCAGGATTTCACTGAATGTGACTTGTGGTACTTTGAAGAATGTGCTAGAAGGCTATTCTGTCTACTATCTGGTGGTTGGTTAGCAGGGCTGGCAGTGGGGCAAGAGAAATGGATGTGAAGCAGGCAGAGCAAAGACAAACCAAACCCATGAAGGCAAAATGGAAGCCCAGAGGGACGAACTGGAACGTGCATGTGTCTCTCACCATCTCTATGTTGACAGTGCAGGTGATTGTAGGAGAAGCTGCCATCATTTGCCTTGGGCCAACACATAGCTCTAGGCTAACTTCGCTATGGAGAAGCTGCCCCAGGATTTGGAGAAGCCGTAGGAGAAGCTCCAAGCTGGAGCTGGGGTGCCAAGGGCCCAGCTGCTGCCCACACCACTGAAGTTGAGCAGAGGAGCAGTCACAGCGCGGATTGAAGCAGAGCTCTGACCTTGAGAGCAGAATGGCTGTGTTTCACCTCCGGTTCCCAAAGCTCTTTCAGATTCCTCTTGTGGCCAAACCTAACCCAGAATCGTACAAAGAAGGGAGTGCTGGGAAATATCGTTACAGCTGAGCCAAGTTGACACAGCACAAGGCCACAGATTGCATCTCTCAACTGCATCATTAACACTCATTGTACCTACAGATGTTTGTGCCAAAGTAATTTATCGCAGGAGCCTTTGCAAAGAGCCTTTTTAGTGAAACTCACTCAAGTTTTGACTGACAGGAAAAGATAAAGTAACTTGGCCTTTTGTGCTAACACTTTGTGGCCAGTGAATTCTGTTACTTATTTTTGTTGGAAAAAAAAGATGAGGAGAAAGAGGAAGACAAATATTGGAGTAGAAATAAAGACTTCTTTTGAATTTTGAATTGAGTTAGGAAAGCTTAATTTCCATTCTGAGTGTGGTGGAAGATTTATTCTCTACAAGGAGAACTCTGGGTTCTCTGGGTAGGTTTAGACCACGGGGTGAATTAGTCAAGTGCCTGCACAGTGAGTGGGGTGTCCTGATGGCAACAGTGGCCAATGGAAAATATGTGCCTGCAGGAGCCAAGAGTTGCCAAAGTAGCTGGAATTGGATCAAAAAAGCTGGACAGCCCAATTTTTATGTGAAATCTTAATAAGAGTCATTTTGAAAATATTCCAGGTGTCTTGAAAGAAGCATATGTTCTACAGTTTCATTGAATATAGGACTCAACATGTGTCCCTGAGGTCAAATTTACTGACCATTATGTTTGAATTGACTATATCTTTACTGATTTTTTTTCAATGTTATCAGTTACTGACTGAGTTATGTTAAAATTTCCTGTAAGATAAGAAACAAGCATTGGCAAGGATGTGGAGAAAAAGGAACCCTCATGCACTGTTGGTGGGAATGCAAACTGGTGCAGCCACTATGGAAAAACAGTGAGGAAGTTCCTTAAAAAATTAAAAGTAGAATTACTATTTGGTCCAGTAATTGCACTACTGGGTACTTACCCAAGGAATATGGACACACTACAGTTGACTGCAGCATTATTTGCAGTAGCCAGATTATGACTATTGATACCCCTGTATCTATCTGATAGATGAATGGGTAAATAAGATGTGGTACACTTACACCATGGAATATACCATGGAATATTGCTCAGCCATAACAAGAGTGAAGTCTTACCATTTGCAACAATGTAGATGGAGCTAAAGTGTATAATGCCAAGTGAAATAAGTCAGAGAAAAAAATCACATGATTTCCCTCATATGTGGAATTTAAGAAACAAAGCAAAGAAGCAAAGGAAAAAGACAAATGCAAACTAAGAAATAGACTCGTAATTAGAGAGAACAAACTAAGGGTCATCAGAGGGGAGGGGGGAGGGGTGACATAGGTGATGGGGATTAAGGAGGGCATTTGTCATGACAAGCACTGAGTAATGTATAGAATTGTTGAATTACTACATTGTATACCTGAAGCTAATATAACTATGTTAACTATACTGGAATCAAAATGAAAAAAACTTAAAAAATTTCCTGTAAGATTTGTCTCCTTTGCCATTTAGGTCTAAGAAATTTTGCCCTATCTAGTTTGAGCCTATGTTATTAATAACATAGAACTTTAAAATTGTTCATTCTTTCTTTTTTTTAAGATTTTTTAAAAAGGTTTTTAGGGATCCCTGGGTGGCGCAGCGGTTTAGCGCCTGCCTTTGGCCCAGGGCGCGATCCTGGAGACCCGGGAACGAATCCCACGTCGGGCTCCCGGTGCATGGAGCCTGCTTCTCCCTCTGCCTATGTCTCTGCCTCTCTCTCTCTCTGTGACTATCAAAAATAAATAAAAATTAAAAAAAATAAAAATAAAAAAAAAATAAAATAAAAAAATAAAATAAAAAGGTTTTTAAAATTTATTTATTCATGAGGACAGAGAGAGAGAGAGAGGTAGAGACACAGGCAGAGGGAGAAGCAAGCTCCATGCAGGGAGCCCGATGTGGGACTTGATCCCCGGTCTCCAGGTTCAGGCCCTGGACTGAAGGCGGCGCTAAACTGCTGAGCCACCCGGGCTGCCCTTGTTATTTCTTTCTAACCCTTTTTCTCATTTAAAATATTCCTATCTCTCAATTAGACACTGAAACAAACTGAGGTTCCCTGGAGGGGAGGTGGGTGGCAGGACAGGAGAACTGGGTGACGGGCATTGAGGAGGACACGTGATGTGATGAGCACTGGCTGTTATATGCAACTGATAAATCCCTAACCTCTACCTCTGGAACCTCTATGCTTGGTTATTTTTGTCCGTGTGCTGGACACATGTGAAAAAATAATTTGAGGGTAAGGAAGATACTATCTTCTCGACTCCAAAAAGGAATTTCTATTTCTTCTGCCAGGTGTCTGGGGATATTCCATTCTGATTGTGATGAGTCCATGCTGATTTGCAACCCCCTAACGGCTACCCTTTGGGGTCCCAACTCAGAACCAGAAGGCTTCTGAGGGCCTTTGGCTCTTGCTAACCTTTGAATTTCAATCCCTAGTCCCGTGACCTTGAAAAAGGAGCTGATCCACCTTGGAACTACCCCTTCCAGAATAAGCAGAAGCCCCCGCCAGAAAGGCTTCTCAAATGCTGGGTCAGCTGTTTAGATGCCATTCTTCCCTATCTGTATTCTGCCCAGGAATTATTTACTATTTCATTAGTTTTATGATATTTCCAGGTGTATTTTTTTTTTTTTATGATAGTCACAGAGAGAGAGAGAGAGAGAGAGGCAGAGACATAGGCAGAGGGAGAAGCAGGCTCCATGCACCGGGAGCCCGACGTGGGATTCGATCTCGGGTCTCCAGGATCGCGCCCTGGGCCAAAGGCAGGCGCTAAACCGCTGCGCCACCCAGGGATCCCTCCAGGTGTATTTTCGAAAATACTTTATCATTTCTAGCTGTCCATAGTGGAAGACTTGATCCAAATTTCCTAGTTGTCCTTTACCAGAAATAGAAGTTTCTCATTTCTTTTTTTCTTTCTTTCTTTCTTTCTTTCTTTCTTTCTTTCTTTCTTTCTTTCTTTCTTTCTTTCTTTCTTTCTTTCCTTTCCTTTCTTTCCTTTCCTTTCTTTCCTTTCCTTTCCTTTCCTTTCCTTTCCTTTCTTTTCTTTTCTTTTTTCTAATTTATTTTTCTATAGAAAAAATTCTGTCTTGGGGTACCTGGGTGGCTCAGTGGTTGAGTGTCTGCCTTTGGCTCAGGTCATGATCCCAGGGCCCTGGGATCGAGTCTCGCATCAGGCTCTCCTCAGAGAGCCTGCTTCTCCCTCTGCCTCTGTCTCTGCCTCTCTCTCCATGTCTCTCATGAATAAATGAATAAATTCATTCTTTAAAAAAAGAAAAAATTCTGTCTCTAGCATAATTGACTGGCATTCTCTTTATAATACAATGTTTGAGACGCTTTAAAAACTGATCATAATGGAGCATTTAAATTTTACTTCATAGTTTTTGTTTAATATTTTGTTTAATATGTAGGTGTGACTCTGGATTTTGACGTAGATGCCAAAACTAGTGGTGACTGTACAAAAGTCAGCAATACTATGTTACAGGGAACTTTCCTTTTAATCATACATTTTATATTAATCTTGTTTTCACAAAGTTTGTAAAGTTCACAGGAGCCACGTATGACAGTAGACGCTTGAACTATTACTAGATTTTTATTGTACAGAATATATTAGTATACATCTTAACGAAAACGCTTGAATATCTGACAAAAGAACTCTGGCTCCCAGAAGAATCTGCCATAGTTAGTAAGAAAGTCAGTCTTACAGAGAAAGCTCTGGGCCTCGCAGCCCTGGGAGGTTAATGGTGTAAGGAGCTCTCCCAGTAAGAATCTGGCAGAGGACAAGGGTGCCCGCTGGGCCCTGAATTCCAGCCAGAGGGGCTTGCTGGGCTCCACAGGGACTGTCACCCAGGCAGCCATGGATCCATGCGTGAAAGTAGCAAGGCGCCTCTTCATGAGCAGCTTCTTTCATGGTCACCCTGGGAATTTCTGAGTGAAACACACATGTAGGACATCTGTTTTCTGTATTCCTCTTTCAGAGCAGTGAAAATGGTGGTTTTGTTTGAGAAAGAAAAAGAAGAAATGCCAAATAGGAGCTCACGTGTTTAGGAAACTGGTCATGTTTCTTCATCTGCTGAATAGCTCCTATAATACTCTTTTGAGATTTTTCTTTTTTTTTTTTTTAAGATTTTATTTATTTAGTCATGAAAGACACAGAGAGAGAGGCAGGCTCCATGCAGGGAGCCCGACGTGGGACTCGATTCTGGGACTGCGGGATCATGCCCTGGGCTGAAGGCAGGCGCTCAACCACTGAGCCACCCAGGTGTCCCTCTTTTTTTTTTTTTTTTTTTTTTAATGAAACAAATGTGTTAGGCAATTTCAGCTCAATATGCTACTCTAACCTAGGACCCTCCTACAAACTACAAAGCCATTTTATTCACCTGCTGCCTGGACATCTCCACTTAAATGTTGGCCACTTTAAACTCAGCATGTCCCCTACACAAGTTGTAACACTTCCCTAAACCTGATTCTCTTCTGACTTTTCTTCTCCTCTTTTCATGAGATGAAGTCATGGTTTTTATTTTATTATTGGATTATAGTCGACACACAATGTTACATTGGTTGCAGGTGCACAGTGTAGTGATTTGTCAAGTCTGCATGTTATGTTCTGCCAAATGTGGCAACTACCTGTCACCATACACCACTGTTACAATACCATTGACCACATGCCTTGTGCTGCGCCTTTCATTCTCATGACTTATTCATTCCTTAACTGGACGCCTTTATCTCTCATTCCCCTTGACCCATTTTGCTCGTTCCTCCAGCCCCTCTTTTCAGGTAACCATCAGTTTGTTCCCTGTATTTACAAATCTGTTTCTGCTTTTTGTTTGTTTTGTTTCTTTAGATTCCACCCATAAGTAAGATCATACAGTATTTGTCTTTTTCTGTTTGACTTACTTAGCATGATACCCTTTAGGTCCATCCATATGGTTGGTTGCAAATGACAAGATCTCATCCTTTTTATGGCTGAATAACACTCCATTGTATATGTAGATCACATCTACTTTATCCATTCTTCTATCGATGGACGCTTAGGTTGCTTCCATATCTTAGCTATTGTAAATAACTACAGTTAACATCGGAGTGCATTTATCTTTTTGAATTAGTGTTTTTATTTTCTTGGGTAATTACATTCTAGTAGAATTACTAGATCATGTGGTATTTTTATTTTTAAAATTATGGGGAGGGCAGCCCGGGTGGCTCAGCGGTTTAGCGCCGCCTGCAGTCCAGGGCGCGATCCTGGAGACCCAGGATTGAATCCCACATCGGGCTCCCTGAATGGAGCCTGCTTCTCCCTCTGCCTGTCTCTGCCCCTCTCTCTCTGTGACTCTCATGAATAAGTAAATAAAATCTTTAAAAAAGTAATAAAATAAAATAAAATTATGGGGAACCTCCATACTATTTTTATAGTGACTGCACCAGTTTGCATCCCCACCAACAATGCACAAGATTCTTTCTCTTTCCTCTACATCCTCAACAACACTTGTTATTTGTCTTTTTGAGTCTAGCCATTCTAATGGGTGTAAAGTGATACTTCATTGTGGTTTGATTTGCATTTTCCTGGTGATTAGTGATGTTGAGCATCTTTTCGTGTGTCTGCTGGCCATTTGTATATCTTTTTTGAAAAAAAAAAATCAGGTATTCTCATTTTTTAGTCAGATTACTTGTTTTTTGGTATTGAGTTATATAAGTTCTTTATCTATTTTGGATGCTAACCTCCTATTGGATATATCATTTGCAAATATCTTCTCTCATTCAGTGGATTGCCCTTTTGTTTTATCAATGGGTTCCTTCCTTATGCCAAAGCTTGTTATTTTGGTGTAGTCCCAATAGATTAATTTTACTTCTGTTTCTCTTGCCTGAAGAGACATGTCTAGAAAAATGTTGCTAAGGCCATTGTCAAAGAGATTGCACCTGTGATTTCTTCTATGATGTTTATGGTTTCAGGTGTCACATTTAGGTTTTTAATCCATTTTAAATTTATGTAGAGTGTAAGAAAGGGGTCCAGATTCATATTTTTTCATGTAGTAGTCCAGTTTTTCCAACCCCACGTATTGAAGGGACTATATTTTCCCATTGCATATTCCTGCCTTTTTTGGTCATAGATTAATTGACCCTATTAGCAGGGGTTTATTTCTGGGCTTTCTATTGTGTTTCATTGATCTATGTGTCTATTTGTGGGTCAATACCATACATACTGTTTTGATTATCCCAGGTTTGTAGTATATCTCAAAATCTGAGATTGTGAGACCAGCTTTGTTCTTTTTCAAGATTGCTTTGTGTATTCTGGGTCTTTTGTAATTCAATACAAATCTGTGGGAAAAAAAATGCTGTTTGTATTTTCAGAGGAATGGCATTAAATGCATAGGTTGCTTTGCGTAGTATGGACATTTTAACAATATCTTTAAATTCATGATCATGGAATATCTTTTTTATTTGTGTCATCCTCAATTTATCTTATCATTGTTTTAGAGTTTTCAGAATATAGGTCTCTCACTGCCTTGGTTAAGTTTATTCCTAGGCATTTTATTCTTTTTGGCATAATTATAAATGGCATTTTTTCCCTCAATTTCTCTTTCTACGACCTTGTTGTTAGCATATAGAAACACAACCAATTTCTGTGTATTAAGTTTGCATCTTGCCACTTTACTGAATGTATTTATTCTAATAGTTTTTGATGGAGTCTTTAGGGCTTTCTATATACAGTATCATGTCCTCTGCAAATAGTTGTGCTTCTTTCTTGCCATTTTGGATACCTTTTCTTTTTCTTGCCTGATTTCTATGGCTAGAATTTCCAGTAGTATGTTCAATGAAAGTGGTGAAAGTGGACATCCTTGTTTTGTTTCTAATCTTAGAGAAACACTCTCAGTTTTTCACCATTGAGTATATTGTTAGCTGTGGGTTTTTCATATGTGGCCTTTATTATGTTGAGGTATGTTCCTTCTAAACTTACGTAATTGAGAATTTTTATCATGAACAGATATTGACTTTTATCAAATGCGTTTTTTGCCTCTAATGAGGTGATCTTATTATTTTTATCCCTCATTTTGTTAATGATTGATTTTTGAATATGAATCATCTTTGCATCCCCAAGATAAATCCACTTGATTCTGGCAAACGATCCATTTAATGTATTGTTGAATGTGATTTGCTATTTTGCTGAGGGTTTTTGAAACTGTTCATCAAGGATATTGACCTGTAAGTTTTTTTGTTTTGTTTTGTTTTGTTTTGTTTTGTAAGATCTTTCACTGGTTTTGGTATCAGAGTAATGCTGGCTTTGTATAATGTATTTGAAAACTTCTTCTATTTTTTAGAATAGCTAGAGGAGAATGGGTATTATCTTTAAATGTTTGGTAGAGTTTCCCTGTGAATCCATCTGGTCCTGAAGTTTTGTTTGTTGGGAGTTTTTTGATTACTGGTTCAATTTCATTACAGGTAATTGATCTGTTCAGATTTTTTATTTCTTCCTGATTCAGTTTTGGAAGATTGTATGTTTCAAGGAATTTATCCGTTTCTCCTAGGTTGTCCAATTTGTTGGCATGTAATTTGTCATAGTATTCTCTTATAATCCTTTGTATATCTATGGTGTTGGTTGTGTTCTGATTTTATTCATGTTCTCTTTTTTCCCTGCAGCTAGCTAAATGTTTATCAATTGTGTTTATCTTCAAAGAACCAACTCTTGGTTTCACTGATCTTTTCTATTATATTTTTTTAGTCTCTATTTCATTGATTTCTGCTTTGATCTTTACTATTTTCTTCTGTTTACTAAACTTTTTATTTCTTATTCTTTTCCTAGTTCCTTTAGGTGTAAAGTTAGGTTGTTTATTTGAGCTGTTTCTTGGTTTCTTGAGGTAGATGTCCCAGAGATTTTGGACTGTTGTGTTTTCATTTTCAACTGTCTCTATGCATTTTTTGATTTCCTCTTTGATTTCTCTTCATTGACCCATTAGCTATTTAGTAGCATATTGTTTAGCCTCCATGCGTTTTGTGTTTTTTTTTTTCCTTTTTTTCCTTGGTTGATTTCTAATTTCATACTGTTGTGGTTAGAAAATATGCATGATATGCATTTACTCATAAATTTAATGAGACTTGTTTTGTGGCCTAACTTGTGATCCCTCCTAGAGAATTATTCATGCTCACTTGAAAAGAACGTGTTTTTTTGTTGTTTTGGATGGAATATTTTGTGTATATCTGTTAAGTCCATCTGGTCTGGTGTATCATTGAAAGAAATTGTTTCCTTATTGATTTCCTGCTTGGATGATCTCTCCTTTGATGTAAGTGGGGCATTAAAGTCATCTATTATTGTATTACTGTCCTATTCTTCCTTTATGTCTGTTAATATTTGCTTTATATATTTAGGCACTCCAATATTAAGTGCATATATATTTATAATTTTTTTATCTCCTTTTTGGATTGATGCTTTTATCATTATGCAGTGCCCTGGTCTCTTACTAAAACAAAACAGTGTTTGTTTTAAAAACTATTTTGTCCAGGGGCACTTGGATGGCTCTTTTGGGTGGCCAACTCTTGATTCTGGCTCAGGTCATGATCTCATGGCTGTGGGATCAAGCCTTGCATCAGGCTCCGTACTCAGAGCAGAGTCTGCTTGAGAATCTCCCTCTCCATCTGCCCCTCCCCCTTGCTTATGCGTGTGTTCTATCTTTAAAATAAATAAATCTTAAAAAAATAAAATCTATTTTGTCTGATATAAGTATTACTACCTCAGGTTTTTCATTCCACTTTTATTTTCAGGGAATATCTTTTCCCATCCTTTCATTTTCAGTTTATATGTGTCTTTAGGTCTGGAGTCTCTTGTAGGCAGAATATAGATAGGTCATATTTTTTAAGATCTATTTCACTCTGCTGTGTCTTTTGATTGAAGCATTTATACCGTTTATATTTAAATTAATTATTGATAGGTATGTACTTATTGCCATTGTGTTAACTTTTCTGGTTGATTTGTGGGTCTCTGTTCCTTTCTTCTCTTCTTGCTGTCTTATGATTGATGACTTTCTATGGTGTCATGTTTGGATTTCTTTCTCTTTATTTTTTGTGTATCATAAGTTTTGGGTTTGTGATTACCATGAAGTTCATATATAGTAGCCTAAGTATATAGCAGTCTGTATTAAGTTGATGTATAAGTTCAAACACACTGTAAAAGACCCTTTTTACTTACTCCTCCATGTTTTATGTATATGTTGTCATACTTTACATCTTTTAATTCATAATTTTCTTCTTCTTTTGGCCTTTACCACTTAAAGAAGCCCCTTTAACATTTGTTGTAAGGCTAGCTTAGTGGTGATTAACTCCTTTAACTTTTGTCTGGGAAATTATTTATGTCTCCTTTTAATTCTAAATGATAATCTTATGGATAGAGTATTCTTGACTGTAGGGTTTTTTTCCTTTCAACTCTTTGAATATATATGCCACTTCTGCACTGCAAAGTTTCTGCTAAAAAAAAAATCAGCTAATAGTTTTAGGGGGTTTCCCCTTTTTGCTTTTCTCTTGATGCTTTTAAAATTCTTTCTCTTTAACTTTTGATACTTAAATTATATATTATGGGCCTCCTTGGGTTCATTTCATTGAAAACTCTGTGCTTTCTGAAACTGGGTATCTGTTTCCTTCCCCAGGTTGAGGAAGTTATCTATTATTTCTTCAGTATGTTTTCTCCCCCTTTTTGTCTCTTTTCTCCTTCTCAGACCTGTATAATACAAATGTTTTTCACTCAATGTTTTCTAAGTGATCCCTTAAACTATCTTCATTTTAAAATTCTTTTTTCTTTGTGCTCTTCAGTTTAGGTGCTTTCCATGACTCTGTCTTCCTGATTGCTGAGCCGTTCTTCTGTATCTGCTAATCTGTTGTTGATTCCCTCAAGTGTATTTTTTATTTGTGATTGTGTTCTTCAACTTCAATTGGTTCTTTATATTTTCTCTTTGGTTCTTTATATTTTCTCTTTGTTGAAGCTCTTACTGAAATCTTCCACTCTTCTCTCTAGTCCAGCAGGCATCTTTATGATCATTAGTTTAAATTCTTCATCAGGCATTTTGTTTATTTCTGTTTTATGTAGTTCTTTTCCTGTGCTTTTGTCTTGTTCTTTCATCTGGCACATATTCCTCTGCTTCCCCGTGTTGGTTGATTTTCTGTGTTTGTTTCTCTGAATTAGGCAGAACAGCTACTTCTGAACTTGCAGGAATGGTCTTGTGTATGGTCATGCCTTATGTAGACTGTGTGTGCCTTGGGACTCGGGCTGGCTCGTGGGAGCTGTGTCTGGTGTGTGCTTGGGGTTCTGGGGCCCTCCTTACTGGAGTGCCATGGTAAGATGGCCAGAGCTATCCCAGGGCTGTCCACACAGAGGGCACCTAGGGAGGACAGCAGTAGCTGAAATGGGTGGAAGCCAGGCTGGCCTGGAGTGCTCAGAGGAGTGGGCACCCTGGTGAGATAACTGGGCTGAGGATGGCAACTTGCTGGGGTGTTCTGGGGCTCTGTGTGTACACAGCACCCTGAAGGGTGGCTGAAACAAAGGCAGGATGGGGGCCAGGAGTCTCAGGCTGCTCCAGTCACAGGGTGCCTTGGTGGGGCAGCTGGAATGGAGGCAGGCACGGGGGACAGAGTGTCTCAGGGTGCTTAGCACAGGGGCTGCATTGGTGGGGGAATTGGAGACAAAGCAGACATGAGCCAGGAGGTCCAAGAGTGCTCTGGGACGGGGGTGGCCTAGGAAGCCACCTGGGGCCAAGGTGGAGCAGGTCGGGTGTGTTCTAGTGTGCTTCATGCCTGGGTCACCTTGATGCGATGGCCGGAGCTGTGGGGGGTGCTGACCCGAGGTGCCCTGGTGGGCACCATGCTGGAGCTGCCTTGGTGGGAGCAGCTAGGGCTGGGGTGGGCTAGTGGCCTGGGGCTCCCTGAGTAGCAGGGTGGCCATGCCATCTGGACTCTGCTCCTGTCTGGATATGAAAGTGGAGGGCAAATATCACCTGTGGTCACCACCCCTCCCACCTAGAGAGAGTTCCAACAGTTCTCCTGCTGTTTTGTGGAGGCTGGATCTTTTATAACTAGTTGTTCTTTCAAACTACAGTTTTTTTCTGTGCTCCAGGGCAGATAATTGCTCCTGGTCCCCCAGTACTACCTCTCCCCACTGCAGTTGGCAGCGTCGGGTGGGTTTCCCCTCATTAATGTGTCTCTGTCTCTCTTGCTGTTCTCTACATGGCCTTGCTAGCCTTTGTTGTGCAGAAGCCATCCAGTCAGCTGTCAATTTTTTGTTTCTTTATTTTGTTTTGTTCTAAGTAGGTTTGACACCCAGCATGGAGCCCAGTGTGGAGCCCAACGTGGGGCTTGAGCTCACGACCCCGAGATCAATACCTGAGCTGAGATCAATAGTTGGATGCTTCATTGACTAAGTCACCCAGGTGCCCCAGCGCTTGGTTTTTCATCAGGAGTAGTTGCTCTATAAATAGGTGTAGGTTTAGAGTGGCCTGCAGGACTTGAATTTGGGGTCCTCCTGCCATCACCATTTTAGACTGTCAGCTCAAGGAGCCAGTCTCACACAACACGACATTTGTTTCCACATCCAGAAGGAGCCTCTGTTCTGACGCTGTGCGCTCTCCAGGAGCTTCGAACATGCTCATCCAACTGCCCATGGTCCTTCTGTGCATGAAAGTATTTAGCCAAGCCACAGGGAAATAGGCACAAAACCCCACTTTCTGTAACACACAGACGTCATTCACAGTGTACAGAAGTCATTCCGTATACCAGTTACATTTATTTAAAGACAGGTCACTCTCTTCCTCACTCCTCCCTGCCCATCATAATATTTTTTCCTGGAATGATCTTTGGGGCCTCAGCTGTGCCACTTGCCCTACCAGCCCTCTGCATATTTCTGTCAGGCCGTTCTGGATTTGGGTGACAAAATGACTCCTGACCACAGAACGTTTCCAGAGAGAGATCACAGAGAGGCAATGCATTATGTCAATGCATTATGTGACCCTAGATGGGGCAGAGGAGAGACATTAAGGGGACAATGGACACACTTGGGATAAGGTTTCAAGAAGCGATTACATTATTGTGTCTGTGTTAGTTTCTGGATTTTGGTCATTATCCTATGATGTTATGGTCCACTGTCCCATTTTTAGGAAATCACACCAAAGTCTTGAGTGGTAAAGAGGCATTGTGTCTGCAACTTCTTCTCAAATACTTTAGGCAGAAGGTCTTTGTGTACATGTGTGCCTGGCACACATTTGGCAGGATGGGATGGATGATAAGGCATGGTCATAAACTGTCAACATTTGGGCCATCCTGAAAGGCACAGAGGAACTCTTGTACCATTTCCCCCACATTTTTGTGAGTCTTAAATTATTTCAAAATAAAAAGAACCTAGGTGAGGTAGGTGAGACCTAGCTGGGAGAACTCTAAATGTGGAATACGTCTAGGCTCCTTGAATTCAGTTGGTTCCAAACTCAGATCCTAATTGTTGGGTTTCTAAGGAGACTGAGGTCTACTGCAAGTCAGAGTCCCTCCATACCCCTTGGGGTCCTTAGACATCCCAAAGGCACTAGGAGAACTCAGGGTCCTTATTCCCCATCCAGGGTACTTCCCACTAACCCATTATGCCAAGAGCTGTTGGAGATTCTACAACTGGGATCCTCTCCCTGCCAATGATCCCACAGTCCAGGGGAAGAGTTTATATCCACTCTTGATGGGTAGTGGTGCAAAGCCATATGGACTTCATCACAACCCTCCTTTTTAGCCCCAGAGTGGAGTAAATCTCTACGATCTCCCTTTTCTCCAGCTTCCTGTTGGATTGTTAATGAGGATGAATAATGCAAGATATGACCAACTTTTCAGGGAGTACCATATACACATGTGCAGATCACAGCTGCCAAACAGATGCTTTGCCAACTCACAGCTGCTAGCAAATAGCCAGCTCTGTGTGATGTCATTGCCCTGAGATGTGGCAAGGTGGGGGAGCAGAGGAGGGCCGAATTCCTGTCTCTGTCTCAGCAGGATTCTCTTGTCTGTGCAACTTGCAGCCAAGGGATGGGATGTGGGATCTCTGTGGCCAACACACAGACATGCTGAGGATGTAAGGCAATCATACTATTTTCATTACCTTGGGTTTGGCAAGATTTCTGGCCCCATGCTAACCTGACATCGATTAAATGAGATAATGTGTATACACCTCTTGGCACACAGGAAGTGGGCAATAAATGATAACTGATATAATAGTAATAATTACAGTAATAATCTTAAGTGCTGTAATAATGGAGCAGTAGTATTAGAGCAATAGTTATTTAATGGGAGTAATAATAAATATAATATTATGACAATCATTGGCATTGGGGGTTGAAATGGGAGTGGCTTTCCACATCTTTTTTTTTTTTTTTTTGAGATTTTATTAATTTCAGGGATGCATGGGTGATCCTGGAGTCCCAGGATCAAGTCCCACATCAGGCTCCCCACAGGGAGCCTGCTTCTCCCTCCGCCTGTGTCTCTGCTTCTCTATGTGTCTCATGAATAAGTAAATAAATAAAATCTTTTTTTAAATGATTTTATTTATTTATTTATTTGAGAGAGAGAGAGAGAGAATGAGCACAAGCAGGGGAGCAGGAGAGGGAAAAGCAGACTCCCTGCTGAGCTGGGAGCCCCACGCAGGACTTGATTTCAGGACCCCGGGATCCTGACCTGAGCCGAAGGCAGATGCTCAGCTACTGAGATGCTCCCCCGGGTGCCCTGCAAAGGAGCTTCATCAGTGATGTATGACGATAACTTAGCAGACTGAATGGGAACTCTCTGTACTTTCTTAGTTTTGCTGTGAACTAAAACTGATGTAATAAGGAATAAACTCTACTAAGTTATTTCTAAAAAAAGAAGAGAGGAGAAAGCAAGCCGACCGACACACCTGGTTGGCGATGCTAGTGTCGGTCTGTTCCGGGGGGGACAAGGCTCGCAGTTCCCCCTGCGCCGAGGGGACCCCCGCCCCCCACCCTGGTGGGGGGGCGCACGCGCCAGGACAAGGAAAATGGTTATTTCCACGTTGCTCTGCCGCTATGCTGACCTTCAAATGACACTGATGCTCCATTGCTCTTGGGCTTCTCTGTTCACATTTGGGTGTTGGGTGCTGGTGGAACGGGCCCTGGGTGCGGATGGGACAGGTCTGGGTGAGGCGGCCGCGTCCCCTGCACCGGCGGGGGCTGCAGCTGCGAGGCGGGCGGGCGAGTGGACGGAGATTCCCCCTAGTCCACAGGCCGTGGGGGTGGGGGGGTGTCCCCGGGTCACCCACGGGGCTCCCTCTCCTTCGCCCAATGAAAGGCTCTCTCTCCTTCCTTTCGCGTAGGAAAATGCGCAGCTCATCAGAGAGGTGGAGGTGGACAAGGTCGTGGCCCTCTCCGGGGAGCAGGTGGAGGCCATCAAGCAGCTGTGGCGGGACCCGGGGATGCAGGAGTGCTACGACAGGAGGAGGGAGTACCAGCTGTCGGACTCCGCCAAGTAGTGAGTACGCGGCCCGCCCCGGGAGCCGCCCGCAAGATGCTCCTCGCCGGGACCAACCGGCTGCCCCTAAAACGGGGCGCTGGGCGCTGGGTGTCTGGGCGGCGTCGCCCTCGGGCTCCTGGGTGCCTCGCCGCGTCCTGAGCACCAGGGCCGCCCCACATCTCTGTCCTTGGCCCTTCTCCGCGCCTCTATCCTTTTCAATGAGATTCAATGAGAAGCTCCATCAAATGTGGGGTTCCTTTAAGGGGCCTCATCTCATTTGGGGCGCTGAAATCTTCTGACTTAAAATCGGACTACCGCTGCCCCTGGCTCCCTGGCTCCGGCCTTCCTCCTCCTCCTCCTCCTCCTCCTCTCCCCTCTGCCTTTGGTTTCCCGCTCAGCGCCTGCGGGATCAGCTGCTGCGCTCCCACCTGACCTCAGACTCGAGACCCTCCGTGCCGGAGGCCGCGGCGGTGGCCGATCCGGTGCTGCCCTCTCGTGGGCAACACGGGTTCTGCAGGCGCGGCGCGGGGAGGCCGCCCAGGCCGCGAGCCCTTCCTTTGCTTGTCCACGCCCCGGGAAGGCCTACACCCTGTCTTTTTGATTCATAAAGCTCTAGCCTCAAATCATTGCTCCCTAAGGTAAAATGAAATAGATGGGCCTGCGTGCACACGGAGGTCACAGAATTTCGTTGCTTTAAGAATTTCTGGAGGCAGTGCGTCCGTCCGCTAGGTCACTGGACAAACGGATGGGTCGTGCCCCTTCTTGAACAGGCGATTCTCCCTGCTTCTGCAGCTCGGCTCTTCCCCCTTTGCCCCGCGTCCTCTCGCATCCTCTGTGGGCCCCAGAATCCCACCCCCTTCCCTTTGGGGGTTGCCCTCGGAGCTGGTGTGGGTACGTGGGTCACCCCAACCCTCCGAACACGGCAGTGGGCAGGAGGGAAACCTGCGCTCTCACCTACAGTTTCAATGGCCTCCCTTTGCTGCTAGTGCCAAGCTAAGTGGGTTTTTTTGCTCAAAGATTTTATTTATTCATTCATGAGAGACACACACACACAGAGGCAGAGACACAGGCAGAGAGAGAAGCAGGCTCCATGCAGGGAGCCCGACGTGGGACTCGATCCCGGGTCTCCAGGATCACGCCCTGGGCTGCAGGCGGCGCTAAACCGCTGAGCCCCGCAGGCGGCCCCCAGGCTGCGTGTTTAATGCCATTGACCCGGGGTTGGCACGACAGGTCTGAGTGCGGGAACCTCTCGGTGCAGCAGAGCAGCCAAGTGCCGGGGAAGTGCTGGGTCAGCTCCGGAGAGAGCAGAGGAAGGAAGGCGGTGTCCCTGGGCGGGGCCGGCTGCCCCTGGCAGCTGCGGGGCGGGAGGCAGCTCCAGGTCGGCGAGGGCGCCGGCAGGTCCTGGGGGCTGGCCGGGGCTCCCGCTTGGAAGAGCCCCGCTGGGCCCGCTGGAGATTCAGGGGAGCCCAGAAGCCCGGGGCTAGTGCCCCGAGGGGAACGTGGGCAATGGCTGGGGGCCGAGCTGCGGCAGAGCCGGGGGCTCTCGGAGACGCGGCGGTTGCCCGAGCCGAGCGGCGAGCTGCGGAGTCCCCGGCGGCCTCCCCGGCGGCCTCCCCAGCGCGCACCTGCTGCGCCAGGCTGCCTGCGGCCCGACGGGCGTTCACTTCGCGGAGGCGGGCGCTGCGGAGGGGCGCGGGGACAGCCGTGCTCTCTGTGCTCAGGCGACCTCCGTCGGCTGGAGTGCGGTTCGCTTCCCCGACCGAGGGCTGCGGGATGCATGGGCCTGCCTGCACCCCCGGGCTCCCCGACAGGCCACCTGCGGCCCGCAGCCCTGGGAGGAGGCGAGGCCAAGCCCTCTGTGCGGGACGCCCTGGTCACCGCCCCGTCACTGGCCAGGGCCGAGGCTACAGTCCTTCTACTCAGAAATGGCTGTTATAAAGACCTTACAGTTAAGAGATAAAGTGTATTCTCCTTTTACTGCAGAAAAAGTGATTTGTTTTCAGCTTAGGAGTTTAATAGGCAGCCAAAAATAATCCGAGACTTTAGGTGTGCAATTTCCCAACAAGCCGTCAACTTTTTCTTGTTGTTTTGAAGGGACTTTGAATTGGCCTGTTTTATACCCTTATATTCTCATAGAAACTAAAACTCGTTGAGCAAAGCCTTCAGGAACGGCATCTACTTTCTATAATGTTGGGGGATGGGGGTGAGTGTTGGGAGGGGGGAGGCAGCTGAGAGGTCAGAGACCCCACCCCAACATCCTTTCCTTCTGACCCGCTGGGCCCCTCACTGGCCGGGGAGAGAGAAAGCTTAGAGCTGCGTGGCAGAGATGGCCTTATTCACAGATTTCCCGAGGGCTCATGGAAGCTCCTGATCCATATCCTCTCCCCAACACTCATAGCTGGGGTGGACAGACCCGGTCCAGAGCCACCTCTCCAGAAAGGCACTGATGGAATCCACGAAGCCGAGTGGGGGCACTGTGAGTTGGGGTGTCTCCCCTGGAGTGAGATGGACGTTTCTCCCATTTCTAAAATGAGTCTTGGGCTTGGCTGTCTGATATCACAGTTACCTGACGGACATTGACCGGATCGCCATGCCATCATTCGTGCCAACACAGCAAGACGTGCTTCGTGTCCGAGTGCCCACAACTGGCATCATCGAGTATCCGTTTGACTTGGAAAACATCATCTTTCGGTAAGACGTGGTCCATTGGAATGTGTGTGGCCTTGGTAGCCCCCAAATGGGTTCTTTTTTCTTAAGATTTTATTTATTTATTCATGAGAGACACACAGAGAGAGGCAGAGGGAGAAGCTGGCTCCATGCAGGGAGCCGGATGTGGGACTTGATCCCAGGACTCCAGGATCAGACCCTGAGCTGAAGGCAGACGCTCAACTGCTGAGCCACTTAGGTTCCCTCCTGGGGGATCTTTAAGAGGAACCTGGCATGTGGGTCCTGATATCGTTGGGGTGGGTGTGGGCTGAGCCTGGGATCTAATCTCATGTATTGCCAAGGGTGGAACCACTCAAAAGCATTGGTTCTCAGCCTTGGCTACATATTGGAATCCCCTGGGGATTTTTAAAAACAGACCATCTTTTGGACCTCACAGTAGGGACTTGTGTTTCCTAGGTTTGAATCTGGGGTGTCTTCTCTAAGCCCCTTGAGGGTGCTAATGGACAGCCAAAGTTGAGCAGTGCTATTTCTAAGAAGTATCTGAGAACAGGCTTCCCAGTCCATGGTGCTCCCAAGTTAGGTCCCTAACTGAGTTGGGTGGGGAGTGGAGCCAGGTGCTTAGATCTGGCCTGACCCCCCCTGGTCAGGCATTCTGTGTCCTCCGCAGAGTCGCCGTAGTGCTAGCTGCATGGAATGGCATTAACCCTATCTGCCCAGAAAGTGAAAAGAGCCATCACTCTCACTTCTTTGTGAGGTGGGGCTGCATATTGTGGGATACCATCGGCCTCCCCTGGTCTTTTCCTTACCCTTCAAGAGATATCCTGACCTCACAGGAAGATGTCTCTCTTGCTTCTAGGTGGTGGTAGTAAACCAGTAAAGAACGCTGCCCAGGAATAGGCAGTCACCATGACCAAATTATATCTTGTATTTCTTGAGAGCAGGCTTTTCTCTGAGGAGCAGAGTTACATTAGCTAATTAGTGGAGGATTAATCCATTTACTGGTGTCTATAGCAATCTTGGCTGCCACCCAGCTCTTCCAGGGGAGACACTTAAAAAAAAAAAAAAAAGCAAAGGCATCAAGTTATCAATATGAAAAATGAGCTTCAAATTCGTCTCAGGATTAATGATGTTTCTCGGGAAATTCAGAGGATTATTCAGGTGGGCAAGGGACCAGTGCCTCAGCCCAGTATGCTTAGAAATTAGACATTTTCTCTTCTCTTAAAAATTTGGAGAAAAATTCTTCTTCAGACTTGCCCTCTTGGGTGTAGATACGTGGTGTCCACTCATGGGGCTGTCCAGGAATGGTTTCTTCATTTACAGTTGACCATTAGACAACACAGGTTTGAACTTACACATGGGCTTTTTTTTCCCCTAAATATGGTACAGTACACGTATTTTCCTTATGATTTTCTTCATATATATATGTGTATATATATATATATATATATATATTTATCTCCAGCTTACTTTAGTGTAAGAACATTGGATGTAATATCTGTACTGTATAAAATATGTGGGAACCAGTTGTTATTGGTGAGACTTCTGGTCAGCGGTAGGCTATTAGTAGTTAAGCTTTTGGGGGAGTCAAAAGTTATATGCACATTTTCAGCTGGTCAGCACCCCCCAACTCCTGCATTGTTCAAGGGTCAACTGTGCTGTAGTTCCTTGGAGATCATTACTGATCATAATTTTTAAAAAAGCTTTAAAAACAACTGAAGGGTTACCTCTCTGGTAATAAATTCCATCTTAATTGACAAAAATGTACTAAACAGGAGAATGAGCCTCGGTATGCAGAAGTTGCAGGGAAACAGATTTATCGCAAGTCCCTCTGGAGTGGGTGTGCAAGGCTTTCATGTTTTTGCCTGATCTCTTCCCTCTATAAAGTTCTTGTTTCTTTACTCTTGTTTCTTTATTCAGGTGTGTCTGGCTGGCTCAATCATATGCTCAGGTGGGGCATATGACTCTTGATCTCAGGGTCATGAGTTAAAGTCCCACGTTGGGGCTAGAACTTACTTATAAAATATTTATTAAAAAAATACTTCAGAGCAGAGTACAATCTAGAACAATTATTGCCAACCAGAGATTTGTATGTGCCCTGTCCAACCTCCCTAAATTAAGAACCTTTGATATATTCTTGCCAATGTCTACTGTTAAGAAATTTTTAGTTTTTCTACATAATTTTGACCAGGTCGTACTATTACATAGGCTTGGGACATGATTTAAATTTGTGAACAATAGCATGCTCATCCATAAAGTGGGGACCCTGCTCCCTTAGTAGACCTCGCCTGTATTACCCACCTGTGACACGTGGCTGGAGAAGGCACCCAATAGCGTTAGTGCCTTGCTCTGCGTGAGCAACTCCTGTGGGCAGTGGCTGTGCTGGAGAAGCCTTCCTCTCGTGGTCTGGAAGCCCATCCCCAGTTAAAGCGGTGTCTCTGGTCTAAGTTATGCACTTCCCCCACTTAGTAACCCCCATAATTGAATAGAAAACTTTTGACAAATATGGGTATGAACCTTTTTCCATTTTATGTGTTTATTTGGGGGTGCTGCTGCAGAACAGATCCAGAATGGGTGATAAGAGCCAAGTGGGGGAGTCAGGGGGGATAGAAGTAGGCTATATAATAGAAGCACCTGGTGTCCTGGGGGGCCCTTTGTGCTCACCTGCTCCAGCAGACAGTGGTGTGGAGCTGGCAGCAAGGGGAGGGGACACATGGTGGAACCAGCCCTTTGACCTGTTGCTTCCAAGGTTTTTTTCTTCTTTATTAACCCGAAGTTCCTTGTTTCTCACTTAGAACCGCATGGAAGAAAGCAAAGCCTTATTTAAAACCATTATTACCTACCCCTGGTTTCTGAACTCATCTGTGATTTTGTTCTTAAATAAGAAGGATCTTTTGGAGGAGAAAATCATGTACTCTCATCTAATTAGCTACTTTCCAGAATACACAGGTGAGTAAATGTCCCTGCTGCCCTCCCTGGCACTCAGCCAGCGATATTTACAGGGCCCCAGGGGTCTCTGCCTCTAACAGACTTTCTCACAGGGGTTCCAGGTACGTCCCTCTTCTTTCGCCTCAGCATCTCCACACGTGCCAAACCCATTAGTGAACTCTTTGTCCTCCAAGACCCAGCTCAGGCACATCCTTTTTGGGAGCGGGTGGGGAGTCCTGCTCATGCTCCCCGTGCTCGCTTGGCCTTCACTCCGTAGTGCTGTGTGTGTGCAGCTTCTGAGGCAGAGGCTGTGCTTGGTCTACCTTTGCCTCCCAGACCCCGTCAGAGTACCCACTCCTTCTTATGTGTAAGTTACCGTGGCAGCCTCCTTCCTGGGCACATGGTAGATGCTGAAGTTTTTACACAGAGGACCAATCCCAGGCTGCAAAGTTTTTATGTCCTGTTGCTAATTATTTCTGGTACCGGAGGTCTCAAACAGCAGCAAGTCTGATACTGATATATAGAGTACTGTGTGGTAGTGCCCTTTTTCCTTTTATTAACTGCACGGGCCATGTGGTTGAGAGCCCTCACCCTTTAAAATCAGACTTGTTCATGTTCCCACGTTCTCCCCTTTCCTGCTCCTAGTCCACTTCTGTCTGCCTGAGTGGCCCAAATCAGAATGTTTAATTGGGTCACTGTTTTTCAACAATTTGCTTTAAAGTACACTTTTAAGATAGCAGTGGATGCTTTAAAAGTCTCTTACGGGTTCATTAGGAGATATAACAACACCCCAGGGAAGCGATTCTCTAGAAATAAGAGAACTCAAAGAGGGAGTTCATCGAAACTGATTTGGGGGAGGACTTGGTAGTTAGTATCTTTCTTCTTTACTCCTGTAACTGCACTCTTGACTAGGACCCAAGCAGGATGTCAAAGCTGCCAGAGACTTTATCCTGAAGCTTTATCAAGATCAGAATCCTGACAAAGAGAAAGTCATCTATTCTCACTTCACATGTGCCACAGACACAGAGAATATCCGCTTTGTGTTCGCTGCTGTGAAAGACACAATTCTCCAACTCAACCTGAGGGAATTCAACCTGGTGTAGAAGCTGCTGCCCACTCCTCACCCATTCCCCGAGACAGAACCTGCAAGCTCCTCACATTTTATTTGCAAGTGCTCGTGATATCAACCCACCCCCTGGCAGCACCAAGTCCATCACGCAGGCCACAGGGACAGGTGATGGACCTTGTGAGATATTTGAGTAAAGCAAACTTTTTCAAAGTCTTTATTTCTAAATTGTTTTTATATTTCTTTCCTTGACTTTTGGCTATAAGATTTCATGTAAGTTTTGAATTTGATATTTTATAGAATTTTTTAAAAGCCACTGTGATTTACTATTTTTTTTTAAGTTAAAGTGTGTTTAATAATAGTCCTTAACACGTCCTGTAATGGAGGGATCTGTTAATTTATAGATCATGCCTTGAGACCTCTAGGATTAATTTTTTTTTAAAGAAAGTTAATGGGTTTGAAGCTTTTTATTCAATCTTTTAACTTTGAGATTCTAAATTGAATGTTTTTCTCTTTGTGCTGAAGCATGCATTTAACATGTCATCAAAAGATTTTTAAAGTTATTTTGAGTTAAATATTTTTTTTGAGTTAAGTATTTCTAAGCCACATTCATGACTATATCAGTATATCTTAATTTTGCCATATTTTGATCACTATACAGCCAAAGTTGACATAAATGGGCTCTAGACAGCATATATGTTGTGTTGATGAAATGTGTATCTGTGTGTATATATGACCAAATTTTGTAAACTTATGAAGTGGCTGAAAGCCTAAGTTGTTTAACAAATGTAATGTAACCCCTGCCAAAGTTCCGATGGCCACCACAGATTTGCTGTTTGAACCACATATGCTGTGCCTTTCTGAGGAGGCTAAGAATATACCATCTGCCATTAGCATTGGATTATGTTGTGTTTCTTTGTGCTTATGGTTGATTGATATACTATGAAAGTCACAGCATTTTTCTAACTCAAACTTTCTAAATGTCCTTGTAGGGGAGGAGAAATAAATTTCCTTTTACCTTCTTGGTTCCTGAGATCCCCAAACAGATTAGGGAAAACAAAACACATTAGTTTAATCATATGTGTGCCTCTGTATACAGGAGAGATAACCAGATGAACTGAGTAACTTTCCGAGTAGGCCCGGCTCTCCCCTTGAGTAAGTTCTTCAGCTAAAGATGTTGGGGGAGGAGGAATCACTAGGAAGGAGGTTAATCAGGTGCAGCCTAGTAAAGGAGAGAGTAAGGGTGTTAGAATGTAGAGTCAGCCTCCTCTTTCTGGAGGAATCACTAGGAAGGAGGTTAATCAGGTGCAGCCCAGTAAAGGAGAGAGTAAGGGTGTTAGAATGTAGAGTCAGCCTCCTCTTTCTGGCACAACCCTCACAAATGGAGATTTCCTTTATACAAGTACATTTCCCTCAGGAAATGGAGAGTAGCTTTTACTAGGTTTTCAGAGCTTTTGCTGGATCTCCTGTTTCTTAAAAATAATTAGTTCAAAATAATCCTTATGCCAAAGAGGCATACTTTAGGGTGCCATAGTCTATTTCCCTTTGAGTCTGCCTTTGAAATATCAAATTAGTTTCACAGCCCAGAAGCTGAGTTGATTGACAGATTGCTCTGTAGTTTCACTGAACCAGTCTCAGTATTGAGAGAGAACAGGTCAGGTTGGTTAACAAGTTGTGTCTCCTTTCAGGAAGTAGAAGCCCAGTTAGGCCTCTGTACTACAAACAGGTATTTAATAAGCATTTCTATGGAAAAAAAGGAAAAGGTTAACCGTTGGGGTAAATTATACACTAAACCTCGGTCCTGAGGGCAGTGGGTCAGAAGACTTCTACATGTTGGGATCAGAGGATCTTTTGCAGTTTGAATGTCTCTGTCATCAGGTGTTGAGGTAAACTTTGCCCCACAAAGCAACAAGCATGACAACTGTAAACATGAGCTATTGTGGCCATTTCTGTGGAGTTTATATCAAGTCTTTCACATTTAGTTTGCAGGCTTGGGTCAACACTTTTGCAAAACTGAAATAATAACTTCTGAAAATGATGAAAGACTTACAAAATGGCCATCATCAAAGATCTGATGAGAGTTCACTGCAAGGCAGCTGACAAGGACATTTGATTACTTCTGTGACCTACATTTTAAGATAAGCAGAATTTTAAGTGATAGCATTACACCAGGAGATATCGAATTTCCATGCAGTTTGTTTTTAGTGATTCCAAGTCAAAAAAGAGCAGAGGAAAACTAGGAATGCGAGTTTGAAGGGGTCAATAGCAAGATGTGAGGAAACTAGAAGACTTCATGATTAAGTCCATTTACAGGTAAATAAACCCTCAGACAACACAACTAGATACTGATACCCACAAGAGTGTATTATAGTATCTACTGAAGCATCATCTTGCTCTGTAATCATCCATACTTTTACCAAGGATAATTACAATAAAATTACACTTGGCCTGATTACTTACATAACAACAATAGTGATTGACCATATAGACTCTTTTAAATGTGCTTTATTGGAACTTTTTATAAGGACTCTCAAGTTAGACTTTTTAAGAGCCTCCTGAGGCCAGAAAGCCGAGATCTTACCCTCACTCTTTGCCTACAGTACCTATAGATTTGAGTTAGTCACTCTCTTCTCAAGATCTCCCAAATATCCTAAGGTTCCTGCATCTGCCAGGAAATAATCTTTCTTACAGGAACCCTGGAGGAAGGGAGCTATACTGACTCCATGAAGTCAACCTTCATGAGAGGGAGTGAGCAAGCACATGCCCACAAGTGGGAGGAGACGGAGAGGGAAAAGAGAATCTTCAGCAGGCTCCATGCCCAGCACAGGGCTCAATCTCACAACCCTGAGATCATGACCTGAGCCAAAATCAAGAGTCAGACACTTAACAGAGCCATCTGGGCACCCCAAGAGATCCATTTTTAAAATATTCATCATAACCCTAAATAAAAGGAACCCATCCACCCTTGCTTACAGAGTTACCGCTTTGGAAGTTACTCCCTGTGAACTTCCTTTTTTTGCTGCAAATTTTACCTTGTGCAACAAGTCAACCTGGTGTAGTATTGATCTTGTGCCTGGCCAAGGAGCAAAGTCAAGCTGGTTTAGTTCCACGTTTGCCAGATGGAAGAAAACTTTTAGCTTTATATGAGACTATTGACAGTAGACTTTATGTTTATACATTTATGAATTCTATTTTAGCTAGATTTAGGTATTCCAATGAATTTCCATACATTAACATAGGAATATTTTATGGCTTAAAATTACCCAAAAGAGGGACTCCTGGGTGGCTCAGTCAGTGAAGTGTCTGCCTTTGGCTCATGATTCCAGGATCCTGGGATCCATCTCCACGTTGGGAATCCTTGCTCAGCAGGGAGTCTGCTTCTCCCTCTCCCTGTTTGTGCTGCTTTCTCTCTCTCTTACTCTCAAATAAATTTTTAAAAATTTACCAAAAAAGATTCTGAAAGTTAAAGTAGACCTATGTTATAAAGCTTGATCGTTGTTGATAATTTCATAAACTTCAATCTCACTTAAATCTACTTAATTCACTTGTTCTTGATCATATTGGGATTACTTCTAAAAATTTCATGAGACATTAATGCCAAGATCCTGTCATTTTTCTTGCTGATAATTTTTCTAACAGAGATAACATGAACTCTTTGAATAAACTAGGTAGAATAAAAGTCGTGTGTCTTGGGACACCTGGGTGGCTCAGTGGTTGAGCGTCTGCCTTGGGCTCAGGGCATGATCCCAGCATCTTGGGATCGAGTCCTGCTTCTCCCTCTACCTCTGTGTGTCTCTCATGAATAAATAAAATCTTAAAAAAAAATGCACTACATCCAAAGCTGACAACCTGAAAACATACCTATTTTAATTAAACCAAATTAAACTAGCTTTTATTTACTGAATACCTTCCCAGATCGCATGAAACTTGGAAAACATTTGGGCTAGTTTTTGTATTTCTGAGTCTAGAAAATGCTTAATTCATTTAAGCAGTTATTTCTGAGCCAGTTAAGTAGAGCTGGTATACAAGTTAATTTTGGCAATACCATCCAGCAGTAGAAAAATATCACATTTACAACATACATCTATAGACATACACATAGATATAAACAGAGACCTTATACCTATCACTGTAATGTTTTAAACTGTGAATCAGGTACAATAATACAAAACTCAGTAGAAAGAACAGTTGGATCCAAATTGTGTTTCTGGCAATGGAAGGAGTTAAGCTTACTTATGGCTAACTCAGATCACTAAAGTGTTTGTTTTTTTTTAACCAATATTTGTAGAGAAAGATGCTTTTTAAAAAAATTTTGTCCAATTTCCAATTAGCTCCTTTTTTCCTTCTGATAGGAACCATCTCCCTAAAGTCTTCATATCAAAGAGATGGCTCTCAGGTCCTAGGGAAGATGGGGGTAGATAATGTAAATCACAGGCATGGGGAATGAATCCAAGTTTCTTCTAAGGAGCTTGGGGGGGCGTCTATCTGCCTATTATCAGAAGTCTAGAGTAATTACTATTAAAATTTTTCCTTTTCTTAAGTGCAGGACCATTCTATTTCCAATATTCCAATTTTTTTAAAAAAATCTTATTTATTCATGAGAGAGAGAGAGAGAGAGAGGCAGGCAGAGACACAGGCAGAGGGGGAAACAGGCTCCACAACAGGGAGCCCAACATGGGACTCGATCCCGGGACTCCAGGATCAGGCCCTGGGCTGAAGGCGGTGCCAAACCGCTGAGCCACCCGGGCTGCCCCAATATCCCAATCTTATATCTGCAAGCATTTTGAAATGAACGGGAGGTTTTGAGATTGTTAAGGATAGATGGGACTTCGGATTGCTTCTAGAACCATGTTTCTAGTTTTATAAAGAGTCAAAAGATATAGTATTTCTAATTCGTCAAGGAAGTAGGGGAGCCTGAATGATATTGTGGGCTTAACACATCCATCCAACTACATTATCTTCAATTTGCTTCTTTATATCAATATTCCATTCCAAAATGGAAATCAAAAGATTTCTAGGTCCAGGAGCTTCAGGACTGAATGCAGTATGCCTTTTAGAGTAGATATATAAAGCCTTCAACACTCTGATGCTCTCCTTTTTTGAGTGTATAATCCAACCTTGGACCAATTCACTTTAGGGGGAAAAGACTCTACTCTTGCTTCTATCGGTCCATGAACATCAGCTTTGGCCAATCCTTTCCTGATCATTTGCAGAAGGGCCTGAAAGAAATTCTGGTCATCCATTTCCTCTGTGAGGGGAGTCTGCCCCAGTGGGCTGGCTGGCCGGCCTGATCACTGCACTGTAAACATGGGTGGGAAGAGGATCCCTGAGTAGCCAATCAAGGTCCCTGTGAGTGGGGTTGTGAATGGTCACCTCTTCTCTAAATCTGACAATCTTCTGGATAAAAAGGGCTTTTTATTAAGAGAGTCCTCAAGGCTAGATGCTACATTCCTTCATGTCCTTTTTAATTTGATCATTCCATAGATGCTAGTAAAGCAACTGTTTAGATTGAGAGCTCTCTGAGCATTTTCAAATATATACGTTTTTTTCCCATTCAAAAGGTCCATCATCTGGCTATTGAGGAGTAGAATCTTGTATTAATCTCCATAGGGACTCCAACCCATAAGCCTTTTTATGGCTTAACTGTGGATGCCGAGAAGTACCCCCTTTGGGCAGATAAGAGGTAACCAACCCTTTGCTGGAAAAGATGAAGTTGTTACAGGTTCCAGAAAGTTCACTCTTAGTCTAAGAAAGTAAAGACCTTCCTTGTCACGGGCAATAAGAATAATGTAGTCTCGTTTCTCAAGGGAATGTGAGACCCCTCCAGTCCCAGACCCACATGCTAATCTGTTACTGCAGAACATATCCCTGGAAAGGTACTTTTCTGGTATGGAGACAATGATGGTTGAGACGACAGGCCCCTTATGGACTAGGAACTCCTAAGACAAACTCCCGAGAACTTGCACAGTGGGATAGAGAGAGAGAATGTTGCTTCTCACTTATGTCTTGGATCTCCAACCTATTCGGCTGGCTGCCACATATGAACTCATACTTGCATCTTCCCTCTAGTGAAAACACATCATATACTAAAGATCACGAACAGCTTCGGATCATCAGCTAACTTATGCAAAGTGCTCAAGACCAGTAATCAAGGGAATTAATACAAGATTTTGTTTTTTAAGTTCTTGCTAGCACTGAGTTATTGTCATTTTTTACCTTTGGCTGACAAAGCATGTTAGAAAGTGATGGCTTTCAAACACTTCTAGTAGCAAGAAAGCTATCTAGTAAATCGTAACAAAAGATAGTAATAACAAAGTATTTTCTTAAGTCATGCAAAGGCTGCTCTCTCCATATCAGAGATGAATTAATCATCTCTGCTAATATTAATCAATTATGCAAGTAAAAAAAATTCTAACACTTCTTTCCAAATATACTCCTTACTTACTGAGCAAATGAGCCATTTGAAGTTTGCTGAGGTTGAGAGGCACAATCTCAGTGCTTTGCTTTACAATCTACAAAGTATTAACCAAAAGCTTTTAGTTTCCAATGACCATGCTGGGCTGGAATGCTGTCTTATAGAAAAATCAGGACTTTGGGCCATCTGTTTGTCATCAACATTTATTTAGGCCCCCAAAAGGGGAGATTTTTTTTTTTTTTTTTTAATTTTCATTTATTTATCATAGTCACAGAGAGAGAGAGAGAAAGAGGCAGAGACACAGGCAGAGGGAGAAGCAGGCTCCATGCACCGGGAGCCAGACGTGGGATTCGATCCCGGGTCTCCAGGATCGCGCCCTGGGCCAAAGGCAGGCGCTAAACCGCTGCGCCACCCAGGGATCCCCAAAAGGGGAGATTTTAAATAGGTGAGGGAGGACTTATTGGTAATGTTTCTGGGTCTACCCAGGAACTAAAAACAGGCAGACTAAAGATCAGAAATCTTTTTTTGATCTGTTTTATGTGGAAAAAATACACATAAACTAAGGAGCGATCTGACCAAGAAATCTAATTCTACCAAGAGCAAAAATTAATGATAAATATATATATATATATATATATATATATATATATATATATATATATATATATTAAAGTCATTAGTGACCATGGCTAATCAATTTTTTGGGAAAAAAAAAAAAAGATACCAAGGCCAATTTCAAGACAAAGAACTTCACTGTAAATATCTTTGTTTATAAATTATCAGAATAAAAAAACAACAACAAGAAGGCAAAGACTGTTAACAGGCAACTGGGTCAGGAGCCCACATAAAGGGTATAAGATACATAAAAGTGAAGGAAATATTGCAGCGATGCAGAAATAGATATTTTAAAAATGAATTAACATCATCAATAACCATATTTTTACCAATTAATAGTAAGCATCCCAAAGAAGCACACACAATTTGGTCAATACAAAAATTAGTATTTTTAAAGTGCACATTTCCTAAAAAATCCATTTTCATATATCACACATATTCATATACAGAGATGATCATTTTTAAAGTAACAGTCTACTTGACTTTGAAATAAACCCCAGATACTAACAGTTTATGTATAAAATTATTGATATTGAGGAACATTTCAATGTAGTCTACATCTTCATTTGAGGGTTTTTCAGCCTCTAAATGGAGAACCTTTGGGTAGTCAATGGAACACTGATGGTATGATGGCATAATAAGGGATATGGGGGCCTTCCAACATGTTCTAAGCACATTTATGATTATTAGACTTTTTAATGTATAACTCTCATAGGACTTGTTATAGGACCTTACTAGAAAGGATTCATTATTAAGGTATCAGAGCAATACTTATAATAATGAGTGGTGTTGAGAGGGTTTTCAGATTGACAAGTACCTACCATAGCGAGTATTAAGCTAGAACACATATTAACTTGAATAAGGTAATAAAAACTTTACACATATATCAAACTATAAAATCTGAAGTTACATGTTAGTTATGTAGCTTTTGGGTAACCAAAATTACCAACTTTTTTTTTGAAAATGCATATTTATGCTTTAAAAAAGAACGTGTAATTCTAAAGTAAAACTTAAAAAAAAATGACATGGAACAATTTATTTTACAAAACAGGAAATAAAGTAGAAAAGGTTTCAATTAAACATGAAGGAGGTTTCTAATAGAGTAGGATCCAGCATCTTCTCAGTTCAAGTGCTGGCCTGCTTGCTGAATAACCCTGCAACAAGTACTTCGTTTTACACCAATTGTGGTAAAAAGAAAAGAAGCATGAGCAAAGGTCTGCATTAATAGCTGTATTGGCCAATAACCAAAACTACAGAGTGAATGAACCATAAAAATTTTAATTGCTTAATACTAACTGGATTGGTCAGGATTGGCAGTCAGGTATAATTTCAAAAGTACATTTAAAGCATTGGGTGAATGGCCCTCTTTGAAGGCATGTAAAGGAGCTACAGGGGATCCTGAGTAATAGCACCAAAGAAAATCATATTGAGTGAATTTTGTCCTGAACTTTGAATAAGGAATGCAGGTTATTTCTACTGGAAATCTACAGAAATGAGGAAATCCAATGATTTCACATCGACTGCACTGACATTTATACAGCACCCTCCAGAGAATGAGTACTTCAACCCTATAAAAGTGTGACCTCTATCTAAGCTCCCCATTTTTAAGGGACATTACCACCTGTACAGTGAGTGAGTGACATCAAAGGCATATCGAGCAAATTCATAAAAGGAGAGAACTTCTGTCCCCAGTCCTAGTAAAATGCCTAGTGAGAGAGAAATATCTCTAGTTAAATGATAGCCTGTGGCCTTTTTTGGGTGCCGTTTGCAGATCTAACTTTTCTATGTTTTTTTGTGGTACCTTGAGGGCATCTGGTACACACCAGGAAAGGAAAACACCTTATAAAAAGCAAAACAAGAGCCATCCTACCTTCTTACTCAAAAGAAAAAGTGTTCACAATCTGAAGATATCCCTGAGTGCGGGTCTGCTGCTCCTGATCTAAGGTCAGGGCCCACACAATCCACACTGTTCCAACAATCAGTGGATGGCCCATGCCTCCCACAGCAGTGGCTCACAAGGTCTGTTTTTTTTTTTTTTTTAAACTGCAATTCATAACAGGAAATAACATTTTATATTGTGACCCAGTGCACACAGTATATAAACTAGGAAACATTTCAGCAAACGATATTTAACCTTGTTATATACAATGTTCTCTTATTTTCATTTCTGTTCCACTTTTAAAATATGCTGGCCTTGAGCTGTGAAATTGGTTTTATGGCCTCCTAATATGTTAAAACCTACAGTCTGGAAAACACTGTCCTTGAGGAGTTTGACAGATCTTGAGAAAAGGTAAAAAGCAATGGCCTTGGAACCCAAACAAATTTTTCTCAATTGTGTTGGCAGGAACACAAAAACATCCAGTTCCAAACAGCTACTTGTATCTGCAGTGTATTCGGTACCCAGTTTCAACTCCTATAGGCAACCTAGCTTAGTATATTCTGTCCCAACCTTTTTTTTTTTTAATAATAAATTTATTTTTTATTGGTGTTCAATTTGCCAACATAGTTTCTTTTTTAGTTTTTTTAAAAAATTAATTTATTTATGGTAGACAGAGAGAGAGAGAGGCAGAGACACAGGAGGAATGAGAAGCAGGCTCTATGCCAGGAGCCCGATGCGGGACTCGATCCCGGGACTCCAGGATCACGCCCTGGGCCAAAGGCAGGCGACAAACCACTGAGCCACCCAGGGATCCCCAATTTGCCAACATACAGAATAACACCCAGTGCTCATCCCGTCAAGCACCCGCCCCTGTGCCTGTCACCCATTCACCCCCACCCCCCGCCCTCCTCCCCTTCCACCACCCCTAGTTCGTTTCCCAGAGTTAGGAGTCTTTATGTTCTGTCTCCCTTTCTGATATTTCCCACCCATTTCTTCTCCCTTCCCTTCTATTCCCTTTCACTATTATTTATATTCCCCAAATGAATGAGAACATATAATGTTTGTCCTTCTCCGATTGACTCATTTCACTCAGCATAATACCCTCCAGTTCCATCCACGTTGAAGCAAATGGTGGGTATTGTCCCAACCTTTTTAATACAGGGACCTTGGCTTGGCCTGAAGGATCACTTAACACTGGCAACTGATGACTGAATGGTGCAGAAAATTCAGCACTAAGTAGAGTCTGTATTTTTATCAGGAATAAAATACTATGATATTTCTAAGAGATAAGCTAGATGTATATTCACTGGGAAAATTTAGTTACTACAATCATAAAAAAACCCCAACAAGATAATTATGATAGAAATGGTAATATAAGAAGAAATTCTTATTTATTTGGAAGCCACAGGACAGTTTTGTAATGGGTTATGATTGTGGAGGAGGGTGGTCCAGGGAAGAACTCCCTACAGCAGCTCATGATTATTTAGGGACCAGAAAATAACTTGGCTATATTAAACTTAACCTGGGGATAATCCCAAGGTCTTGCTAACACTAGGGAAAAGGCATACAATACATAACACAGTAAGAGGGAAGCCAATGGAGAAACGCATATGCTCCTAGGTTCAGGCATTATTTTGTAAATGTGAAGAAATCACATGGTTCTTATTGTACCAGAAATCAAAGTTGCTATTTCTGATGGTCATAGTTTTCTGGAGGAGAGCTGACAAGGAACAGACACATTGCCTTGGGCTTTACATAGTAAATCACAGACCAGAATATATGCTGTGCTAGAATTAAGAGGCTGGGGCTGGAGAAGGGACACTACTCAGGATCTCATTCCATACCAGCTACCAACCAACCAAGAGAAGTTTAAAGCTCTCAAACAGAGAGCCGTTGTTAAATATAATTTGGGGAAGATTATTTTCAAATACAGTAAGATAATGGACTCTGTAATGTTCAAGAAAAAAGAATACAGAATCAAACACACAATTATAAAATGTTATGCTACAAAGACTGACTCATTAGCTAGTAATCTACAGATGTTCCTTATTTAAATGAAGACGATCCTCTAAGACAATTGATAAATGATTGCTCTTGTAACTGTGGGTCCTTCTATGCTAGAAACAAAGGAAGTGATAGGAAGTGTTGATCCGCAGACCACCACTAAAGAATAAGAAAAGATTATTTCTAGGTCCTCCTTGGTACGGGCACAGGAAGAACAGGGACAGGGAGGCTGGCTAGTTATAAGACCCATTCCTTGCTGCTCTCCAGAAGATACCAGAAAAACCTTTATGCTTACTCTTTTATTAGGACTTTCCCTTTTACCATGGAACATGCAAGAAGTTATGAGTCTGTATTTTTTCTGAGAATGAAATCATGAAACTGTAACAGGTGATGAGGTACTTGGTTAATGGCACGGAATAGAACTTCAGTGAAGCAACATTGCAGGTGGGGACAATCACTGAAAGTTTTCTGGCCATTACTCTTAGTTTTAATTCTAATGTTTATAAAATTAGAGGAGCTGAGCAACAGAGAAAATGTCTATGTTACTTTAAACAAAGGTCATCTTGGGAACACACACTACAATGGGGTATGAAATTTGTCATCTTGTGATTCAATTTATGTTCAGCAAAGAAAAAATTCTGGGGGAAACTATTGATAATAAACAATGTATTTTTATAATCAAAGGAAAATCAGTAGTAGGATTCGGTCAGGAAGAAATACAATTAAAGTCTGGCATGCTGTTTATTTTAGCTTTTACAACAAAGCAAGGGTTTGAGGACCCTGAGGAGATTTTCACAATCACTGACTATACAGAGTCTCCAATCCCAGAAACAGTTTATAATAATTTCATGGCACATACAACATGCATCAAATACTCTGTATTATTCAATAACTAAATAAGACACCGCATCATTCTCTTCATGGTTCACAATCATATACTCATCCCATTTCACTGGAAAAAGTCCATTAATATTAAGGAATAAGGATCTTGGACAAAAACCAAGAAAAAAACCCTATCACCTTATTTTCACTAATGCCACAGCCCATGATTTTTGTTCTAATGAGCTTTTACAAGTGATTCTCACTTGAATAACTAGAGAAAGCACAGTAGCAATTCCTCATCTTCTGCTAACAGAACAGGCAATGGACACTTTAGGATACAGACATTTACTTACAAGAACAGCTGTCTGTTTTGAAGCATAATTTGTATCTTAAGATGATGGGAATTCTGTTTATTTCATATTATCAGTGAATGGAAAGTTAAGGCTTGAGGGATTTTCCTTTAAAGTCAGCAATCTGTTAAAAATGTGACTTGGGTAAACCAAGTAGATCCCATGAAGTTGACTTGAGGAAATATTTCTAAGGCTTCAAAGTTCTGAAAGGGGCTTTTCCATTTTGGATATGACACTCAATTCTTCTAGCCTTTCTTAAGATGAGGCTTGAAGGGGGTATTAATCTGTATTATATAATATTAAAAAAGGTCATTTTTCATAGTCATGCTATGAAAGTATAATTCAAACCTATCCTTTATAAAAAAATAAGGAAAATAATACCAAAATATTTATCTGTAAAAAGAACTTCATGTCTCTAAAGAAACCACCACTAAATTTCTCTTGATACCATTGAGGCAATGATTTGATCATTTACCCAGCACTGATTCAGGGTGTCTGAAGTAAGCATGATAGAAGTTTAAAATGTGAACAAGAAACATTAAACTTAGCTCCATGAGGGGTGTGAATACGGGCAATTTCTCCACATTGCAAAGAATCACTCGGAGCAAATATTTAAGATTCGAAAGAGAAATGTTTCTTTTATAAAGTAATTAGAATTTTAACCAGATACATGATTCAAGTTAGAAAATCAAAGGGATCCCCAATGAGCTGCAATATTTTAATCACATGACTGTTTTTCTACCTGATTGTAACCGTTTTTTTTTTTTTCTTTCGTACGTGAAATTACTTCTGTAGTATACTTTCCAAACTGCTTTTGGAAGGTACAAGGTGGAAATTCTAATGATTTATTGCTGTGTCTCTTCAGGTAGTATTCTCCATCAGAATCTCGGGGAAGGTTCTCTTGCTTCTTCTAGTTTTGTGAGGATCCACTGTCATGGAGAAATAAACCAACATTTGCTTATTTTAAGAACTCGCAACGAAACTCAAAATGTAATGAATGTAAATCTAGAAGTTGGCTTTCTAGTTAAGGGTATACTCATGTCCAATAATTAAATTCATCATGCATAAGACATCATTCATCTCAGTTAAATAGCCCAGAAGTTCAGAGACATTGGTACCAGATTTGATTTAACAGTAAGAATAATGTTTTTCTAAGGTCTTTGGACTTGAAGGTTTGTCTTCAGAATAAGAAAAGTAAAATAAACCATCTTGAGAGAGAAGGGTAATTTGGCAGCTGGGTTGAATAACTGTGGCATAGTGTGAAAACTATCTACACAGACTTTCTTCCAACCTATGGCAATTCTGTATCACAAACCTTCATGATTCCATATACAGGATTCTACTGATGGAGTAGGAATAATTACATGTAATTCTAGAGAGGCTAGCAGCATAGCATATTCTTGAGCATTTTAGGTATTCTCATGATATAGATCTTTTCTATTTTGCTTTGAAATTGCAAAAATAAAATGCAAATATAGTGTAAACCTTCTTACCAATAATGTCCATTATCATTGGGGCTGTGTGACAGATTAAAGCCCTGGAGGCAATACTAGGGTTATCTCATTATGAGAAGCTTCAGCAGAGGTATCTGTGCTTCTATTAACATAAGAACTTAGTAGAAATGTCTCTATGATAAACAGAACAAGAAATGAGCCCAGTAGCCTTCTCTGAATGTTTCTGGCAGAGCAAGAAGATTTAAAAACCAATCTCCTGGGATAAAATAACACAGTGACAGAGATAAATGAAAGAGAAACCGAGAAAGGTGGTAATGAAAAATAGTTTTGAGGAAACATTACCTAGTTACATATAGTAAAACTGTAAAAACAAAAAAAAAATTAAAAACAAAACTTTTCTGTCTTAAAAAAAGCAGTCCAACTTATTACATGGCTTTGAAATGAGAAGCTGCTATCGGTTTAAGGAAAAGATATTCATTATATTTACCCTAGCGTCCTCTGGGGTCTTGAAGTTAATTATTTTTCCAAACTCTTTGGCATGAAACACAGACTTCACCCGTTCCTATAAACAGAGTAACTTAATTAAAATGACAATCTGGTAGAAATAGGATCAAAGAATGCCACAGTTTTATGAATCTGTGCTTAAAGTGTCCCTCTTACACAAATGATATGCCTTTAAAACAGCCAAGAATTAAGAAACAAGAATCAAACACAAATGGAAAGAAAAGACTAGGTTCTAACATATCCATTAAGCTTAAGTTAAAAAGTTTTGAGATTTCAATTTCCAAAGCCATATAATGTTTATGCAAAGGAGGAGGTGGTAAATCAGAGCAGTGTTTTCCCCTCCAAATAGTTTTTCAGATTGTTTGAGGAGTTTCTCAGATTGCTCATGATGAGCTCAGCTCATCATCATACACGTGTGTATGTATATATACACATACATGTTATATGTAACTTCTGACATTTTAAATCAGTCATGCAATAAGAATGTAGCTTAAGCTTAATGCCCTTTTTTTTTTTTTTTGAGTGTCCTCCACTTTTTACACTCCTCTAGTATTCTATTCAGTATTTGTGGGGAGAGCTAATGGTGGATGGTAAGCATGAGAGGGACAAACAGACATAATGGGACTACTGAGGAGCAGGCAATGTTTACCTCTATTAACTATGGGCAGAGCTACAGAGCAGCAATGTTGGGAGTCTCATTAGCTGAACAATTTCTCTAAGTATTTCAAACATCCATGTAAATAGAGACTCCAGAAGAAATCAGATTCTTTTACTTAAAAAAAAAAAAAAAGGTATTTGCTGACAAAAGGTTTCAAGAAAAGGTAGAAGGGAAAGGAACCAAGATAAGAAGCAGCTTATCTTTGCAGAGAGAAAAAGGTATGAAAAAAGCCCGGAAAGTAGTATGGACTAGAACAAAAATAGCCACTATTACTTTGCATAATAAGGCCACAGGGCGTTTCATTTTCTGAGTGAATCAGAGAATTTTTTTTTAATGTTTTATTTATTTATTCATGAGACAGAGAGAGAGAGAGACAGAGAGAGGGGCAGAGGTAGAAGAAGGCTCCATGCACCGAGCCCAATGTGGGACTCGATCCTGGGACTCCTGGATCACACCCTGAGCTGAAGGCAGATGCTCAACCTCTGAACCAGCCAGGCATCCTCAGAGAAATTCTTAGTGTGTGAGTTGGTCTAAGATCCTCAAGAACAAATAGCTAGAATACTACTCAGAAGCTGCCTGTGTCTTTGGACTGAGTGGTAAGACAAAAGACATGAACTTCAATGGTTAAAAACAATAACCTAGGGATGGTTCTGTTTGACAGGCTAGCCCAAAAAACATCTGTTTCTGCTTGTCTATTGCCCCTTCTTCCAGAGACAACTTTCTCACCTTCTCTCACTCCAAATACTTCAGATAGAGCTGACCCTTCCTTCTTGTAGCACTACTGGTGATCCCATGACCCTCACCTGGCCAACTGGCTCCTACCAGCTCTCTGACCAAAGTGACAGGCTCAGGAATAGCCATGTGACCACAGGTATCCCAGTGAGACCCAGTGAGAAGCTTCATTCCATTGAGCTAGTACAATATAAACCTGGAACTTATGCTGGCCGGTTTGACAATGAAGCCAACACTAAAGAAAGCAGAACCTAGAGGCTATGGCGAAGAAGGAGAGATTGGAGGAGAGGAAGGGAGACAGAGTAACTGCTAACAGATCTAAACTAGCAGATACAGACTTACACTTTCAGTACAGGAGCCAATTAATCCCTCAAAATCAAGCAAAAATAACAAAGAATAAACTTATTTGGGTTGTGTCACTTACAATATTTTCTACTAATACAGCCTGTGCCAACATGCCCATCCATACACATAGGTATCTGGTGAAGTACCTTGAGGCCAAATACCTTTTGTAACACCTTAATAACTCGTACAAACTTTAAATTTACAATGGATAATGAGTCTCTGTTGATTTGCCAAATGACTAGCAATTCATTGTATCTACATCCAAGTACTAGGCACCATGCTAGTAACCAATGAGGAGTGAGAAATGGTCTCTGCCCTCAAGATTAAAATGGAGTTGGGAAGATAATATCTTTAAAAAGAAAAAGAACTACCAATAACTGTTAGAAAGAGAGGCAACTTTTTAAGTGTCCTTTTTAAAGATTTTCAGGGAAAAACATTTTGTACATAACTGCTAGGGATTCTGAGAATACAAATGATTTTCTCATTTTTGTGTCTGGGACAGCAGTGAGAAGTTGGGTTTCTAGAAAGTGAAGGCCCAGGAACATTGCTGTTAATAAAGTAGCATATTTTTTCTTGGCCTAGCCTGTTTTTCCTTAAGCCTGAGTAAGAAAGGAAGTATAAAAGAAAACCCAAATAAGACAAAGCAATATCTATAAAAGAGATAGAAAAATTATAAAAGAGGACGATTTCAATGCATCATTTTCAATTCCAAGTTTCCAAAAAAATCATTCAACATACCTTTGCTTCAATGCGTAATCTTCTCCCATGAACAATGAATGGCTCTTTGGTAAATTCATCAAAACTATACTGCCACTCACATGTAAGCTGTCCAAATGTTCCTTTTGTTACAAACAATACACCACTGAGGGGGAAAAAAGAGAATCTACTGTAGAAATAGACACTTATTTCCAACAATATAAATAATAGCAAGATATACATTCATTGCCAAGTGCACGTAAAACATTAATCAAGAAAGACTATTTTCTGAGTTATAAAAAACCTTAAGGAATATAAAAGAACTGAAATCATACAAAGGATGTCCTCAGAGCATAATGAAATTAAACTAGAATTAAACTAGAAACTAATAACAGAAAGAGTATTTCTAAATGCTTGGAAACTAGCATACTGCTATATAATCTATGGGTCAAACAATCTCAGAAGAAATTAGAAAATACATTGAAGTGAATGAGAATGAAAATATAACACAACATAATAAAATCTGTGGGATGAAGCTAAAGCAATGCTTAGTGGGAAATTTATAGTACAACATACTCATGTTAGAAAAAATGAAGTACTTCTACAGTCAAATATATATGGCACTTTATACACCTTAGAAAAAAATTCACCGAACCTATTATTAGCTAATATTTTGGAGAACTTGGGTGCATCAATGCTTTAGAATAAGTGTTTTTATTACTAAGGCTCCATGCCATAGGCTTACCAACCTACTTCCAAAAAAAGGCTTTTAAAATTCTTATTTTCTCATCTTGAGGGGAAAAAGAAATGAAGAAATGAAAAATAGATTCTGTCTATAATAATTCTATTCAATATTTCCTTCAAAGACCTATTCTTCCCCAGTTCTTTCTAGTTGAAACACCAATTCTAGGTGCAACAGATTTTTTTTTTTTTTTTAAGTAATATCCACTTGAAGGCATGGAATTATGCTAAAGAAGAGCTGGTTCCTGGCTGGACTTACATCTCTCATATCAATCTTCTGTCCCCTCTTTCACTAACCCTGGATTATAGGGACTGTTCGAACAAACCTCCTGGTTCTCTTGAACCATGTGAAAAATCAAAGATAGGCTAATCTTGTAGCAGGCACCTGGTTCTCATTCTCTGATTCCCTTTAATCGTCAAGCTGGAAACTTGGAAAGAGAGGAAATCCTAACGATGAATATCACCTTCCAGTCAAATACAACTCACTCACCTCCCTTACTTTATCAAGGTTTATAGGACTTCCTTTAAAGAGGTCTACTGTGTTGGGAAGGGCATTTTTTTTTAAATGTTGCAAACTGAATCATAAACTATTAATTTTTTATTTTTTATTTTTTTATTTTTTATTTTTTATTTATTTATTTTTTTTATAAACTATTAATTTTTTAAAAAGATTTTATTTATTCATGAGAGACAGAGGGAGAGAGAGGCAGAGACACAGGCAGAGGGAGAAGCAGGCTCCATGAAGGGAGCCTGATGTGGGTCTCCAGGATCACGCCCTGAGCCAGCGGCGGTGCTAAACCGCTGAGCCACCCAGGCTGCCCTAAACTATTAAATTTTGAACTGACTAGTTTAACTTTTATGAGTCACACTTCACTTAGCCAATGGGGGAGCAGGTCAATAAAAACAAAACAAAACAAAGACCAAAAATTGCTATGAACAGAAATGGCTGTGAAGTACTGCCCCTAATTATAAAAGTTTATTAACTTAAATGTAAAATATAATACATACTTCTAGACAAATGCTAAGCAGTCTTTTACAAATTAAGAAAGATGTCCATATGCTGATGTGGAGTAATCTTCAAAACATAGATTTATTTTTTTTAATGATTTCATTTTATTTTTTTTTAAGATTTTATTTATTCATGAGAGATACACAGAGAGAGGCAGAGACACAGGCAGAGGGAGAAGCAGGCTCCATGCAGGGAGCCTGATGTGGGACTCGATCCCGGATCCTGGGATCATGCCCTGAGCCAAAGGCAGATGCTCAACCGTTGAGCCACCCAGATGTCCCCAAGACACAGATCTAAAGCAAAAAAATTAAAGCAAAGTACAGAATGGTACATGCAACAGATTTCCATTTACATTAAGATACATATGTGTGATGCTTGTATAGGCACAGAATATTTCAAGAAGGAAACAAGTAAGTGGTTGCCTCTGGGACCCAGGAAAAAGGACTGGTATCTGGAATAGAATGAAGACTAACTTTACATGTACATCTTCTAATACTGTGTAAATTCTGTGTTACTTTTTAAATAAGAAAATTAGATATTATAAATTTTAAACTCAGAAATGATTAGGATGAAAAACATCAGAAATGACTGCTAGGTTCAACATGAACTTAACTAACAAATGTTAATATGTAATTTCACCTTTTTGATAGTGAACAAAACCACATAGGCTTACTGACCACTCCTTTCTTTTCAGTCATAACCTCTCTCCCTCAGGCACATTTTCACTTTGTGCCATCCATCCAGAAATCTCCATTTTCATACTCCATCAGCTCATTCTTCTCCTCAGTTTAACAGTGACTCCTGCAAAAGCTAGCCCCTCTGACACAGTGGCTATGCCACTATGGATTTTTGTATGCACCTCTACTGCCATGGTCTACTTGAGTATTTGGCCGTAGCTGGGAGTATCCACTTAAGAACTGATCTGTCTCAGGGGCGCCTGGGTGGCTCAGTTGGTTAAGCATCTGCCTTCAGCTCAGGTCATGATCCCAGGGTCCTGGGATCGAGCCCTGCATTGGGTTCCCTGCTCAGTTGGGGAGTCTGCTTCTCTCTGCCCTCCTGCCCCTTTCCCTGCTTATGTGCGCTCTCTCTCAATAAAATGTTAAAAACAAAAAAGAACTGATCTGTCTCCAATGGTATATGTACTTACCTGAGTGAATTTCTATGTATGCTGATAAGTAGATATCACCAGACAACTTCAGGGCAATCTGAAATTGTGTATTTTTTCAGAGGGGAAGAAATGGTATTGTGAGGATAGTTTTATGGGAATTTCTATGTTATTCAAATTGGTTGAAAAAATACTAAATTATTTATTTTTGTGCACAGGTATGCATTTATCTCTCTGCATGCACAATGCTAAACATGAATTTATGTAAGGTTTTCATAAGAGGCTTACAGAGCAAGAGGACCAGAGTCAGCAGCAATCAGTGTTAACTACCTGCAATAAATTCATGAGTGGCTTCTCAGTTAACCTCTCATCAAGAAAGAAATTTACCTTTTAGTTATCATTAACATATCTGTTTTATTGATCATGACATGGGTAAAATACTTGTATTTTGCAAATCTTCCATTTTCCATGACCTAAAAAAAGGTGAGAGAGAGAGAGAGAGAGAGAGAGAATTTCATTACTATTTCCATTTTAAAGCAAGTAATGCACTGTGATCCTCTAGAAGCCATTTCTCAGTAGGGGCAAATTATTAACATACAATAAATACATCATCATAAAACTGATAGTCACAAAAATCATTGCTTCCTTTTTAAACGCACCTATTTGCACAGCTTTATTTAAGATGACTCAATTTGCAGCTCTATCAATCTTTTAATGCTGGCTTTTTAGAAGATAGTGTTACTACCATACAAAGTTTAAATTGAACCTATTAAATTACCACATTCATTTTATCCTGGAAAACATAATTCTATTTGATCACATTTGTACAAAAACACAAGCTAACATATATTTAAACGTATATATTACATAAATTAGTATTAGCCTCATCCTGTATCTTCCCTGAAATTTTCCTATCACCTTACAAACATGCTTTCCTTTGCCAAACTCATAACTCATTCAAAAACAAGAAGCAGAGTGTTTCTGGACAAACATGGAACCCCAGAACCTACCTAGCTTATGTAACAATCTTTATTTTCAAGATTGCCGAAACACTGTCTATCCATGACATTGTGAACAATTTTTTTCCCAGAAAATATAAAAATAATTATATAAACGAAATACACATCATTTTTAGTTCTGTTCTAAATACTATTTGCTCTGAGGGTGGAGTTACTTTGGCTATTCACAATATATAGTAGGCTAGACTACCTACATTTTAAAGGCAAACAATATAATTGTGACTAAAATCCCTCAATAGGAAGTATGTTAAAAATTTAGCCAAAATGTTAGGTATCTTGAAGAAATTCTCAAAGAGATATAAATATTTTAGAAAACTGTATTCCATGAGGCTCTATCCATAAACTAAAATTATTTTGCTTAGAAGAAAGCTAACAAGTGACTTCATATTAATCTTAGTAGAAAAAGCTAATCAGAGTTGTCTTCATTTTATTGGAGATAAAAGCAGTAACTACAGCAAGCAGGATGAAACATACAGATTAACTGCATGGAAGAATTTTCTAACTTCAAAGACAATAATATTGAAAAAAGAGTATCTTTACTATTTGCTGTAGTAGGTAAGGCAAGTAAACACAAATTCCTTGAATTACAAACAAAAAAGGGATATAAGCACAGATTCAAAAGAACTTAAGAATGATTAGATAACAAATTATACAAATAACTTTGAAAAGCTATGTGAAGTGGGGCATGTTTTAAGAAAATATAAATTATTAAGAGAAAGAAGCATCAAAATTGCAAAGGAAAGGTAGAAATTTTTTAGATGATAGTACTGTCTGGAAACCCAAGTATATAAACTCAATAATTTTATTTTATAAACACAATATCAAATTGAAAAATGGAAGGAAAAAATTGTTTACAAGAGGAATAAAAAAGATTTTTATGCGTCAGCTTAACAAATAATATGCAGCACTTATGTGATAAAAGTTGTAACACTACCGAGGGGAATAATGGAAAATTTGAAAATGGGAAACCTATCATATTCCTAGATAGAAAAATTCTTCATAATGATGTCGTTACTCCCTGCCCCAGTTCCAATTTTTACACCCCGATCCCCATATGACCCCAAGATGGTATGTGTTAGTTTGTTTTAGGGGCAAGAGAGGGAAGTGATTTGATAAAATTATATTAAAATTTATCTAGAAAAAAGTGACAATATCCAATAAATTTTAAAAGGTAAATGAGAACTACACTAGCAGACATTAACACAATTAATATGCTGCAGTAGAACAGTTTGGTGCTACTGGATGTTATATACAGACATACCAACAGCAAGAATACAGACTCTAGAAATTGACCCATGCACATAGATATTATAAAATTCTATATATCCTATATATCCAAAAATAGTAATTTATAAAATCAAGATAGCATTTTAAATAACTAGGGAAAAGCATGTTTTAATAAATGGTATTTCAGGTAACTGGTTGGCTAAAACTGGGTCCTTCTGTCTATACCAAATTAATTCCACATGGATCATTTAAGTACAAAATGAAACTATAGAAGTACTAGAAAAAGTAACATTTTAACAATCTTAAAGAAAGCCTTAAATATAAAACATAAAGCCCATAAAACAAGGTAAAAAATTTGTTGTGTACCTGGAAATTAAATGCTATGGAGTAGTAAAACAGTAAGCAAATAAATTATAAAGTAAATAACAACATAAAAATAAATGAATTAGGAATAGAGATATGGAGCTAAGTTCATAACACAGAGGAATATGAGTATGTTAATAGAAGAAAACTGAGTAAGCCAATAGGAAAATGTAAAAAGTTTATGAACAGGTAGTTGGGCAAAACACAAAATTGATGCTGATCAATTAAGCATAAAGAAAATGTTCACCTTAACTCAAAATCAAGAAAAAGCAAATCAACTAAAAGTACCCTTTAATTCAAGAATTCAACTGCTAGGATTTTTATCTTATGCAAAAATATACCAAGATATACATAGAGCAATCTTCATGGTAATGCTATGTTAAAATCAAAATATCTAAATGTTCATTAAAGGGGACTGTTTAAATAAATTATAACATAGCCATAAAATGGGATATTATATGGTCATGAAAAAAGGGTGGATGGGCACATTGATATCGAAGATGTACAGATATATTCAGTGAAAAGAAATTAAATTACTGGGAATGAATGGGGGGGGGTGGACCAGAAACACATATATGTATATTTATGTATATTTCCATAGGAATTATCTAGGATGGTTGGTGGCAACACACTAATCTAATAGCAGTTATCACTGGGCATGAAAAGTATAATAGTGCAGGCGGAAATGGAGTCTTATTTTTAATTTTACATTTTGTTTCAGTTATTTTTTGTATTTGAAATCAGCTTAAAAGTATTTATTTTTGTCCTACATAATCAAGTTTAAAAAATCAAGAGTATAAATGTTGATCTCCTCACAAGCATCACTACTATCAGGAGTCAAGAGTCTATAAGCTCCATTAATAGATCACAACTTTCAAATACCTTGAAATCTATGGTTTGCCTCTAAGTACCTAGCTTCTATTTCAATATTGTTATAAATCTGGGCATTGCAGCTGACTGTACTTCTCATCACTTTCCACTTTTCAGACCAAACTTAAAAACCTAACCTCTGCATATAAACAATTAAAACAATGTCAATAGTCACAATAGTACCAGATATAAATAAAAGCTAAAAATCTCAAAAGTGATTCCCTCAATGTTTTTTGGAGTTCACTAGAAACCTTAAATGTAATACTTGAAAGATGATTGAGCATTATGGTCATAGGAGTCTACTTTGAAACATAGAGTGAACTGTATTGTTGTCAGAGTGGATATATTTGAATAAATATCAAAGTTAACTCCTTATACAGCAAAATGTTGCTGGTCAGTCCCCAAGTGCATAGGGAATAAAGAATTGCACTATAAGCAGAAACTAAAATTTTGGAACTAAGTCCCAAAGAATGGGAATAATTGAGAGACAATCTAATGGTTTATCAACCATCATCTGCCATCATGTCGTAAAGTTTACAAATGTCATGCCTTTGGCCACAATTTCCTAATCATTTGTCTTTATAAATTTCCTATATATGAAGATTTATACTTTTCAAAACATTATTATAAATTATTTTAGAAAAAAAACCCCAGGATTTTAGACCTTACAAAAAGTTATTGTTCATCCAAGCATGAACACATACACACATGAAGCAATGGAGGATCAGGTATGTCTTAGCTACCTAATCTTCATAACAACCTTGTGTAATTAGGTAATGTAACAGTTAAATAACTTACTTAGGATCATACTGCCAGCTGCAAAACTAGGTTCAGAGAAGTGGTTTCTTCACTTCTCGTTCCAGTGTTTTTCACTATACTATGATATTTCCCCTGATGGTGTCAGTTACATGTTTCCCATGGTACCTCAAAAACATCTTCAATATCCCTGGACGTGGATGTTGTGAAGGCAGGCTGCTACAGCAGCACAGACAGGCCGATTTATTTTTAGGTTAACTGGGCCCAAGTAGTTCAGTATTCATAACCTATCTTTTACTCTCCGAAACAGATACTAGATATCAATGTTTCCATTGAAATACTTTGTGATACCCTTTAAAAGAAATGAAGAACTAGAAATCACTATGTAGAACCTTTACATAAAGACCAAAATTTGGCTGAAATATCAAATAATTAGGTTGAAATATCAAGTACATTAGCCAGTACATTAGACATGTTAACCTCATTTAACATGAGGCAGTGAGTGATAAGAAAAACAAATTTTGGCTTAAAGTACATGTGAAGTACTTATCATTGTGAACTTTCTTAGAAAAACACAAACTGTTACAGATAATTGTCAGAATTTGTGGACAATTAAAATGTACGATTATTGATAAAAGTGTTCCTTTTGCATTAGAAAGATGAATATGTAGACCTCAGTTTATTAGACAAAAATATATCAAAACCAAAATGATCGCAAACTTAGAAACACATTAAGCAGGAACTTGTAAGACTGCGGTGTCGGGGTTACCCTTTACTAATAGCCACATTTCCTATCAGATAAGTTCCAATACTTTAGAAAAAGAACGTAAGCTGGAAACTATAGTAATGCAGAAAACATTGCTAACACTTTCAAATCATGTAAATGCTCTGAAGCAGCAAAGTTCTGCAACAAAAATATTTCTGAAAAAAAAAAGCAAAATATGAAAACACAGGTATCAGGAATAAATCACTAACATGGAAGGCTTTAAATTCCAAACAACATAAAGTGCTAATATTCATGGGAAATATGTTTAAGGAAATTGGATAAAGGATAAGAACACATAGTTCAGCAAAAAACAGAAAAGCTAATCAAGTAGCTGACCCTTGGGGAAGACTAGAGTCTCATGGAGGTATAAGTGAGTTAAAAAAATTTTTTTTCAGATAGCAACATGAAGCAGAAGAGGAAAGTGAAATTCATCTAGATGAAAAATATGAGTAAGAATGCCATCAGGCAAGAAAATCTACTGGACAACAAATAAATGACTCTACAGATTGGCTAATTTGAATAGTCAGGAGACGATGGGGAAAGAGGAAAGGTTTATAAACATAATAAAAAATTAAGTTTGCTTTTAGAAACAACAAAAATTAGGAAAGTAACTGTAAATCAAAGTGGTAAATGCTACCATTTCTAAATTATTTAAGAAATAAATAGACATGTTCAAAACAATCTTTAGAGAAAGAGGTAGTCAATAAGTATAACTAACTTTCCTAGAGTTATCTGATTAACGGTTAGGGTGGGCAGCCTGGGTGGCTCAGTGGTTTAGGGCCGCCTTCAGCCCGGGGCATGACCCTGGAGACCTGGGATCGAGTCTCATGTCGGGCTCTCTGCATGGAGCCTGCTTCTCCCTCTGCCTTGTGTCTCTGCCTCTCTGTGTCTCTCATAAAAAACAAAACAAAACAAAAAAACATTAGGGATATTTCAAATAGGAAAGATTTGAGGGCCATGGCCAGGAAAAACAAGATATTCAACTAAGCTTCATGATAAAATGTAAGAAATTCATTACCTCAAAGCTCAATGATTTCACATTATATTAAACACATTTAAGAGTGCAGAAGTGATATTTGGCTTATTCTGTGAGGCAAACTGGAGTAAAAAAATAATAACAAATAAAATCTGTCATCAAATCTGATAAGCAATTAGCCCTTATTGAATCTCCAATACCTTTGTCTCCTCCCAGGCTAATGAGCTATTTTGATTATTAACCAAAGGACATGCTATCTAACAGCTTAGACAGGGGAGGACAGCAGAGTATAACCCTGTGACATAAAACCAAATAAAATAAACTATTACCCTTAAGAGATGTAAATTGTCATCAACTGGCTCAAAAGTTGTGAACAAAGGACAGAATTATGCTCATAACATAATTATGTACACTGATAACAAAGGACCATTAATTAACCTACCTAATACATTTCTTCTAGAAGGGCCACAGAGGTGGGTCAGAAATAATTTAAGTGGATAGTTTTATTTCCAGCAGAACATCTGCTGAGCAGTATTTACTGATCCGTGATGCTATCCATACTTGAAAACAACAATTTCTTTTAAGTATCTTAACAGTTCTTCTAATATATTATGAGTTTCAGAGCAGTTCAAATTACTAAGGTTTTATTGTTTTATGTGTGGAAATGGTTGTGGTTATTTTTCAAATATTCTATTAATGTTGAAAGGAAAAAAGGGGGGGGTAAGACTTATTGATGCTTTAATCCTGATAAAAAAAAAAAGGGGACAAATGAAAATAAAATTTTTTTAATGATGACCAAGAACTAGCACCAGGCGGTATCCATCTGGAATAATGAAAATATAATGAGTTCTTAGTATACACTGTGCTGATAATCATACATATCACCTCACTTGTTTTAATCCTAGCAACACCATCAAGATTACTGTTACTTTGTCAAGTAATGTAGTTATCTCCACTTTATAATCTGAAAACTAAGGTTAAATTAAGCATAATAGAAGATTATTAAGCTAGCAGAAGGAAAAGTTGGAACTGAACTCAGGTTTACTTGGTTCCAGAATCCAGGCCGAGCCACAGGAAAATTACTGCAGCTCTGATACTTTTTATTGTCAAAATGGATTAGCACAGAACTACGGACAGTCCAGTGGATGTACATCCAGTGGATGCAGTGAGATGCCATTCATGCCATTCTAACAACTCACTGGAAGATGGATTCATATATCCCACAAGCTGTCCTGTGTCAATGCTTCAATGTCACTTAATGCCTAGAAATCATTATCTTTTTCGGATGTCTGGGCTTATCTTATGTCTCCTCTGATTCTTACAGCTCCTCTGAGCCTTGCAGGCAGCAGCTAATCAGCCAACAGGAATGAAACTGTGAAGAACTGACATGACAGGCTTGGCCTCTAACACAGCTCTTGTTTTATCCTCAAATCACCAGAACAATAAATGTCACTACAGTTATAATCTCATGAGATGAGCAGGAATCTTGACTACCATCTTCGGGCCTGTAATCTGAAGATCTAGAAGGGTGTCTAATACATAATTAAGAGTTGAACAAATACTTGTACAGAGAATAAATACATGGCATTCCATTTTTCTTCTGTATTCACATAAACTATACTATTAGATCATTTAACAAAAAAATTCAATTATACATATATAATTATACATTTACTCTTCTGGCAATTCTCCTTTACAAGAAATATACAGACTCCCAGAGTCACGCATTCCAACACTGGTGCTTCATGATATCTCTAACTTAAACAGCTACCTCAGACTTGAAGTGCCACAAAATGCCTCACACATGCTTCTCCACATTGTTTCCTGTAGGGTTCTTTAGAGTGGTGATTTTTCACTGGAAATTTGACATTACAATTCATTAGGGTCATCTTCAAAGTAACTGGGATATCAATTTCATGTGATTTTATAACTGAAACTCTTAACTGGCAGACGTATACACAGTGCTTCCTTTCATAGATGACATTAAAGTTTATTTTTAGATGAATCAAAGTGGCCTCCCATTTAATTTTGTACGAAAAGCAACAGTTTCACTTGGCAAGAGAGATCTTTCTTTCATATCTTGCCAATAAAAAATAGACTTCATAATTTAATACTAATTTTTTCTAACAACATTACTGTTAGAGCACACAGTCAGAGCTTCCAATGAGCTTTACTAAATTCAACTTATGCTGAGAATCTCTGTGCTGTCCAAAGTAACCAAGGGAAGTCATACAAGGTAGAGCTCTAACACATAAGTAGAGAAGTCCCAAGTAACAATTTAGCACCGTTAGCTAAAATAAAGGGTAAAGATCTTTACTACTTTGGTAAAAATAGAGTCTCATTCAAGTCTCATTACTCTGGTAAAAATTGGTCTCATTCAAGTTACTGGATTAAAAAAGAGAATTTAAAAAATCATTTTATGCTGGAGACCAGGAGAAAACTGGAAGCTCTACTAAGTGGAACCATCATCTCCAAAAAGGATGTAATTTCTAAGTCTTATTCAAAAAGTACTGTTATGTAATACTGGAAGGTTCTAAGTGGAGTGAAATACTCTTGTGATGCAAAAGAGTAGGTAGTGGGACTTACTACTAAATGTTAGAAAATACGGGCCTTTGAAAATGATGGACCCAAAGCTCCAAGAAACCTCTACTAAATTGATAAATGAGGTATGAGACTGTATCTAGGTTGGATGGGTAGTCTCCTTTCCCATAGGATTTGCTTTATTTGGGACACTAAGAGGTCTAACTTCCCTGGATAACAGGATATGGCTCTCTTCGGTTTTCTCATCCCATTCAGAAGTCTGCTTCTGGAGGGGAAGAGTTACAAAATGAAGAGTGAATCCAATAAGCCTTTGTCTCCTAGTTCTTTTCCACTTACTCAAAATTTCAGATGAAGCCGGGAAGAATGTTCGGCACTACTCTGGTGATCTGACTGCCTATGGTAAGCCCTTTCTTCCAGATCAGCTGTAATTCTCCTCCCGAGGTAAAGAGAAAGACCACGTCGGCTGAAGGCAGCTATCTTCCAACTGCCATTTAGGCAGTGTTTGAAGCTAATTATAAACATCTGTAATTTCTGAAAGAAAAGAAATATACAACAAACAAAAACAGCCTCCCCTCCACAACTCACATAATGGTAACTATGATATCATGGAAAGAGATGTAAGAGATTCAAAGACAACACAGATAAAAATTTTAAATATCTGAAATGATTACCATCCTCATGGGATAACTAAGCTAACAACATTCACACACAGTGAAGGACACAAAGATCACACATACACACACACACACACACACTCATTTTGAGAGGTGAAGATTTATTCAAGGGGTGAAAACTTCTTAAAAAGGTAGAAACACGTTCAACAAAAAACAAAAAAGGAAAGCTGCTATAGCTATAAAAATTATAAAAATTAAGAAAAGATTCTGCTGGCTTTTATGTATTCCAGAAATAAAGACCAGTTTCCTCACATTGGGAATTATTCTATTAATAGGTCACTTTTTTAAACTTTAGAAGTTAATATTTATAAGAATTTACAATAACAAGAATATACAACAGAAATTATGTATTTGGATCATAATCATGTTAATAAAAAATTTTCAGAGGAAATATACCAGAAACAGTAGGGGAAAAAAAAAAAAAATAAAAAAAAATAAAAAAAAAAAAAATAAATAAAAAAAAAAAAAAAAAAAAAAAAACAGTAGGGAAACAGAATAATTTTTATCTCTATAGTTTTCTATTTTACTAAGCATATATTACTGTAACAATGTAAAAAAAACTAATTTTTGAAAATTTTCCTATCTCCTATAAAATACTACAATTGTAAACTGAGAATCAATGTTAGCTAATTGATATTCACAAAAGGAATTTGCTTTTTCCATGGAAGTGAGGGTCTAAGTTCTTTATTTCAAAGAAATCCCAAGTTCTACATTCAGAAAAACCTTTGTAGACATATATGGTTAATAGATTATTGATAAACAGTAACTTAGGGTAGAAAAACACAAAATACCCAATTAAGAATTATATATTTAGCTAAATTTCTGACGATCCTATGTTTAAAAAAACCCGCTAATAATGACTGTATTATTTTGAGTGCTCACATATTTAAGCATCTCTAAGATTCAGAAGAATGGCATACTGCAATTTAGTACATATCTTTGTTACCATTTCACTGCTTAGAATATATGTAATAAAGAGGGCTATACTAAAAATCAATTTTAAAAGTTATTAGACATTTAATTTAAAGCTCATTTTTAGAGGTACACTGTTGCTGAATTCATCCACTGATTGAGATAATAATGGACACGAAAATGGTCTGCCACATTAAAACTAACCAACCATAAACTCGTATTATGAAAATTATAAATTATTCTAATTAGCTCCCTAACATAGACCTATTTGAAATCACATGCTTTATTCTTCTCTGATTCAAGACTTTTAGTAATGTTTTGTATTATACAAATGGTATTCATTGCACTTCATTAATTCAAACATTCATCTACTGAAATTAAAGATTAACGATCTCAACATAACTAAGTCTCCATTTATCCCAAAGGTGCAGGGATAGAATAATCAAATTGACATGTGTTTATATATCCATCATAATTATTACTTGATCTAAATGAATAATCTTTGTATCTTACTTGGATCACATGGGACCCTTAATATTTTTTACTATTATAAATTAATAATAAATTATATATTTTCAAGTAAATCTATAAAACAAAAACCAAAGACTGAAGATATCGTGTAAGAGTATACAATAACACTTGGGACAGTTGTTTCTGGTCCTCCTCCCATAACTACAGGGAAGTATGAAAGCTAAATTTCGTCACAGGACTTAAATCAGACAAATTACTATAGTGACTACCATTCTCTAGTATATATGGCTTTTGGATACAAATACAGTAGCATATATTTCATGTTGAATATTGTTGTCTTAGTCATAGATCTACAATGGCTCCATTTGCAAATTTTAATAACATGACCTGAAAATCAACACTTAACATCAATATGTGTTTTGAACAATTTCAAAAAGTAAAATTTATAAAATCTAGATTATTTTAAATACAGAAACTGTAATTTATTCTGACTTCCTTTTTTATAAGGAATATTGACAGCTGTATTATATTGGATTTACACTTGTTAATATCCAATTCATCTTATTTCGTTTATAGGCTGTTCTTATAAATTTATCCATTGTGGCAAGTGTCCATAATTTCAAACTTTTTATGAGTTTTTCTTCCTGCTAGTTTTCAGTATGTTATTCGGTGTCAAGTAAATACAAAGGCAAATAAAGAATGAGTGATTACTCCCTTAGAGAAGAGAGAAGGACCCTCCTTCCCTTTTTCTATATGTAAGCAGTGACCATGTAGAAATTCAGAATATACATAAAGGATATGGAAAGGTGTGGTATTTCATAATCGATCTTTCAAATGCAGCTTTCTCCCTAGACTTTCTCATTAGATAAGACTCCCATTTTAAAATTTTAATTAGTTATAGAGCCTCCAATAAACAAAAGAACTATTCATCTCATGAAAGTGCCAAAAGTTGAATTCTTTTTGTTTGATGAGATTTTTGTCCATGTCTTTTACCTCCAACAAGAGCATATTAATATAAAACAATAGGGCAATTTTATTTTTTTTAAAGATTTTATTTTATTTTATTTACTCATGAGAGACACAGCGAGAGAGAGAGAGAGAGAGAGAGGCAGACACAGAGGGAGAAGCAGGCTCCGTGCAGGGAGCCCGACGTGGGACTCAATCCCGGGACTCCAGGATCACGCCCTGGGCTGATGGTGGCGCTAAACCGTTGAGCCACCCGGGCTGGCCCCAATAGTGCAATTTTAAATATCAAATTTTCCTCTAATAAAAGCAACAAAATTTTTTTAGCCAGAAAAACAGTATCTGTGGTCAAAGAAGCTTGAAAAGATTTTTTTCACTGTGGCAGGAAAACAGAACAAGGGCAATTATACTGTTAAAAAACATATTTCACTTGTAGAGGTTAAAAACTTAAATGTGATGAATCCTTAGAGCCACATGACCTACATAACAGTTTACTAGCTACTAGAATATTATTTTAAATCATTTCACTATTCTAGGGATTTTAAATAAATGTAATCCTGCTTACAATTTTCTTTGCATTAAAATGGCAAGTCAATGCTGAAATACCCAGAACTTTTCCAAATAAATTTTTTTTTCCCCAAATAAATTCTTAAGAATCTTTTAAAAACTATACCATAGTATTAAGTGTCACAGACCAACCACAGGAAATTCAGTAAATGCTTTGCAATCAAGAAGTTTAGCGTTTTTCCCTTTCAGAAAGGCCTTGTGCCTTGCTGAAATGTAAAAGGCCAATGAGGACATTTCCGGACCTCTCCTTCCTAAGGCACACAATATGTAACAATAGGCTCTGTTCTTTCTAGCCTCTTATTGAAGGAGTAGGTTTTGTTTGATTTTGGCCAGGGGTGAGAGAGACTAGTGGGGACAAGAAACCAGTCTCTGACACTGGTCACGACTATTATTTTTTCAGTCATGACTATTTTAATGGTCACTGTTCTCAATTATCTATCCCCCAAAGATAATAATAGTATTTTGATGTAAACGGTAATTACATTCTTGGCACTCACGTATTTCTTATTCCTAGTACACAGAACCTTGACTTTTATTTAATTTAAATGAATGCTAGGCAGGTAGACATGTCAAAAGAAATATCTTATACTTTTTGTAAGCTCAATATTAAAAAATTAAGAGTCAATTTCTAATAGAGAAGAAATTGATTTATAGAAATAACATTGGTAAAGTTAAAAATTACTCAGAAATCATGGGCTGAATCAATTAAGCCATAAACTGAACAATAAGGCAATTATTTACTACAATCTAATTAAATATAAGCTCAATATACATAAACTGATTAATATAAGGTAAATGTTTCTTTGTTGATCCAAAAGCACAGCAGTCATAAGGATTAAACATCATATTACTATAAGAAAGAGACACACACACAAATCAAGAAACAGACTCTTAACTACAGAGAACAAATTGGTAGTTATCAGAAGGGAGGCGGGTGGGGGGATGGGTGAAATAGGTGATGGGGATTAAGGAGGGCACTTATTCTGTTGAGCACCAGGTGATAAATGGAAGTGAGTAAGTATACTATATACCTGAAACTAGTGTTACACTGTAGGTTACACTGTATACTGGAATTTAAATAAAAACTTAAAAAAAACATATTACTAATAGTTGTTCACTCTTTAGAGGATTTTTTTTTAAAGAGGATTTTTTTAAAATAAATTAATTTTTTATTGGTGTTCAATTTACCAACATACAGAATAACACCCAGTGCTCATCCTGTCAAGTGCCCCCCTCAGTGCCCGTCACCCATTCACCCCCATCCCCCGCCCTCTTCCCCTTCCACCACCCCTAGTTCGTTTCCCCGAGTTAGGAGTCTTTTTCTTCTCCCTTCCCTTGTACATCTAACTTACTAGTGAAACAGGACAGGATGGTTTTTATCTAAATTGGAATTTTAAAATACCCTTCAGTGCACAAAACAGTTTTGCTCATAGATCTTTGAGACATTGATAATATTTTCCAATATAACCAAGTAAAAAAATACATAATTACGCTTACTATAAAAATTCTTTTAATGTCCTGAATTATTTTTAATATTTTATAATAGGGTTATAGCATCTGGATATTTAGGTTACTAAGTAAAAATAATGACTATAAAACCAACTTTGTTCATTGTTGATATATATATATATGTGTGTGTGTATATATATATATAATGAAATAAGTGAAAATAGAACTTTTTTTTTCATTCTAACACTATAAAATTATGTAAATAATTTCCATAACAACTCATGAATGTTCCTTAAAGAGTGATATAATCTATGTGGTTTTGGAATAGAACAACAAATTCATACTGCTTGAAGTTACATAAGTTTATTATTATTAAAAGAAATTTGACAAAAATACTTTTAAATGCTAAATATAAAATACTGGCTAGCTATTACTACTCTTTTTTTTATACAATGGCATTACATTACAGCCCAGAAAATTTATAGAGCACTAAAAATGACATTTTGCTAAAAAGCTGATAACTGAAAATAAAATAAAACTAGTGAACATTAAGAAAATATTTTAGTTTAACTTTAAATCCTAATGACAAATTCTACATTACAAAGCTACAATATATATACAAGCAAATGCTAAAATATATATTATGCCCTACTTTGGATGTAGAATAGATTTTTTCTGTGCTTAAATAATGCAATTACTTTGTTTTCTGTAAATGCGTAGAAAAACATTTTAAAAGGAAAAAGTATTTTAACTCCCTAAAACTGGACATATGGACATTATGGTAGCAGTCATACAAAACATGTTAATGAAACATTCCAAATAAAATGACAAAGAACATATGAATTTAACATTTCAGATCTGACTAATCACCATCATCATCATCACTACTGCTACTGTGAGTCATAATCCACTCCCTGTAGAACTGAATTTTCTGTAAGCATGGTAAAGGAGAGAAGAAGCACAAAGGTTAGTTAAGCATGGCAAAATGCTTGCAAAACATGTAAAATTATGAAATGTTCAAGGAGTCAGAAAAATCTTGAGGTAGGCTTTTCAGATCTGAGTAGGGCAATAATTACAGATATAATATTCCATATCTTAATACACCTAAGACCAAACCTCACTGGTTGGTATACTCAATGGATAAAATAATGAATATGTGAGAATTATCATTCTATTTCTCTAGTAGGTAACTTGAATTGACTAGTAGGAAGCACTATAATATGGTACTTCTTTCTAGATATGAAGGCATACAACTAAACAGTGTATTTTATATTTAATTACATATAGGCCCATATAATTTACTGAACCAAGGTACCTTTTTTAGAGAATTAGAAAATGGAAGGAGAAACATTTGAAACATTTAACATTTTCAAAGACACCATTGTTTAATCACTCAGATTAAATCTCAGCAGAGGGGATTTTAAATCCTGTTTCTATGCCTTCTGCCTATTTTTTTTTTTTCCCAACTATTGGCACTCATGTATTGTAAACTGTTTGCTAATAACAGAATTTTGATTAAAAAAGCACCATTACCACCAAACCACCTATACATCTTCTTACACCTATAGAAGAACAATGCTAATAACCACAATTGTCCTGAGGCCTCTGGTGAATTGCTATAGGTATCTTGCTAATGTTGTGTTTAATGCTCTTGCTGAAAAACAAGTAAAACCCTGACAAGATTTTGAAGTTCCTCCAGTCATTTAAATAGCTCTTTCAGCAATTAATACTAAAACTGGCCTACTAAAAATAATATGCACCTTTAAAAACACAGTCAAAGGTCATCACCTTTAAATCCCAAAGTTTAAAGCTTCAGCAGTTAACGAAGGTATGAAATAAATTTACCTGTCACTAAAATTAAGTTATCAACTAAGAGAAATTTTTGGTATCTCATGGCTTTCTTATTTATCATAATCTATTTCCTAATAATGAGGATGTATTTTGAAATTCTCATTACCCATCCTTACTTCTTATTGAATTCATTAAGTTTCTCAAGAAACAGTTTCAGTTTTTCAGTAGCTGATTTGATAACTATTCAGTCCAGTAAAATGTTAGTAATATGTTATTAACAAAAGCTACCAATGTAAGTAATATGTTACTTCCCTAAAAAGGGAAGGCAGGAACTGTGAAGTGTATTTTTCAATTGTATTAACCACAGGTAATTTTTGCACCATTTCCATCTTCCAAAGAATGATGTACTGTCATTGTAGAGATTGCACAAAATGCCTTTTAGAGCACAACCTCTCACTAAATTGCCAGTTCTGTCTCAAAATGCAATTATTTTGATGCTTTATAAAAACATTTTAAAGACACTACCACTTTATTAAATAATACACATTATCCCATAATTTTATGTTTTACTATATTAGATGGAAGTACATTTTATGAAAAATTATATACTCTGCATGTAGTGGGTAAAATATTAAAGTTTTAAATATTTACCATGATCATTTTAAACATGACAATATTTAAAATATCAAGGGTAATAAGGGAAGGACCATATCCCCAACATTTATTATTACCATGAATATTTTCAAGTCTATATAACATAATGACTTTTTTTTTTGTCAAACAAATGATTTAATTTAGTAACCCACATCTATACCACAGATGAAATAACTTTAAATTGGTATAATCTGTTATGGTATGTTACCTATACCATAATCTGAAATTTAAAAAGTCCAATTTTCAAAGTAAGAAAAGTGTCTAAATAGATAAAATATTCTACTTCCAAATGGTCTTTTGTTTCAAAAGCTAATTTTCCTTCATAGAAGATGTTGGCTTTTCTGTGAACTGCTTATCAGATTCCACAGGTTTTAAATAGACTACATAAGTATAAGGCAGGAAGAGGGTCAAGGCCAATTGAGTATCTTCAAAAGAAAAGCCTAAGAACCCAAGAATTTCTCCAATAGCAGTGGTACTGGCTTTCTCCTTACCCATGCCCAAATGGACAGGAGAACTGTATAAAAGCTACTAATGGCTTGATATGCAGAAGGAAGTATCCTAAACAGAAATGGTCTAGTTGGTTAAAGAAGTACCATGAACGATGAGGGTACATAAGGCACAATGGTTTTTAACAAATCTAGTAAATCCAGTCAGAGCTAAGAATACCCTATAAAAAGATCAGATTCAGTAAAATCCTATGCACAAAGTTACCAATACAAAAGCTTTTCTTTGTATTCAAAGTAATGAAACAGTGGTACGTAGTTTGTAAATTTTAAGACTAAAATCTACTGTTGGCTTTTACTTGCAAAGTCATGCATTAACTGTTTTCATATCAAACTTTTTGATGCCTGTAAAAAAGAAAAAAAAATCTTATAGTAAATAAATGTACATTAAGACCTAAGTAAAATATAAGAAACTTGTAAATAGAATTAAGCAAAACACACAAAAGCCCAAATAACCTAACGAATATTTGAAACATTATAGAGCTACTTTTAATAAAGCAAACTTGACTAAATTAATCTTAAGTGTAAGATACTTCTTCACTCACCTGTAACATCTGGTTTCCAGTCCCATCCCTCAACCTGTAAGGTCTGATAACTCCATCCTCATTAAAGAATCGAGGGGGTCGCAGGCTCTCCACTTCATCAGAAGTCTCTGTAGCTCTACAGAAAAAAAACCTCTTATTTCACTTTAAAATGCAATTACTAAAAAGAATCTTTTTAAAAAAATTTATTTATTTATTCATGATAAACACACACACACACACACACACAGAGAGAGAGAGAGAGAGGCAGAGGGAGAAGCAGGCTCCATGCAGGGAGCTCGACGTGGGACTTGATCCCGGGACTCCAGGCTCACACCCTAGGCCGAAGGCAGGCGCTGAACCGCTGAGCCACCCAGGGGTACCCTAAAAAGAATCTTCTTTTGGATAAAACTATTACATCACTTCTCTATTTTAAAATTGTCTTTATTACACAAATAATGTAAGTATTCTAGAAAAACGTTGACTTGGAAAGAGTGTGTTTATAGATTGTCTTGGACTTTCTTTGCAGACAATAATCAAGAGAATCAGCAAATGAATACTGCTTTTTTCTCTTTTCTCTGATTTAAGACTTTTAATTTTTTTCTTTTCCTATTATAATGTCTGGTTCCTCCAGTTCATTGCTAAATACACTAATACAATGTTAAATATAAGAGGGGACTGTAAGCAATGTTGTCTCATTTCTAACTTTAAAGGGAAAGCATCTAAGAGTTCCACATGAAGAGCCAGTATTAACAAAGGTTTTCTTTTGTTTTTTAAAGGAACCTTTTGTCAAATCAAGGAAGTACAATTCTACTCCTAGTTTGCTTATAGTTCTTTGTTACTGTTATTGGAGGCAATGAATTTTAAATTAGAAATTCCTTCCTGGTCATTGTTGTCATCATATAGTTAATCTCCTTCAATCTATTACTGCTATAAATTATATTACATGTACAGTTTTCTAATGTCTAAATACCCTAACATTCCTCATAGTCCTACTTGGGCTTGACATGCACTGTTTAAAATATACAGGAATTGCTAAATTTGGTACTGTAATAATTTATTTAACATTTCTGACTGCATGGACCCAATTGAGAATGGTCCATTTGTTTGTTCATTCATTCAACAAATATTCACAGACTCAATAAATATTGGTTAAAAGCTTACCACATAATGTATCCATATGTGTAACACATACATATGGGTAAATTATCCAATTAAAAAGCAGAAATAGGGATCCCTGGGTGGCGCAGCGGTTTGGCGCCTGCCTTTGGCCCAGGGCGCGATCCTGGAGACCCGGGATCGAGTCCCACATCAGGCTCCCGGGGCATGGAGCCTGCTTCTCCCTCCGCCTGTGTCTCTGCCTCTCTCTCTCTCTCTGTGACTATCATAAATAAATAAAAAATTTAAAAAAAATAAAAAATAAAAAAAAAATAAAAAGCAGAAATAGGCTGAGTGGATAAAAAATATGATCCAACCATATGCTGTCCTAAAAAGATTCACTTTAGAGCCAAAGATGCAAGTAAGTTGAAAATGAAAGGATGGAAAAAGATATATCATGTAAACAGTAACCAAAAGAGAGCTAGAATAGCCATACCAAGTTTAGAAAAAATTAAACTTTAAATAAAAAAATTCTCATTAAATACAAAGAAAAACATTTTACAAGAAAAGAATTAGTCTACCAGGATGCTATAAAAATTATGAACATATAAGTACTTAACAACAGAGCTCCCAAATACATGAAGCAAAAACTGGCAGAACTGCAAAGAGGAAAAAAAAAAAAATCAACAAGTTATTTCTATATCCTACTTTCAATACTGAATACAAAATAGAAGATCAGCAAGGGATTAGAAGATTTGAATAAAACTATCATTCAACCAGACCTAACAGACATTTATAAGAGAGAACATTTAATTCAGCAACAGAAAATGACACATTTTTCTCAAGTGCACACAGAATACCTTCCAGGACAGACTATATATTAGGTGCTAAAACAGGTCTTAATAAATAGGAAGGTACTGAGATTTACAAAGTATGTTTTCTGGCTACATAGAATAAAATTTATAAAAGAAGGAAATTTGGGCAATTCACAGATATGTGGAAAATGAACAGCAGAAGCCTAAATAACTAGAGGTCCAAGAAAAAATAACCAAGGAAAGTAACTACTCTGGAACAAATGAAAACAAACACAACATACCAAAACAGTGTATGTAGCTAAGACCGTGCTCAGAGAGTAACTGATAGCTGTGATTGCCTACCACTTAAAAAGATCTCAAATCAACAATCTAAAGTTACACCTTGAGAAAGAGGGGGAAATAAAAGCAAACTAAACTCAAAGCTAGCAGAAGGAAGGAAATAAGAAAATTAGAGCAGAGACAAATAAAAAAAACAATGGAGGGAATCAATGAAACCAAAAACTGGTTCATTGACAGTCAGCAAAAATGACAAACCATCAGGTAGACAAAGAAAAAAAAAGAGGGAAGATTTAAATTTACTGAAGAAGCAGACAACTGGATTCAGACTTGTATCAAGAGACTGAATTAGTAATCAAAAAACTGACCAGAAATAAAAGTCAAATCCAAATGGCTTCACTGGGTGAATTTTATCGAATGTTTAAAGAGAAATTAATGTAATTCCTTTACAAACTCTTTCCAAAAAATGAAGAGAAGGGAGCACTTCCTAATCATTCTATGAGGAAAGTATTACCCTAATACAAAACCAGGCATAGATATCACCAAAAAAACTACAGCCCAATGTCCCTTGTGAATACATATGTAAAAAAAACTCAACAAAATTTCAGCAAGCTAGGGACGCCTGAGTGGCTCAGTGGTTGAGCGTCTGCCTTTGGCTTAGGGTGTGCTCCCAGGATTTCACGATTGAGTCCCACATCAGGCTCCTGTGGGGAGCCTACTTCTCCCTCTGCCTATGTCTCTGCCTCTCTCTCTGTGTCTTTCATGAATAAATAAATAAATAATTTAAAAAATTTTCAGCAAGCTAAATCTTAGCAGGACTAAAAAAGATTGTATACCATGACCAAGTGGGATTTATTCCAGGTATGCAAATGGTTCAACATATGAAAATCAGTACGATACTATATTAATAAAACAATGTCAATTTAATTAATACAAGTAAGGCATTTGACAAAACCCAAAATCCTTTCATGATATAGGCACTCAAATGCAAAATAGAAAGGAACTTCAACCTGATAAAAAATACCTACCAAAAAAGCCATGGCTCATATCATAATTAATGGTGAAAGACTGAAAGGAGCTAGATAGGTATGATTGCTCTTGGTACTTGTATCCAACATTGTACTAGAGTTCTAGCCAAGGTAACTAAACAAGCAGTAGCAAATGGCATTCAAATTGGAAAGGAAGAACTAAAATTACTTTTATTTTTAAATGGCATGATTTTATATATACATAAACTTAAGGAATCCAACTATTAGAGCTAACAAGCTTGGTAAGGCTGCAGAATAAAAGTTCAATATACAAAAACTAGTTTTTATGTACTGGAAATACACAGTACAAAAATGAAATTAAAACAATTACATTTATAATAGCGCTAAAAATAATACTTATGAATACATTTAAGACACGAATACTGAAAAACTATAAAACATCATTGAAAAAAACGAAAGCCCTAAATTAATGGACAGCCATTTTCATTGATTGGGAGACTAAATATGGTCAGGATGGCACTAATCCTCAAACTGATCTTGACTCAATACAATCACTATTCAAAATTCCAGCTGTCCTTTCTGGCAGAAATTAACTGATTCTAAAATTTATATGAGGGGGATCCCTGGGTGGCTCAGCACTTTAGCGCCTGCCTTCAGCCCAGGGCATGATCCTGGAGTCCCGGGATTGAGTCCCACATCACCACTCAAGTAGGGAAAGACCACTCAGTAGGGAAAATGTAGTCCTTTCAGCAAATGGGTGCTGGGACAGCTGGATTTGCACATGCAAAAGAATAAGTATGGATCCAACCTCTCCAACCTGTCATTACATACAAAATTTAAAAATTAAAATGAATCAAAGACCTGAACATTTAAAAGAGCTAAAATTATAACTCAGTTTTAGATGTAAATTTTCATGACCTCAGGCTAAGTGATGCTTTCTTAGGTATGACAGCAAGAGCATAAGCACAAACAAGATAAATCAGACTTCATCAAAAAGCACTAGCAGAAAAAGCTAAGACAATACACAAATAGGAGAAAATGGGATCTAGTTTCCAGTGTGTGTGTGTGTGTGTGTATATATATATATACACACACACACACACACACACACACACATTATATATAAAGAACTCTTAAAATTCAACAATAAAAACAAAATCAGCCCAATTAAAAAACACAAAAGGATCTGGTAGACATTTAGCCAGGAAAGATACAGAAACGGCCAATAAGCAAAATGAAATGAATGCTCTGCATCATTAAGAAATGCAAATCAAAACCACAACATGATTTTACTTCATTCAATAGACTATTTAAATTTTTTTTTTTTTTTTTATGGTAGTCACAAAGAGAGAGAGAGAGAGCGGGGCAGAGACACAGGCAGAGGGAGAAGCAGGCTCCATGCACCGGGAGCCCGACGTGGGATTCGATCCTGGGTCTCCAGGATCGCATCCTGGGCAAAGGCAGGTGCCAAACCGCTGCGCCACCCAGGGATCCCCAATAGACTATTTTAAAAGATCAAAATGGAAAATAACTAGTATTAGAGAGGATGTGGAGAAATTGGAAACTTCTACATTGTTGGTGGGGATATAAATTAATGCAGCTGCTGTGGAAAACAGTTTGGCAATTCTTCAGAAAGTTAAACATGGAGGTTACCAAAATGACCAATTCCACTTCGAAAGAAAAACTGACAAGAACTGAAAGCATATGTTCACATAAAAACTTAAACATTGTTTTTAGCATCATTGTTCATAACAAAAAGTAAAAACAACCTGAATACCCATCAGCTAGTGAACACATAACCAAAGGTCATCTATTCATACAAAGGAATATTTAGCCATAAAAAGGAATGAAGGTCTCATTTATGCTACAACATGGATAAAACTTGAAAGCATCATAATGCTAGGAGAGGCCAAACATTGTATGATTACATTTATTTGAAACGTTCAGAATAGGTAAATCTACAGACAGAAAGTAGAATAGTAGTTGCTTCTGGCTGAGAGGAAGAGACATGGTGAGTAACTGTTGACAAACACAAGGTTTTCTCTGGGGTGAAAATATTTTGGAAATAGAAAAATGCTGACAGTTGTATAATCTTGTGAATGCTAAAAACAACCAAAATGCACTTTAAAAGGCGATTTCTTAAGTATATGAGTTTTATCTCAATTTTAAATAGACTATATTAAGGTATATAAAGTAGCATTTAAGATTTCTGGGGTCTGTGGGAGGGAGGTAGATGAGTTGTGAAAGGACAACTCTAAGTATCTATGTGGTGCTCGAACTGTTTAGTATCCAGACTGGTGGATATGTGGACATATGCAGGTGACAAAATTGTACAGGATGAGAGCATACAAACACCAATGAGTGCAAGTTAAAGTGAGGAAACCTGAATAAATTCAATGGATTGCATCAATGTCAATATCCTGGTTGTGATATTATACTAGGTTATGCAAAATGTTACTAGTCTAAGATCTAGTATGTGGCAATCTCAATGGTGGTTCCCGAAGAAATCAGGCTAGATCCCTGAACTTCTGAATGTCATTTTATATGGTAAAGTCTACGAGGATGTGATTAACCAAAGGATTCTGAAATGAGGTGATAATCCCGTGTTATCTGAGTGGGCCCTAAAAGCTACCACAAGTGTCCGTAGGAGAGATGCAGAGGGAGATGAGGCCTACAGAGCAGGTGATATGGAGAGGAGGGAAGAGCTTGGAGTTCTATGTGCCACAAGCCACTAGAAGCAGGAGGAAGCAAAGGGCAAATTCTACCCTTCTGAGGGATTGTAAAGTCTTGTTGCCACCTTGCCTTCTGACTTCTGGCCTCTAGAACTCTAAGAGGATGAAATGTTAAGGGTGCAGGCCACCAAGTTCATGGTAATTTGTGACAACACCCAGAGGGGCACAACACACTGTACAAAGGATCTTTCCACATTATTTCCTCCAACTGCAGGTGAGTCTCCAATGATCTCAGTTAAAAAAAAAAAAAAATCCAACCTACCACAGGTCAAGCAACATTCTAAGTGCTGTGGAAACAGACTAGAGATACTGCATTCACAGAACTAATTCTAGCAGGACAGATAAGCAAGGTAAAATATATGTGTATGAAGTAGTGAAAAGAGCTAAAGAGAAAGGAAAATCACGAAAGGAAGGGAGATATGAAGTATCTGGGGCAGGGTAGGGGATACAATCAAATTTTAGGGTCATCATGAAAGACTTCACTGGGAAGATAGGTGATGAATAAAGAAGTGACCACATGACAGAAAGAAGAGTATTCTATGCAAAGCTAAGGAGTGGGTAGGGTACAGTACCCCCATTTTAAGTTCCACATCTGTTTTTCAACTCAGAATACCCTCACATAAGATGAATGGGGAAGTAGGGATTTCCCTTTCCTCTTCAACAATAATATTAGCTGGGACTGTCTGTTTCTCAGCTTTGGGAACACCACGTTCTGGATTGTCCCCCTTACTTTAATGGCCATTTCCTTGCAGTCTCCACTGCTGGGACCTCCTTATAGTTCCCCAACTTCCCAGTGTTAGATTCAAGTCCTTGGATCTATTTTTTTTTTTCTCTCTTTTCTATTCTTATTGCCTAGGTAATCTCATTTAATCTCACTTTAACTTTGAACACTCTGTTATAGACTCACACATTTCAAATTTTTAATTCCAGCTGCACCTTCTAGAACTTCAGACTCCTGGACTCAGCAACTACTTAATGTCCCCATTTGGACATCCGAGAGAATTAATATACTCAGAACAAAACTTCTAATCCACTCCTTCCCTAAATGGAATGACAATATGACATTTCCATCATTTCAGAAAAAACTTTAGAATTACCCTTGATGATTTTCTTTAATATCTGATATCCAATTAATTAAGTTATCCTGTTATCACTAGATTCAAAATACATGTAGAATGTGACCCCATCTTACCATCGTCTAGCCTACATGGGTCTCCTCACCACCACCTCCCATCTTGATTATTCCAACAGTCTCTTTTGTGTTCCTCTGTGTCTTTTCTGGTCCTCCTATGACTTCTTCTCAAAATACACAGCAGCCAGCTCACATCATTCCTCTTGTCCAAAACCTTCCAATGTTTCTTGTCTCAAGATAAAGCCAAAGTCTTTATCATTGGCTTACCAGCCCATATGATCTGATTCCCTGCTCATTCTGCAATATCATCTTTTCCAACTCTCTTCTCCAACTCACTCTATTCTGGGGATCCTGGTCTTGCTATTCCTCAAACAGGCCTAGCATACTCCTGTATCAGGACTTTTACATGCTATTCCTACTGCCTGGGGTATTCTTTTCACATGTCTTACTCCCTTACTTCCTTCTGATCTCTTCTCAAATTTAACCTTACCAGTGAAGCTTCCCTCAACACCTTATATACAAAGATCATGACTTTCCTCCCCACCACTTTGGATGTTCTCCTCTCTTTCACTCCGTTTGATTTTTCTTCATAGCATCTTTTACCATTTAGCACATCACATATTTGTCATTTTACCTATTTTCATTTATTGCTCTTCCAGGAGAATGTAAGCTATATGTGGACAGGAGCTTTGCTAATCATACCTGTTTCTAGTTCCTTGGTTAAAAAAGTGTCTAATTGATACATATCTATCTAGAATAAAAAGTGTATCCCCTTCATAAATAATATATGAAAATGCTTAATACCAATTATTCACTTCTCAAATTGCAAGTTAGTATTTTGGCTTCAATATTGTTTTTACACAGTTCAATTAGATTTATTCAACCATTTATATTCTTATATTTAATTCTCATAATCGACTTCTCCTTCCTGGTTTTAATATCCTTCTTCACACAAGTACATCTTTAATAGTTGTTAGTCTTATTTTTATAAAAATGTTTTATTTTGCCCTTAATCCTTAAAGTAATGCAGCTCAGTACAGATTATAAAGTTTCAGAAAAACGGAAGGTTATTTTATCAACTTTGGGCATATACTAGCATAGCTCTCTCTCTATACCTTGAATTACTTACTTTTCATTGAGTTTTGTGTTTCTCTGATGACTACAATTCAACACATTCTATTTGTGACTCTAAAGTTACATGTAGAAGAGATGGAACCTTTTTTTCCTCCATCTTAATTCTAAATTATGAAACTAGTAATAGTAAGCAGTATGAAATATTGACTTAAGGGAAGCAGCTCATATGATGACATTACTATCTCTATAAAGCAGGAAACGAGAAATAGATTAGGGAAATGTCTACCCACCTAACTTTTCTAAGTTAGGTCTCATTAGCATGAATTTAATCAATTATTGTATGTGGTACAAGTCTCTAGAGCACAGATAATAATAATAATGCAACTATCAAATTTCAATCCTATGCTAAATTTACCTTGGAGGAAAAGAGAGCATGCTTTAAAATTATTTGCACTGGGCAGCCTGGGTGGCTCAGCGGTTTAGTGCTGCCTTCGGCCCAGGGCATGATCCTCAAGACCGGGATCGAGCCCCACAATGGGTTCCCTGCCTGGAGCCTACTTCTCCCTCTGCCTGTGTCTCTGTGTTTCTCATGAATAAATAAAATCTTTTTTTTTTTCTTTAATGATAGTCACACACAGAGAGAGAGAGAGAGAGGCAGAGACACAGGCAGAAGGAGAAGCAGGTTCCATGCACCGGGAGCCCGATGTGGGACTCGATCCCGGGTCTCCAGGATCGTGCCCTGGGCCAAAGGCAGGCGCCAAACCGCTGCGCCACCCAGGGATCCCGAATAAATAAAATCTTTAAAAAATAAAATAATTTGCACAAACGAAGAAAAATAGAGGAAATATAATAGTTTCATAACAAAGTAAGATCATTAACGGAAGGGGAACACAGGTGAAATTTTTTTTTTTTAATTTATGATAGGCACACAGTGAGAGAGAGAGGCAGAGACACAGGCAGAGGGAGAAGCAGGCTCCATGCACTGGGAGCCCGACGTGGGATTCGATCCCGGGTCTCCAGGATCGCGCCCTGGGCCAAAGGCAGGCGCTAAACCACTGCGCCACCCAGGGATCCCCACAAGGTGAATTTGAATCAGGAATATAAATGCCATTCTTTATTTCTTAAAAAGGAGACAGAATATTATATTTGCTAATTCTGTAACTCATGTGCGCGTGCATAGCATTACATTATTATAATACACTTATAGTAAATAAGTTAAAGCTTGCTTAATTTGCCAAGCTTTTCCTGTCAAGGTTGCTGGGAATGAATGACTAATAAAGGAGAACCCTATATAGTTGAAATGATACAAAGGCAACAACTTAAAAAGTAATTAGGAAAATCATATGCAACTTGCCATATTATAAGGTTCATTACTAAGGGCTTTGAGCCAAAGAGCTGACTTATTTTATTTCTCGCAGTTTAAGCACTTTACTCATTATCCTCCACCAAAGAGAATGTACCTTTTTATTCCCTGAAATGTACTGCTGGCCATGTCTATGATGCCTCCAGTTGGCCTTGCCACTGCTCCAACTAAACCTTTCCCAACACCTTTAAAGAAACCAGCTGCTCCTTCTTTTTGAGCTCCTAGAAAGAAAAGAAGACCAAGGTTTAGGTAAGTAGATAAAGAATAAAAGTAGAATCAATTTGTGAAAGACCTGGTAATATACACCACCCAAAGGAACATACTTGCCTTTGATTGGTTTTGTAACAATTCCTGTTATGCCACTTACAAAACCCTACAGGAAAAGCACAAGTGAAAATTTGTAAGACTTTCAACATAATGCTTTGAAGAACCAAGTCTGGCTTATAAAAAATTAGAGGAATTCTGCTTTCTAGATAGTGTAAGACTCTAGAAAGCACTGAAACAAATACATTTAGACATATATTGCCTAAGTATTTTAGTAAAACAGAATGCTTCTGAAGGCTACTGACATGTTTTATATTGGACACAACCCACTGCTCCTCCAATAGCTAAATAATACTTGAAGGAGTGGCAAATTAAACGTCTATTTTCTTATTCACAGAATGTGGCTTTAAAAGATATTCCAAGGGGCATCTGCATGGCTCAGTTGGTTAACTGTCTGCCTTTGGTGCAAGTCCTGGGATCAAGCCCCACATCAGGTTCCCTGCTCAGTCGGGAGTTTGCTTATCTCTCTCCCTTTGCCCCTCCCTCCTGCTTGTACTCTCTCTCAAATAAATAAATAAAATCCTTAAAAAAAAAAAAAAAGAAAAGATATTCTCTGATGCATTCACAACCCTAGGAAATTTCTTACAGAAACTAAGCCTTTTCCTCCACGAGTGATGCCTTCTCTAAGACCAGCTGGTTGCTTATTCATTGCTTCTCTTCTCTTCTGTTGGTAGTCTTCATCCATAGTCATAGCTGCCACCCCTTTAGCCATAGCATTAGTGATTTTGGAGGCAGCACCAGCTAATCCACCTAGCAGAAACAATAATGATTTTTAGTAAAAGCAAAGGCATCATTACTTGCTAGCATAATCACACCTGGTATGCATTTTCTTTCTTACCGACAGCTCCACCAACCAGCGCCTTCAGTCCTAGCGCCATCCCCTCCACAAACTCTTCAGGACCCTGGATGGCTCCCTAAAGGGTCAAATAATAACAACAAAGGCTACATTATCTTTTAAAGGTGAACTTATTGATATAAATGAAGACAAAAATAATGACAAAAAATAAAAATACCCCAGAGAAAGTGAACCTAGCAAAAAAAATGCCCATTAACAAAATTCTCAGAGATATTTCATGACACTGAAAGTACAAAGAATAAGTTGATCCAAACTTAGGAACAGGACTATTCGCCAAAGTGTACAAAAGATGTTTACTCTGTACTGTAAGCTATAGGATGAGAACATTAAGCACAAACTACTCTCGATAATTCTTGTAAAAAATGTAACAGCACTTTAATTCTTATTATTTTTTTATGTTTTAAATTATACTGTACAATATAAATAACAGTTTTACTTTTTCATTACCCTCTACATTTAAAAGTCAAGGTAGAAGAGTTTTAAATGTTTTAAAAGAAAATTTTAAGGGACACAAAACAATCATAATTTTTGCCACTGATTAAGATTGCTTTGCACAGTGTCTGCCTGCAGTTATTTTTACTGTCCCATACAACTGTGCAAAAAACAAGACTGCCTATCTATGGTGACCTTACTTCTATTATAGAGTGAAGTTTATCCACCTTTAATATTCCAACAGAATACTTAAAATTCAGTACATCTTAGTAAAGTGTTAAGTTTAAATTTTGAATGAAAAGGTAAAATTTCCCTCCAAATTTCTCAAACCTCTTACCATCGTTTGCTACAAAAATTATATCTTTTGTTGTATCTCCCAAAAGCTATTTATGCCTATGCTTCAAGTAAACAAATGGAATGCATTATTTATTCAAAAGTATTAGTGATATATTACATAGTGCAAGAGTTATTATTTTATTACCTGGTAAGGTTCATAAAAAAATGCTTCCACACCTTCAGAAAATTCTCTAATCAAGCCAAAGGGATTTCCCAAAACTTCAAGTCCAAGAATGAGTACATACATTTGCTTAATGGCCTAAAAATGAAATATGAACATTAATCATCAATCAGAAAAATTTTTTAATATTCAGTACACACATCCATGTTTTTTTAGGCTAATACCCTTATCATTAATTTCAATTCCTACACCATATCACTCTATTCATCACTAGTTTTGTTTTTAAAAAGTGATTTGGTGATACAGTACTAGATATTTCTAATAACATGTTTCTATAACATGTTTACATAAAGCTTCAGAATATTCAAGATGTTTTCACTTTTATAACTACATGTGACAGTTACTATTACCACCATCATTTTATAGAGTGGAGAAACATATAGGTCAAAATGATGCCCAGGGTCACACAGTAGATAAAGAGCAATACTAGAATCCAAACCCAGACATCCTGAGTCAGGCTTTGTGATATGACCACTATACAACAGTAGTCTCAGAGGCTCTATAAGTTATATCATAAGATACTGGAGTCTTTCTGAAAGTGGAAAAAAATCCATTAAAATAACATATCTAACTGACTTGACAACACAATCACATTAAAAATAGCCTGTTCAGGGCAGCACCAGTGGCGCAGCAGTTTAGCGCCGCCTGCAGCCCAGGGCATGATCCTGGAGACCCTGGATCGAGTCCCACGTCAGGTTCTCTGCATGGAGCCTGCTTCTCCCTCTGCCTGTGTCTGCTACTTCTCTCTCTCTCTCTGCATCTCTATGAATAAATAAATAAAATCTTAAAAAAAAAAAAAGCCTGTTCACCAGTTACTAATAGTTTCCCTCGATACTATTTTTCTAAAGTAAGTTTGTTGAATTAGTTAATATTTTATTTAAAGATGTTTATCCAAGCCCACATTGATCCACAAAAGATTTGTGTCAGCGGCTAAAAAATAAAAGGGCAAAAAACTGAAAAGTTGGCAGGGCTCAATTTCTTTCTCAATTCTGAGAGGAAAAAAAAGGTTTAAGATTTTGAAATGGCTATTTACTTCCTTGTCAATACATATACAGATAGAGTTTCACTATATCAATCTGTCCCTTTATAAAATAATCTCAGACAAACCTGTTTTGAATAGTGTCTTATTACTTCAGACTGTAGTTCAGAAGCTGTATGGAACTGATAGTTGAGTTCAAAAAATGCAAGCCTGAAAAACACATATAAATATGTGTGTGGGTGTGTGTAGGAGAGGAAGAGGGAGAAAGGGGAAAAGAATGTTTTTAATATTAACAAATGGTTTCATATTTTTTTAGAATTTTTCTCTAAAGCTTTCCTTTCCGTACATTTCCCATGCCAATCAGAAAACGCTCTTTCACATATACCTCTGCACATGCTGGTCAAAGAACCCTCTAAGAATCTCATGAAAGCTATGGATATTATCTTCAGAAAAGCCACCAATATATACATATTTGCACACTTTTAGGGGATTCAGAGACCTTATGGATCCCACTGATGGACATGGACTGTATTTTTCAACTTTCCCCTGTCACGGCCCACACAGAAGATGTCTGACACACTGAGAATGGAACAGGCTGCTCAAGAATGGCCAGGCTTCAGCTGCTGCAGGTCCTGTCTGACTAGCTGACAGCTGAGGAACCAAGGTGGGTTTACTGCTAACCTATCCATAGCAAATACAGATCCACTGCTTGGGAAGCTCTGTCAGCCGATAGGACAGCAGCTGGATGAGAAATCTCATCCTATTCCCAAGGTCTTCAAATATGTTCTTTAATTTCACAGTTATCTAACTTCATCTAGACTTAGAGTTACATCCTACTGGACTCATTGCTTCTTACTACTGTTCTTAATAACATTTCTCAGTGCTACCTAAAAAGGCCATTCTCACCTGAAGTCTCCACTAAGACTTTTGAGTCTCTGGTCAGATACTCTAATAGCTTCCATTATGATTCACATTAAAATGTATATATATTATTCTTGGTTGTAACATTTTAGTGAATCCTTTCATCTCCCTTATCATGGCATTTACATTCATTTTGTTCTAGTCACATATGCTTTAAAGAATCTTGATCCTAGAAGCCTTGAAGCCACATGGTTTAAGCGCCATACCTTTGGTGTATACAGCTTCCTAGGAATCCCTCCCTGGGCCAGAAAGGCCTTAGATAATGCAGAAACTTGTAGGTCTCTGTCCCTCTTTCTTAAGGAAGCTGTTTAATAATTATTCTGTTCATTAAAGGTGAAGGCTTTGCAGGTTAAATGTTACTTAAATTATATTCCATTTAACAGTAAAACCCGTATTTGTCTATGACCTCCAATGTCCTTTACATACTTTTTCAACTTGGAAAGTTTTCAGGTAAATGTAAAATGGACTTTTATAAATGTGAGTATTAAACATACTTAAAAACTACATCTTGGACGTCTGTAAGAGTGGCACCGATACTCTTCAGCAAAAGATTTAAAGAATGAACAGCCACCAGTCCTTCGTGTTTTTCTGAATCTTTGGCTTCTTCTCTGCCCGAACTCAGTGAAACACTTAAATGCAACTAAGGAGACAAAAGAGATAAAGATTTATAGCACTATCTTCAAAATGAGAATTTTAACTTTTAAAACTTAATCTTATTTTAAATTTACTACCCTAAGTAAGATTTCAGAGTTACCACTATGTTGAAATTATTAAGTGAAAAGTTAAAGGAATTTAAAATTGAATACAGCTCTTTTTAAATGTTAAATGCAGCAACATAAGCTCATGTGGTATTTAGGTTCAATGCAATTATTTTGGTAAAGCTATGAAAATAATTTTTATACATTTTAAAATAATATTAATAATCTAGAAGGTGAAGATGAAAATAACTAGAATTAAGTTAGAATTAATATTCTATTAGAATTAGAATATTAGAATTAAGTTAGAATTAAGTAAGCATGTTGAAACCAGTTAAACTTTCACACTTTTGTATCATATGCATATACATCATATATATATAATAATTTTCTACAAGTATTATGTAAGTAATTCAGAAACTGTTAACATATTTAATTCCATTCAGTCTTTAGTTCTTAAATCAAGTTTATGAATTAAAACCGACAGACTATAGTTAATAATATTCTAGTGCATTATTTTAAAGTTGCTAAGAGAGTAAATAAATCTTAGAAGTTCTCAAAAGAAAAAAAAATTTTTTTTTAACACTGTATGGTGATGGATGTGATTATAATCTGACTTGCTGTGGTGATCATTTCACAATGTATACAAATATCAAATTACTACCTCATACATCAGAAACTAACGTATATATCAATTATACCTCAATAACCACATATGCCATACATAAAATTTTTTAAAACTGTCATTAAATACGTTAACAGAACTAAGGTAACATGTTAGGTCAAGATATAAACCTACAAACACATTTGTAGGTGGCTCCAGTGTTATTTTCATATAGTGAAAAATTGTTATAAGTAAAAATTTCAAACAATTATTCCTTTTATTTTACTTTTTTTTACAGAATTTATATACTATTAGCGAATAGAATTTAAATGCTCATCTCCCCAAACAGATCAAGTTAATTTGCTACTACTGAGAGATCAAGGATAATAAAAATGACTTATATTTCCCCCTACCTTGATAGGAGATATATGGAAATATTCATAGAGACTAACTTGTGATGAATCTACTAATGAAGCTGTTTTATATTCTTCTTGGAAAGCTTCTATATCTTTATGAAAAAGTTCAACCTATAAAGAAACAAAAAGTATTACAAACTTAAAGGATCTATCTGGATGAGGCATTTAAGTCAATAGCTCTGACACTGCATAACACTCCCCTGTGACATCCATTATTCAACACAGTTCATGATTAAAAATATATTGCATGACAAGGAAACCTAACACCTATTGGTAAAGCTTTGTCCCTCAGTTACAAACTGATAAGCCTATCTTCCTTGTTTCCATCTAATTCATTAAAAAACACTAAACTTTTCTTCTTGGGATTACCAAGTTATCCCAAAAAGGCTACTATAATCCAATCCATCAACACTTAGGAACATTTGTTTCTTTAAATATCATCATAGTCTATTTGTAGCTTTTTAGTTTTTAGTAAATACTTCACTGACATCTACAGAGACCCATAATATAATAAAAAACGGGAAGGCACTGAAAATGATGTTGCATGAAGTGATGATCATGGCTTTCATTTCTGATAATCATCATTAATTCTCTTTTTAAAATTTTATTTGAGAGAGAGAAAGCAAGTATGGGGGAGGGACAGAGGAGTGGGAGAAGCAGATTCCCCACTGAGCAAGGAGTGTAAGGCTGGGCTCAATCCTAGGACTCTGAGAGCATGATCTGAGCTGAAGGCAGATGCCCAACTGGGCCACCTGGGTATCCCAACATTAATTCTCAAACACTCACAAATTTAAGTTACTTCTATGTGTTAAGAAATGGCTCCAACATACGCATTGTGCTCTATCATCAACAATATTAAGATGATGGGCTTATTAAGAGTACAGTATCTGGAAATTAATTTCTGGGATGACAGCGTGAAGGGCTCTTAAGACCAGCTCCTCAGTGAAACTGGTGGAATTTAAACAAATAAACATTTGAGGTGCCTCGGTGATTCAGCTGGTTAAGTGTCTGACTCTTGGTTTCAGCTCAGGTCATGACCTTGGGGTCATGGGATCAAGCCCTACATCAGGCACCATACTCAGTGGTGAGGTCTGCTTGAGATTCTCTCCTCCTCCCCCTCTACCCTCTCCCTGGCGGCACGTTTTTTTCTCTAAAATAAATAAATCCTTAAAAAAATAAAAAGAAAGTATTTAAGGTCTCTATGAATGAACCTAATGGTATATGCAAATAAAGCATCTTTTCACAAAAATCTACAAAAATTTGGTTAAAAAAAGCAAATCGGTGGTATTTGAACAAGGATCACTCTCTTAATTCCCCCTCCTAGTTCAACAAGCCTTATTTAAACTCTAGACTACTACACTCAAGAACACTGAGCAAGGAGTGTGAGGCGGGGCTCACACTTGAGTGTAGTAGTCTAGAGCTCCCTCTCTGCCCAGTGTCCAGTTGGAATACTTACTTTCTAGGAGGCAAAGATATCAGCATTTCTCATCCTACCTCCAGTTACCAGCTGCTAAAGCTATATTATGGGGGAGGTGGGTGCTTCCATCCTGCTACCAAGCCACTACTCGTGGAACAAAGGCTCTAACTGGGTATGAAACCAGTGAGAAAACTGAGTTCTGATCACTCTTATTCCACCCCCAGTTCTGAATCTCTGGTTCAGGTATTTTTCTCTGGGTGACAAGGAAACCTTAAAATAACTCCTAATCTTTTCCCAAAGAAATTGCTTACAACTGCAAGAGAGTGCGAAGAAGTTCAAGCCTGAGCTTTAGGAAACAGTGAATGTCAAAGAGAAAGGTAACAGAAGGAAAATCACTGATTCAATGAAGATACAAACTAAACTGTAGGCCTCTTAGTTTTTATGAATGAAATGGGGAAAGAGACAGTATTAGAGGGATCCTCCTAGGGTCATAATTAATATCAAAAACTGATCTCCAGATCAGTTTCTCTGAAAAAAGCCCAAGTTTGATTGGATTAGTTTGCAGAGCAATTTATGGCCTAAGGTGTTGTTGGGAAAAAAAACAAAACAAAAAAAAGCAATCAGCCAGCAATTAGTGAAGCCCAATAGCTGGGTGTGGTTATGAAAAGAAAAGACGCCCTCTAGACCCAAAACCAGTCATTCCAGGGTAAAGGGAAGTATCTCAAATCCTCACCTCTCTGAGGAGCAACACCAAAAGCTTAACAATGAAGGAAAAGTCAGGGGTATGGGTAGGATAGAAGTCAATAAATACTGCAGGTCACAAAATGAACAAATAAGCTTGTGAGAGAAAGGAACCATTAGCTGGGTTTTATAGTATGTCATCTAACATGTCCAGTTCTGAACTAAAAATTATAAAATATGGAAAGACATAGGAATGTCAGACATAGGACCCATACACTGGGGAAAAAGTACACAAAAGAAATCGCATATGAGATGTGATCAGAATGGATTAAAAGAAAAATACGGCCAAGTAACCACTGTGAATATGTTCAAGTAAAGAAGATGTTATTTAGAAAAGTAAATTATGATGATCATGTCTTATTAAATAGAATAATATATCAACATGGAGGGAGAAAAATTATCTATTAAAAAACCTGTTAGAAATTATGGAATTGAAGGGCACCTGGATGGCTCAGTCCGTTAAGCATCTGCCTTTGGCTCAGGTCATGATTCCAAAGTCCTGGGATCAAGCCTTGCATCAAGTTCTCTGCTCAGCAGAGAGCCGGCTTCTCCCTCTCTCTTTCTGCCTCTCCCTCAGCTCGTGCTTTCTCTCTCTCACTCTTTCAAATAATAAAATCTTAAAAAAAAAAAAAAAGAAATTATGGAATTGAAAACTGTAACAGAAATGGAAGATTCACTAGAAGGACCTTACAGTGTATTTGAGCTGATAGAAGAAATATAAACACTTCATTATATCCTAAATTAAATTCACTATTTCATTAGTGAACTTGAAGATAGTGTTCTGAAGAACAGAGAAAAGAGAGTCAAGAAAAATGAAGTCTCAGAAATGTGGTACATCATTAAGCATACTAACATACACAATATGGGAGTATCAGAGGAGAAAACAGAGAAAAAGAAGAAAGACACGTGAAGAAATAATACCTGAACACTTTCTAAATTCAGTGAAAAACAGTAAGCTACATATCTGGGAAGCTAAATGAACTCCTAGTTGGGACGCGTGGGTAGCTCAGAGGTTTAGCGCCACCTTCAGCCCAGGGCGTAATCCTGGAGTCCCGGGACCGAGTCTCAGGTCTGGCTCCCTGCACTGGAGCCTGCTTCTCCCTCTGCCTGTGTCTCTGCCTCTCTCTCTCTCTCTCTCTCTCTCTCTCTCTCATGAATAAATAAAATCTTAAAAAAAAAAAATGAACTCCTAGTACGGAAATGGAAAGAGGCTCACAATACCTATTGAACAACAAAATTGCTGAAAGTGAAAGACAAAGAGAAAATCTTCAAAACAAGAAGAGAAAATCAAGTTATTACATACAAGAAGACCTTGATAAGATTAATAGTTGGGGTGTCTGGGTGGCACAGTTGGTTAAATGTTCGAATCTAGTTTCAGCTCAGGTTGTGATCTCAGGGTCCTGAGATAGAGCCCCTATAGGGTCAGGATCTACACTCAGTGCAGAGTCTGCTTGAGTTTCTCCCTCCACCCCCTCCACAATCTGTGCACACATGCTAATAAATGAACCTTAAAAAAAAAAAAAGATTAATAGTTGACTTTCTAGCAGAAAGAAGGAGCCAAGAATACAGTAGGATAACATATACAAAGCACTCAAAGAAAAACATGTGCCAAGAAAGAATCCCAGTATGGCTACCTTTCAAAGTGAAGGGACATGAAGACATTTCCAGATAAACAAAAACTAAGAGAATTTATTGCTAACAGGTGTGCCTTACAAGAAATACTTTTTTTCTTTTCTTTGTTTAGATTTTATTATTTATTCATGAGAGAGAGAGAGAGAGAGGCAGAGACACAGGCAGAGGGAGAAGCAGGCTCCATGCAGGGAGCCCGACGTGGGACTCAATCCTGGGTCTTCAGGATCAGGCCCTGAGCTGAAGGCAGCACTAAACCACTGAGCCACCCGTGCTGCCCACCTTAGAAGAAATACTAATGGAAGTTCCTCAGGCTGAAAGCAAGTGACCCCACATGGTAATTGGAATCCAAATGAAAAAAAAAAAAATGAAATGGTAAAGACAATTATGTAAAATGGTAAAAGTATATAATCTTTTCCTCTTCTAACTAATTTAAGAGCAACTGACTATATATGAATAAAAAATACAGTGTTCACCTGTAATGACCACTATCCCATGAATATAAACACAAAGATCCTCAGCAAAATACTACTAGCTCAAATCCAGCAAAATATTAAAAATATTATACACATGATCAAGTGGGTTGTTTTAACATCCAATATAATAAAATTAAGAGAACAAAAACCACATGATCATCCAAACAGATGTATAAAAAGCATTTGACAAAATTCAACAAATTTTCATGATAAAAAACACTTGACAAAGTGGGACTATTAGAGAACTCAACCTGATGAAGGTTATCTACAAAAAAAAAATCTACTGTTGATATCATAATTCACAGTAAAAGGCTGAAAGCTTTCCCTTTTAGAACAAAAACAAGGCAAGGATATCTGCTCTTGGCACTCTTCTTCAATACTGTACTGTTGTATTAGAAGTTCTAGTGGGGCAATAGGCAAGAAGAAGAAACAAAAGCCATCCAGATTAGCTCAGAAAGGAAGAAGTAATTCTCAGATGGCATGATCCTTACATACAGAAAATCCTACAGAATTTACAAAACATCTATTAGAGCTAATAAATGAGTTCAGTAAGGTTGCAGAATACAAGTCAGTATTAAAAAATCAATTATATTTCTATACATTTGCAATGAACAAACCAAAATGAGATTTAAAAAACAATTTTGGGCAGCCCGGGTGGCTCAGTGGCTTAGTGCCACCTTCAGCCCAGGGCGTGATCCTGGAGACCCGGGATCGAGTCCCATGTCGGGCTCCCCGCATGGAGCCTGCTTCTCCCTCTGCCTGTGTCTCTGCCCCCGCCCACCCCCCCGTCTCTCATGAATAAATCTTTTAAAAAAATCAATCTTTAAAAAAAATTTAAAAACCCATTTTGCTCAGACTATAAACAAGAATAAAATATTCAATGATAAATTTAACAGAAGAGCCAATCTTATATTCTGAAAATTATTCAACAGTGCTGAAAGAAAATAAAAAGCTACATAAATGGAAGACATCCAATGTTTAAGGATCACAAGACTTAATAATGTTAAGATGTCAGAACCCCAAAACTGGTATGTAGATTCAACATAATACCAGTCAAGCCCCTAGATGACTTCACCAAAGAAGTTTTCAAGCTCAATCTAAATTCATACAGAATTACAAAGGGACCCAAAATAGTCAAAACAATCTTAAGATTGAAGTAGAAAAAAAAAAAGATTGAAGTAGGAGGATTCATATTTAATTTCAAACCTTACTACACAAAACAACAATAATCAGGACAGTGCAGTATTGGTAAAAAGATGGACTTATAGATTAATGGAATAAAATTGAATGTTAATGGTCAACTGACTTTCGACCAGGGTACCAAGACCATTAATGAAGAGGGAATAGTCTTTCACCAAATAGTACTGGGACAATTAGCCAAATGCAAAAGACTCATGTTGGACCCTTACCTCACACCATATACAAAAATTAACTCAAAATGGATGAAAAACCTGATTATAAAAAAAATTCTTAAAAGATAGGGCTAAATCTTCCTAACCTTCACAACCTTAGATCTGGCAAAAGACTCTCAAAGATGACAACAAAAACATAAGCAATAATTAAACAGAACTTGGATTTCATTAACATTAAAATTTTGTGCTTCAAAAGACATCCTGGAAGTAAAACACAACACACAGAATGAGAGAATATTTGCAAATCATGTACCTGATATGGGACTTGTATTCAGAATGTATTGTTACAATTAAAAAAAAAAAGGGGGGGAGACAACCTATTTAACAACAGGCAAAAGATCTGAAGACATTTATCTATAGAAAATATGTAAATGATCAAACAACACATCAAAAAAATGTTCAACATCATTCCTCAGGGTACATACAAATCAAAATCACAATGATATACTACTTCACAACCACTATGAGGGCTAGAATCCAAAGGACAGATAATAACAAATGTTGATTAAGATGTGCTGAAATTAGAATCATACATTTTGTAAGATTTTAACTTCATAAATATTCATAGCAATGATAATAGACAAAATGTGGAAGCAACTCAAACATCCCTGATGAATGGATAAACAAAATGTGGCATATCCACAGAGTACTGGATATATATATGAAATACACGCACAACAGAATATTAGTTGGTCGTAAAAATGAATGAATTACTAATAACATGCTACAGCCTGAATGAACTTTGTAAACTTGATGCTAAGTAAAAGAAGCCCATTAAAAAAAACTAAATAGCATATGATTCCATTAATATGAAATATCTAGAACAACAATAAATCCTACAGACAAAGTATATTAGTGATTGTATGGGACTGGCACAGTTTCTTTTCTGGGTTGACGAAAATGTTCTGGAATGAGATAGTAATGATGGTTGTACAGTTCTGTGAATACATTAAAAACCAGTGCACTATATACTCTGAATGATTAAAAATGTATGATTTGTGAACTGTATACCAATAAACTGTTTTAAAGATTGTATTTATTTATTTATTCATGAGAGACACAGAGAGAGAGAGAGGCAGAGACATAAGCAGAGGGAAAAGCAGGCTCCCCACAGGGAGCCTGATATGGGACTCGATCCCAGGACCCCGGGATCACGACCTGAGCCAAAGGCAGATGCTCAACCACTGAGCTACTCAGGCATCCCAATATATTGCTTTAAAAAAAAAAAAAAAAAAGGGCATTATTTGCCCTTATCTTATCCATGTAATTTGTCTTGTCTTCAGAATTTTTTTGAAGACAGCTGAAAAAGAGATCCTATCTGATCTACCCTACCAATCACTGTGATTTCAGTCTTTCCACCAGTCACAAATAGATACTACCTTTAATTTTTATCCCTTCTCTCATTGAATATTGTCATACCCAAATTGTTAAGTTATTATCAAAAGTAATCCAGGAAAATAAAATAGGGAAAAATAGTGAAGTGAACATGACTACTTTCTCCTCACTATTGGCCTAAAACCTTTCCTATTGGCTAACTCACCTTCAAAAGGCTATTTTAACTTTCATCTATAATCTGAAAATGTAATTTCTACCAATTTACTCACCATAGCAGCATAAGAAAAATTTTTAAACTTTATTTTTAAGACAGATCAAAACCATTTTAATACCTTTAAAAATTTATAATCGTTTTCGTCCTCCTCCTTCCCCAACTCTTCCCTGTCAATGCTATCATTTTAAGTCTTACCTCATTTTTTTCACTCACTTCAGCTTCTGTCATAAGTTCTGCTAAAGCATAAACAAACCCAAGATCTAATCTGAGATCCATTTCTTGGATCAACACTTTGAAGTACCTATAATATAAAATAGAAAACATTTAAAAACCATATAAAATAGAAAACCATTAAAAACCTAAGTGCATTAGGAAAATCAGATGAGGAAAAATAAAAACATTAGATAACTATTAGAATATTGAAATTCAGGATTTTCTAGATTAACAAATAAAAAAAGTCATGGCACCACTGTTCATAATAATTAGCACCAAACTCAAAATGTGAAAATGCCTAACAGAGAAAACTGGCAAATAAACTCTGCTATACAGTCATACAGTGGAATATTATACATTAGTGATAATAAACTGTAGCTACATCAGTAAAAATAATAAATTTTAGTAAAAAGTTGAATGAAAAAATCCAGTCCTAAAACTGTATGTTCACTTAAACAACAACAACAAAATTTATTAGAGGAAAAGAAAGGAAAACTAAGAAGCATAATGTTTAGGTACATCTATACAATAAAACTATATTTTAAAAGGAAAGGGATGAAAATAGTACTTATTGGTAGCTGATAGGGTGGAGAAAACAAGAAATGGGAGTAATACATCAATGGATGTTTCTGTCAATATTCTATTTCTTAGACTGGTGACAATTTTAAAATATTTTTTTCTTGTTTCTAAAACAATTTGCAGTTAATTACAGAAAAATGAGACAACAATAAATAAAGTAATAAGATACAGTTAATATCTAAGTATATTTCATTCAAAGACTTCTGACTCTTCAAGATTATAAAATAGATTTTCCTAATGATCTTTATAATATTTTATACTTAAACCTCTGACTCATCTGAAATACATTTTTAAAGAGTATAATTAATTCACATACATTAAATAAAGACACAGAAATACATTAAGACACTTACTTAATACGTGATATCTGGGAATGCCCAGCAGATCTCATGACAATACTGACATCTGTAAAGGGCTTTGGAGCTAAATAAGTAAATAAATAAATAAATAAATAAGTAAGTAAGTAAATAAATAAATAAATAAATAAATAAATAAATAAGATTAATCCCATGATGCTTTAAGCAAAAGATAAGCATTTTCTTGCAATTTAATACACATAACAATGGAGAACTAAATAATTTACTAAATCACAGGTATCAATTAAAATTACTATTTGTAAGATTGACTGTAGTCTTAATTTCAGACCCCAGGATTTTAAAAAAATTATTTGTGATCACTTTAAGGACAACTAATCCTTTAAATTAGTGATTTTAAAGTAGAAGTATGCATTAGAATCACCAGGGAAGCACTGTGAAAACACAGATTCCAGGGTCTTGTCCTGGACTTCCAGGTGGAGGGGCTTGGGCATGTACAAAGGTCAAAAGCTTCCAAGCAGATTATCAATAGTGCCTTAGCACAGAGCCAGTGGTGTGGAGGTGGGAGGTGGAAAGCAAGGGGAGGAGAAGGGAAGGAGAAAGTGAGGGGCAGAGGGATAGTGAGAAAGAAGGTATGTGAAGGGGAAGAGGAGGACGGAAAAGTGGACTTGTCATTATTACACTCATCTGGAGAATACGGGACAATTTCTATCTTTTGTCAAATTCTATCTGAATTTGACTTTCTTCACAACTTATTCAAAGGTCCAGGTGGCTTTTAAATCAGGGATTTACAAATCAGTAATATTTCTAAATATTTAAATATGTATTTCTAATTATTTTTTCCCTCAGAATTCAGTCAACATGTTGTTGACTTTAGTTGAGTACTTGTTCCTTTTACAAGAGGTTTAGTTTTTTATGATCCCACAGAAACTAGACTTGAGAATAGTTTCATTTCATATTTTTATAGTACAATAAACCATAGAGCTGATACAAACATTTTTACGGTGATCTAAAAATACAAACAAACCTGAATCCATGGTGACTGACTTGGGAGGTTTAATTGGATAAAACACAAATGGAAATATAGCACCTTGTATCTGGTTTTGGATCTAAGAAAATAAAAAACAGGTCAGTATATCACTATGTTATAGTACCTGACTAGAAAAACAGGATTTACTAGTAAGTAGAAGGAAACAAGCTGTCTAGTTTAGTTTAACACTGAAACTGAAGTACTAGGTAAGAAAGATCATGGGGAAAAAAAAAATCATGGAAACACATTTGATTTATTGCTATGTTTTTTATGAATGTAGTGTACCTTTTCAGACTCACCTGTATTCTATAAATTTGAATTCTAAATGATGACTGATGTGCAGATGTGCTATATTCTAGTTTTAATGCTGGAAGATAATTTCTTCGTATAGCTATTACATGTGGTTGCAGAATTTTCATATTAGTACCACTAGGTGTGAAGCGAACCTGAAAAATATACCACCAAAAATGCACTGAATTTCTCTGTATTCATAATTGATTAAAATTAGAAATAGGTACCCAAAACTTTAAAGATAACATTAGTTAAAACAATAGGCTAAACTGTTGATTAGATTGGATTTTACAATCTGACTAGTTTTAGATCAGATCTTTCCAATACGATTCACTAAAATATTCATATAATACTTATAGCTTAGTTGCATCACTTTTTATATAATATACTAAAAAATACATAAAGTGACAAAAGAAAAAATAATTTAAAAAGCAAAATAAAACAACATATTGGCTTCTTGTTAACTAAGGAATAGATCATTAGCATCTTAAGAGAATACGGACTTTAAAGTAGTTTATATAAAGTATATATGATAGAATTCATTGTTTTGTAAGGAAACCAGACTTTCCTTAAAAGTTCACTAGTGATTCATCTGATTACAACAGATGAAAATTAAAACGTCACATCAGTACTTAAAAATATTACCGGAATGTTAGTGTCCAATTCAATAACCTTATCTTCTGAAGGTGAAGATTCAGTATATTCCTTAAATTCTTTCTCTAACTTCTCAGTGTGCTTTACACTCATTGGCTTCCATCTTGCCTTCTTCTTGGGCTTTGTCTCCCAAACCACATCAGAACTTACATGTGAAAGCAAAAACCATGGTACTAATTTATAAACATTTTCATTTTATCTGGTTTATTATATGAATTGCAAAACTTTCAATATAATTTACAATAACCTCAATTATATGCAAGAATACTACAGGTTTAAAAGTATGAATTCATTCAATCAATACAGACTTTTACTCTGACACTATTTTAGGTGGTAGGGATACTATCAGTAAACATCTTTGCCATCCTAGAGCTTTATTTTAGTTGATAGACAATAAAGAGTAAATAATAAATTAGTATATTTGAATGAAGTATGAGGTGAAAATGCTTTTGAAAAAAAGAAAAAGACAGAGTGATCTGGAGTACTGAGATACACCAAGTAATGGGGGTTGCAGTCTTAGAGTGGTGAGCCAGTGTGTCACTGAAGATGAGACTAGAGCCACCTCACAGGAGATTAGGGAGTTACCCAGCAGACAAGAAGAGAAGAACTTTTCTGAGACAGGAACCAGCTAGAACAAAAACTCAAAAGCCGAGCACCCGCCCCTGTAGTGTACAAAGAAGAACAAGGAGGCAGGCCTGCCTGGAACACAGTAAGAGTAGAAGATGAAGTAAGACAGTGGGAAGCCAGATAATGTAAAGCCCTACAGAATATTATAAAGACTTTGAGTTTTATTGTGAAATGAGGAATCACTGAAGATGATGAGATCATCATGATTGACTTAAGCTTTGTAAAGAATACACTGTGCTGGGACAGAGCAGGGGAAGTGGTGGGAGTGAAGGACATAGGCAGACGGAGAAGCAGAAAAACTTGTTAGGAGTTTAATGGAGTAAGCCAGGAGAAAAATGTTGATGGCTCTGCCTTGGGTAGAACAGTGAACAGTAAGAAATGGTCAGACCCTGTGTCTATCTTGAAGATAGGGTCAACACAGAGCTTCTAGATGGATTAGATGTGGGGTGTGAGACAAAGAGAAGAATCAAAGATGATTCCAAAGCTTTTGGCCTGAGCAACTAAAAGGAGGGAACTGCCATTAGCTTCAATAGGGAAGGAGGATTTGGGCGAAGGACAACAGGAGTTAGGTTATACGCATATGAAGTTTAAGAAGTCTCAGATACAAGAGTAGATATTTTGTGTAGGTGGTGGATGTACAAATGTGGAGTTTAGAATAAAAATCTCGTTAAAGATATACTGCTAAAACTGTTGGCTAATATGTGGTATTTGAAACAGAGAAGAGGGACTCATGTCTCAGGGCACCCAATATTAAGCATTTGAGAAGATAAGAAACCAACACAAGATGGAGAATTCTGAGAAAGAAAGAAAAACCAAGATGGTGAGGTATGCTGGAAGTCAAGCCAAACATTACTATCAAGAAGGGATCCGTTTTAACTGTTATAAACTTAAGCAACATGAGGACTGGTCTCTGGTGATTTTGACCAGTTTCAAGGTGTGTTGAAAGCAAAATCCTGCTGGAGTGGCTAAAGAAAGAATGGATAAGATAATAATCGGAGATAGTGAGTATATTATACTCTTTTGTAACTGATTAACACTTTTGAGGAGTTTGGCTATAAAGGAAAGCCAAGAAATGGGCAGCAGGTAGCAGAGAAAGTAGGCTCAAGAGAATTTTTTACATTGAGATAAATAATACTGATGAAAATAATCTGAGAGAGAGCCAAAAATTATTGATAAAGAAAGAACTGCAGGATCAATGTCTCAAGAAGCCAAAAGGAAATGGAATAGAGTGCAAAGTTGAAAAATATTTTAAAATAGGAGTACATGTATCTATGATAACCTTGGAGAAGATATTGGCACAGTATGTAGGTAAAAAATGTTCATGGGTAGAAAGTTGTGATTTAGGGGAATAGGTCTTTGGAAATTCTTTTTTGACTGCTTCAATTTCCTCAGTGAAATGAGATACAAGGCAGTGAAGTGTGAGAGAAAATGGGGGTTTAAAAAATGAGAAAAAGTATAAAATAGTAATCCCAGAGAGAATGGAACAAATCTCATTTACTGAAAAATTGCTAAAAGACTTAAATACATAATAAAAGCATCCATCCACATTCTAAAATTACTTCACTCTGTTTACCTATTTAAGTTATTTAAGTATTCTATTTATTAATTCCCTCTAAAATTTATTTTCACTTAATAAACAGAGAGGCAGGAACTGTGTATTATTCCTCTTTGCATTCACATCATTTAGCATATAGCACTTAGCAAATAATAAACATTTCTTGAGAACCATAAAAATTTGTATGAAAAGTGTTTAATATTGTTTTTAAAAAAAGATTTTATTTATTTATTCATGAGAGACACAGAGAGAGAGAGAGGCAGACACAGGCAGAGGGAAAAGCAGGCTCCATACAGGGAGCTCGACTTGGGACTTGATCCCGGGTCTCCAAGATCATGCCCTGGGCTGAAGACAGCTCTAAACCACTGAGCCACCTGGGCTGCACAGTTTTTAATATTCTTTTTTAAATGGCATTGATTCCATTCAATGAAAAGTCAAGGGTGTTTCTAGATGAATTTTTTTTTAATTTTTTATTTATTTATGATAGTCACAGAGAGAGAGAGGGGCAGAGACACAGGCAGAGGGAGAAGCAGGCTCCATGCCCCGGGAGCCTGATGTGGGACTCGATCCCGGGTCTCCAGGATCACGCCCTGGGCCAAAGGCAGGCGCCAAACCGCTGCGCCACCCAGGGATCCCTCTAGATGAATTTATATAGAAAAATGAATTTAAACCTGTGCCATATACTTTTAAGATTTTATTTATTCATGAGAAACAGAGAGAGAGAGAGAGAGAGAGAGAGAGGCAGAGACACAGGCAGAGGGAGAAGTAGGCTCCATGCAGGGAGCCCGACGTGAGACTCGATCCTGGGTCTCCAGGATCACACCCTGGGCTGAAGGCGGCATTAAACCGCTGAGCCGCCCAGGCTGCCCTATGCCATAATCTTTTGATATTATATATGCTTATTTTAGAGTTTAATTTCAAGGGTTAAAACATTATCCTGGTTATACAGACTGGATGCCCTCAAATTAGGCACTAATACATACAAATTAACTGTATTATGTATTAAATATTTATGAACAGAAGATTAAAGGCACAAAGAAGAGTTTTACTGGTGATGACTTACATGGGGAATGATATATTCCATATTACCTTATTAGATCTTAAAGTGTCAAGATCAAATTAAAAAACGATTGGCTATATTCCATCAACAACTATTTATGAAGCATCTATACTGTACACTGTGGTAGGCGGTAATGGAAAATTAAATATTTCCTTATGGCATGTTAAAGTATACTTTTGAAAAGCTGAGTAAAACTAACTTTTTTGAAAGCTTTAAGAATCAACCTAAGACAGGATTTGTAAATTTGATTTTTGATATATCTTTATCTCAAAAGGCAAAAAAAAAGAAAATCTCAAGAGTATTTTTAAATCAGCACTACCTTAGTATAATAGTTAAAACACAAAACTTAAACTATGTTATTTTAGATTTTATAATCACCATTCTTAATGATTAACAGCTAATCATTTAAATGTATCCAACCTTGTAATGCCAATATAGGCTACTTCTTGCTTTGTGTAATTGTTGACGAGAGAAATTCCAACATCTTGTAAGGCCAACACAATTTCTTGCTCCGCTAACTCTGCTTTCTCACTTTCATATGTTGCTTTAAATACCCTTGGATCTTCAGTGAATAAAATAATGCGTTGTAAGCCTTCAAAGAATGAAACTAAATAAATGGTCTTTTTCCCAGAATTTATAGGTGTCATCATATCCTAAAACAAAACCATCAAAAAAATAAAAAATTAGAGTCTTAATCAGGATATCTAGATTTCACATTTGAAAAATGAGAATTATAATGGCAACTACTTCAAAGGGTTGGACATACTAAATGAATTTTTATATAATGTCAGAAATTTACATAATTAAAATCAGTTGATGTTAGCTTATGCATTATGAAGTTATTAATCATGAAGACAGATCAAGTGTTATTGTTCTTTCAACATCTTAATAAAATCTAGTCTTCCTTTGTAAGCTAATCAGTAATACAAAGTATTATTTTCTCTGCTTTATTCTAAGACTAATCAATGTGTTATATGTTCAAAATTATTCAGTAAGAAATTTGTATTTCCTTACAAAGCGGAATTAAATAGAATAAAAAATAACTGACACTTCAGCTGCATGCTCTACAAAGCACAGATATTCACCACATGGTTAATTCTGCAGGAAGCCCTGATTTATAAGCACTGTATTAATATCAGGGTCTTGAAGTTCAACAAAATAAATAACAGCAAATTCTAATAACAGCCATGAATTTCTAGTCAGTATTCTAGTGAATATTCTGATTAACAGCAAATTTTAATATACAGTAGTCCAGTTCTCTCTGGTTTTGTTTTCCACAGTTTCAGCTACTTGTGGTAAACTATATTCCAGAAGCAGATGATCCTCCTCCTAAACGTACAGCCAGAGGGTCAATAGTAGTCTTATACTACACCCCAGTGCTTACATCTTTCATCTCACTTCATCTTATCATGTATGCATTTTATCATCATCATCATCAGAATAAGGATAAGTGGAGTATAAGAGATTTTAAGAAAGACCACATTCCTAGGACTTCTATTACAGTAAATAATTGCTCCATTTTTTTGTTAGATTTGCCGTTGATCTCTCACTGTGTGTAATTTTTAAATTAAACTTTATCACAGATATGTATGCATAAAAAAAAACCACATGGGTTTATATAGGATTTGGTACTATCCGAGGTTTTGAATATCTACTAGGGGTCCTGGAATGTGTCCCCTCCAAGATGGCAGGGGAGGGTGGGACATGTTGTATTGTACACATTCATGTTATAATGCAGTGAAATTAAAAAGCGGAGTGGTTACTATATAGTCAGTATTTAGGAGGAGTTAAGCTATTTGTAATACTTTCAAAAAAATACACAGCACTAAAACTACATTGAGAAATAAGAAAACTATTTCCAAGTAATTCTGAAGTCTTTCTAATATTCTGTATAAATTTCAGATTTATCTTTATAAAGTTTAACTATCATTATGATATAAATATTCAAAAATACTAATCCACAGATACAGATAAAATAAGATTACAAAATAATTACAAAATATAGACATTTTTAGACAAATGAAACTGAAAGAATTTGTCAGCTGTCAACTTGCATTAGAAAAATACTGAAGAAAAATTAACACAAATGGAAACATGGAGACGCAGGCTGGAATGAAAAACAGAAGAAAAACGTGAGTTAATTTAAATGCGCTGTTAGTTGCAGAAAGCAGTAACAATACTTTTTATGAGACATAATATATATAATATGTATTTAGAAATAAGACATACAACAACAGTATATAAGATGAAAGGGGGTAGAGTAAGAGTTCTAAAGTCCTCATATTATTGGAAAAATGGCACCAGTACTAATTTACAGAATGCATGCTGTAGTATCATTAGAAGCTACAGATTTCTTTTGAGTGTGATGATGTCTACCTATCCTGCAGAACACCAGTAAGCTATGCTCATGGGTTGTTACAAGAGATATGTGCAATGAGGAATAGGATTTGTAGGTTACAGGGGCTCATAACACACCCAAGTGAGCCTTGTTCCGTCACTACAAAGCTCTCATTACAGGTGACCAAAGAGAATGGTTCTTTAACTGATGGGCAAAATGTCTGATGCTCCCAGCTGGCATACTGTTACCTGGCCTGTACCTTTCTGAGTAGGCAGCTGCAAACTGTAATCTATGATAGTTTTGAGAATCTAAATATTTAAATCTATAAAATATATAATGGTGGGCACTGCAAAATTATATACTAATGATACATGACTAAATGCTAAAGTGACCATCCTACCAGGAAGATATAACGATTCTAAATTTTATCAACCTAATCATAGTTTCAAAACATAAAAGCCAAAATTAACAAAAAATGAACATATATACGTATGGTAACTTTTAAATACAATGGTACAAGCAAATACACACAAAAAAAACCGTAATGAGCTAGAAGATTTAAACACTGTAATTAATAAATCTGAACAAACTGACATATACAGAACATTGTAACCAACAATTACAGAATATATATCCTTTTCAAATATACATGAAATATTCACAAAATGACTACATGCTGGCCCACAAAATCTATCTCATTAAATTTCAGGACTGAATCTGAGTATGTTCTTTTCAAATCACAGTAGAATTAAGATAGAAATCAAGAAACACAATTAGAAAATGTCCACATTTTTGAAAATTAAGCAATGACCTAAGTAGCCATGAAATCAAAATATAAATAACAAATCACAAAACAGAAAAATATATAAAATAGAAAAACAAAAAAATATTTGTGGAATATAAAAATAAATAAAAATGAAACTTAAGAAATACTTTGTACTAAAGGATAGTAAGTATAAAACATATCAAATTTGTGCTATAAAACTAATGCTGTTTTTGGAGGGAAATCTGTAACTTGAAGTGATTTGATACAAAAAGTGGTGAAAAACTGAAAACCACTGATCTCCGTGTCTACTATTAACTCAACTGTGCTCCCTCACTTGCCGCAAGTTGTATGTTGAAATCCCAACCTCCACTGTGACTCTTCTGGACACAGGACCTTTATGGAGGTAGTTAAAGTTAAATGACACCACAGAGGGAGGGGCTAGAGATCTGATCCAACAGGATTGGTATCCTGATGAGAGATATCACAGAGCTCACTCCTTCTCTCTCCACCATGTGAGGACATAGTGAGAAAGTGATCAACTGCAAGTTAAGACGAGTCCATCCCAGGTTCACCATGCTGGCACTGTGATCTCAGGCTTCCAGCTCTCAAACTGAGAATAAATTTTTGTTGTTTAAGCCACTCAGTCTAAAGTATTTTGCCATGGCAGCCCAAGCAGACTAACACAGTATCTATCTCAATAATTTTTAAAAAAGATTTTATATATTTATCTGAGAGAGAGAGAGAGCTCAAGCAGGGTAAGTGGCAGGCAGAAGGAGAAGCAGGCTCTCAGTTGAGCAGGTAGCCTGATGTTGGGCTTGATTCCAGGACCCTAAGATCATGTCCAGAGCTAAAGGCAGATGCTCAACTGACTTAGCCACCCAGGAGCCCCTATCTCAAGAATTTAGAGAAAGGAAAGATGAAAGAATATAATATAAAGTAGATATAGGTGAAAATGAACACAAATGTATAAAAGAGATCATCAAAAGAGCAAAACAATGGTTTTCTGATAGAAAAAAGTAAGAATTAAATTGGGAAATCTTAAGAAAAACTTATGACGGGAAAAGAAATGAAGGCACAAATAAGCTATACCAAGAATGAAAAAGAGAAGCACTATAAATATTAAAAAGAAGATGGATAGGATAAAAAATTTTAATCAACATATTAGAAAAATCAGATGAAATAAACACATTCTTGGGAAACCTCTTAGCAAAATGACAAGCAGAAATAGAAAACTGAATTGTCCTAACATATTAACAAAACAGAATTTCATAATTTAAAATCTTCCTTCAAAAACAATTGTAGGCTAAGATGTCCTGGCTTCACTGGTAAACCTGGCAAACATTAAAGAAAGAAAGCATATGAATCTTACATAACACTCTTCAAGAAAATATGAAAATTGCATCCCCAAACATGTTTTAAATGTTAGCATAACCTTAAATATCAAATTCTAGTAGAGACATTACTCTGATGAATACTGGCTAAAGTCTGAAAATATTAGCAAGTCAATTCCAGAAACACAAGACTAGTCTTAATATATAAAACTATATAAAACCACATAAATCATCCTTTCAAGGTGAAATCCAAATATCACAAATCATTTCCATAGAGAAAAAAAAATTAAAAGCTTAACAAATGATACAAATTCAGTACTCATTCATTTATTCATACACATATATTTTTACAAACTAGAAGATAACTGCCTTAATTTGATAGAGAATTAAACAAAACCAAACCCACAATAAAAACACACTTAGTGATGTAATGTTTAGTTTTCCCTCTAAAATGGGAGATAACCACTGGTCTATTGGTAAGAAGAAATAATAATCAGTGGTAAGGAAAAAAAAAACATTAGAAGAGGGGTTAAATTAAGATGAATTTTGAAAGACTAATAACATCTTTTTTTTTTAAGCTTTTTATTTATTTATGAGAGACAGAGAGAGAGAGACAGGCTCCATTCAGGGAGCCCAATGTGGGACTCGATCCTGGGACTCCAGGATCACCCCCTGGCCAAAGGCAGGCGCTTAACCGCTGAGCCACCCACGCGTCCTGTCCTGAAAAACTAATAACATCTTAATAAAAATTCCTGAAAGTCATTCAAAATGTCACTGGAAAATGTTTATATATAGCTTTATCATTATAAAAACCAAACCACTCAAAAAATAAATTCCTTAGTTGGTCCCTAAATGATCCTCACAGAAGCCTCACTGCCCTAAAATGACTGGCAGTGCCCTGTACCTGAGATAAATGCTGAAAGCACCTAACCCCAGTGTATCTTTTATAACATAACAGCAGCGAATAATGATGTAGACAAAACAGGACCCTTTCTGTTTTTTTTTTTTTTTTTTTTTTTTTTTTAATTTTTTATTTATTTATGATAGTCACAGATTGAGAGAGAGAGGCAGAGACACAGGCAGAGGGAGAAGCAGACTCCATGCACCGGGAGCCCGACGTGGGATTCGATCCCGGGTCTCCAGGATCGCGCCCTGGGCCAAAGGCAGGCGCCAAACCACTGCGCCACCCAGGGATCCCGACCCTTTCTGTTTTTAAACATTTTTGGTTAAAGTTTGAATTTGAATTTTTGGTTAAAATGTTTGGCAGTTTTTTAAATAAGATTTAGTTCTTCCAATCTCTGAGCATAGAATGTTTTTCCATTTCTTTGTGTCATCTTCAATTTCTTTCATAAGATGTACAATCTTTTACTTCTTTGGTTAGGTTTATTCTTCAGTATCTTATGGTTTTTGATGCAATTACAAATGGGATTGATTTCTCTTTCTACTGCTTAGAGACTTAGGCTTAGCAAAATAAGTCAGTCAGAGAAAGACAAATACCATGTGATTTCACTTATATGTGGAATTTAAAAAACAAAACAAAGGAACATAAGGGATAACAATAGAGGGAAACCATAAAACAGACTCTTAACTATAGAGAACAAACTGAGGGTTGTTGGAAGGGATGGGGATTAAGGAGGGCACTGGTAATGATGAATACTGCATGTTACATGTAAGTGATGAATCACTAAATTCTAGCTTTGGCAGTTTAGAAGTTCAGGCACAAAACAGGCCTTTTAACTAGCAAAACTGAAAGAGAATATCTTATAAAAAAGGATGTTTAGAATACCATAATACTCAACCCAATACGTACATCCTTTTGTGTTACTTCACCATGGCTTTTTCCACATCTCCACTTCAGCTTTCTAGAGCCCATTGGATCAGCCCATGTATAAAATACTGCTTTTCCAGGAGGGAGGGAATCTTCTATTTCACTGAGAGAACTACCATAAATAGTAAAAATACACATTAAACTAAGTACAAGCATATGAATATATAAGGAATCTAAAATAACACTTAATCCTGAGTCCACTAGTTGAGACTTGTAACAGTCCTGATTAAGACTAGATTGAAATTTTTTTCCTTACACAATGAAAAAGAGGTTTTCTAAGAAAATGAGACTATTTCAAGGGAAATATTTGTCACAAAATAAAGAGTTTCAAGTTTTTAAAACTTCTTTGTGAACTTTTGTTTTAATACAAATGAATTATGGAAGGAAATGATTCCAACTATTATCTATACTAAATCTGAGAGAATTTAATTGGGAACTCTTTCCTAAGTATTAGTCTTATTCTGGCAAAAACAAGACAGCTGAATTATCTTTTAAAAAATTTTAAGACATGATATATAAATCTAAAAAATTCAATCAACTTACAAAATAATTCCCAGAAAAACAAAAAATTGGAGAACTTACAAAACCAAAGAAATAATAGAATGTAACTTTTCTGAGCTGAAGCAGCAGCTGACTCCAGAAGTTCAATGTGGGCATCACAGAAAACTAATGAAAACAGAATATTATCCTAGACATATCTTTGTAAAAATTTTAAGTTTTACCGAAATATACGGAAATCTGCCGGTAAACATCTAGGAAAACCACACCCACAAAGGAGTAAAAATAAGACTGCTCTCACATTTTTCTACAATACTGAATGCCAGAAAACAATGGAACAGTATCCATACAATTTTGAAAAAAGAGTTTACGACTTAAAATTTTAAGTCAAATTCATTAATTTGCAAGGGTAAGACATTCTCAAACAAGCAATAGCATAATACAATATCCACAAACCTTTACTGAAAACCTAACTCAAAGGTTTTCCCAACCAAGCCAGGAAGAACTCAGAAGAAAATTTAAAGAATTGGCATGTGGGGCACCTGGCTGGCTCACCTGTAAGTTCATCCTTTTGACCTTGGAGTCTTGAGTTCAAGCTCCACATCAGGTGCAGCCATTACTTAAATAAGTAAAACTGGGACATAAAAATATTAAACAACTAAACCAGAGAAATTGAGTTGTCAAATGCCAAAAAAGCCTTAAATAAACACATTTTTGAAAAACTGTTTTATATTAATATGAATCAAAAATTCCAAATTATATTCATAAGAAACTGGGAATTTGGAAAGAGAAACTGAAAATGTGAAAATATTCCATTTATCCCCCATGGGTCAATTAGCAGATTTTGTTTCACTCAAAATTTAAAATGCACCAAAATCTTCATGAACAAAAAAGTAGCAATCTACAACAAAAACAGAATTTTCCAAATCATCATTAGAAAAGAATAATCCATATTACCATAATAAAGGAAAGAAGTCTTAGTTATCAGAAGGACTACAAAAAATGGGTTAAAGATCTTTATTAAAAGAAACAGATTCTAACATTATAAAATTAGACAATAACCAAAAATCTCAATAATAAAGTATTCATAGCACATCTAAATAATGGGATATAAAGCATTCACTAAAAATTGTTTTAAAGCAAATTTACATGTTCACAATAGCTATTAAAAACAAGAGACTCAGAAACATAGACAGACAGCAACAGTAAAACAGTGTGAAGAGAAATGCAACAAAATGGTGACAGTATTGAGATTTCAGGATTATGGTTTTCTTTTCAAAGTTTTTCTACGGAATTAAGAAAATTGACAGCCATAATTTATATTTGTAGGAGACAATGAACAATCATATTAACAACAAAAACAAAGCCAAGGAAAGAAAAGCGGAGAGATAACAGCCCTATAGGCATTGTGTATTCCACAAAAAAAAAAAAAAAAAAAAAAAAAAATCAGTTGTAAATGTAAACCAGATAAATTAGTTTAAAAATGTTTAGAAATGCTCTTAATTCATGTAAATTTTAATCTATTTAGCTCACTGCAGAATATTTCTTAAAAGAAAATTCACCTCAAATTTATCTTAGATAGGCAATGAAAAAAAAATAAAAATTCATATAATGTTAACTATACATAGGTACAGTCTTAAACTCACAAGACAACGACAACGCAATGTGAAAAATGCTTTGGTCACGCAAAGGTACAACTGAAAACTGTGTGCGTAGATTGAGGTTGTGAAATAAAAACACTAACTCAAAAAGAAATCTGAACCCTCATGTCACTAGAGCAGTATTTACAAAAGCCACAACATGAAAACAACATATGTGCCCATCAAATGGATGGATAGTATGAATGGATAATGAAAATGTGATGTGTACATAGCATAATTATTATTCATTCATAAAGAACAATGAAATCTTGCCATTTGGGACAACATGGATGCACCTCAAGGGCATTAAGCTAAGTGAAATTAGACAAAAAAAGACAAACTCTGTATGATATGTATGTATTTATGAGAGAGATCTAAAAAGTCAAACACACACACACACACACACACACACAAACAAAAAAAAATCGAAACACAAAGATTTAAAAAAAAGAGAGAGAGAGAGTGGTGGTTGTTAGAGATGGGGATAAGATGAAGTGGACAAAGGGGTCAAAAGGTATAAACTTCCAGTTATACAATAATCATGGGGTTGTAATGTACAGCATCATGATGGCTATAGCTAATACTATATTTTACTATAAACATATATTTATGTATTAGTATAAACTAATATACTTATTAGTTATTATACTAATTAGTATATAGTATATACTTATGTATACTATACTATATATATACACTATACTGATAAGTATACTATAATTAGTATACTATGTATAACTAATATTAGTATAAACTAATATATAAGTATACTACAAAGTATAATTAGTATTTAGTATAAACATAATACTTATATATTATGTTTGAAAGTGGAGGAAAGAGTGAATTTTAGTTAAAATCACAAGAAAAAGATTTTGTAACTATACATGGTGATGGATGTTAACTAGACTTACTGTGTGATCAGTGTGCAATATATACAAATATTGAATCACTACAATGTATTCCCGAAATACAAGGTTACATCAGTTACATCAAATTTTTAAAAAGTAAATACAGATATTAATGTCAGTTTTATACCTACATATTTCAGTGTATGTTTTTAAAAAATGAGGATATTGTTTTATATAGCTTTAATGTTGTTATCAGTTATATATGTATTATCAGAATATATATGTGTATATATACATACATACATACATATATATACATACATACACAGAGAGAGAGTTTTATTTATTTAAGAGAGAGACTGCATGAACTCTTGAGCAAGCACGGGGGGGGGGGGGGGGGGGGGAGGATCAGAGGGAGAGAGAGAAGCAGACTCCCTGCTGAGTGCAGAGCCCAGACAAGGGGCTGGATCTCAGGATCCTGAGATCATGACCTGAGCCAAAGTAAGACGCTTAACCAGTTGAGCCACCCATGCACTCCGCATCAGTGTTATTCTTAAGAAATAATTCTTATTTATTTATTTATTTATTTATTTATTTATTTATTTATTTATAATAAGTAGTTATTCTTAAGAAATAATCATAAAGTCAGTGTCTCATCACCTAGACTCAGCTAAAATCAGGGGCACACCATATTTGTGATAATATTCTTACCTTTGATTGTACTGAACAATGTCACTCTTGGTGTGATTTATTAATAGGAATGTAGCTGCTCCATCATGATAATCTGAAAATGTAATAACTGTAGAATGTTCAGCCAAATTAACTTCTGCTATAATACCTCCAAGCTAGGAAAAAGAAAGAAAGAAAAATATTCTTTTTTTAAAATTTATTTATTTATTCATGAGAAATAAGAGAGGGAGAGAGAGAGAGAAGCAGAGACACAGGCAGAGGGAGAAGCAGGCTCCATGCAGGGTGTCCAACGTGGGACTCAATCCCGGGTCTCCAGGATCAGGCTCTGGGCTGAAGGCGGCACGAAATCGCTGAGCCACCCAGGCTGTCTGAAAAATATTCTCTTATGTGATCATTTTCCAAAGAATATTAACTAACAACACTTAATAAGACTGTTCATAACGTAATATATTTTTTGATGATTAAGAAAGCAAGTCAGGATTTTCTACTGCACATCCAGAAAATCATGAATCTCAACTAGAGTATGCAGATGAGTCAAATTCCAGATGTGGTATATTCTAGTATTCACACACTCTAGCTTTCTGTTTAACAATAAAATTGTTTTATGTCTCTGCTTCGTTTTAGGACTTTTTCCCTTTACAAAAAGAAATTTTTTGTTCCTTTTTGGTGAAAGGGAAAAAAATCAAAGATATGAACAAAATTACAAGTATATAATAGCTTCTCTAATATCTCTCTCTCTCTCTCTCTCTCACACACACACACACACACACACACACACGCACGCACGCGTGCACCAGATCACCCACCTCATTATCCAGGCGCAATAAAATACAATTTTCTTGCTTGTTAAAATGTATCTTTTTGGGAGGGCCTTGATGTCTTTCAACTTGAATAAGAAGTGCATTAGAAGCATCCTCAGGCCAAAAGGGGATACACTAAAACATATATTGCATACATTTATTTTTTTTTAAAAAGATCTCATCATCAAGATTTTATCATTTTAATAAACCCACCAGGATAGACTTAAAATAAATCTCTTTGAACACTGCTCTAGTTACTGGGTTGCTTGGCTATGAAGAGCTATGAACTGCCTACTTAGAGACAGGTCACCACCTGTGGACAGTGCGAATACAAGCAGTGATGGGTGGGAAGTTGAGGAGCTGTGGTAAGTGGAATGCTGGAGAAGAGACTTCCTTGTGGTCCAGAGATCTAGAGGAGGGCTGAAAAATCAGCATGAGAAAACAGCTGAGAAGCAAGTGTTGGTTTGAAACAAGGGTATATTCAATTCCTAAAACTCATCATCAGGTTGTGGGTATCATTTGGTAATTAAACAACAAATACATGCAAATGTTGAATCAGGTCATGTATGAATCCAAGTTCAATAAAAGTGTAAAAAAAAAAAAAAAAGTAAAAGAAATACCTAAAGTTCAGAGTAAAAAATAGGCTCAAAACCATAAGGAACAAAAAATAAAATAAAATAAAAATAAAAAAACTTAAGGAACAACATGGACATCGGCGATCTGGAATCCAAACTAATAAATCAAGAGGCAGGCAGTGCACCAAAGGAGAAGCCCAGACAACAGAAACAGAAACAAAGAGCTAAGAGAAGAAAAAAGGAGAAGCTGTCTGTAAACTGTTCCATACACCTGTCTTACTGCGACAGGTCCCAACCAGACTGATGACTTCACAGACTTCAGTGACACTGTTCATGTGTGACACTCATCACCAGGATGTGGCCTGGAGCAATGTGGGAGGAACTTGGATGTTAAAGCCAAGTGCTTTAGCTTGTTAATACCAACCTTATCTGACCTTAAGTGGTAACAATGGAACTAGTTATGAGACACGGTTAAGGCCATAAGAAACTCAGAAATGCTCTGAACTCAGGGCTTCTTGAAACCTAGCAGAACTTCTGTGGGAGAGTTAGAAGACAGCAATACTAACTGAAGTGTCATACTTCCCACGAGGAACTGAGAAGACTAAAAACAATGTGCTTTCTAAATTTCCCAAGCCTGTTCTTCCCTGGTAGCCTTGGCTTACTTAAAATTGTATGATATATGCTTAGATACCCACCATATCATTTTAAAGAGTCATGTGCTCAAAATCTTGTGACTAGAGAAAGTGCTAACGTACTTGTCTTTTGTAGTGGGCAGACATCTAGGTAGTTTAACCAATCAACATGAACAATAACTGCGAGTACACCTCTTAAGATTGACTACTACAAATTAAAATGTAAAAGTTCTAAACTAGCAAAGAAATTTTATCTAAAGAAAAGCTGAAATTGAAAATAAGAAACAGAGAAAGTAAAATAAAAAGTTTTTATGCAGTTGCAATTGCACTTAATGTAAATATAAACTGTTCAAAGGCAGAGGCTATAAGTTAGGTTTTTAAAAAGCCAAGACCCATCAATGTTATCTGCAATAGACATATAAAATCAAGACATAGAGCTGCTCTAAGTATGGAGGAAGATAAACCTAGAAAATCTCTAAAGCAAAACAAAGCTAGGGTTGGTAATCTTAGAATCTGGCTGGCTAGATACAGAGAGCTCTATATCCAACCAACCAAGAATCCTAGATCTAATGAGCAGATGTGGAACATCTGCAAAGATAAATTATATATTCAGTCAATAATAATTTATTAAGAGCTTACTAATCACTGTTCAAAACCATCTGATAGGTCTTCACTTCATGCTGAGCAAAAGCTAAAATCTTTGCAATGGCTCCCAAAGTTCTACATGTCCTGTTCTCCACTACTTTCCCCTCTCTAGTAATACTGGCCTCTTTTGCTATCCACAAACATGCCAAAATCCTTCCACTTCAGGGCATCTACCCTGGCTGAGCCTCTTTATAGAGGAGAGAGAGAACCTTGAAGATGCTTTTCTTCTCCTCTCAGTATTCAGTACTTTTCTCTCAGTATTCAGTACTTTTCTACTCCTTTTCTACTCCCTGGTCATTGTTCATCCTCTAGGTCCCTCAAACTGGATGAACCTTTTGTTCAAGGCTCCCTGGACAGTGACACAACCTCTAAGTCTGTGCTGATCCACCTGATCCCTGACCAATGCTCTTCCATAGGGAAAGTGGTACGGGGCAGGGATAGAGTGGGTGGAGGGAGAGCTGACGCTTTCTCCAGTTTAGCCTCTTGCTTATACTATGGCAGTTAGTGACCGAAGGCCCGACTGTTACTTTCATTTTGACCTGTTGTCCTCATCAGCTACTCCAACACATGGCAGCTCAGCTGAGCTCTTGGCAACTGCTACCTCCCACATTTCCTACAAGTTTTATATAAAAGTACAGCTTACTCTGTGCTTCCTAGAACTTTTAATACTTAATACCTGTCTTATTTGCATTTCCCTGATTAGACTTTTCACGTTTAAACATATTATATATTTTACTAATTGATTATGATACTATTAATGTTTCTACACCCCTCCCCCAATGAACTGTAAACTACACAAGCACAGGGACTTGCGGTTCTGTTAACAGATGTATATCAAAAGGCACATAAGGAATACATACAAGTACTCAATGAATGAACAGGCAGACTTCAAAAAAGGTAGAACTTCTGAAAATAATTATTCAAATGAAAACTCAACTAAAGTCTTAAATAGCAACTTAGAGTAAAAGTGAAAATTTATTAAAGATATAGGTGTAGAATTTATCTAGAATGCAGCAAAGAAAATTAAATAGATAGAAAATACTAAAAACAAAAAATGTTAAGAGATATGGAAGATAGAATATGGAGGTCTAGACTGTCTGATTAAAGGTCAAGAAGCAGCAAATGGAACAATGAAGGAGAGGCAATATTTAAAGAGACACAGTTACAAATTATACAGCAAGTATGAAATAGATTGATCCACAAATCTCAGAGTAAAGCATCTCAAGCAGGATATATAAAAAGAACCCACATGTAGACAGATAGTAGTATGACTACAGAATATCAAAGACAAAGATTAAAAACAACAGTAAAAAAGAAAAAAAAAGACAAAGATCATGAGGCAATTAGGAAGAAAAATGACTTCTAAGGAATGATAGCAGAATTTTTAAAGTGGAAGCCATAAAGGAGTGGAGTAAAATCAACAAATGTTGGGGGAAAATAAAACAGGTTAGCAAGAGAAATTATAAAAGATATATTAAAAAAACTTTTATGGATTAACACAGACAGTATTTCCCTCCAAAATGAGCTCTGAAGGAAAATTTAAAGAATGTCAAGAAGAATGATACCAGCAGGATGGTTTAAAAGCCAGAAAGAACAGTGACTATAAATAGCAAATACTTCTCTTATAATCTTAACATATTTAGAATAAAATTTCTTCAAAAATTAAATATTCCAGTAACCTCAGGCATTCCTTTAGAAAGCTTTTACCCAGTTGTCTGATAGCTAACGATGGAATAGAATCAAAATTTCATTCCTAAGTCATTACCATCTTCTTAAAACAACTGGCTTAACTTACTGTTTAACATTCCTAACAGCTCTGTGGAAACAGTAAATCATTTCCTACTCTTTCCTGCATTCATACCTTATCTAGTCTTCTATTGCTGTGTTTACACTGTTGGTTACTAGCTGTTAAATATCTACTTCCCTTATCAAGCAATGCATTCCTAAGTGACAAGGTTTGGTTTTTAAAAATTAAACATCTAGAGCCTGGTACAAACAAAACAGGGTATAGGTAGGCAATTAAAAACCTACATAGTGGTTTCAGGTATCTAAGTTCAAGGAAAAATGAAAATCCAAAGAGGTATATTTTGGAAATGTATCTACCCACCTGCTCCAAATCAAGAGAGAGCCACTTATCATTTCCCTGTTCAGTCACTGATATATGATACTTGCTTTTGTTTTCTATCATATAAAAAGGGGTAAATGTCACAATCCTGGTAATGTTAAAACTGCTGAGGTCTATAGTGACACCAACCTAAAAGGAAAAAAAAATCAGCATTTCAAAAACTCTTACATTATTACAACATCCTTATAAAAATTTAGTACACACACTTTAAGTAGAACTTTCTCCACAAGAATGAACTCACTTGATAGTCCATTTTCAGGCCTTTACATTTAACAGCTCCATGACTACCAACAGTATCAATCGAAAACTGATCTGACAATTCACTATCAGTTACCATCAGCTGAACCTAGGAAAAAATATTCCGAATACATTATAATTTAGGTACCTTTAAAAATTCCTCCCTCGATTGATAAATTTTTTTGCTTTTTTAATATAAATATTATATTAATGCACTAAACATTTTCCCATACTAAGTTCTAATCTTTTAAAACTTCAAATATTTAAATGTTATGTTTCATAATATTCTTCAAAACTCTAGAAACTAAAAGGAATGAAAAATAGCTAAAGAAGAACAAAAGTTTTAATACCTTACATACCTTATTATTATTAAAAAAGTGCTTTGGTTGAAAAGAAAAGAGAACTGGCTTTTTATAATTAGGTGGATGCTTTCGATGAATTCCATCTGCTTTATACTGTAACATTCGACCAGTTTTATTGACCATCCAGTAAGGACTATGAAATGCCACAACTGTCTGGCCAGTATTGTAAGTCACATGGATAGCAATATCTAAATCAGTCTTTTCTATTTCTGTAACACAGGTAAAATTGATGAAACTAATATCTTGCTGATTAGGTTTTATATGATATTCACTTTTCCAATCATGATTAAGATAGTCAAGTAATTTTAAATGTAGTCTGGCTTTATCCAACTGCACAGTACAAATATGGGCTGAATGTCCTTCATTTAGAGTATAAACTTTATGTTCAGTGCCCTGTAATAAAAAATATACAGTAAAATTTTAAACATGTCAAAATAATATGCCAAAAAATTCTATATGATTCCAGATGTCATAAACATTAAGGCTTTTGACACACCTCTATCAGAGCAAGACAGAAGACTTATATTTGTGCTCTAACTCTGCCAGCTGTGTAAACTATAAATTATTTGAGATTTGAATGATCATATTTGTAAAATGGTACAAATGATCTACTTCAGAGGATTATTGTGAGGATAAAATTAAATAACATAAAGTAAAACTATGATGGAATAAAACACTATAATTAGTAAAATATTTTTAAAAATATTATCCACTAGTGATTTTAGTTTTGAAAACTACAAGATGAAAAAATGACAGTAATCCAAAATAAGCATCCCTACTAATTCCTATTGCTTTTTAACAATCCCTCATCACCCATTTCCAATCACTATTGATACTGCATCTTACATATGTCTCAAAGCTGTTCATTTATCTCTGCCCACACTTCCGTTACCCTCAATAGCTCATGTCACTGTGACCTCTTACTTTAAGAGTCTCCTAACTGCTCTTGTCCCTTATAATCCTCTCTCAATATCATGGCTAAACCATCTTCCTAAAAATTTATTATATCCTTCAGAAACCAGCAAATAGAATGTGATCTCTAAAAGTATCAAAAGTTCTGTAAGAATGGGACATGTATAGATACATCCCCCGTTCTTCCATTATCTCTAGCCTGATTCCTTCCTGTTTTTAGAACACAGGAAGCTCTTAAGATTTTAAATTACTTAAAGCAAATATTATATAAATTATTAATTGAAAATAATTAATATTCCACAAAATAAGAATAGTAGTGGTTGGTGGTGATGTGAGGGAGGTTAAATAAATGGCAACCATGTGCCTGTGAGGCACTATGCTAAGTCCTTTACAGGTATTACATCATTTAAGTTTCCCATATCCCAATCATACAAGTTTCATTACTCTCCCTATTTTATAGACTAGGACAAATTATTTAAAAAGATGATACAACTTGAAAATATAAAGCTAGTAAATGATAGAGCTAGGATTCAATCTCAAATCTATCTGCTAGCAAAGTATAAATTGTTAGCCACTATGGTATCTGCCAAATGTATAGAAAATTGATAACTTAAACCACAGATGTGTTAACTCCCACCCCCACAATTTATCAGACAAGTTTAAACATATAGTAAATCTGAATTATTAATAAACAATAAAAACTAATAATAGATTAAAATGAGGAACTCCTTTTTTATATTTGACAAGCACGGCAAATGCAATGTCTACTTAAAATCTTAGGATAAAAAGATCCCTGTTATAGCAAAAGGAAGGAATGAGATGGTATCTGTTAAAAAGTATTAAAAAAGAAAAAGTATTTTTATAGGGCATTAAAATCTTTTTTCAAAAACTAGAGAATAATATAAGAGTGTTTTCTCCACCTATTTAAGTCTAGTATTTGAATATTATTTTAAGACTAATTTTCATACTTGTTTCAAAAGCTAGTGTCCATCTTTTAAATATATAATAAATGAGATGTACATTCATCATGGAAATTTTAAAAATATATACAAGCATATCTCAGAGATACTACGGCGGGTTCAGTTCCAGACTACAACAGTAAAGCAAATATTGCAATAAAGTCAGATAAATTTCTTGGTTTCCCAATGCATATAAAAGTCAAGTTTACACTACACTGTAGTCTAATAAGTATGCAATAGCATTACATCTAGAAATCAATGTAAATACCTTAATACTTATTGCTAATAATGTTAATCATCCTCTGAGCTTTCAGCAAGTCATAATCACTGATCACAGATCATAACAATTAAAAATGAAAAATTTGAGGGATCCCTGGGTGGCGCAGTGGTTTAGCGCCTGCCTTTGGCCCAGGGCGCGATCTTGGAGACCCGGGATCAAATCCCACATCGGGCTCCCGGTGCATGGAGCCTGCTTCTCCCTCTGCCTGTGTCTCTGCCTCTCTCTCTCTCTGTGACTATCATACATAAATAAATAAAAATTAAAAAAAAAGAACAAAAAATTTGAAATGCTGTGATAATTACTAAAATATGATAGAAAAACATGAAGTGAGCAAATATTGTTGGAAAAATGATGCTGGCAGACTTGCTTGACATAGGATTTTCACAAACCTTAAATTTGTAAAACACAATCTCTCTGAGAAGTATGATGAAATGAGGTATCCTTGTATTCTAAACCTGAGATGCTATCTTCATTTGACATGCAATTTTCAGATGATGTAATTATAGGCAATTTTTATTAGCTCTATTTTCTAATAGAAATATAACATTATAGGGTTTCACTCATATGGGGAATATAAAAAATATTTAAAGGGATTAAAGGGAAAAGGAGAGAAAATGAGTGGTAAATATCAGAGAGGGAGACAGAACATGAGAGATTCCCAACTCTGGGAAACGAACAAGGGGTAGTGGAAGGGGAGGTGGGCGGGGGGTGGGGGTGACTGGGTGATGAGCATTGAGGGGGACACTTGATGGGATGAGCACTGGGTGATATGCTATATGTTGGCAAAACGAACTCCAATAAAAAATATACACAAAAAAAACCCAAAAAAACAAAACAAAGAAATATATATCATTTTCAAAAATGATTTTCAAAATGGCATTATCACCTTTGTGCATGTAACTTATATTCAATTTAATAGCCAGATTTCTATGGTAAATCAGTGGAAAATACGTTTTTTTTTTTTTTTTTGAAAAACATCTAGACTACCCACTCACCAGTATTATCATTTTTATGGTAACATTAAGACATTGCTTTATTGCTCATAACTTTAAATAACCAAAACTATAAAATCAAAGACAGGAAGGCATTAAAAAAATTCAAGAATACCTCTATATAGTAAGCAATTTTGTAAGGAAGAAGATTTCGAAGCAGGATAGGTGGCCACAAATGCATTATGTATGGTAAATCCCAACCATCTTCTGAATACACTGACAGAGAAGCCAAATTATCTTTTTCTGGGACAACATTAATGATAAATGGTTTTTTAGCAGCATTTATAGATCTACATTTCTTTTTTAGAAAAGTGCCATCATTTTTTATAATTTCTTCAAAGTCAATTCTTTCACATGCTTGATAGTCCTCATCTTCTGGCCTCAGAGAAAGGGGTGATCTGTGGTAAAGGGTGAAACAATATGCTTTTGCTTTAAAAGGAAACATAAATGATTACTATTTTGGAACAATAAAATTACATCACTCCCTGTTTGTGTAATAAATTTTTTATAGTTTCTTCTTAGAGATAGTGAAGACAGACTGGTAAATAGATATTGTCATATCTTAATTTTCTAGAAACTAATCAAGTTATTTGGTTCTTAGGAGAACATTTTTCTTAGAAACTTACTATCATAAAGTTCACAATACCTGGTTTCCTACAGAAAATATATAATCTAATAGATCCTATATGCAAAGCAAACATATACAATATTTGTTGATTTGCACATTTAACTTAAAAATACTGGCTTTCCTGAAAATGTGGTGCTAATAAGAAGTACATGGCATAACTGAATTCATAAACTAAAAACACATTTCTATTGAAAAACAAATAACCATCAGCTTTTCAACGTTAATCAAACAAAAGCTTTCAATAGATTATTGTTTAAACACTGAGCATAGTTGCAGAAGTTGTTGCAAGAAGACAGTGATAAAATCATGTATGATTAATTCTTTTTTTTTTTTGATTAATTCTTATATTTAAATATCACACTCTCTGTTTACTATTTCAATTATATTTTAGGTTTAATCATTTTTCAAATCTAACTTGTCCAAATATAAACACTTAAATATTTTTACACTTGTAAAATCAATTGCCTATAGTTGTGACACTATCTCTTACAAATGAACAACTATCAATATCAGCTCCAGTACAGATTTTGTCCTAAGCCCTAGTTCTAAAATATCCACTACACACTTCTATAATGATGTGTGATGGTGACTTAATTTGATAGACTGAACTCCAAGCCTGAACTCCAAAATGGTTTGGGGTTCTCTGTGTGTCCCTTTTCAGGGACTTCCTACTATATTAGCACTGTGGACTATAAAAAAAATATGACTTTTCCATCTCCCTTGACATACACATATGTCTAATCATCTATTAAATCAGTTATCAGATTTAACCTATTTCGTTTCTACATTCTCTCTGTAATTTCTCTTTTTCATTCTTTTAATACTTAAAAAACTTGATTTTCTCTAAATTAAACTAATGCCAATAAACTCATCCAGATTATCAAAACCTTGACTGGCCCCATTATTTATCAGTGAGAAGGTAAAACTGGAAATGAACAAATGAATAAGTCATTCTTTACTCTTACAGATATCTCAATCAGATGGGAAATGTAATGTTAGAACTTGTGCATTGTGATAGATACAAAAAAAACATGTGCATGGCGCCTGAGTGCATGAGACTGTGAAATCTTTCTAGACGGTTGCAGAGCATTTTGTAGAGGTAACAATTTTGCCAAAAAAGCTTTATTTTGAACAGAAGACCTGAATTAGAGAAATATGCAAGGTTAAAGGAAAGTTTAAGAAATTAACAGGAAGAAAATGTGAGAGAAAGATGATCAATGGCAAGAGGTTCTGTATGAGAAGAGCTGATGGAATGAAAGGTTTTAAAACAGGGCATCAAATGTTCTGAGAAGAACAAAGAAAAAGATGTTATTAAAGACAAAGATAAAATTAACATAAATGAGGGCAAGAAAAGGAGGGAGCAAGTTCCTCAATGTGAACTTAAACTATGTTTCAAATGTTATATATTACAGATGCACACTCCAATCATCCCCCAACTATTCTTAATAGACTCATACAAACCCTGTGCTTTCAGGTCTCATACTTTCCTTCCACTTAAGACTGCCCTTCTCTGCTAATCTGCACTTCATTATTCATTATATTTGACCTTTAATTCACGTATCTCACCCAGGAGTCCATCGTTATACCTTCTTTGTTTTCGTGGTTTTCTGCAACTACCTTTCTGTGACTCCCTACAACCCACTGTTTTCTTCCTACTGTATTCATGCAATGTATCAATCTCATATTTACATAATGTATCAATCTCTCAAAGGTCACCCATGCCCAACTCATCTTGGTATTCCACAGTAGTGCCTTACACACAGCAAAACACCTGACAAATATTTGTTAAATGAATTAAACATAAAAATCAGTATATTTAAGTTCTTCAGGGAAAGGTAGTCATTTCTTAATTTAAGATCTCATACCTTAAATGTAAGGGTACCTATATCTAAGAATTGGATTAGAAACATATCTAATGTGAAATACAAGCTGGCTCATCACTAATAATTCTAATTAAAATTAATTAATTAATTTCTAGTTGACAAATTAATATTTAGTCTTGAATAAGAAAGTGTAAAGATACTCTAATGGCCTAAATTTTCTCTTCTATGGACAGAGTCATAAAATAGATAGCAATAATTTATTAAAAATAAAGCAGAATGTCATTAACTTTTCTCATTCCAGGACGAAGTATAGGGCAGCCCGGGGTGCTCAGCGGTTTAGCGCCGCCTTCAGCCTGGGGTGTGATCCTGGAGACCTGGTATCGAGTCCCACATCGGGTTCCCAGCATGGAGCCTACTTCTCTCTCTGCCTCTCTCTCTCCCTGTGTCTCTCATGAATGAATAAATATTTTTTTAAAAAATAAAATAGGATGAAGTATAAACTTCACAGAAATTTTTAAACATATCCCACATGCTATCTTTAATCTAGTCTTGTAACCCACCCAAAATCTTTCCTAGAATAAGATCAGATATTAATAAACAACTACTTTGTTATTCTCTGAAAAACAAAATATATTCTCTTAGCAAGTTTGAACTAAGCAATAAAACACTCATTAGGATTGGAAGGAATTAGCAGATATCCTAACTAAAAATTATGTGCTCAGACTGCTCTGTAAGCATCGGGAAGCCAATCATAAACTCTGGACATAGATCAGAAGAGACACAGAGGGTATTTCAGCACTGTTTCCACAGCAAAGGTCTAGGCACCGGGCTAGTGTGTGTTCTGAAATAGTACTTAGACAAACTACAGTGCTTATATCCCCAGGGAGATATTTTCCAGTAGAGTTCAATATCCCTGAGATTATTTTCAATTCCTGATTAAATATCCAGAATATAAAAAAATAAATATCCAGAATACTTCTGATATTAATCCTATAGTTTTAAGACTAGCCATTCATTAGCATCTTGTAAGAATTTTACATATAAGATTTTTTATCAAGTTCAATCTAATTTTTAATATTTAAGATTGATGTACTATATGTCACTATTTACAGTATAATCTATCACTGAACAATTAATATGCAGATAAAAAGATAAAATGTTTTCTAAAGGGATTTAAAAAATTCTACTGTAAAACCTTTCAAAAATGAAAATGACTTCATAATAGTTGTATATAAATCCAAATGCTACCAATCATGCTCACTTCAACATTTTCTAAAAATCATGTATAAATTATTACGGCTATAATGGCTATACTATAAGCATGTAATAACTGTAATAACTGTATTTACTAGTAAAAGCATAAATAATTTATACAGTATAAGTTAAATACATTGCATCAAATATTTCTTTTAAAAAACCCAAACCTTCAAGTACCCTGAAACTTAAATAAGTTAGACAAGTTATTAATAGAAAAAATTTTATTAAACTTTGATCACTTAAAGACAAGTAGTCCTACAAAATCAGAAACTAAAAATTCTACAAGACACCTTAAAGTAAAAAGACAAAAAAAAAAAAATCACCGGTAAGATGTTAATGGTATGTTGAATTCATTTCCAGGTGAGGCCGTTCCCAACAAAATGTCCCCTTCATAAACAGAAAGTGGGACTGAAAAATGATTTTTTATCTGTGAAAGAAAAACAAATCATATTTAGCATAATTAATCTAAGCATTTAAAGACATCTTTAAAAACTCAATTGAAATATCCCAACAAAGAAATTAGTGGGCAATATTTATCTTGCTAATATAAGTTAGAAAGAAAAAACAAATATGCTATTATTTATCCTAAAAATTACAAGAAAAGGTGTGTCAAAAAAAAACCTTTAAAAATCTTAGAAGGAAGATAATATTTTCTTGACCCTGAGATAAATATTAACTTCTTCAGACAAAAATAGAACTCATGGGAAAGAATATCTAAATTTGAAATGTCTGTATGACAAAAGTGGATAAAAGGACACAGGCTGGGAAATGAGTACATTTTTTACAACACTGTTGTATGTTGCTCATTGGATGAGATACTTACTCTCCATGCACTTTGTAGGAGTATCTCATCCAGAGAACAGCATACAAAAATGATGTAAATATTAACATCATTTTGATTAATATATATTACCAGATAAACTTCCAAACACTTATATTACCTTTGAGATGTTAAAAACAAATTTGTTAGTAAAATGGCAAAATCTTCCTATTTTCAAAAAATTGTATCAAAATGAGAAACATACTAAGAACTAAGAACTGATAAATGGATAATCCTAAATACACTCTATTTCTAGATATAATGTTTACTCTATCTGAAGCAATATGAACATTTAAGTTTCTATAAATAGTATAAGGAATTTAAAATTAATGTATAACTATTTAAAAATTTAAAAAAATCAACAATAGAGAAAGTAGCCCAATCTTTTAGAACAGTTAACTACAGATCAAAACTGAAAGGGAAAAATTTGTTTCCAGCCATGACGGAATAATAGAGACCATATAAACCCTCCCAACATACACAACTAAAACACAGGGGGGAAAAAAGAACCCGCATTAAACAATGGTTTTCAGAAACTGAAGAGCACACAACAGAGGAAAGGAAAAAAAAATTAAAAAGAAACTACAAAGATAAGCCCTAAGACTGCCTCAGCTTGCTGCCTAAAATGCGGGCAGGCGGGAGTCAAACAGAGCCTTAGCCTGCTGGAGTCAAAGAGACAGGAGAATTCGGGAACGCCAATGTTTCTTAAACTTTTTTTTTTTTAATTCTTATTTATTTATTATAGTCACACAGAGAGAGAAAGAGAGAGGCAGAGACATAGGCAGAGGGAGAAGCAGGCTCCATGCACCGGGAGCCCGACATGGGATTCGATCCCGGGTCTCCAGGATCGCGCCCTGGGCCAAAGGCAGGCGCTAAACCGCTGCGCCACCCAGGGTTCCCAACGCCAATGTTTCTTAAACTCACAGCACACTGAAGAGCAAGCCATGTGGAGAGGCAATTAGTTGCAGATTTAAGAGTGTCTCTTTGTCCAAATTTCACATGGGTACTGACTGAAATATGCCTATCAGTAAACTATCTAAGGCTCAGTAAAGACCAACCTGCTCTCAACAAGAGTTTTCTAAAGTGGCTCAGGTCTCCTCCCACAGCAGAACTGAGCAAACCCTGCTTATCACCGTGCACCCTTCCATGTTCTGCATCAGGAGTCCATTCAAAACGGTGTCACGATCCTGGCAGTGTGCAAGGAGACCCCAGGGGCCAGCATCACTCCAAAGGGGCTAGTGTGACCAGGAGAGGGGAAATAACCATACACACCAGTTCAACTATAGGCTCAGCAGTGGGCTCAGGGCCGACAACTAGTCTGACTGCGGGCTTGCCTACCAACAAAAGCTTCTTGGGGGACAAAACGGGGAGAGTACCTTACAGTCGGGTGGAATTACAGCTCTGGCAAAAGCCTGGTATGAACCAACTCAACTTCAAGGTGGCCCCAGACTGATCCACCAGCAACACAGGGACTATACCCTGCTCACAACAGGCAAAAAGAGTCATTATAGACCCCTTCTTCTTCACAAGGTCACTACCTTCAAGAGCAGAAGACATAGTTGACTTTTCCAACACACAGAAACAGATACAGAGAATTAGACAAAATGAGGAGACAGAAAAATGTCACTTTCATGAAAGAACATGAAAATCATGGAAAGAAAGCTTTAAAAAAAATGGAGAGATAAGATGCCTGATAGAGAATTTAAAGTAATGATCAGAAAGATAGTCACAGGACTTGAGGAAAGAGAACAGGGTCTCAACCTCAGCCCCCGCTCCCAAAAGTGATAGAAAACATTAAGAAGAACCATAAATTGGGCAGCCCAGGTGGCTCAGCGGTTTAGTGCCGCCTTCAGCCCAGGGCGTGATCCCGGAGACCCAGGATCAAGTACCACATCAGGCTACCTGCATAGAGCCTGCTTCTCCCTCTGCCTGAGTCTCTGCCTTTCTCTGTGTGTCTCTAATGAATAAGTAAATAAAAATCTTTAAAAAAAAACAAAACAAAAGAAGAACCATAAATGAATAACTCAATAGCTGAAACTAAAAATACACTAGAGGTAATAAATAGTAGACCAAAGGAAGCAGAACAGACCAGTTACTGGAGGACAAAGCAATGGAAAGCAATCAAACTGAACAGGAGAGGAAAAAAAGAGTAATAAAAAATGAGAATAGGTTAAGGGAACTCACTGATGTGGTCAAATATAATAACATTATGTATTATAGGGATCTCAAAGGAAAAGAGAGAGAAAAGGGGGCAAAAATTTATTTGAAGAAATAATAGCTGAAAAATTCCTGAGTCTGGGGAAGGAAACAGACATCCAGATCCAGAAGGTACAAAGAACCCTCAACAATATCAACCGAAAGAGATCCACACCAAGACACATAGTAATTAAAATGGGAAATACAGTGGTAAAGAGAAAATCTTAAAAGTAGCAAGAGAAATGAAAACAGTTCCATACAAGGGAAATCTCATAAAGCTTATCAGTGGATTTTTCAGCATACACTTTGTAGGACATAGACAGTGGCATGATATATTCAAAGTGCTGAAAGAAAAAACCTACAACTAAAAATATTCTATTCAGCAAGATGGCAATTCAGAAAAGGAACGAGTTTCCCAGACAAACAAAAGTTAAATGAATTCATCACCAGTAACTCAGCTTTATAAGAAATGTTGAAGGGGACTCTTTGAGTGTGTAGGAAAGACCGTAAGGAAGAATAAGAAAAGTAAAATTAAGTATATCTATAAAAATATGTACACTGATTCACAATACAAAAGAACATAGAGTATGACACCACATACTTAAAATGTGGGGAGGAGAGGAGTAAACATCTAGGGCTTTTAATAAACGTTAAAAAAAAATGGGTTCAGGGCAGCCCAGGTGGCTCAGTGGTTTAGTGCCGCTGTCAGCCCAGGGTGTGATCCCGCAGTCCCAGGATCAAATCCCCCATCGGCTCTCTGCATGGAGGCTGCTTCTCCCTCTGCCTCTCTGTGTGTCTCTCATGAATAAATAAATAAAATCTTTTTAAAAAGTAAAATATAAAAATAAGTTTAAAAAAAAAGAAAATAAAAATACAAAGATTCAAAATCTTTAGAATACAGCAAAAGCTGTTCTAAAGAGGGAAGTTTATAGCAATGCAGGCCTACCTCAAGAATAAAAATCTCAAATAAAAAACCATAACCTTACATCAAAAAAGATGGAAAATGGACAAAAACCAAAACCAGTAAAGGAAGGAAATAATAAAGATCAGAAAAGAAATAAACAAAATGGAAATTTCAAAAAATAGAACAGAAAATGAAACCAGGAGCTGGTTCTTTGAAAATATCAATAAAACTGATCAACTATTAGCCAGACTTATCAAAGGAGAGAGATAGAAGACTCTCATATGAACAAAATCTGAAATGAAAGAGGAGAATAATGACCTACACTTCAGAAATACAAAGATTACAAGAGAATATAATGAAATATTATATGCCAGCAAATTGGACACCGAGAAGAAATGTATAAATTCCTAGAAACATACAACCTACCAAAACTGAAGCAGGAAGAAATAGAAAATTTAAACAGACTGATTACCATCAACAAAATTGAACCAGCAACTAAAAACATTCTAACAAACACAAGTTCAGGATCAGACAACTTAACAGATGAATTCTACTGAACATTTAAAGAAGAGTTAATACCAGTTCCTTGGTACTGTGCCTGATGTTGGTGGAAAACTTTCAGTTTTTTACTACTGAGATAATGTTAGCTGTGGGTTTCTCATTTATGGCTTTTATTATGTTGAGGTATGTTCTTTCCTAACTTACTTTGCTGAGGATTTTTATCAGGAATGGATGTTGTACTTTGACAAGTGCTTTTTCTGCATATATTGAAATAATCATATGGTTTTTATCTTTTCTCTTGTTGATGTGATCTATCTCCTTGATTGGTTTGTGAATATTGAACCACCTTTGCATCCCAGGAAGGAATACCACCTGATCATGGTGAATGATTTTGTGTGATTCATTGTTGGATTCAGTTTGTTAGGATTACTTGTTCTAGTGCTATGAAAAATACTCATGAAAACATTACTATTTTGATAGCTCACACTATTACAAAAACTAAAAAAAGGAAGGTAAGCTTCCAAATTTATTTTATTAGGCCAGCATTACCTGGTATCAAAACCAAATAAAGACACTACAAAAAAAGAGAACCTACAGGCCAATCTCTCTGAAGAACAGAGATGCAAATGTCCTCAATAAAAATTCCATCAAAAAACTACTAGAATTGATAAATAAATTCAGTAAGGTCACAGGATACAAAATCAAAAGACATACATCTGTTGCATTTGTATATAATAATAAAGTAGCAGAAAGAGAAATTAATAATTGTACTGAAAATAATGTAATGCCTAGAAATAAACTTAACCAAGGAGGTTGAAAGACCTGTATTCTGAAAACTATAAAACAGTGACAAAAAAAAAATTGAAGATGACAGGAATAACTGGAAAGATACTTCATGCTCATGGGTTGGGAGAACAAATATTATTTAAATGTTGATATTATCTAAAGCAATCTACAGATATAATGTAATCTGTATCAAAATAGCAACAGTATTTTTCATAGCACTAGAACAAGTAATCCTAAAATTAATATGGAACCACAAAAGATCCTGAATAGCCAAAGCAATCTTGAAAAAGAACAAAACTGGAGCTATCACAATCCCAGATTTCAAGATATATCAAAGCCACAGTAATCAGTAACAGTATGGTACTAGCACAAAGAAAGACATATAAACATAGATCAATGGACCAGAACAGAAAGCCCAGAAATAAACCCACAGTTTTATGATTAATTAATCTCTGACAAAGAAGGCAAGAATATACAATAGCAAAAAGAGTCTCTTCAACAAATGGTGTTGGGAAAATTGGATAGCTACTTGAAAAAGAATGGAACTGGATCACTTTCATACATCACACATACACACACACACACACACACACACACACAAATGGATTAAGGACCTAAATGCAAGACTTGAAACAATAAATATCCTAGAAAAGAACACAGGTGGTAATTTCTCTCACACCGAAAATAGCAACATGTTTCAATATATGTCTCCTGAGGCAAGGGAAACAAAAGCAAAACTAAACTAGTGAGAGTATGGCAAAATAAAAAAGCTTCTCTACAGCAAAGGAAATAATCAAGAGAACTAAAAAACCTACTGAATGGGTGGAGATATTTGCAAATGACAAATCCACTAAGGACTTAGGATCTAAAATATACAAAGAACTTATACGTATTAACACCAAAGAAAAACAATTCAATGAAAAAGTAGGCTGACTAGATGTTTTTACAAAGAGGACATACAAATGACCAAAAGACAGATGAAAAGATACTCAACATCACTAATCATCAGGAAAATGCAAATCAAAACGACTGAGATATTGCTTGGCACCTGTCAGAAGGGCTAAAATCAGACACACAAGAAACAAGTGTTGGTGAGGATGTGGAAAAAAAGAAGCCCTCATGCACGGGAATGCAAACTAGTGCAGCTATTATGGAAAACAGTGTGGAGGTTCCTCAAAAAATTAAAAGTAGCATAACTGTATGATCCAGTTAACTGCACTAATGGGTATTTCTCCAAAGAATATGAAAACATATTCTATGAAATGTTTTGAAATGAATATGAAATAAATTAATGTTTATTGCAGCATTATTTATGATAACCAAATTACGGAAGCAACCCAAGTGTCTACCAATACATGAAAGGACAAAGATGTGGAGTATAAACACTGTAATATTGTTACTCATCCATAAAAAAGAATGAAATCTTGCCATTTGCAATGACATGGATGGATCTACAGAATATAACACTAAATGAAGTCAGTCAGAGAAAAACAAATACCATATGATTCACTCTTAGGTTTAAAAAAAAGACAAAAAAAAAAAGAGACTCAAGTATAGAGAACAAACTGGTGGTTAACAAATGGGAGGTGGGTGGTGGGATGGGTGAAATACAGGAAGGATGTTAAGAATACACATATCATGATGAGCAATCAGTAATGTATAGAACTCCTGAATCACTATGCAGTACATTTGAATAGCACTGCAGTTAATTATACTGGAATTTAAAAACTTTAAAATAAAATAAAAATCAATTGTTATTGAGTCCAGAGATTAAAATTCAATGTAATTCACATTAATAAATTATCTTTTAAAAAATCCTTTCAATAAACAGAAAATTGTTTGACAAAATCCAACATCCACTTCTGATAAAAACTCTCAGTAAACTAGAAACAGAAGGGAGCATTTTCAACCTAAGAAAGGTCATCTACAAAAAAACTACAAGTCAAAACATACTTAATGACAAGAGTGAATATGTCACCACTAAGACTGAGAACAAGGCAAAAAAACATCTGCTTTCAGAACATCTACTCATATTGTATTGGAGTTTCTAGCCAGTGCAACAGGGAAGTAAAGGTAAAATAATACATATCCAGATTTGAAAGAGAAAGTAAAAAGTCTTTATCTGCAGATACCAAAATTACGTCTACAAAAAAGCTACGAGAATAAGTGCATTTAGTAAAGTTGCATAATATAAGTTAATATCAAAATCAGCTGTACTTCTACTAGCAAAGAAAAATCAGAAATATGTAAAAATGCCAATTTAATCATAGTTTTATAGGAAACACTGAAAATCTAAGTCTAAAATTTAAATGGAAGCAGAATGGACTCAGAATAGCCAAAACAACTTTGAAAATAAACAAGGTGGGACAACTTGTATTACCTGATTTTAAGACTCAGGATAAAATAGTAATGAAGACACTGTGGTACTGACATAAAGATAAATAGACCAATGAAACAGGAAAGAAAGTTCTGAAATAAATCCACAAAGATATGAAGCTGTTTGGTTTTTCTGGGCCAAAAGTGTCAAGGCAATTTAACAGGAAAAGGATAATCTTGGCTGCAACAGCTGAACAGCCAGCCATATGGCAAAACATAAACCTCAATCCTTACTTCACACCATATACAAAGATTCATTCAAAATGGTATTTGGAATATCCATTTAACAGATTACTAAACAACATGTAACTATATATAATATTAATACACAAAAGGTAAAATTATGCTGAGTGAAAGAAGCCATACTTTTTTGTACTCCACTCCATTTACCAAAATTCTGTATTGTGTGAATAATATAAATAAGAACACAGAACATACTCTGTCTAAGAACAGGGTAGGGAGTACATCTGTTTAACATCAATAAAGATGTACACAATTTTCCTCATATTTTCTTAATAAAATCAAAGAATATACACTATCCACAAGACCTAAAACAAAATATTGATGAGGTGTTTTTAGAATAGTAGTCCAACAACGGGGTGCACGGATGCCTCAGTCGGTTAAGTGGCTGCCTTTGGCTCAGGTCATAATCCCAGGGTACTGGGATTGAGCCCCACATTGATTGAGTCTGCTTCTTCCTCTGCCTGTCCCACTCCCAGCTCATGTTCTCTGCTTTCTTGCTCTCTCAAATAATTAAATCTTTTTACAAAAATTGTCTGAAAAGATATTATAAAAAGAGTCCTATAAAAAGTTATGAGAAATATCAAACAAAATCCTATCACTGTTCATACTAGAGTACTACAATCACTGGTAATGGTTTTTTTTTTATATTCATTGTATTACTGTTATAGTTTATATTCTTTATTTTATTAGCACACAAATATGTGTAATATGACCCCACAGAATAAAGGATCATTTCGTACCTGCACTGGGGAGCGAATTGTTACCTTCTTACTTCCTTCCACTCCATCAACTTGACAAACAATTGATCTTTCAACCCCAGACTCTCTGTGTCTTACAGTGTACAGTCGCCGTCCCACTTTTGTTAAAGGAATTTTATCAGCAGTAGAGTGGTTGGCAGGTGCTAAATGGAATACATATGTTTGAAAATTTTTACTATAAATCATCATATACTAATATTAACTAGATGTTACATGCCAGATATATCAGATAATTTCTTAAACTCATAAATATACTCACTGACGTCTTTAGATATAAGACTATAGAAAAGGGCTATTTCTTCGTATAATCTATATAAAATGATATATTAAGAAGCCACAATACATTCCCACAGCATTCATCTAAAACTTTCAAAGCATTTTACCAAAAAAAATTTTTAATTGGAAAAAAAATTCATTCACTAGTTTAACCTAAGTGAATAATATTAATGTTTTCTAATGACTAACAAGAGAAATTATTATAAGAACATTGATCTTTGTTTGGCTGTCATAATAACCAGAGCCTAATATCTATAGGCAGTTACTGGCAATTACCAAAAAACTGTAAATTTTCAGTTTTTCATTATTCCAACAACCTATGATACCTTATGATATCTAAGACTTGATTAAACAAAATTTTATATACATTTATTTAATATACATATTACATTTTACTGGGAGTATGAATTACTTATTTCCATATACCCCACACTTAACTCCGTAAAAATGTTAGTTCAAATGTTAGTTCAAAGTGACGTAAAACTGAGAACAATTCACTGACAATGCTGGGACACTGGAAACCTACCCATGGCTCAGCAACATTTCCTGACAAAGCAAAAGCACTATCAGTTTTAGTACTTCTCCCCTATGTCTATTTAATCTTTCAGATTCTCTCCTTTCTTCCTAATTATTTAATCGTCAGGGTATCAGAAAGGGGTGTGGATGAGGCTTTAGGATTAGGTAACTTCATAATGAATAAATATTATGACATTTAAGAATTTTTTACTTTCATTTCTGATAAAAACGAAAGACTTCTGAGAATTAGAACAAAGAACCACTTTCCACCTCAACACGCAGAAAATAAATACCATTTAAAACCCAACACCATTACAGTGAGCCATTTTCATAATTCAAACTATTTTGAATTCATTCAGCTGTAAAACTAGTGGAATATTACTGAATTAAAACAGCAAATAGCTAGAGTCTGTAAAAGTTGAATAAGGACAGGATCAAATCTTTTTCGATGGACACCAAGGTTCCTTCCACAGTTTGGCTATTGTGGACATTGCTGCTATAAACATCGGGGTGCAGGTCGAAAGATGAATGGATAAAAAAGATGTGGTTTATGTATACAATGGAATATTACTCAGCCATTAGAAACAACAAATACCCACCATTTGCTTCAATGTGGATGGAACTGGAGGGTATTATGCTGAGTGAAATAAGTCAATCGGAGAAGGACAAACATTATATGGTCTCATTCATTTGGGGAATATAAGAAATAGTGAAAGGGAATAAAGGGGAAAGGAGAAAAATAAGTGGGAAATATCAGAAAGGGAGACAGAACATGAAAGACTCCTAACTCTGGGAAACGAACTAGGGGTGGTAGAAGGGGAGGTGGGCAGGGGGTGGGGGTGACTGGGTGATGGGCACTGAGGTGGGCACTTGACGGGATGAGCACTGGGTGTTATTCTATATGTTGGCAAATTGAACACCAATAAAAAATAAATTTATAAAAAAAAATATTTTTCCTCCTAAAAAAACAAAGTGGTGAATTCCATACCCTGGATAACACAGTAGATAAACTCACATTTTGGAATACAAATACACAGTGACAATAAGCAAATGAAAAAGCAAAATTCCTGACTTACTTGGAAGGAGATTTAAAAACCCGTAAGATACCACAACATATGAGTAAAATGCTATGTAAAAATGTAACATAATTAAAGTCCCAGGAAGACAATTTATTACTTACTAAGAAGAATGAAGAAAAGTTTACTGCTTAGGCTGGTCATTGCATTGAAATGATCATTGTCTTTAGTTCCCACGTAGTCCATACTTAAACTCTCCTCATTTTTCAATACGTATGATTTTGCCAATGGGAGGTTGAGTACACTAAAAGAATCACTTGGTGAAACAGAGACAGTAAGTCCAAGAGAATTCAAAATCATAAATGGTGCTAGATCCCGTATGAAGGCAGTTGAGGTTCCAGTGGCAGCTTCTGTAAATGCCTAATAAGGAAGAGTTATTGTAAATAAAATGAAATGTGAAAAACTAAATGACATGCAGAACACTAATGGTTGTATGACAACTAAGTTAACAAAAAGCTTTTTATTCAATGAAAAAAAAAGGGTTAGCTCAGACTAGTACACCAACACTTAAGGTTTCTAAATTCTCTTCTTACCTTGACTAAATTATTCAACATTACAAGGCCACATTTGGATAATGTAATGTTTAGTTGGTCTTTTGAATGGAAACTGATAACGGTTTTATATTCTGGCACTTTGTAATTTTCTTCTTCAGTATCTGACTCAACAATGGCCTTTTTTGTTTTCTTTTTCATCTAAAACGACAAATTATAGAAATATAAGGAAAATTTGTTTCTGGGAACACATTACTCATTTTGCAAAGAAAAAAACTAATTAGACAAATCTCAATAGTAACATTAGAGACAACAGTAAGTTTTATCAGTTCCACAGCCTTACTGGAATTGCTTGGATATCTACCAACTAAGGTCACACAGGACAGGAGCAATATTAGAGAAAAAATACTTCTCTCTTCAGTGATACTAAAATGGCTAGTACAATTCAAAAGGAAAAATAAACCCTAAAATTACTAAATATATGTGGCATCTGAATAAAGATTAAAAGCACATGCTTCATAGCTTATGGACATTCAGAACAAGAAAAACCATTTGGCTTATTGGTTATGGGATAAATAAAGATTAGAAATCCAGAGACTTATTATTAGTCCAACAACAGTTGCAGAACAGTACCATTAGAACCTACAACTCCTGAGAATCAATACCATGTAAGATTTTTTTTTTTTTTAGGATTCATAGATCCACTGCCCACATATATTCTGACCTTAAAAACACCAAAGAAGTTCCTTTACCCATTACTTTATCTGAAATATGTACGAAATAAACATAGTAATCTAATACCAAAAGTTGGACACGCTAGTCACCTTTGTTGTTATATTAACTGGCTTTCAACCACTGATAATTTGTCTGCAGGTGATTGAACAATTATTTAAGAGGAGATAAGTTAGCAATTCTTCAGTTCCCTTTGAAACACAATTTCATCCATTTAAAGGTCCTGATTCTTATAATTACATAAATTTACAATATATCTGAAAAACCAGTAATAGTGTACTTCCTTCGAAGAACAAAGGGGAAAAAAAACAACAAAGAACAAAGGAAATGCAGGGTAGAAAACAACCAACAAGATGCTAGAGGCATTTAACAGGGCAGGTCTGAGTGGGGACTCCTCAGAGTCCCTCCTTCCACTTCAGGGAAGGCTCTTAAGCTCTGAGTCTCAGCTCCTTCACAGGTTAAAATGGAGTTAAAAACCTCTAACTTCAAAAGGGTTCAAGCAAAAGTACATTATTTAGAACAGTGTCTGGAACACAATAAGTGTTACACGATTGTTTGTTAGTAGCAGAGGAGACACTGGCCTTGGGTCTGAAAATCATATTCATATTCACAGGTCAAACAGTGAAGCATGAGGCAAGGCTCCCAATGAGAAAACTTGAACTTTGTTGTTATTAAACTGTTTTCTGTGGTGTGGACATTCTAAGTTTTTGAAAAGCAATTTTCAGACTCCAAATATACCTTGATTCCAAGATTCCATGGTCTAAAATCCTCAGTCTGATCAATTTCTAAGGGTTCAAGCAAAGGCTCCCATACACCGAACATTTCATTGTAATAATGTACCTATAGAGAAAAATTTTGAAATAAGACATTCTTATACTTTCCAAAATGATCTTCCCTGCTGTTTCCCACCACTATTCCTTTTGGCTTTGCTATTTCTTTATATGAAAACTGTTCTCCATGCCTTTACTTAGTTTCTTATACACATTCTCTCAGCACTTACCGCACCTGACTAACCTCACTGTCTAGTCTTCACAATTTAATCCAGATAAAACTCTCTTTTAAGCATCTCTCCTTGACTTCCAGACTGGGCTAAATATAAAAAACTGTGTCCATTTATCATGTGTTATTGACACATTCATTGTCTTATTCATGAGAGACAGAGAGAGAGAGAGAGGCAGAGACACAGGCAGAGGGAAAAGCGGGCCCCATGCAGGGAGCCTGACTTGGGACCCAATCCCGGTCTCCAGAAGCAGACCCTGGGCCAAAGGCGGCGCTAAACCGCTGAGCCACCTGGGCTGCCTGAGGCATATCCTTCTAATTCTATTACTCTTTTAGAAGAGATTTGGAAATAATCTATTATCCTTTTAAAGGAAAAAAGATATTCAATTCTTAACAATAATAATTCTTAATCTAATCCACACTATTAATATATCACCTTTAAGTTAATAAAAACCAATTGAAATATCCAAGTTAAGTTTATATTACAATAAAATAATGTACACATAAAAACCATACCAAGGGCATAAATTTGTACACTTTCTTCCAAAAGAACTGTGAGCCAACATCATATTTAAAATAAGCTTAATTAAAATATCTACATAAGATTTCAAAAATACTCCACATGTAGCATTATTTGTTATAGAATCTGGAAAAAAATTACATATGCTTACTTCTAGTTCAAGCTGACAGTAGAGATTTATCAAGGAACTCCAGTTTTTGCCTTCCCCTGAAAAACGTGACTTTGCCAGCAGCATAGGCACTGTTCTATGACCAATTCCAGCCTCAAGAACTATAAAGATAGAATCAATGTTCATTCTTATGATCTCTCCTTTAAGTATCAATTCAGTTGTGGGAGCTTTGTTTTCAACTTCATTTGGTTCTTCAAGAAACCACATTTTTAAATTCTTTGTATCCTTCTTCTTCCATAAATGTGCTGTAGAAGTAGTTTCCTGTGGGATGGTGTCCTTGGATGTATAAAGTGCTGATGTTATGGTAATCACAGTATTTATGATGACTGGTGAAACCTAGGGAAAAATTTAAACTAATAAAAAAATCTACCCACACCACTTTAAAAAATTAGGTACCTCAAAAAATATTAATTATACTTGAAGGATCATGAAAAAATAATATTAAACTATCAATACCACGAAATAGTAGATATAATTTATTGCCTACAGAATTTTATAACCAATTTCAAATTTTTTTAAAAGATTTATTTTTGAGAGAGAGAGAGCAAGTGCGTGCACATGCACATGTGCACAGGCTGGGGAAAAGGCAGAGGGAGAGGAAGAAAGAGAATCTGGAACAGCACCCCAGCTAATTGCAGAGTCTGATTGCGGGACTCAATCCCATCACCCCAACATCATGATCTGAGCCGAAATCAAGAGTCAAATGTTCAACCAACTGAATGACCCAGGTGCCCCTAACTTACTTCAATTTTTAAAGTATTTATCTGATCTTATAGATATTAGATTGATTTAGTAGAAGTTCAACTATGTATACCATAAGAATATTAGATGTTAACTACAGAAGAAGTCAAACACTAATAAAATACACATCATTCATTATAAAATGTATATTAATACATTGTAAAACAATACATTGCCACATAAAATATTTTCAAAAACACAGATGCTGTTTTTTGCTTATTTAACAATTAAAAGACTTGATATAATAATTGCCTATTTCTAGGTTTTACTACTTTTTAAAAAGGTGCACCAAAGATATGATAAACTGACTACATATTAACTTACCTTTAGTGTGAGGGATTTTACTGATATATCCATCACTTGTGGATCTGTACGTACTTGAGTAGCTTGATAGAACAAATCACAGGGCTGCAAAACCTAGGAGAAAAAATTCAATACCGCCAAATTAACCTTGTTTTAAAATAGTTTTATTTAAAGACATTCTTAGTAATACCTAACTATATATGAAGTATATAAGTTAAAGTAACTTTTTAAAAACACAAGTGACTCAAAACCAGTTATCTTTTACACTTATGATTTATAATAGAAAGCATTAACAATAGTAACAACATTAATAAAACAGTAAGTCAAAGGATATCTTTATTTTTTTTAATTTTTTTTTAAAGATTTTATTTATTTATTCATGAGAGACAGAGAAAGAGGCAGAGACACAGGCAGAGGGAGAAGCAGGCCCCATGAAGGGAGCCCGACGTGGGACTTGATCCCGGGTCTCCAGGATCACGCCCTGGGCTGAAGGCGGCGCTAAACCAATGAGCCACCCGGGCTGCCCAAAAGAATATCTTTAAATATGCAAAACCCCATAAAACTTACATATTTTATTTTACTTAAAATTATAACAAAAATCTTTTCCATTATAAAATTGAAACAAAATAACTTATACAGGAACAGCTACAAATGAGGAAAAATTATAAAAATATTAGGTTTATAAAATAACTTAGTATAATCATAAATTGATTAAATTTTCTCTGATTATGGAAGAATTCTGCCCTTTAACACCAAAAGACTCCTGTTTCTCTCAAATGCAAAATATATTCACTCACCTCCTAAGGTTTCTAATAGCCTCATACCATTATAACCCAAAGTCTAAAATTTCATCATCTAAATCTGTTAACTCATCATATATGGATCTCATCTTTCTCTCTCACCAAAATCCAAAATCTTATCTATCTCTTATCAGCTCAAGGTCTAAAATATAAATCCGGTGTAAGTACCTTGGTGTAATATATTAAGTATAGCTACTAGGGCACAATTTCCCTTTTATAGATCTGTGAAAGGGAAAGGAGTTATCTGCTCCCATCCTCCCAAAAGAAAATGGTGGGGCAGACACAGGTTAACAATTACAGATATTCCAGTTAAATGGGGAAAATCAAAGGTAAAAATAAGTCACTAGCCCAAAGTAATCTGAAATCCAGCCAAGGAAATGAGTTTCTTGATTAAGTTTCAAAGCCTAGGAACAATTCTCTGTGGCTCTCCCCTCTACCTTTTGAATCATCCTTCCTTTTCTAGAAAAGGTAGCATAAATTAGCAACCAAGTGGTTTTATCATCCTGCTTCCTGCCAGGAGAAATCTGGGGGATTCAAAGAGTCTCTCTTCATTTTGTACTCCCTGCCCGTCAGTCCATAATGGCAGTGTTTCTGCCGAAACCATTTTCTCGAGAACCTTGAGGGACTTCTATAAATTTTACTCCATTAGACAAAAGCAACATCCACTAATCTTTGTGAGATAATCATGGTCTCCTGCTGAGACAGCTAAAGGGTGATACCTTTATGATTCCTAGACACCCTCTGTCAAACATGTAAGTCTCTTGAAAGGACTCTCTTATGTGTCTGAACACCATTTTTTTGGCCTAAGATTTAGCAAAAGTTTATACCATCACACAGTCTTTTTCTCTATGCTACACTTTTGGCAACCATTTTTGACTTTTAGCATCTTCTGCTATTTGGAATGCTAAGAAATATCAAAATCGTAAGTTCTGGTTCTCTGGTTCTTTATTCTTTCTCAATTCATTTCTTTCCTCTAGCATTTTACTATACACAATAAGAAACTAGGCAACATCTTCGAATCAGGCAGCTTAGAAATCTCCTTAGGTATATATCCATGGTTTGTCACTCAGAGTTCTGCTTTCCAGACAACTGTAAAACACAGTTTGCAGAGCTCCTTGTCACTGTGTTTCCAGCCATCCCTTTAGCTTCCAATAACACAACCTTCACCTTCTTTGTAGGTCCTCTTGGCAGTATCACCAATGATATTTCTACCAAGAGTCTGTTCAACACAACTGAGGCTTTATCATTCTCCATAAAATTCCTCCAGATTCTGCATACTGCCCAGTTCCAAAGCTGCTCTCAACATTCTGAATAAATGGTTACCACAGCATCTTACTACTGGTACAAACATCTGTTATTAGGGAAAGATCTTTTCCCAAGCTCCTTCAGGTTGTCAAATTCATTTCTTTGCGGCCCAAAGACTAAGATCTCCATTTGCTTGCTAGCTGTTGGCCAGAGATTATTTCTATTCCTACTGGTCATTCACAGGTTCTTGTCATGTAGTCTTTTCCTCATGCTCCTTCAAGGTCAGCAGAAAAGCATGGTTGTGGGGTTTCACCATTTTAAAAATTAGGTTAGGCCCACCCAGAATCTCTCTTTGGTTAACTCAAAGTTAACTAATTAGTGACTTAATTATATTTATTGATCCTGTACACGTTCACGATAAGACTACTGGGCACATGCAGCAGGAAATAGAAATCATGTACTCCTTTTAGAATTTGCCTATACTGACAATGAAGAATTAGTCAGGAAAAAAGAGATCCAAATCCATTCCTGAATGAAATCACACTAAAATCTACCATTATTCTAATAACATCAGCAAGATTAACTAGTACATAACTTAAATATTCAGTAAATTATTTCTTTAAACTTCAAGGACAAGAAATTATAACTTTACAATACACGAGTCAAGATTTTCAACATAAGATTTGTGTTCTCTCTTCATCTTATAGAAGACAAAACCAAATACTATTATAATTACATATAAAAGCTTTTTTATAGGGGATCCCTGGGTGGCTCAGCGGTTTAGCGCCTGCCTTTGGCCCAGGGCATGATCCTGGAGTCCCGGGATCGAGTCCCACATCGGGCTCCCTGCATGGAGCCTGCTTCTCCCTCTGCCTGTGTCTCTGCCTCTCTGTCTCTCTCTCTCTCTCTGTGTCCCTCATGAATGAACAAATCCTTTAGGGCAGCCCAGGTGGCTCAGCGGTTTAGCGCCACCTTCAGCCCAGGACGTGATCCTGGAGGCCCGGGATCAAGTCCCACATCGGGCTCCCTGTATTCAAGAGGAGCCTGCTTCTCCCTCTGCCTGTGTCTCTGCCTCTCTCTCTCTCCATGTCTCTCATGAATAAATACATAAAAACATTAAAAAAATAAAAAAATAAAAAAAAATAAAATCTTTTAAAAAATTAATTTAAAAAGTTTCTCTATAACTTGGAAACTTTTTAAAATAGTCCCTTCCCAAAATAAATATGAAGGTATACGTTGATCCTTACCCAATTCCTTTATTTTCAAATCTAGTTATTGAAGATTAAAAACGCAGGTAGTCATTAACAGTAAATGTATTTATGACAAAACTACATTAAAGTTGTCAGTGACACAAAAAAAAAAAAAGTTGTCAGTGACATAGTCCATACAGATCAATTTAATGATGTAAAGACATTCTTTTTTTTTTTTTTTTTTAAGATTTTACTTATTTATTTGTTAGAGAGAGAGAGAGAGAGAGAGAGAGAGAGAGAGATGCAGGCTCAATGCAGGGAGCCTGATGTGGGACTCGATCCCGGGACTCCAGGATCACGCCCTGAGCTAAAGGCAGACACTCAACTGCTGAGCCACCCAGGTGTCCCTGTAAAAACATTTAAAAAGGAACTATTTTCTTAGTAGTATTATATGTCTCCAACTATAGCCATTGTGATTTCAATGCTATTTCTGTCATTTTTTTCCTCCTTACTCTCTCACCTAAGTGTTCCCAGTCTTATGTGATTTTCACTACCGATGCATTCCTTCCCCAATGCTACTACTTCCCCTTCAAAGAAGCAGTTTTAGGCTACATACAACATCTTCAGAAACCTACCAGAGCTCACTATCAATTCCCTACTTTACAAACACTATCTTCATGGTGGGAAGGAGTATCCTAAGTTGAAGACCACTGAATAACAAAATGACAAGGAAAAAGGCAGAGTATATGAGGTACAGGTGCTGGTACACAAGCAGATGTGGAGTGGGAACCTGTGCTCTCTGGAACCCAGGTTCTCTGCATATGCTATCCTTTCATCCTGAAACACACTCCTGTTGACTACTCTCCTGTGGAAGTTTAAATAGCTAATACCTACTTACCTTTCAGGTATCAGCATAAATCTCATTTCTACTGAGAATCCTCCCTCAGCTACTCTTCCAGGAGTTATACAGTCTTCTATTATAGAATAAAGTACTTTTAAACAAAATATAGAAGAAATTAAAATAGTCTCCAATTTAGGATATTTCAGCCATAAATGTAAGGCTCATAGGCTATAGGAAAAACTATTAATATATTTTATTGTAAAAATAGTAAAAAATATTATACTTCTTTCAATAGATGTTAGTAAGCACTCATTAAAATTCCACATTTATTCATGATTAAGATTCTTCCAAAATTAGATATGGAAAATTTCTCAACATACTAAAGGTTTTCTACATAAATTCACAAGCAAATATTAAAATCATACTAATATCACCTAACTTAACAACAGGAATAGAGTGAGGATGAATCATTATCATCATTCAAGGAACATACACTGTTACTATTGCTGGTGATTTTTAGAAAATCTAACATCATTTAAAATATTATTACATGTAACAAGTCTAGGAAAATTATAGAGTAAGATAAATTCATTTTAAAAGCTGACAGCTCAGACACAAAAAAGAATGGAATCTTCCCAGTTGCAACATCACGGATGCAGTTACAAAGTATTAATGTTAAGTAAAATAAGTTGGTCAGAGAAAGACAAATACCATATGATTTCACTCATATGTTAAATTTAAGAAACAAAACAGGTGAACATATGGGAAGAAAAAGAAGAGGCAAACGAAGAAACAGACTCTTAACTACAGAGAACAAACTAATGGTTACTGGAGAGGAGGTGGGTGAGGGATGGTCAGAACAGGTGATGGGGCTTAAGAAGCATCTATGATGAGCATGAGATGCATGGAAGTGTTGAATCACTATATTGACACTTGAAACAATATTACATTATAAGTTAACTGACTGGAATTTGAATTTTAAAAAGCTGACAGCTATTAGGATATAAAATAAATTCAATTAACTGGATCATGATTTAGCTTTTATTAGGATTTAGGAATCTATTCAAAAATTATTATAAAACCTAATGGATGGGGGATCCCCGGGTGGCTCAGCAGTTTAGCGCCTGCCTCTGGCCCAGGGCGTGATCCTGGAGTCCCGGGATTGAGTCCCGTGTCGGGCTCCTGGCATGGAGCCTGCTTCTCCCTCTGCCTGTGTCTCTGCCTCTCTCTCTCTCTCTATGTCTATCATGAATAAATAAATAAATCTTAAAAAAAAACACTTTAATGGATGAAATAAGGTCAGACAAATATAAATTTATACTCTCCAGGAAGCAAAGATGAGAACATTCCATATGTTAAAATGGGTAGAAAAATTTGGTGTCATATATCCTTTGAAAATTAAGTAAATTTTGTTTTAAAAAATGAATGTATACATTTTACATACATTTTTACAAGTTTCATGAAGTTCTACTAAGCATCCATTGACCCCAGTTAATATTATGAAATTTTGTTTCTTGTTAATATAAAATGACTACAGCATCAATTAAAGTTCCACTAACTACAACTTATCAAAATGTATGTGGCCAAAAATGCAGGTTGGCTATAAATACACTTCTCAAAGTTCCCTGTAATTATAGAAGTTTCCCTTAACACATGGTTACCCAGTGGAAGATCTCCTTTTCTAGACTTCTATTTCCATCTGAGCAGGAAGCAACTTGTAGCACAGTAATAATCCATCTACAAGCTGAAAGTCATTTAAAAAGTCTGCTTCACAGTATAAGCAAGCTACCAAAGCAACCCTGCGTAGTCCAGAAGGGGAAAAAAGGAGCAGAAAAATTATCTCAAAACGTGGAAGTGATTTACCTTTTAGTTTTTTGTCAAATTCTTCAGCTATATACTAAGCAGAAGGCTATTGCTAAGTAGAGTGGAATGGTCCACAAAATTGGACTAAAAAGAAAAAAACAATTTCTTTGAACAAGTAGATTAAGTTGTATCCTAGGAATTGCCCAACAAGATGGGTAGTTAAACTATGCTTTAGCTACTTTTTTGGGGGGTATGTCTTATTACAGCAGCCTAATTAGCACAGAATTTCATACCTTATAGTTGGCACACTGTAACAAAGTCAAAATATCTGGCTGATTTAGCAACTGAAATGGACATGGGATATTCAAAATGAGAGAGGATGTCAAACTACCTCCATTTTAACCTCTATCTGTACTCTCTAAATGATTAAGTTTTTCCATGCATCTTATTTCTTAACTCAGGCAAAAGACCCTGGGGCAAAGCATCCCCTCAAGCAGGAAGAAATACCGTGAGCCTGCAAGATCCCATGTGACTGACCCCAAGACAATGATTGACCTGACCTTTACCTCCCTCCCTCGCCTCTGTCCCACATTTTCCTTATATAAACATAGAAACATTTTCTGCATTTTGGAGACAGTCTTTGAGATACTGTTCCACTGCCCCACTGTCTTCCCAGTGTTGGCCTCACTGAAATAAATTCCTTTCTTATTTCAGCACCACTCATGTTTCTGCCTTTGGATTTTGCAAGCAGCCAGTAGCTGAGTGCTATCTGTTTGGGACTCCAAAGCCAGGTGCTCTTGGACACCTGTACTCTGGCTACAAAAATACGAAGCTGATGACTTTAACGGTGCCTCAGCAAAATATTTGGTAAAACTGTTACTGGTGATACTTAGGAAGGCAGACAATGTACTTTTTAAAAAAGCCTAAAACTTCCATCAGACAGATTTGGAATATTCAGAATGTTGCTATGTGTTAGTTCCCTCATTCTGCTATTTGCAAAGCCCTAGAAGAGGAAGGAAAATATTGAGGAGACTCAGGCTCTAAAGAGGAACCTCAGCAAGAGATAAGACTGCGGCTCCTTGATTTTTGATAAAATCAAACATGGTAACTAGCCTGTGGCAAAAACAACAAATATTAGAGTACAGATAGTGACTGTCCCCCTCAATAAATCTTATAATCCAAATATTAAAGTAGCCTTTACTGAATCAGGATGAAGGCAGAATTGGTAGAAATATAGAGATTAGTAAATAAAGAGTTTTCTAGAATAAATGAATGCATTCTTTGGTTACACCCGGAACTACCTAGATGTAAACTAAATGTTCAAGGAATGAAGAACTGCCAGAGAAACCATTATCAGCCATGCAAAACCTGTTTTTAATTCAACTATTAGAGCAATCTCCAAGTAACCAACTCAGTAGAAAGTAAGCTGTGAAAACAGTGCAGTTCCCAAAAAAAGACAATAGCCACTTCAGATGTGTCTACAGTAAATAATGGTTAAAAAAAAATCTTTTAGAGGGGAAAGCCAGGGCCATCTGAGAAAATGACAATGTTCTCCCATGGGAGTGAAAATGGAAGACTCCAATATAGCATATCCCAGGAACTTGACTCCATTGCAAGAGTTCCAAGTTTTCACATTTCTGCTCAGAAGGATATGACAATCATTATGGATAAGTGACCACAAAGCACTCCCTACTTTTCTGAATGGGTTTTTAAATTGCAATTATCCTGTCCTTATACCACCATTATATAGTAGTTTTGTGTATGGTGACTGACTGACTGCTGAAATGCCACAGCTTGTCTCTTAGTTAACAGATCATCAAAAAGAAGAACTCACAGCAGCCTGAACAAAGAAAACTACCATCTAAAGATCCTGGATTTGGAGATCACATCGTCTGAGGAAGAGATGGATATGTTCCATGAATGAGAAAAAGACATATATGAATTATTTGTGTGGACAAAGGAAGAAACCTCTGAGTGGACCAATAGAGCAAGGACCTCTAATTGTCATCTGACATCTCCTCTTCTACAGAAATAAAAGTTTTATCTGAGCATAAAGTAGCTCAGAAAAAAAGACCACATTCCCCAACCCTTTTTGAAGATTAAGTGTGGTCATACTGCTAAACTCAAGCTGTTAGAAAGAAAAACATAACTGAGCAAAAATGTCAAGATGGGAGAAAAATTTTTTTAATTATAAAACTGAAACAACAAAGCAAACAACTGGTAGAAACTCTCAAAGGCCTAAGAGCAGTGAAGAGCTTATACGTGGTCAGAAAGCGAAGGTGAGGTCTTTGAGAAGTGAAAACAACACCTTAGACTATTCCCCAAAATACATACAACACTGAGGAGCAACTGAAGAAAGAAAGAGTTTCAAAGCTGATGTAATAATAATAATCTAGACTAGGCTCTCTGAGAAGAAAGAAAGGTATTTTACAGAGAAAGGCTGGAGAGCATGTAGGTAATTTTCTAAAGTAGTATATGATAAATACAAAAGAGTTTACAATTAAGCCGATAATGAAAGAGTAAACTCACAGTAGTGATTTTGCCTTTTCTCTTGACTGGAAGAAATGGGCAGGCTCTCACTTGAAGATCTTTAATGGCAGCAGTCATTGTATTATTCTCAAGGTCACCTTTCCAACAAATTTCACACTGTGTTGTAATGACTAAGGCAGGAGCATCACTTCTTGTCATATCAGCCACAAACACAATTTCAGGATTTTTAATAATAATATTCATTTCCCACTTTACTGATTCTTGTACAGGTACTAAACAGAAACAAAAACAAGTTCACATTTTAAAATATGTATAAATCTTTGTGACACATATTATTTATGCATAATTATTTATGAGAAAATGTTTTTGCACTCCAAGTAAAAAAATAAAAGATTCTTAGATCCCAAAGAAATCTACTGAAATTCTCCTAGTGTAAGCGTTCAAGATGCTATAGTCTTCAAAACATCTTAAAATGTGAGGGAAAAAGTCTTTAATGGCAAACTGGAAACTAACCCAATTTCCAACTATCAACTTGATACTACTACTGCTATGCCACAATGAACGAAATACGTAAAAGATAGTGGAGAGCTATAAAAATAACCAAAAAAATAATAAAATAAAAATAACAAAAATAAAAGAGTACCTTAAGTTAAAATACTATTTTTAATTATGAAAAGTAATGGTTGGTTCATTATTCTCCTGTTTTTTTTCAAAAAAAATATTTTGAATTGCTGCCTTTAGGGAAGTATATTTGCTTATTATAAATCTCATAATTTTGGAATCCAATATACATTTATATCTTGAAAAACAAGCAAACTACACATCCTGGAAAGCACATTTTAGTTTTCCTCTTACCTCTAAAAAATAAAGATTTTAATTTAGTAAGTCACTTAACCTCATCATCTAGATAGATCATTAATGGTCAGTGCAATTATAGCACTTCAGTAATAGATATATGAAATATTTTAGCTAATAACTCACCTTCTTCCTTAGCAGTCCATGTTTGAACACTGGTTTCTACAGCAGTGCCTGTGGTGTAGGCCTCAAGAAAGACATTTGCAACTGTCAGCAGAAATTCCACACTTGCACAAATATACGTTTCTTGAAGGACTAAATCAGCCACCCAACCATCTCTGACTCTCCTATACTTTACATCCATCATGTCCTTTTTGTCAAAACCAACTGTCAGTCCTATCATTCTGAAAAACATAATAATATTTCCTATGAGAATCTTAAAAGTAACCAAACACACCAATGAAAGTCAAAAGACCTCTTACCCATTTTACTAATATAGCAAACCAGCATTCTGAAGTTATTTCTCCTAAAGGATCACAAAGTAACAGACTTAGGAATTTCTAGAGCAAAACTTTTATAAACTAGGAAGTACATCTGTAAGAAATTAGAACTTATAATGTCTACATATTTGCCTTCTTTTCATGTTTTCCCATTACAACTTGCAAAGATCAAGAATAACTTAGATAATAGAAATTAATTTTAAAAACCAATCTCACGGCACTGATTATTTCTATTTAACCAATCCATCAACTATCCAGTAAAAACAGCACATAACTGAACCAGGACATTTGAAATGGTTGATGGAGAACCATGACTCCATTAAATTGAAGCTCTGAAGATCTTAGGATGCACCCAGAAAATAAACATGCAACTCTGGGAATATGTTTTTTTTTTTCTAAGATATTATCAACCCTTTCTCAAGTAAAAAGTAAGAACGCTATTACCTAGGAGTTGCCTTCTTGACATGAGGCCTTTTATCATCTAAAATACAATTTTTTAATGAGAAGGAAGAAAATGTTGAGTCATCTGTATACATTTTTGCAGTGCTTATGATATTCTCCAACTTAAATTCAGCAAGTTTCAGAGAAGGATCACGAACATCTGTAAAGGAAGTCTATGGAAGAGGAAATCAATACAAATTTTATACAAAAACAAAGTCTAACACATTTTAAGAGATGAACTACCACATTTTCTATCTCCATAGGGCTCACTAACGAAAGGCCAAAAAAAATAATTTAAAGGGTTATTTTTTACATCATTGCCTATAGGAAAGATAACATCTTAAAAGTGTAGTGGTTCAATGTATTTCGTTGTTAAAATGAAATGATCAGTAACATTTTTCAGAGGAAAAGATACTCTAAAACACATATGAAATATTAACAATTGGTGAAAAATTATTTTGTCCCCCTTAACTTACCTTTTCAAGACCTGGACTATACAGTACCATGGTGAGATAGTCCGTTCTGAAGCTCATATTCAGTGTTGTCTTAACTTGAGAGGCCTGTGAATGTACTTCTACCACAGCAGCAGTCACTACAGTTGTTCCTTGGAAAGTTAAAAGTTATTAGATAAAGTCAAGAAAGGTAGAAGTCATTAAAATAGGTTTGAAATAGGTTTAACAGAATTCTAAAATATGTAGTATAATGTTATTCAGAAAATAAGAGGAAATTCAGATGTTGAACTCAGTAACTTCTGGCTTAGACTTTTTTCTGTGATAACTTGAGAATAATAATTAAATGCTTGGTGCTTCCATTTCCATTTTTGTAAAATGAGAATAATAGAACTAACCTCTGGGTTTGTTTAGGGGATTAAGTACTACCTGACACATAGTTTCATATTCAAATTTTACTTCAAAAAAACCAAACAAAATATTTTAGATGGTATTTTTTAAAACTGTTTCACTGAAAAGCAGGATCCAAAATTCATTTTTGCTTTAAAATCATCTGGTGGGAAGCAATGAAACGCCAGACACCTGCACCCCAATGTTTCTAGCAGCAATGTCCACAATAGCCAAACTGTGGAAGGAGCCTCGGTGTCCATCGAAAGATGAATGGATAAAGAAGACGTTGTTTATGTATATAATGGAGTATTACTCAGCCACTAGAAACGACAAATACCCACCATTTGCTTCCACGTGGATGGAACTGGAGGGTACTATGCTGAGTGAAATAAGTCATTCGGAGAAGAACAAACATTATATGGTCTCATTCATTTGGGGAATATAAAAAATAGTGAAGGGGAATAAAGGGGAAAGGAGAAAAAATGAGTGGGAAATATCAGAAAGGGAGACAGAACATGAGAGACTCCTAACTCTGGGAAACAAACTAGGGTGGGTAGAAGGGGAGGTGGGCGGGAGGTGGGGGTAACTGGGTGATGGGCACTGATGGGGACAATTGATGGGATGAGCACTGGGTGTTATTCTATATGTTGGCAAATAGAACACCAATAAAAAAATAAATTTATATATATGTGTGTGTGTGTGTGTGTGTGTGTGTATATATATATATATATATATAAAGTCCAAATTGGGTGCACATGAAAAAAAATAAAATAAAAAAAATAAAATCATCTGGTGGGATGGGGGAAGAAAATGCAGAATTAAAGCTGTGATAAAGGCAGCCACATGATACCAATTGTTGAAACTGTGTTGATGGGCACATTTGGGTTCATTACCTTATTCCTTCCCCTTTGGTGTATATGTGCCTATCTCAAGAAAATTGTTAAAACAGTTATATACTTAAATGTCTATTTTTTGTTTCAATTCAGACATTATTTATACTATACACTCCCCATTAAGTCCTTACCACTTTCTCTATCCTATCTTCCTATTTTCCAGCTTTGGTCAGTTATGTTCTTCATCTCTATGTTAACATGGTTAATAATATTTACATTCTTATTTACAGTAAATATTCCATGTGTTAACTATAACTATGTGATAATTTTCAATGAAGAGAATTAACAGTTTATTATGTAACACTTTCTCTGCTGCTACATCACTAGTCCATCTCTCAAAAAAGAAGAATCTCTTCTAACAGTGGCTCAAAATTGTACAAAACTTAATCCACTTTACCTCTAGACTAGACTATGTAGTAGAGATGTCTCCCTCCTTAGGAACCAAAAACATGTCCTCCTTTCTATATCACTTATGTAATGTAGTTAATTAACTCATTCTACATATTTTATGACATTTATGCTATTTTTCTTTTTAAAGGCATTCTTCTACTTTTTAAAATTTTCTTAAGGCATTCTGACTTCCTCTGTAACAAAACCAAGGACTGTCTAGCCCAGTAAAACATAATTTTGGGATCCCTTTTCAGTGTACTCCTGACTACTAAGGAGTACCCACTGTTTTTAGATCCCATGTTTTCCTTTTTCCTGGATTCCTTATTTGTTTTGCTAGATTACATTTTCAAACTAATTGCTTTAGGAGTATGGAAGAAGTAAATTCTGAGTCATTACAAATGTGAGTTATTGTGTTTTCACATTTTATGGTTTGAATAAAATAGAATTCTAACTTCAAAATCATTTTCCTTAGAAATTTGACTATAGGGAAGCCCGGGTGGCTCAGCAGTTTAGCGCCATCTTCAGCCCAGAGTGTGATCCTGGAGACCCGGGATCGAGTCCCACGTCAGGCTCCCTGCATGGAGCTGCTTCTCCCTCTGCCTGTCTCTCTCTCTCTCTCTCTCTCACACTGTGGCTCCCATGAATAAATAAATAAAATCTTAAAAAAAAAAAAAGAAATTTGACTATAGTTCTCCATTGTCTTTTATCATCCATCTACCCATTCCATCCAGTTCTGTTCATGATAATCTGATTCTAATCACTTTTTCCAAAACCCTAATAAACAATCTGATTTTGCTCTGAAACTAAAAATCTGACCTTTGTTGTTCTGACATTTCATGAAAATGTGTTTGCACAATCTTTGTTTATTAAATCTCCTTGAAACATGTTAGATTTTTTTATATCATAGAATTTCAATATTTATTTAGCTCTAGAGATTTTCTTCTACTATTTCTTTGAAAGATTCTTCCATTTCCTTCTTTCTCCTAAGATACTTATTATTCTGGATTTTGCAACTTTTGAAAGGTCTAAATCCTTAAGTTGTATCTCATTTTACATCCCTGTGGCTTATTTTTCCACTATATCATGGGAAATTACATCAACTATATATTCCAACTCAGCACCTACATTTTGACCTCATGTTTACTGCATTTGTTCTGTTTCAAAATTTCACCAATCATATTTTTGGGTTCCAAGAACTCTTTCTTATATTGAAAGAGTGGAAGGTAGTGATGGTAGGGTTCAGTTTCTATATTCTCAAAATCCTCTGATTATGGATGAGATAATGTTTGTTTTATGTTTGTTTATATTCTTTTGTTACTTCAATTATTTCTATTTCACTCAGAAAACAGTATTCTGTTATCCTGGTTTCTTTTATGCTTGGGTTCTCACTATTTTCTTAACCTGGCCATGAATATTTTATCAATAAAAGACTGAGTGATTATTCTACCCAATAAAGATTAAGTTTCCTATAACGTAATAATGTAGGGTTGTTTTTGTGTTAGGATTCTCCCTGACTAGAAAAAGGTGTGTGTTATCGCAGGGATTTGCAAGAGTAGGTTTCATTTTGAGGTAAGTAGATTTGAGGATCCCTAAAATGTCAGAATGAGAGCTCTATTCTTGCAAAGCACAATCATCCCAGCAGCCCTAAATGAGTCAATTCTATGTGCTGGTGCTGAACTTAGAACCCAGTCAGGTTCCACACAAGCACAATAAATCCAATATTAGATGCAACCTCTTTCTGAGTTACAGTTTCCTCTGCCCTGTTCTATCCATCTATCTTCCAGCTACTTGTTGAAATTCATCATTTACTAATCATCATTCCTTCTTGACATCCTTAATATTTTGATATTCCCAATTTAGTATAAAATATTCCATCTGTGATATATGTTGCACTAGGCATTAGGGAGAAGAGGAGGATGGGGAGAAAAACTGTGAATAAGAATATATAGGGTAGTTGGGGTAACAAGAATATGAAGGAATTTTGTCAAAACAAAACCAGGAATTTTAATTCAAAGGGAAAAAAAAATCAACAGAAAGTCTAGTAACAGGCCATTTAGAGTGACCTAGATAGGATTAGCTACTTAAAAAAGATCTTTAAATCTTATTTTCTGAAAAGTCAAACTAGAGAATGGAAAGGATGGAGGAAGAAAGGTGGGGATTGGAAATGGGGATGGCATGGCTAATCTGAGGTCAAGAACATACCTTCTAAATGGTGTGAAGCATTAGTAACTCCACTATTAACATTACTCTGATCTTTTATTCCTCCAGGTGAGGCACCATCACCTTCTTCGTACCATATATTGCCATATAATGTTTTAAAAATAGTTGTTAAATCTTCTTGACTAAGAATGAACTGTGAAAATAAAGATTTAGTTAACATTAACATTACTACTATGTAGTTAAAAATTCTCTTACATTGAAAAGCAAGTGTTTCATTTCAGACCTCTACAAACTAATTTTTTAATGCATTAGATATTTCTACTAATAGATTACTCAGTTTCCTCAATGACCATGTGATCCTTAGTAGCTTGTGAAATACAGGTACTAAATGTCAATACCAATGAAACTATGAATGGTAAGTTTTCTTATGAATAGATCAATTAACCTAATAACTAAAAACCTTTAAAATGAACTTTCATCTTTAATTATCTAGCTACTTTGCATTTTTTTTGGCTACTAAGCCCCTCAATTTACAAATACAAATTACTTAAAAATAATGATTTGCCCATGAAAAATAGTTCACAATGTGTTTTACATGAGTTATTACTTCATTTGAACCTCATAAATGTTCTAGGTATATATAGAATATAGGTATATATAGGATATAAAGAATATATCCTGGGAAGCCTAGATGGCTCAACTGTTAAGCATCTGCCTTCAGCTCCAGTCATGATCTCGAGGTCCTGGGATCAAGCCCCATGTCAAGCTCTTTGCTCAGCGGGGGAGTCTGCTTCCCCTCTCCCTCTGCCACTCTCCCTGCTTGTGTGCTTTCTCTTTCTCAAATAAATAAATATTTAATAATAATAATAATAAATAATAATACATCCTGATTGTATAAGAATCTGAGACTTAAATGGTTAAATATCATACTTAAATCCACCTCAAAACCCAAGGTGTTGCAAATTTAGCTTAAAAATCATCTACATAAGAACTGTATCGAAAGCTGTGACGGTTAATTCTATGTCACCTTGACTAGGTCATAGGATCTACATATTTGGTTCAATATTATTCAAGATGTTACATAATATGATATGTATCTAGAATATATACATAATGCACGAACCATCTACAAATGCCCAGCTGCCTTCTGGGGCAGACCAACTAGGATGAAATTGGGTCTTCATGATCCACCCAAGTAGTTAACAGCTGTTGCAGCCCACCTCAGGACCCACATATATGACCCTTCCTGATCTCATCCTCAGTGTCAAGGAGAGGCTAAAATGGAGTCATCAAGAAGTTAGTCTACTGTATTCAGACCAAGTGTATAAACAAACACACACAAATATACCCATTCTATTGACTAGGTTTCTCTTGGGAACTATAATACAATAGCAATCATATAAAACATGAAAAACAAATACCCCATGAATTTTAAACTGATAATGTTTAATCACCTCAAGAAAATAATTTTAATCCCACAAAATTTAAGTTTTATTTATACCAGTATTCCTTTGACTATATTTCTAAGATGATATATAATCTAGTGTTAAACTGATAATGTTTAATCACCTCAAGAAAATAATTTTAATCCCACAAAATTTAAGTTTTATTTATACCAGTATTCCTTTGACTATATTTCTAAGATGATATATAATCTAGTGTTTTCTTAAGATTCAGTCCATGTATATCCTATTCATGCTACTTATACTGTGCCTTTTGTCTTTTCACTTATTCATGACACTAACCTTTTATTATATATCTGGTACTGCAAAATAGTATGTTCATTTAAATTAACAACCACACCTAAACCATGTCTTTTAATTAGTACATGTATACTGATGCCCCCCAAATATCAATATGAATCATCACTCTTCCCTCTTACCAACAGCTTGGTCCAGGAAGTTGCAAGAAATATAAGGATCCCAGGACTGTTGGTCTATGGCTCTTACATGTCAGGACAGGCTATCTTGCTACTCCCAAATGTCTGACAAGTCAGAAATCACAAGCTGTAGCACTTAGTCTAGATGCTTTAGAGTAACTGATTCCAGCCTCTCCCTGATCCAAGAGAGGTCAAATATGTGGATCCACGTCCATATCTGCAGACTATTCAGGTGGATCAGGATAGGAGAAGACCCAATTTCATCTGCCCTGGAAGGCAGTCAGCCTTTTATAGATCATGTGCAACATCACCTCAACATTCTACATGCATTCTTCCTGGAGAAATAAAATCTTAAGAAAAGGAAGAAAATGCCTTCCATTTATAAGTTAAGGAGTCTAATATGATCTTATACAACAAGAACTTACAGATTTTCAGTTGAGATGATCATGTTTAAATTCTAAATGTATTTCTGAATTAAAAATCTGAAACCTTTAAAAATGATGGTTTTTCTCTTTTTAAATACAATTTCTAGGGGGAAATAGAAAAGAAACTGGGGGTGGGAGGAAGGAAGAGGATTTGTTAAGCAGGCTTTTTAAAGTAACCTGTTGTCACTTCAGCAAAGCATATGATACAGTTTTGACTTCCACGCAGTCAAGGGGGCAGATGGGAACTTGTGGATAAGTACATTAGAAATCTGTGAAGCTGTATCAACTAATAGGGAGGTAACATTATGTGTAAGGAACTAACCCATTTACCATTTTAATCATTAAACTCTTCTACTTCTAGGAACTTCTCTAGGTTATTTCACATGTTGTCATGGCTTTAAATACTATGCAGATGCTGAAGACTTTTACATTATTATTTCTAACTTAGATCTCTCCACTAAGTTCTAATTTAATATATCCAACTGACTAATTAATATTTGTTTTCTGTATGGAATTTACCACGATTTATAACTATTTTAATTGCATGCCTATGTACCTTTTTATAGCCTAACGATCATGCCTCTAGATCACAATGACTGCTAGCCCTTGCATTAGACTAGTTAGGTTCCATGAAGCCAGAGATAATACCATGGTTTCTTTGCCAATGTCTCTCCATATATAGCACAGGACCTAACGCAGAGTAGCCATTCAAACATTTGCTCAATGGAGAATATTCAATGAATTCTAACTTAATATTGTTACTATTTCTGTTTTTTTATTGTTACTATTTCAATTTTGAAAAGCTGAGCAATATGTAACATCTACACCAAAATATCTTAGGTTCCCAAGCAATATTTTTAACTAAAAACAGAAATCAACAAGCATCCAAAAAGTTACCTCCATGGGCTTTAACTGAGCATTTACGTTAAAACAAGGAACTTCCTGGTACCACTCCCAAGATAAATTCCGCTCAACAATCACCTCAAGATTTAATGGCAGTAGCAGATCTAGTACTTCCTGGTATGTATCATTAATAAATTGAGTCCTATAAGTAGAAAGGAAATTGTTTTGTTTCATATATACATAAAGTAAAAATTTTTAATTTATCATTCTATACACAAATGATAAAAATCCGTAATTTGTGTTTGAAAAGAAAAATAAAATCTACCCAGCTTCCCAAGTCAAAATGAGAGATATTCCATCCCACTGTGAATTTAGGTCACTTTGTCTGAGCTCAAGTGTTCCATATTGTAGAGAAATCAATCTTTAGAATAAGATTATGCAGTATGTTAAAAAGTACCATAAATATATAATTTGGATAGTCAACCCTTAAAATGAGGACTATCTCCATATAACTGGTATATATACATTATAGAAGACCTCATTACAAAAATAACTTAAGTCACTCGCTTAGATATGGAGAATACCAACATATCCCCTTACCTTGATAACAAAGTTATACCATATACAATTTCTATTTCTGTGGATGAAAAAAAAAGTTGAATATGGGAGATTTTATCAAGTTGAACATATTTGTTAAGTTGAACAATATTTGCCTTTCCAAATATTTGTAAGGGTAGGACTGACACTCAGGAATGATGAAAGCAGTAATAGGTTACTGAATCCCTTTCAAGTGACAACGTGACCACTGAAGCCTCTCACTGTACATTCAAGTAACAACATCAAAGTGGTACTCCTTAATAATGTACTGGCAGATTTTAACTGGCAGCAAATTCCAAATCCTTCCATTAGGGTATGAAGCTATGACTACAGAATTTTAGATTCACTTACTCAAGTGAAGAGAAATACGGGAATCATCGGGATCTCTCAGAATACCTACCATAGTACCATTTTGTGAATTAACTACAGAGTAACACTATACTCTTTATGCATGTGTGCTTGCAATCTCCACTTAATGGGAATAAGTTAGGAAATTTAAAAGGCCTGTAGAGAATATTTCAAATGCAGTTTTATTTTTAAAATTATTTTTAATTTTTTTACATTTCAGTATAATTAACCTACAGTGTTATTATCAGTTTCAAGTGTACAATACAGTTATTGAACAATACATTACTCAATGTTCATCACAATAGGTGCATTTTTAATCCCTTTCACCCATTTCCCCCATCTACCCACCCACCTCTCTGGCAAACATCAGTTTGCTCTCTATAGTTGAGTCTTTTTAGTTTGTTCATTTGTTCCTTAAACTATACATGGGTGAAATCCTATGTCTTTTGCTGAATGACTTATTTCACTTAGCATTATACCCTCTAGACTCACCCATTTTGTTGCAAATGCCAAGATCTCAATATTTACATACACACACACATACACACCACTTGTTTACTCATCTATCGATGGACACTTGAGCTGCTTCCATAATTTGGCTATTATAAATAATGCTGCAAAAAACATAGGAGTGCATGTGGATACAGTTTCAAATTTGCTTTTCATATTATTTGGGTAAGTATCCAGTAGTGAAATTATTGGGTCATATGGAAATTCCATTTTTAATTTTTGGATGCACCTCCATACTGTTTCACAGTGGCTGTACCAGTGTTCATTCCTACCAGCAGTGCACAAGGGTTCCATTTTCTCCACATCCTCACCAATACTTGTTGCTTCTTGTGTTTTTGACTCTAGCCATTCTGACAGGTCTGAAGTGATATCTCAGTGGAGTTTTGATTTTCACTTCCCTGATAATGAGAGATGTTGGGCATCTTTTCATGTGTCTGTTGGCCATCTGTATGTCTTCTTTGGAGAAATGTCTGTCATCTCTTCAGCCAATTTTTAAAGCTGGGTTTGTGTGTGTTAACTTCTTTATAGATTTTGAATAACAACCCCTTACACCAGATAGATCATTTGCAAATATCTCTTCCCATTCACTGGCTGTCTTTTTGCTTTGTTGGTTACTTACTTTCCTGGGGTGAAGATTTTTATTTTGCTGTAGTTCCAATAGTTTATTTTTTGTCTTTGTTTCCCTTGTATGTAACTGTTTTCTCTTCTCTTGCTGTTTTTTAAGATTCTATCACTACTCTTTTCCCACTTTAATTACTATGAGGTCCTGGTGTGGGCCTTCTTGGGCTGATTTTGCTGGGGGTTCTCTGGATGCTTCCTGGATCTGGATTTCTGCCTTCTTCCCCAGGTTCAGGAAGGTTTCAGCTATTATTCCTTCAAATTTTCTGCCACCTTTTCCCTCTTCCCCTTCTGAGATCCCGAAGATGTGAATGTCACTATACTTCGTGGTGTTGCTGAGTACCCTTAAACTACTTTCATTTTTTTTTTAAAGACACATTTATTCAGCGTCATGATCAGACTATTACATTTAGCAATCAACAGCATGGGTGCAAAAAAAAAATCTACATTAAAACCCTTTGTTGGAATGCTTTACACTTTCGACAGAACAGAAACTAAAATAACCTGTTATACAATTAGTCACAAATACAGTCCTCGAGTTTTTTGCCCATACACATGAGTATTGTCTAAAACATGTCTTCTTTGTAGCAGCTAGGCCCTGCCACCACTGTGCTTGGCTGAGTTCACAAATCTGTTGTAACCTGTAGCTTCCCTGTCACTTCTCTGGCTCTCCTCTCCTGCTAAGCTTTGTTTCCTGGCAGTAATTAAAACCTTCTGCCACTGCCATAGCTGCTGCTGCTGCTGGAACCGCAAGAGCCACCTTGGTTTCGTGGTTTGGCAAAGTATTGGCCTCCACCACCCAAGGGGCCAGAGCTTCTGCCTCCAAAATTTCCTTTCATGGGTCCAAAATCTGAGGATTGATTGTTGTAATTGCCAAAATCGTTATAGCTTCCGCCACCTCCAAAGTTGCTTCCGTCATTACCAAATCCGTTATAGCCATCCCCACTGCCACCGTATCCACCACCATCTCGACTGCCACCGAAGCCACCTCGACCACTGAAGTTCCCTCCATGACCAAAGTTGTCATTCCCACCAAAACCACCTCCACGACCACCACCAAAGTTTCCAGAACCACTTCGGCCTCTTTGGCTGGACGAAGCACTAGCCATCTCTTGCTTGGATAGGGCTTTCCTTACTTCACAGTTGTGGCCATTCACAGTATGGTATTTTTGAATGACAATCTTGTCTACAGAGTCGTGGTCGTCAAAGGTCACAAAAGCAAAACCTCTCTTTTTGCCACTGCCTCGGTCAGTCATGATCTCAATCACTTCAATTTTCCCAACTGTTCAAAATAATCTCTAAGGTGATGTTCTTCAGTGTCTTCTTTAATGCCACCGACAAAAATCTTTTTCACAGTTAAGTGGGCACCGGGTCTTTGAGAATCCTCTCGGGAGACAGCCCTCTTTGGTTCCACGACTCTTCCGTCCACCTTGTGCGGCCGGGCGTTCATGGCCGCGTCCACCTCCTCCACGGTGGCGTACGTGACGAACCCAAAGCCTCTGGAGTGCTTGGTGTTGGGGTCTCTCATTACCACACAGTCTGTAAGCGTCCCCCATTGCTCAAAATGGCTCCTCAGACTCTCATCGGTCGTTTCGAAGCTCAAACCTCCGATGAAGAGCTTCCGCAGCTGCTCGGGCTCTTTGGGAGACTCTGACTTAGACATGACGGCGGTGGGAGGGGAGACTTTAACGATGCTTACTCGGCAGCGACCAGGGGCAGAAAGGCTACTTTCATTTTTTTAAATTATCCTTTTCTCTCTCTCTCTGGTTGCTTGACTGCTTTCCATTGCTTTGTCCTCCAAGTTGCTGGTCTATCTATCATCTTTCTGCTTCCTCTAGTCTATTTATTCTCTCTCACGTATTTTAAACTTTAGTTATTGAGTTATTAATTTCTGATTGATCCTGTTTTCTCTTTGTTGACGGTCTCACTGAAGTCCTCCCTCTTTTCTTAAGTCCAATGAGTATCTTTATGATCATTACTTTAAATCCTCTGTCAGGCATATTATCTCCATTTTGTTTAGCTCTCTTTCTATAACTTTGTCCCCTTTTTTCACTTGGGACACTTTCTCCATCTTCTCATTGTCTAACTCTTTATCTATTTCCATGTGTTAAGAAAATCAGCTATACATCCTGCTCTTAAAAGTAGTGGCCTTATGAAGAAGTCCTGTAGTATGCTGCAGTGCAATGTCCCCTGTACACCAGAATGCAGTGCTTCAGGAGCACTTTCTATGTGGTATGTACACCATACTATGTCTGAGCTGAATTTGCCTTTAGTCCAATTTCCTGAGATGGCTCTCTTTGCCTGTTTGGGGAGAGTTTGGTTCCTGTGTTGTTAGTGGTCCAGTCTGGACTGCCCTGGGTCAGACCAAGTGTTTGCCAGGGCAGCGGTAGCAACGAACTACAGGGGCCTCCCCCTGTGTTGTCCCCGTGCAGCTTTTTTAGTGGGTAGGGCTGCAATCCGACCAGATGTCTGCCCCTGGCCTACAGCTGAGGCCCTAGGTGAACTGGTGTGTGTGGTTATTTCCCCTCACCCTGTTGTAGGAGTCATTTTGGAATGGTTTTGGCCCCTTATCGAGCTGCTTGCACACTGCCAGGTCTGTGCCACCTATTTGGATGGACTCCTACAAAGAGTATGTTGGAGGCAGCAGGTCGTCTGGAGAATGCAGGGGCAGAGTATATGGTGCATGCAAGATAAGGTCTTTGTTGGTCTGCTACAGGAGGGGAACCTCCACTCAACCAGGAAAACTGCATAGCCATGATGGCTGGAGTGGGTCCGCAGAGTATGCAGAAACAGGGCGCATAATCAGCAAGCTGGTGGAAAGTGTCTGAGCTGTGCTGGTTCCCACTAGTGTCCGTGTATATAGGTTGTGGCACAGAGAAGGGTAATGGCGACGGTCAGCCTCTTTGTTCTTGCATAAGACTAACAAAGACCCACTATTCCTTCTGCACATGTTCTGATATTAGTAAATAAATCTTCTTCCTGTATACCCTAGACATTTTACAAACTGTTGCTTCTGTGCTATATCTCAAGGGGGCTGTTTGTTGTGCTATCTCTTTGATGGTGGGTACTCAGTTTCCCATTGTGCTTCGGCTTTCCTCCCAGAGGTGAGCCCGCTGACTTTTAAAGTCCCAGATATTAAGCCACACTGATTTTAAGAACTTGCTAAGTTATGCTAAGTTTCTTTTTTTTTTTTTAATTTTTATTTATTTATGATAGGAACACAGTGAGAGAGAGAGGCAGAGACACAGGCAGAGGGAGAAGCAGGCTCCATGCACCGGGAGCCTGACGTGGGATTCGATCCCGGATCTCCAGGATCGCGCCCTGGGCCAAAGGCAGGCGCCAAACCGCTGCGCCACCCAGGGATCCCTGTCGCTGTGATTTTCAAAGCCAAATGTTATTAAGATTCATTTTCTTAGTGAGGTCCCTGGGATGGGATCTGTATCTCTCTCTTCTCCATGCTCATAGGTGTCCCTCCCACCTATGGACGGACAGTCCTGAGGGTCAGTTTGGCTCCCTAATGTGTCTCTGCCTTCCTATTCTCTTCGATGTGGTCTCTTCTCTACATTTAGCTGTGGACAGTCTCCTCTGCCAGTGTTCAGGTCATTTTCTGGGTTATTTACACTGACTGTGGGTGTTATCTAGATTTATCCATTAGAGGAGGTGAGCCTGGGATCTTCCTATTCTGCTATTTTCTCTCGAAATTCCTCATGTACAATTTTAATAACTGCATATTAAATGACTATATCGAAGTCATTTTGTCAACCTTCTGTTAAAAAGTTATGTTGTTTTTAATTCTTCATTATAATAAAAACTTGGAAAAAAAACTTGGATTTTATCTTTCTATGGATCTTTGAGTAAATTTCTTCTTCTGGACAAACTGCAAGAAACATTAATTGCTGTGTCAAAAGACTGCTTCCTTAAAAAACTTCTCCTTACCAGTACTACCCAGTATCTCACGTAGATACCTTTCCTATGCAATCACATTCTATTTAACATACTATAGTTTATTGTCAACAGTTACAATTAGAATAAAAGGTTCATGAAAGAAGGGACTATGTTTATTTTATTCTAGCTTTATTGCCAGTCTTTCATTTAGATAACTGCAATATGTTGTGTGCTGTACAATTATTTGCTAAAATAAAAAGGCAGAGTGTCACTTTGCCTGACATCTCAGTTGGGAACATAGGCTTTGGTAGATCAACATGTCTCATGATTATATACATCTTATAGAAGTAACTGTAAAAATGTCATGAGTATTGATTTTGGGGTTACAAACAGGTTTTAGTGAGTGGGCAAATTCACGAAGATAGAATCTGTGTATAATGAAGACTGACTATAGATATGAATAATGAAGATACATATACACACATGTGGTCAATCACTGGCTTTCTATCCTGTCTCACTGTTTTTATCATTTTACTTCATAATACATTTTAGAAGTATTTAATACAATTCAATCTATTTTAATAGTACCTCAAATGTTATGTCTTCATTCCCTATCTCAATTTCTTCTTTTAAAAAAATCTTCGCAACATCTTGTCCATTATTTATATTTCCAAAACACACTTCATAATAATTTTGAAAGACTTTAACAAGAACTATTTACTTTTTACTGAGAATATATTAAATGTATAAATTAATGTATATAAACTGACATCTTTATAATATTAGGTCTAGGAAAATACTCTCTCCCCATTTAATCAAGATTTCTTTCTGGCCATTGGTTAAGTTTTACATCTTTCCTTATAAAAGTACTGTAAATGTCTTTTTAAAATTTTACATTGCAATTAACAGCTTTGCAACAAAATGATTTCAACACAAGTGGTCACAAATATGAATGCTTATTTATCTTTGTGTGTTTTTCTATGAAGCTGTAACCAAACTGAATTTCTAAATATCAATAATTTTAAAATAATTTCAGAGAAAATTGGTTATACTCTTTAACTGAGTAATTCTATTTCCAGAACATGTCTGCAGGAAATGAGTTATCCTAAACATATGAGTAGAATATCAGATAAGCACTGATGAACTATATCATTAGTCATCCTTACAGCATTATTTATAACAGCAAAAAAAAACCAGAATCAAATTGACTTTCTAACAACAGGTAACTGAATTTTTAAAAACCTGCAGGATAAAATGATTTATAAAAAATTTTGCGAGCAGCCTGGTGGCTCAGCAGTTTAGCACCTCCTTCAGCCCAGGGCCTGATCCTGGAGACCTGGATCAAGTCCCAAGTCAGGCTCCCTGCATGGAGCCTGCTTCTCCCTCTGCCTGTGTCTGTGCCTCTCTCTCTCTCATGAAAATAAATAAAATCTTAAAAAAGAAAAAAAAGAAAAGAAAAAAAAATTTGCACTCAACATGGAAAAATATTGATAGCACATTGTTAAAGGAAAAAAATAAATTTATAATCCAAAATATACAATGTAATTCTTACTTTACTCAAGTATATATACAGAAATAATGAACTAGAAAAAACACACCAAATTATTAATAGTACTTACCTTTGGCCATATTGTCAGCAATCTTTTCTGCTTATCTTAATATCATTTTATGTATTTCTTCAATAAAAAGTTAACTCATTTTTGAACATGAAAATAATATTTTTAATGCTCTAGAGATATTTAATAAACTCTTTTCAAAACAATCTATTTGTAATAACGATTCACACCTAATTTATACCTACTATTTCTTGAAATAAGGCAAAATGTGATGTTTTTTCAGTAAATTTAGACTTTTATACAGTTTAAAAGTTAACGAGCCATTTAAAGTTTAAATTGCTACTCTATAGCCTATTATTAAAACAGAAGTCTCTCACCTCAGTATTTTCCTATGATTTCTGACTTCTCTGGACTTAGCTGAACAAATCATTCTACATTTTGCAATGTCTTTACTGAATCTATCACCTTAACTGAAACCTAGCTCTCCATGGAGCTCTATTAAATAGAGGCCAATTTTTCTCCAACACCCTATTAATCTCAGGGTTAAGAGATACAGAAGTCCTTTCCCTTAATTTGCAATGATACAAATGATAGGAGTCACCTCTGACTCTATCCCTTTAAGCATATCAACCAGTTTTATCATCTTCTACTCTTGCTTTAATCATTCAACAACTAGTCAATGCTTACTTTTGAAGACTTTGGAGAAGTCTTTGAAGACTTTTGATAAATCTCCAATTTAGAAACCTCTCTCTACATTCTTTTACTCTACAGTACCCTGGCTTCCTTTTATTTCTTCCATCTCCATTATCCATTAACATGACTCTCAATATTTAACAATCCTGTCCCACCACCTTCAGTCACATCTGCTTGTTAAAAATTCAGTCTTGCCTGAATCCAACACCAAATATCAAGTACTACATGAAAAAAAATCACATACTATTAATTCGTGGTTAACAATATCAACAGAGCCCTCAACATTGTCTCAACATACCCTCCGGGATTGCATCTCTCTGCCTATCCTTCTTAATCTCTTCTGAGAAATATATGTTCCTTATGTATTGGCATTTGTCAGCATTCTGTCCCTATGTCCCACTGTATGACATGGCTTTAATAACTACCTAAATATTACGAAGGACTCCCAAATCTAGAAGTCCCACAAACCCTCTAACATCTTTATACACATGCATCCAAGTGTCCTTCAATCACTTTCTCTACATCTCCACATCAAAGTCAGACAACTTCCAAGTTACTTTACCTACTAGAGAACTCAGTGTCTCTACTCAGCTTTTTCTCTTTATTGCTCTATCTTATCTCAGTGAAGTGCATTATCACCAAATTTTACAAGCCTGCAACTTGAGTCAAAAAATTTAACTTCTCTGCTTGAACCCTGACATCCATTCAACAAGCTCTTACTATAAATTCTATTTCAAATTTCTCTTAACTAGATTTTCTATTACCTCACTTCTCTACCCTAGCCAGCATTACATATAAATCTTATGTGAATCTCACTTGTAGTTAGTAAATCATTCTTTCAACCTCCAATGTTGTCTCCTTTTGATCTGGGTTTTCTACAACCCTTCCAAAATCTAACTATGATTCTATTTTTGTGCATGATATCAGTAAATTCATTAAATAACACTTACCTCGACAATGAGGTGGATACTATTTATTCATCCCCTGTAAAGACTGTTCATTATTATACTTCTTGTTCCCTAGCACAGTACCTGGGATATACTAGGTGCTTAGTAAGTACTTAAATATTCAATTGATGAATTTCTCCTTCCATCCAAGATGAGATAACATGAACCAAGTTTACCATCCTAACTGAAACTCCTCTTCATCAGAAAACCCCACTTAAAATATATTAAAAAGTGTTTTTCAAGACATACAATATCATGCAACAAATAGTCATTCCTGAGAAGTGGTTAAAACAACAACAACAGCAGCAGCAACCAACCAACCAACAAGGTGAGTTCTGTAATTGCCCCAACTTTCTTATTCTTGAGATAATTTACAGGCCATGGCAAAGGGAGATAAAGCCAGAAAAGGCCACCAAAGTCTGCAAGTTGAGATGACAGAGCTCACAGTCCAAAAAGAGCAAGGCAGTCATAGTTCATATAGTAAAGCGCCAGAGAGAAGAGAGTATAGAGAGGAACTCTGAAATTTTAACACTAAATGCCTACATTAGATAAGAAATGTTCAAAGTGATAATCTTAGCTACCACCTAATGATAACTTACAAAAAGAACAAAATTAAACCCAAAGTCAGCAGAAAGAAATATCAAAGCAGAAATCAATGAAACAGAAAAGAGAAAAACAAGAGAGAAAATCAAAAGCTAGTTCATTAAGTAAAAATACACAAATTATAAATATCAAGAATAAAGGGGATGATACCACTATAGATATTAATGAATAAAAGGAGTATTATAGACAACTTTATGCCATAAAATTTTATAACTGAGATAAAATGAACAAATTTCTTGAGAAAAAGATCACTTGAGAAAAAAAATTAATTTGAATAGTCCTGAGTTTATTAAAGAAATGGATATTGCAGTTTAAAAACTCCCATAAGCCAAGTCCAGGCCCAAATGGCTCTGTGGTAAACTCTATACAATATTTAAGGAATACCACATTGTACACATATTGTCACACATGTATACATGTCAAAACTTACCAATTGTATACTTTAAAGATATGTAATTCATTACATGTCGATTATACCTCAATAAAGCTGCCTTAAAAATATTCAACTAATAGAAAAAAGGCCCAGCAGCACCTGGCTGGCTTAGTTGGTAGAGCATGTGATTGTTGATCTAAGGGGTCAGAAGTTTGAGCCCCATCGTGGGCATAGAGTTTACTTAAAATTTGAAATTAAAATTCTTAAAAAGACAGAAGTAGAGGTAGCAAAATAAAGGGAATGAGAAAAATAAAATGAGATCAAAGAAAAATGATAGGAAGAAGAGGGCAAGTGGTATAAACAGAGTGGTATAAACAGAGATGGATCCAAGTTGAAAAAGAAATACAGTGCTAAATCTAGAATAGGTGACTAGAAATAGCATGGAAACACGATAAGAAGTTCTGGAACACTCACTTATTCTCTTATTCTTCTAATTTATATTAGGAGATTCACTTATTCTCCTAATTTGTAATCCTAAACCCAATGACTACATATGACTGTATTCTTTGTTTTTTTTTTTGTTTTGTTTTAAATTAGAGCATCAGATCCATAGTACAAAGCTCATAGAGTAGTTTGAGTAAAGCTGTATTACAAAGTGAATAAATGTATATTAGAAATTCCCTCACTTCTTTCATAATCTTCTGACTTACAAGGAACTACAAATAAGCACAAATACACATCCTCAAATAATAAATTGTACAGTGTTCCTAATTACCTAAGGAGTAATTTTCAAATACCATCTAGGTGTTCAAAAAACTAGACGAGTATAATAGATCTTGCCAAAAAGCTTGGTGAAGAGAAAAATCTCAAAATGAAGTATAGTCATATAAAATAAAATCTCCCTATAGACAGAAGACTCAGGATGCCAAAACCTTTAATGAAGAAAGTTTGAAAAAGATTGCATTTGGGGCACCTGGGTGGTTCAGTCGGGTCAGTGCCTGCCTCTGGCTCAGGTGGTGATTCCATGGGCTGGGATCAAGTCCCACATTGGGCTCCTGGTCAGCTGGGAGCCTGTTTCTCCCTCATGCCTCTGCCTGTCTCTCATGAATAAATAAGTAAAATCTTAAAAAAAAAAAAAAAAAAAAGGAAAGAGATTGCATTCTCCACAATTGTAATTAAGAAAAGCTTACCTGTATAGTCGCATTTCACTCAGCCTTATTGTTATCAAATCAATAACTGGTGGGGGGTTGCTCTGGCTCTCTGTTATTATATGGAATGTGTTTGTCATTGTAATTAGTCCAAAATCAGCAACAAAAACATTTTCAGAAACTGGAGACTGTGGGATGACTACCACTGGGGCTTTGATGTTAACATCCAATGCCATTCTAGAACTCCTCTGTGCCAATTCTTTTACACCAGTAGCAGCCATTCCTGCTGCTTGAACAGTAGCCTCAGCCAAAGCCTGTTTAGCCGCTTGAAAATTATCTATAAAAGCCTAAAAGATAACAAAATTATATTCTTAAGGTTACCATTAAGAAATGATTGTTAAATGTATCTTGATGTTTTTTATTTCATCTCCATGAGAAAAAATTTTTCTTGGTACAACCATTCTTTATTGAAAGTCTGGTTGTCTGTATTCAATCTCAGTTTTCTGCAACAAAAGTTAAGAAACACCAAGATACAGAAAAAACAAAAATCTTGTCCCTGGAAGAGAGCAACATGTGGATATTGCAAGGTTTCATTGAAAACTATTTCCCTTTATTATCTCACTTTCCCTAATGGCTAAGCAAGCACACTGTATTTCCCTATGCAGCCTCAATGGAAGGACAGCTTATTTATGCTTGTAAGATAAAAAAGAATGGAAAAAATAATAAAATATGTTTGTTCAGAACTCTTAAATTTTTTAATTCTGAACTCTAGAAAATACTTCAGTAACATAAATTATATCTAGAATTAGACTTGATTTTAAAATTACACATCTAGAATTAGACTTAATTTTAACACTTCCATGTTCCAAAGCAATTTATTTTCAGTAACTTTTGAGTAAAAGACTATCACAGCAGGGCTCAGGGACATAATGATTTTGAATTATAAAAATAAATCAGAAAAAAATAAAAATTAGACCAAGGATGCTTGTTCATCTCTTCTACTTCTGTCCAAAAAATTCTTATGTCTATTAAGAAATGCATTGTAACCTCAATTTAAAAGATCACAAAAATAATTTATTTAGAATCAAATGATTATCCAGTTTATACATCAGAATTTAGAGACAACATTTTTAAAAAGTGAACACTAAAGTCACAGAGATAGGTATGACACTCACAGAAAAAAAAAGTATCAGCTGACAGCAAGGGAAAAACACAGGGGGAAAATACTATGAAGAGGAGAAAAAGAACTCAAACACCTTATGGCAGTATCATACAAGGCTAATTCTTAACCCTTTAAAGCCCCAGATAATCACAGTTACAATATGCAGCAGCAAATAAAATTTCCATAATGATTACATGAGATCAAAACAAACTTCAATTATATATTTAGTATTTTTAACTAGAAGTCAGGTAAAACAAAGACAAACCAATTATATATAAAATAAAGAATTTAATATATATAACAAATCCTATACATGGTATATAATGTACATATATTTAATATATTAAAATGTATTTTTGAATTAACTTGAGTATTCTCCTATACAAAAATGATGTTATATAAATAACACTATGCATTTCAGTCATGATAAAAGATAACCAGAAAAGTCTGAAAAATCAGGGAGGGAAAAAGCCAGGAATTATTGTTCTTTATCTATGTGTGACACACAGCAATTTCCAACTAGTAGAAAAAAATAAAAAATTTGATTAACATACTTACCAATATAGAGTATAGAAATTTTGTGACAAAAACTACTTCAATGCAACCAACAGTTAAGTTAACTTGAACATCAACCACATTCATATCTGTGTATGCAGAACCAGCAGTTGCATCCACAAAAGAAATCATTTTGAAGCTAAACACTTCTTTTCCAGTGATGTAAACAGCCTTAATGAGAGAAAATTTAACTATCAAAACCCATTTTTGAAATGTGCTTTTAGTACAAAAATACAGCTTAGAATAATAAAACATACACACATACTTGGAAAATCTTCCAAGTATTCAAGTGAAGTACAAATAAAGCAGTAATTCTAACATCACTGTTTCTTTTTTCTTTTCTTTTTTTCTTTTTTAACATGGGGGCCGGAACTCACAAACCTTTAAAAATTAGACCTAAGCTGAGATCAAGAGTTAGACGCTCAAACCACTGAGCCACACAGGTGCCACCTAACACATGTATCAGAACCTCTACTGCAAAGTTTTTCAAATTGGTGATAAAGTTTCCTTTGTGGGTCATGAAATCAACTTAGGTCTGGTGCAACGGTTTATTTTAAATGAGGAAAACGGAAGAAAAAATGATCATAAATTTTCATTTAGTGTGTATACTTGTGTAATGACAGTCACCATATAAACACATTCTTTGGTCACTGTAAAAGGTTCAAGTAACAATGTACCTCTGCAACTTAATGAAATTTACTTTTCTTTATTTGAGATATGTGAATAGGTTTTCCAGACTCTTCAACAAGTCTCCCAGTTCAAAGGACTCTGTTAACATTGTGAAAAGCTATACCAGAGTAAGGACCCATGAAAATAAAGTAAAAGATAATCTCATCTGTTCAGTCTGACTCTATATCCTCTGCTGTTGAAATCTAAAATGCATCACAGAGTTCACAGTAATCCAAGAGAAGAGAAAAAAGAAGAAATTGAAAAAGGCATTTACTAACTGCCCCTTCTCAGCCCCCAACTATGTTTCAGGAGCATTATATAAACTTATTTATGAGATATTTGATCTTCGTTTTACAAATAAAGAAACAGAATCTTATTTTAAGTCACTCATCTGCTAAGGAACAGAGCTAAGAAACAAACCCAATTACACCTAACTCCAAATCCAGCCACCTAATAAGTAAGCTACATTGCTAAATTCTGACAACAAATTTATACCTATGACCAATGTTTAAAGAAAATCATATTTAATGAGGTACACTATTAAGTAAAAGGAACAAATTCATACCTTTTTGTATACAGCTGTTTTATCAGAATCCAAAACAATGATATTCCTTAGTTTTGCATTTATTTCAGTTGCTGCAGGCCTCATAATGATCTCAGAATCAAGCCCTAAGGGAATGTAAGGATTATTAAATGCCTTTTCTTTAATTTAATAATTCTGAATATATTTTTCTCAAATTTTATTACCTTCAATCTTAATTTCAGAAATGTTACGTTTCTGATCTTGAATAAAGATCTGTAAACAAGATAATTCTGCTAAAATTTGCAAGGTAATAATATCTTCATTCTTTGATAGTTTTAAAGCTGCAAAACATAAAGAAAGACTTTTAGTAGTCACCTCACTACTCTAATAAAGTAACTGAAGTATAAGAAAAATTAATGATAATACTAGAGGAAAACCTGATCTGCAATTCCACTGAAAGCAAGGAAGATATTCCCTACTAAATTAGGAATTCTTAAAAAATAAAAAATAAAAAAATCAAATATAATGAAAACAAAGCCAAACAAACCAGACACAACAAAAAATGGTTCCTAGATGAGACTAATATTTGAAACTAAAAAATTATAGTTGTAAAATCACAAATCATTTGAGATACAATGATTATGATAATAGTTCTCAATGTCGAACCTGCATCTTCTCATTACTTAAAGAGTACTTGATTAAAGAATATACTCTAAAAATGATTCAAATTTTCTTAGTTCTATTTTTCTAATCTAAAATTATGATAATAAATGCATAAATTATAATCCAGATCAAATACTAAATATTAGACTAAAAATTATAGATTGTATAGACTGTATAATATTAGACTAAAAAATATGATAAGTAAAAGCCACATTTTCTTCACTGGTAATCATTATGTTTATTATTTTCTAAATTTACCTGGGATATAATCATCTTTCCAGATATTAATCTAGGCAAGAGAATTTTGAAGCCAATGTTATACATGAATAATCAAGCAAAGGCTAACTTATTATTAATCTGACAGGGTACAAAACTTTGAAGCTGAATTTTAAACATACGCATTTTTTTAATGACCTCTCCTTTGTCTTCAGTCTCTGCAACAGACACTGGGGCTGATTTTTCTTCCAACTGTGGAAGTATATTATTAAAATAATTTATTGTATTCAGAAGTGCTTCGGTATGTAAATGAATATCCAAAGAGGAAAAATTCACCTAAAGAACAAAGCTCATTTTAGTAATAGGTCAATAAATATTTGTTTGCTGCTCAGTATCAGGCACTATGATTTGTGGCATAAAGGATAGAGTTTATAATATTCCATTTTCATCCTCAAGAATCACACAGTTCTAGTTACAAAATAGTCTTCGTAATATATTTACTTAGAAACACAATATCTAATTAAAAATAAATATTACTCGCTCATACCTTAATCAGTTGTACAGCATTGTTATAAGTACTTTTCAAGTTAGGCAGATTCTTTTCAGCCTATCCAAAGAGAAAAAGCAAATCTGTTTGAATACATTAGGAAGACATAGAGTCTATACAATTGCAACTCTGTAAGGTCCTTTCTAATTCTTCCTCCATGTGACAGAATTGTCTACCAAGTATCCAAATACTGTGCATTATGTTTAGATCTAGAATGCTTTTGTCATATAAAAGCTAATGCTGGGGCAGCCCGGGTGGCTCAGGGGTTTAGCGCCACCTTCGGTCCAGGGTGTGATCCTGGAGATCCGGGATCGAGCCCCTCGTCGGGCTTCCTGCATGGAGCCTGCTTCTCCCTCTGCCTGTGTCTCTGCCTCTCTGTCTCTCATGAATGAATAAATTTAAAAATATATTGAAAAAATTAAAAAAAGCTAATGCTACAAACAAAAACCCTAAAATATCTATATCAGTCATAGTAAAAATGGTCTTAAAAGCAATAAAATACTCTTTCAGCACTGTTATTATGATAAAGTATTTTTTTAAAGGTTTGAGAGAGAGAACATGCATGTGAGCATGGGGAGGGGCAGAGGGAGAGGGAGAAACTTTAGCAGACTCTTCACTGAGGTCAGAACCCCATGTGGGGCTTGACCTCAAGACCCTGAGATCATGATCTGAGCCGAAACCAAGAAGTCAGTCAGATGCTTATTCTGACTGTACCATCTAGGTGCCCCAAATTATTTTTAAGATTTTTATTATTAGATATTTGAGATAGAGCACACATATACATACACACATGAATGAAAGGGGAAGGAGCAGAGGGGCTTCCAAGCCGACTCTATGCTAAGCAGAGAGCCTGAAGTGGGACTTGATTCCACAACTCTAAGATCATGACCAGAATGGAAACCAGGAGTCAGAAGCTCAAGAAACTGTGCCACCCAGGTACCCCTATGATAAAGTAATTATTAAATTAACGTGGCATTTACATAAAAACAGGTCAGTGAAAACGTGGAATAAATTTTAAGTAGACCCTAATACATATAAAAACTTGATGAAATGAGTATCATAAATCAATAGAAAAGGAATGGAGTCACGGAAACCAGGAAAATGAGGTTAACTTCAGATAACATTGGGAAATCAAATGAAAGCCTCATCTCATATAGTATATCACAATAAATTCCATCAAGATTAAAAAGTTTGGGTTTAGGGTGCCTTGGGTGGCTCAGTTGGTTAAGCCGCTAACTCTTTATTTTGGCTGAGATCATGATCTCTCAGGGTTGTGAGATCAAGCCCAGCACCAGGCTCGATGCTCATCTGGAAATCTGCTTGAGATTCTCTCTCTCCCTGTCTTTCTGCCTCTCTCCCACATACCCCACACTTGTGCTCACTCTATCTCTGTCAAATAAATAAGTCTTTGAAAAAAGAAAAAAACTTTGGGTTTGTTGGTTTGTTTGTTTTTTTTTTGTGGGTTTGTTTGGTTTCGGTAACCTGATAGAGGAAAAAAACTCAATTTCATTTCTACTTAGAACAGAGGTCTATTATTTTTCTATATTAAGTGTATCAATAAAGAATGACAAAAGAAGAAAACCCTAAAGTTTTAGGAGTTCTAGAAAACACGTTACAATGTAGATTAAGCTGAACTTAACTAACAAAACTTGATTACAACATTTCAGAAGTACACTTACCAAAGCAAACATACAAACGGAAGTGCTTACCTTCACATATTCCAATGTTAGCAGATCTTCCATCGTATTATCCAGTGTTGTAACCAAATAAATTGGTTTCTTGTTTTCATCTAAAAATGATTTTTAAAATTACTCTTCCATATTAAAAAATAATGGAAAATAAATAACAGAAACATTAATAAAACATAACTGGAAAAGAAGAATTTCCTGTATCAGCTTTGGGCCTTGGATTCTACCTTGGTTCTCCTTCCTCCTTTATTTTAAATTCTGAGGCTATAATTTCTCCCCACAATTCCTTTCCTGTCTCCTATGTCACATTGTGAAACAATTTTATTATTCTAAACTTAGATAGGAAGTAAGAAAAAGTAGCAATCAATTATAGAAAAAAATAGATTATTAGGAACAATGAAAGGACATGAAGAGAATCGTGGCTCTGAGCCATAGAAATGCCTAGAAAGAAAATTGTCAGACTCCTTGAAAAGCTAGTGTTTTTGAAAAGACAGATCAGGTATGTGATGAGAAACTAAGTTTTTCTGTGTATTAGTTTAGATTAGAATAAACCCAATTACTGTATAATTAGTTGTATTCTTTCTTCTGATCAAAACTTAAGAAAATATTAGGAACACTAGTGTAAAACAGCAGTTTGTAGAAGAGTTTTAAAACCAGCATCACTATATTACTTATGACTGTTCAAAATCAGTATCTCAATAGAAGGTTAGAAATCAATCATAATACTTTTGAGTGAAAAAAATGCAACATATTCCACAGATCTTCCAGATTTAGAAGTTTATTAGCTCTTAAGCCAGCCTTCTACTGCAGATGCTATTTGTACTTCAACCTTAAAAAGGTCCTGATTTTCTCAAACATTTATCTCCAGATTTAGTGATCATTTATAGGAAACTACGCTATTCACTTCTTCCTACTCCCATTAAAATACCAAAAGCAAAAATATTATAGAAATGGATGCAGTGACAACTGTGTATCAGTACTCTGTGTGCTAGCTTTCTTATCCAGTGCTCTTGGGAAAACAAACAAAAAATAAACATTATAATTAAAAACTGCTATAATACTTCTGGATTGCTGGAAAACACTACCAAATCGGTTCACTTTTCTTTCCAATCACAAGAACAAACTATTTCTTGATGTAAAAAAAAGCATAATAAATAGTAATATGATAAAGGGGGGGTCAATTCTCCATGAATACAGAACAGTCCTTAAGCTGTATGCATCTTAACAACCTAGCATCAAAATACATGAGGCAAAACACTGATAATACTGAAAGGAGAAACAGATGAACCCACTATCATAGTTAAAGACTTCAACTCCCCCTATCAGAAATGGACAGATCCAGCAGATAGAAAATCAGTAAGGACATAGTTGAACTTGGTAATAATACCATTAGTCAACTGGATATAACGGGTATCTATAGACTAGTAGAATATATCTTCTTAAGCTCCCATGGACTATACACCAAGACAGACCACATTCTGGGCCATAAAACACAGCTTACTAAATTTTAAACAATAAAAATAATACAATGTTTACACTCAGATCACAATGAAATTGAACTACAAATCAGTAAGAAATATAGTTGGAAAATTCCAGAATATTGGGAGAACAAATACTTCTAATAATACATGGATAAAAGAAGAAATCTCAACAGCAATTAAAAAATATCAGAAAGTGGGACGCAAAAAAAAAAAAAAAAAAAGAAAAGAAAAGAAAAGAAAAGAAAAGAAAGTGGGACGCCTGCGTGGCTCAGTGGTTGAGCCTCCCTTCGCCTCCCTTCGGCCCAGGGCGTGATGCTGGAGTTCTGGGATCAAGTCCCACATTGGGCTCCCTCCATGGAGCCTGCTTCTCCCTCTGCCTGTGTCTCTGCCCCTCTCTGTCTCTCATGAATAAATAAAATCTTTAAAAAATTTTTTTAAAATAAAAATATTAGAAGGTAAATGCATATAAAAACACATCTTAACAAAGTTTGTGGGCTATGGCAAAAGCACTGTTTACAAGGATACAGAACACTGAAGCTATATGTTAGAAAATAAAATATAATCTAAGCTTACACCTTGCGAAACTAGAAACAGCAAAATAAATCCAAAGCAAAAGAAATATTAAAAAGTAGATCAAAATCAATGAAACTGAAAACAAGTCATTAGAAAAATTAAGGAAGCCAAAAATGTTTCTTTGAAAAGATCAATAAAATTAGCAAGCCTCTAGCCAGGTTAACTAAGAAAAAAAGAAAGAGGATGCAGATTACTAGTATTAGAAATAAAACAAAAAAAATGGTATCATGAACATTAAAGATAATTTAAAAAATACCATGAACAACTCTGTCCACAAAGGTGATAACCTAATAAAATGTACCAACTCCTTGAAAGATACAATCTGCCAAACTTGCACAAGAATAGACAATCTGAATAGGTTCATATCTATTAAAGAAATCAAGTCAATAATAACCTTCCAAAAAAAGAAAGCACCATGCTCAGATGAGTTCAATGGTGAATTCTAATAAACATTTGAGGGAAAATTATACCAATTCTCTACAATTCCTTTCAGAGGATACAAACAGAAGGAATGCTTGCTAACTGATTCTACGAAATCAGAATTACCCTAATACCAACCAACACAAAGGCAATACCGAGAATGAAAAAAAGGAAAACTACAGGCCAGTAACTCTCATTAACTCAGATAAAACAGATCTCACACACACACAGATTAAAAAATCCTCAAGAAAGTATTAGCAAACTCAATCCAACCAAGTATAAAAAAAAAATTATGTGCCATGACAAGTAAAATTATGTGCCATGATAAGTAAAACTTATCCCAAACTGCAAGGCTAGTTCAACATTTGAAAATCAATTGATGTCATCTATGATATCTATAGGCTACAGAAGAAAAACTAAATGATCATATAAACAATGCTGAAAAAGCATATGACAATATCCAGCAACCATTCATGATAAAAACTCTCAGTAACTAGGAATAAATAACTACTTTACTTGATAAAGAATATCTTCTAAAAACCTACAGTTAACTATATGCTTAATTGTAAGAAACTCAAAGTTTTCACACTAAGAAACAAGTAAGAGGTCTTTCTGTGTTTACGGATTTTAAATATAATTGTGTCTGCAAATGCATTAAGACAAAAATTAAAGGTATTTCTTTTTATTTTTGTGAAGCAAGATATAAAATTGTCTTTGTGGGCAGCCCCGGTGGCGCAGCGGTTTAGCACCACCTGCAGCCCAGGGCATGATCCTGGAGATCCAGGATCGAGTCCCACGTCGGGCTCCCTGCATGGAGCCTGCTTCTCCCTCTGCCTGTGTCTCTGCCTCTCTCTTTCTAGCTGTGTCTCTATGTAAATAAAATCATAAATAAATAAATAAATAAATAAATAAATAAATAAATAAATAAAATTGTCTTTGCTTCCAGATAACATGACCATCTGTGCAAAAAATCTGGAAGAATCCACAACAACAGTTGTTGTCATAGAACTAATATGCCATTAGATCAAGGTTGTAAGATACAAGGTTAATATACAAGTCAAATGCTTTCCTATATATCCAAACTGTTAATGGAGAATTTGAAATTCAAAACAGAATACTATTTACATTAGCATTTACACAGTCTTTCAACAAATGACGGAACAAATGGATACCCACAGGAGAAAAAAAAAAAAGGATCTAGACAAAGAAATCATACCCTTCACAAAAAAATCAATTCAAAATGGATCACAGATCTAGATGTAAAATGCAAAACCATAAAACTTCAAAGATAACACAGTATTTAGATATCCTCATTTTGGCAATGACTTTTTAGATACAACACCAATATGATCCATGAAAAAAACTTACCAACTGAACTTAATTAAAATTAAAAATTCTGTTCCACGAAGAATAATGCTAATAAAATGAAAAGACCAGCCACAGATAAGAAAATATTTGCAGGGCAGCCCTGGTGGCACAGCGGTTTGGCGCAGCTTGCTGCCTGGGGTGTGATCCTGGAGACCCAGGATCGAGTCCCACATTGGGCTCCCTGCATGGAGCCTGCTTCTCCCTCTGTCTGTGTCTCTGCCTCTCTCTCTGTGTCTATGAATAAATAAATAAAATCTTAAAAAAAAAAAAAAGAAAATATTTGCAAAAGCCACATCTGATAAAGGAATATACAAAGAACTCTTATAATTAATCAAGAAAACAAACACCATTAAAACTATAGATCAAAGACCTTAACAGACAACTCACCAAAGAAACTATGTTAGAAGCCAGATCAGCATATGAAAAGATACTCTACACATGTCATCAAGGAAAGGCATATTTAAAAAAAAAAAAAAACAACAATGAGATACCACTTCATACCTTATCAGAATACTCAAAACCAAAGACACTAACACCCAAATATTAGTGAGGCTATGAAACAACAGGAACTCTCATTCATTGCTGAGGAGAACGCTAAATGGTACAGCAATTTTGGAAGACAGTTTGTTTCTTACAAAACTAAATGTACTCTTACTAAATAACCCAAGAGTGATGTTTCTTGGTATTTACCAACAGCAGTTAAAAACGTATGCCCACACAAAAACCTTCATACAGATGTTTACTGCACTCTCAAAACTTGTGTGCAACCAAGATATCCTTTAGTAAGTGAATAAAAAAATAAACTGTGGTACATAATACAATAGAACGTTATTCAGGACTAAAAAGTGAGCTATCAAGAAATGAGAAGATATAGAAATAAATACATACTACTAACTGAAAAAAGTCAGTCTGAAAGGCTAAATATGGTGTGATCCTAGCTATGTGACATTCAGGCAAAAGAATAAAAAATGGATATAGTAAAAAAGCTCGGTGGTTTCCAGGAGGTGGGAGAGGACAGAAAAGGATGAAAAGGTGGAATATAGAGGATTTTTAGAGCAGAACTACTGTGTATGATAATATAATGCTCAATACATGTCACTATACGTGTCCAAAACCCTCAGAATGCACAGAATCAAGCTGAACCCTAAAATAAAGTATGGACATTGGGCATACTATGTCAGTGTAGTCTACGAACGGCAACAAACGTACTCCTCTGGTGGTGGATGTTGATAATGGGAGAGGTTATGCATGTGTAAGTACAGAGGAAAATCCCTATACCTAAACTGCTCAATTGCACTGTGAATCAAAAAGTACTTTAAAAATAGATTAAAATTTTTAAAATGTCATTTCTAATCATATACAATGCTCTTCTGCTCCAAAGAAGCTTTATAAAATTAATCTACTCAATCAGTTCTCTTTTCTAAATTGAGTATAAGTGACATATAACATTGTATTAGTTTCAGGTATAAAATAAAGTGAGTGATTCAATATTTGTATAATTATGAAATGATCACAGTAAGTCTAGTTAGTATCTGTCCTCATCCATAGTTACGATTTTGTTTTTCCTTCTGATGAGAACTTTCAAAAATTACTATCTTAGTAGCTTTCAAATATGCAATTTGGTATTGTTAATTACAGCCACAGTGCTATACTTTCCATCCTCCTGATTTATTTTGTAACTGGAAATTTTTATCTCTGGACCCTCTTCACCCATGTCAATGGCACCCACTTCCATCCCTTGCCTCTGGCAACCACCAGTTTCCTATGTACCTATCAGGTTGGATTTTTTTTTTTTTTAAAGATTCTACATATTAGTGAGATCAGATGGTATTTGTCATTCTCTCACTTACTTCACTTAGCATAATGCCCTTAAGGTCTATCCATGTAATCACAGACGGCAAGATTTCATTCTTTTTAATGGCTAAATAGAATTCCACTGTGTGTTTGTGTATATGTGTGAATAAGATTATCACCTCTTCTTTACACATTCACTCATTGACTGCACTTAGGCTGTTTCCATATCTTGGCTATTATATATAATGCTGCTGTGAATATGGGGTACATTTATTCTTTGAATTAGTGTTTTCATTTTCTTTGGGAAAATACCCAGAAGTGGAATTGCTAGATCATAAAATTCTATTTTTAATTCTGTGAGAAATCTACATATTGTCTTCCATTATGTCTGCACTAATTGACATTTGCAACAGTACACAAGGATTTCCTCTTCTCCACATCCTCACCAACACCTGTTATTTCTTGTCTTTCTGATAACACCTATTCTGACAGGTGTGACATGATATCTCATTGTGGTTTTGAGCAGCATTTCCCCCAATAATTACCGATTTCAGGATCTTTTCATATACCTGTTAGCCATCTGTATATTTTCTTTGAGAAAAATGTCTATTCAGATCCTCTGCCCTTTTTTTAATTGCATTGGTTTTCTGCTATTGAGTTGCAGGGATTCTTTATATATTTTGGGTATTAAGCATTGATCAGGTGTATGATTTGCATGTATCTTCTCCCATTCAGAAGGTTGCCTTGCCAAGTTGTTGATGGCTCCCTTAGCTGTGCAGAAGTTTTGTGGTAAATGTACTCCTACTTGTTAATTTTTGTCTTTGCTTTTGGAGTCAGATCCAAAATACTCACAGAAGACTACTGTAAAGGCACTTACTGCCTATATTTTCTTCCAGTAGTTTTATGGTTTCAGGTTCTTCCATTCAAGCCTTAAATCCATCTTAATCTTTGTGTATGGTATAAAATAGTAGTCCAGTTTTACTCCTTTGCATATGGCTGTCCAGTTTTCCTAGCACCATTTATCAAACTATCCTTTACTCATTTTATATTCTTAACTTCTTTGCCAAAAGTAACTGACCATATATGAATGGGTTTATTTCTAGACTGTTTTTGGTTCCATTGATCGATGGGTCTGTTTTTATGTTATCATAGAGTTTTATATCAGTAGCATAGATAACTTTGTATATATTTTGATATCAGGGAACATGATTCCTCCAATTTTGTCCTTTCTCAAGACTGCTTTGGGTATTTGGGGTGTTTTGTGGTGGCATACAAATTTAGAAATTCTTTTTTAAGATTTTATTTATTTATTCCTGAGAGACACAGAGAAAGAGGCAGAGGGCAGAGACACAAGCAGAGAGAGAAGCACGCTCCTCAGAGGCAGCGTGATGCAGGACTCGATCCCAAGACCACAGAAGCATGACCTGAGCCAAAGGCAGACACTCAACCACTGAGCCAACCAGGCACCCCCATAATTGTTTCTCCTATTTTTGTGAAAAAATGCCATTGGAAGTTTGATACAGATTGCAGTGAATTTGTAGAATTGCTTTGGATAATAGGAACACTTTAATCATGTTAATTATTCCAAAACACGGCAGCCCTGGTGGCGCAGCGGTTTAGTGCCACCTGAAGCCTGGGGTGTGATCCTGGAGACCCAGGATCAAGTCCCACGTCAGGCTTCCTGCATGGAGCCTGCTTTTTCCTCTGTCTGTGTCTCTGCCTCTCTCTCTCTCTCTCTTTTCCTGTGTCTCTATGAATAAATAAACAAAATCTTTAAAAAAAATTATTCCAATCCATAAGCATGGACTATCTTTCCATTTATTTGTCTAATTTTTTTTCATTACTGTCTTATAGTTTGCAGTATACAGATCTTTCACTTCCTTATTTGTTTTTATGTATTTTTTTTTGATGGAACTGTAAATGGGACTGTTTCTTAACTTTTCCTCCTCATAGTGTATAGATACCCAAAAGAATTTTCTGTTTATCTATCCTACAACATTACTGAATTTACTGATTAATTCTATGAGCGTTTTGGTGGATCCTTTTAAGGTTTTCTATATATAATACCATGTCATCTGCAAATAGTGACAGTTTTACTATTTGGGTCACAAAGAATTACTTCAGATATTCAGTTTTTTACTGAGTCAATTAAGAAATCAAAAGAGAAATTTTAAAAAATACCTTAGGACCAATGAGAACATAAATATAATAAAATTTATGAAATGCACCAAAAGGATTTCTAAGAGGGCAGAGCACAAACCAGTAGATGCCTAGCCCTAGAAACAAGAAAAATCTCAAATAAACAATCTAACTTTACACCTCAGGCAACTAGAAAAAAGAAAAAATGCAACCCCAATTAGAAGGAAATAAGGTATCAGAGCAGAAATAAAGGAAATAGAGACTAAAAGAGAATAACTGAAAAGATCAATAAAACTAAGAGCTGGTTCCTTTGGAAAATAATCAAAATGCACAAACTTTTAGCTAGACTCACCAAGATAAAAAAGAGGGCTCAAATAAAATCAGACATGAAAAAGGAGACATTAAAGCTGATAACCACATAAATACGAAGGATCATAAGAGACTACAATGAAACACCATAACACTGACAATTGAACAACCTAAAAGAAACGAATAAACTCCTAACAACATACAGCCTTCCTAGACTTAATAATCAAGAAATACAAAATACACATAGACTAATTACTTGTAAAGATGTGAATCAGTAATCAAAAACCTCCAACAAAACAAAGTCCAGGGCCTGATGGCTTCACTGATGAATACTACCAAACATTAAATGAAGAATTAATACTAATCTTTCTGAAACATCTCTAAAAAATAGGAGGAGTAATCGGAGCTTCTTCCTGACGTGCCCCTCTCCCGCTTTCGTGAAGTTTCCTCACAGCATGGTCCCCAAGCGCCAGTCCTCGCTGGCACCTCAAACGAAGAAACCGAGGCTGCCTCCGGCCCCCAAGCCAGAGGAGACATCAACCTCTCAGCACTTGCCGAAGGGAGAAAAAGAACAGCAAGAAGCAATTGAACATATTGATGAAGTACAAAATGAAATAGACAGACTTAATGAACAAGCCAGTGAGGAGATTTTGAAAGTAGAACAGAAATATAACAAACTCCGCCAACCGTTTTTTTCAGAAGAGATTGGAATTGATCGTCCAAATCCCCAATTTTTGGGTAACAACATTTGTCAACCATCCACAAGTGTCTGCACTGCTTGGGGAGGAGGATGAAGAGGCACTGCATTATTTGACAAGAGTCAAGTGACAGAATTTGAAGATATTAAATAAGGTTACAGAATAGATTTTTATTTTGATGAAATCCCTTACTTTGAAAATAAAGTTCTCTCCAAAGAATTTCATCTGAATGAGAGTGGTGATCCAACGTCAAAGTCCACTGAAATCAAATGGAAATCTGGAAAGGATTTGACGAAACGTTCAAGTCAAACACAGAATAAAGCCAGCAGGAAGAGACAGAACAAGGAACCAGAGAGCTTCTTCACCTGGTTTACTGACCATTCTGCTGCAAGTGCAGATGAGTTAGGAGAGGTCATCAAAGATGATATTTGGCCAAATCTATTACAGTACTACTTGGTTCCTGATATGGATGATGAAGAAGGAGAAGGAGAAGAAGATGATGATGAAGAAGGAGGAAGATTGGAAGATATTGATGAAGATGAGAAAAAAAAAGATGAGGATGAAGGTGAAGAAGATGAAGATGATGATGAGGGGGAGGAAGGAGAGGAGGATGGAGAAAATGACTGATGGAACACTGATGAATTCCAACCTTCCTTTTTTAATTTTCTCCAGTCCCTGGGAACAAGTTGCATCTCTTTTTCCCCCCCTCCTCTTGTGCTCATTCGCCCTGTTTTTTTGAAGTCTCTTTTCTCTCCCTTTATACCATTGTTCTCAACTTATTTTGGGGGGAAATACCTTGAGCAGAATACAGCGGGAAAAGAATCTCTACCCCTTTTCTGTTCCAAATTCATTTTTATTCCTTCCTGTCTCAACAAAAACTTTATGGAATCAACACCACCATGCTCTGTGGGAAAAAATAAAAACCTCTGCTCCCTTAGCTCTGTTGGAAGCCGGAGGGTGCTAGGCCCCTGTGTAGTAGTGCATAGAATTCTAGCTTTTTCCTCCTTTCTCTGTATATTGGGCTCAGAGATTACACTGTGTCTCTATGTGAATATGGACAGTTAGCATTTACGAACATATACCTGTCTACTTTCTCTTGTTTAAAAAAAGAAAAAAAAAATTTAAAATGGGGTTATAGAAGGTCAGCAAAGGGTGGGTTTGAGATGTTTGGGTGGGTTAAGTGGGCATTTTGACAACATGGCTTCTCCTTTGGCATGTTTAATTGTGATGTTTAACGGACATCCTTGCAGTTTAAGATGACACTTTTAAAATAACACTCTCCTAATGATGACTTGAGCCCTGCCACTCGATGGGAGAATCAGCAGAACCTGTAGGATCTTATTTGGAATTGACATTCTCTATTGTAATTTTGTTCCTGTTTATTTTTAAATTTTCTTTTTGTTTCACTGGAAAGGAAAGATGCTCAGTTTTAAACAAGGAAAGATGCTCAGTTTTAAACGTTAAAAGTGTACAAGTTGCTTTGTTACAATAAAACTAAATGTGTACATAAAGGATTTGATGCTTTTCTCAGAACAGGTGTATTTAATATGATTTTCCAAGTTTGACTTGTATAACATATTGTCAAACTTTGTCACCCTGACTCCGTATTTTTTGATACGCACTTTGCAGGGTGACCTCAGGGCTGTGAGGACTGAGAAAGGGATCCGAATCAATGTATTAATGCCTCCAAAGCCAGGAGCCATCGTAGGTGTAGTTTGCCATCAGTTTCTGAACTCTCCCACATCAGTCGTGATACCAGATTGCTCAAAACTGAGTTCTGAATATGTTGTGCCCTTGATTTGTATCTCAAAATGGCATTTTTAAAAACGGGCCTTTATTTGCCTGGATATAATAGTAGTGCCTGCCACCACCATCAGACAGACCTGGTGCTCTAATGCCAACTTACACAGAGGGCAGTTACTGGCATGTCTTCGTTGGTACTGTGAAATGTGGCCGAGAAGACAGACTCTCAGAGTAAGAAGTCGTATTGGTGGTAAGAAACTCAGGAGTACTTTTGTCTCAAAGTACTAGCTATTTAGCATATAGCTCTCACGTGAGGCCTGTCTGTGTGAATCCAGGTGAGATGACGGGCCCTGCTCTACTTAATGCCGTTGTGCATAGGATACCATTTTGGGAAGCTACCTAATGCATAAGCTTTTTAATGCTGTAAATTATAGTAGCTAAAATTAAATGCCACTTAACTTTTTCAGAGATGAATTAATGGACAGCCTGGTCAAATTCAAAGCTTTTTGGTGAATAAAACTTATAAATGGAACTATTCCATCGATAGGTAAAGTGGAATGAAAACCTGTCTAGATGGATAGTATGTAATTTCTGCACAGGTCTTGTTTAGTAATACATCACTGTATACTGGTCAGGAATCTTGCTCCAATAAAGGAACATAAAGATATATTTTATATATATATATATATATATATTAAACGTTATATAATATATATAATTATACATATATTAAATAAATAAATAAATAAGAGGAAACACTTCTGAACTCATTTTACAAGTCAAGCACTACCTGGGTACCAAATTCAGACAAGAATACTACAATAAAATAAAATTACAGGCCAGTATTTTTTAGATGAACATAGATGCAAAATTCTCAACTAAATATAAGCACAACAAATTCAACAATACATTAAAAGGATGATACACCATAAGTAAGTAGCAATTATTTCAAGGATGGTTCAACACTCACCAATCTGTCAATGTGGTACAGTACATTAACAAAATGAAGTACAAAAATCTTATGATCTCAATGGATGAAGAAAAGCATTTGACAAAATTCAACATCTATTTATATAAAAACTTTTACCAAACCGGTGTAGAGACACACCTCAACATAATAAAGACCATATGTAACAAGCCCATAGCTAACATCTTACTCAATGGTGAAAAGCTGAAAGCTTTCACTCTAAAACAGGGACAAGACAAGGATGCTACTTTTGTCACCTTTATTCAACATAATATTGGAAGTCCTAGCCAGAGCAATAACACAAGAAAAATAAATAAAAGGCATTAGAAATAAATCATTTGTCATAATCATTCCATCAACCATTGAGAATTATCTTATAAGAATAAACCCAAAAATATAAAGGAAGAAATATACATAATACCCTCTCCTAAATGCCTAACACAATAAATAGAAATATTATCCAAGGTATCACAAAATTTTTCCATTATGATTCTGGGACATAAAGTGTTTATGGTAGACAAAATAATGCTACGCCCTGACACCCAATGATGTCCATGTTCTGTCTCTCTAAAACCTGAGAATATCTTACCTTATATATTATATAGCAAAAGGGACTTTGCAAAGGTAATTGGGTAAAGAAGAAATTAGCCTGGATTGAGGTCAGAGATGACAACATGAGAAGGATCTATCACCCTGTACTGGTTCTGAGATATAGAGAACTAACTATATGCAAGGAATTACAGAGGCCTGTAGAGTTAAGGTCTGCCCTCACCGATTACATAAGCAGGAAACAGACTTAAACCACATGGAAATGTGTTTTGGCAACAACTGAATGAACAAGGAAATGGATCTTCCCCTAGAGCCTCCATACAGGAATTCTAACTGGCACCTTGATTTTTACCTGTTAAGACTTCAGACCACTGCTTAATAGAACTTTAAGAAGTTTCTGTTGTAAGAAACTAAATCTGTGGTAAATGGTTACATTATCAATAGGAAACTAATTCAGCATCATAGTATTCAGTTAGATAGATATAAAATTAAACCAGGACTATTATATTTTCCTTTATGAAAAAAATTATCATTTTCTCTTTGCTCTACCTTCCCAGACTCCCAAGATAAAAACTGAAGACCAACTCGTAATATTTCCTCGAGAATATCTTACCGAATGTACTGATTTAAAGCCTAGAGAATTTTAAACTCTTTAGAAGGGAGTCAAACAATAAAAGTTATTTTTAAAAAACTGAGATACTTACCAAAGTATTCTGGGCATTTTAGGCAGAACTCTTTCAAAAAGGCATTTGCTTTCAAATCAAATGTTCTAAGTTCAACATCTGTGCCCAATCCTAAAACATCAATTTCTACCACAGGTAATTCACAATCTCCAACAAGGTGATAAAACTGAATCAAAACCTAGAGCAAAAAGAAAAAAGAAACTACCACTATCTAAAAGAAAAAATTGTTTATGCGGGTGGTGGTTTTGAATGGATAAGTTATACACATGATCTGTATTTAAAATTTAAAGGAGACTTTATATACACACATGTATACACATGTATCTTGTACAGTTAATTATCTTTAATAAATTCCTATCAAAGGACCATAATAGATGATCTAAACCCCTAATTTTTTATTAAGAAAATTAATCTTCACAAAAAGGGGAGGAAAAAAATCACAAAGCAATATCTGGATTCAGCTTAAATTGGATGAAACAGGAGTACATATTAGCAATAAGACCATATAAATAAACTAAATAGCAGAAATGACAATTTAAATAAGTCATATTAATTTTACTATGGTACATACCTCTGGCACTTCAAATCTTATTTTATACTGAATCATATTTTTTGAACAATCTGGCTTTTGAATCTTTTTCTGCTGACAACTTTGAACTCCAGTGGGAGACTGAAGAGGCTCTTCCAAAGGACTACAAGGTGCATCAAAATATTCTTCTTCAGAATCTAAATATTACAGAATATTGTTTAAGTCAAAAATTAAAATGACTGATTTAATAACAATGGTCTTATAATTTTTCTGAAGTAAATATGAATACTAATACATTAAAGTCTTAAAACATTTCAAAATGTGAATGTGAAGATCAGAAAATAGAAAAGAATACAGAGCTTATGTCTGAAAATAACATTTTTGATGACAAAAAAGTGTAGAAAATATAAAATTAATCTTTAGCTTAATGAACATCACTTTTTAAATCATTAGTCTATCGCTTCTTGGCCTTTTGGCTGAGATCCAGTGTAAAATTATTAGTCTAAAAATTGCAAAATTTTATTTTATTTTTGAGAGAAAGAGAGGGAGCAAGTGCATGTGCATGTGCCACCTGGGGGTGGGGAAGGGCAGAGAGAGAGAGAGAGAATCATGAGCAGGCTCTGTGCCCTGCATGGAGCCCAAAGTGGAGCTTGATCTCATGACCCTGAGTTCATGACCTGAGCGGAAATCAAAGTCAGATGCTTAACTGACTGAGCCACCCAGGTGCCCCACAAAATAAAATTTAACAGCAAAAGCAGTTTCACTTTACCATCTTCAACACATGGAAGCTCCAAGAAAGGAAGCATTTTCTGTGAAATCTGTGATGTTCCCAAAGAAGTGGACCTTTGAATCTGGAAGAAAAGTAATTCACTGTTAATTAGCACAAAGATTTTTACTCAAAGTCTTAAGATAATTTTGACAAATATTAAAAAAAAAAAATCTCACTTTGAACTAAGAAAAAAAGCCAATCAGAATTAGTTAAGTAAATTATAAAATATAGATTTAAAGAAGTGCTTTTACAATTTTAAGGGTAAATATACACGTAAAATTGTGTATTAATTGTTTTGACAGGCTTTGAGTAGGAAAAGATCTTAGATTCTGTGTTCACTCAACGTCTCACTGAAGAAGAAAACCATCTTAGGACATCCACGGGAAATAACCAGTCCCAATATTTAAAACCTACGGAGTTGGGAAATTTGAAGTTTTACTTTTCATTTTTTGAGAGGCATTTCATTAAACTGACTTTTTTACTGCTTTGGGAAATACAGCCCATAAAAACATATAATGCAATTGAATAAAATAATAAGAAAAGACATACCTCAATCTTCTACCCAGGCCAAAAAACTAAGCAGTCCTATACCTTTCCCTAGAAGCACCTCTTTGATTCTCCTTGATTACATTCCCTACAACTGATTGATTTTACTTCTATTTACTTGTTTTTAGCTCCCTATGAATGATTCTCTAAATACAACATGGTGTATCCTATGCTTCTTTCTAAATTATACAAAAAGGTAATAATATTATATATTTTCTTAGAACAGTCTTCTACAAAAAAACCTTTCAATTTCATCCATCACTGCTATACTATATTGCATATCTGATGAATAAGCCACTACTCATATGTCCACTACACTGTTGATATATATTTGTATTGTTTACAAATTTTTTGCTTTTACTCATAGAACCACCATAAGCATCCATGAACATGCCTGCAGGTGCTCTTATGTAAGATTTTTTTATGGTGTTTATATCAGAGTCGAATTGTGTATGTTCACCTTACTAAGTAGTATCAAACTTTTCACAAGTAGTTGGAAAACATTAAACTAACATCAGCAGATTAGTTTGTATAGCCCCATAGCCTTATAAATGCTTGGTATTTTCAGACATTTTAAACTTTGGCAATCTTCCTGGCAATTTCACCTTAGCTTTAAATAGAATTTCACAAATGTGTTATAGTTACATATCATATCACAGGTTCATGAGTTTGTCCTTCTCTGAATCATATTTGTTTTTGGGAAAACACTTTTATTGAAACATAAAACTACTACATAACTAAGTATACGGTTCAGTAAGTATTCATGAAGAAAACACACCCATGCACTCAAAATTCAGAACTAGGAATAGAACATTACCATTAATGTAGAAACCTCTCAATCATTAGGCATACCCCCCAAAACTATGCTGTCCTAATTTTCATCTTTAATGTTCTGAAATTTAGCCAACATATAGTACATCATTAGTTTCAGATGTAGTGTTCAATAATTTATCAGTTGCACATAATACCCAGTGCTCATATCACATGCCCTCCCCTTAATGCACATCACCCAATAATCCCATTCCCCTCCCCTCCAGCAACCCTTCAGTATGTTTCTTATAGTTAAAAGCCTACATCTACATCAAGGATAGAATGGTTTTGTTTTGCACTTTCCTGATGAGTAATAAAATTAAACCCCTTTTCAACATGTCTGCTAATCTTTTACTGGGTTATTGGTCTCCTTATATACTTTGGATGAAGTATTTTGTACATAATGTGTTGCATATATTTTTCACAATTAGATGGCTTGCCTTTTTCATTTTTAAAAGTAGAAAATTTTAATTTTCATCAATTTTTCTTCTTCATTTGTGCTTTATCCCAAGACATCTTTACCTACCACAAAGTACTTAGAGATTTTCTCTTATGTTTTTTGTTAAAGAAATTATATTTTGGGGGCATCTACATTTATGTCTATGTTCCATTTCAAACTAAATCTCTTATGTTTATTTTTTCTCCACTTGGAAATCTAGTTTTTCAAAAATCACTTATTGAAAGAACTAGCACATTTCCTCCACTTATTTAGGTCAGCACCTTTGTAAGAAATCAAATATATATTAACCATGTATACATTGTATATTTATATCCAGACTTCATTCTATTTCATTGATCTGTAGTTCATCCTCATATCAAAAAGAAAACCCACTTTCTTTAATAAAGTAGTATAAGATAAATCTTGAAATCAAGTATTAGAAAATCTCTAACATTATTCTTGTCCAAAATTGTTTTGGCCAAAATTATGGAGCAACCTAAGTATCCACTGATAGATGAATGGATAAAGAAGATGTGGTATATATATGCAATGCAATATTATTCAACCATAAAAAAAGAATGAAATCTTGCCATTTGCAACAATGTGAATGGATCTAGAGAGTACAGTGCTAAGCAAAATAAACCAGAGAAAGACAAATACCATATAATTTCACTCACATGGAATTTAAGAAACAAAGGGAAAAAGACAAACCAAAAAAGACTCTTAACTATACAGAACAGAGGTGGTTAATGGGAAAGAAAGGGATGGGTGACACAGGTGAAGAGGGTTAAAGGTACACGTATTTTGATGAGCACTGAGTAATATATGGAAGTGCTCATCACTGAAGATCACTGAAGATAAGAATCACTGTATCTTATACCTGAAATGAATGTAACATTGTATGTTAACTATACCGGAATTAACCTTAAAAATAATAAAATAAATTGTTTTGGCTAATATGTGTCCTTTACATGACCATATATACTTTATAATTAACTTGTTAATTTCCAGAAAAGCAATCTTCTGTATTCTGATTGAGGTTGTGAGAAATCTACAGAGTTTGGAGAGGACTACCATCTCAATGTGGTCAGGCCTCCAATCCTTGACTATGAATATCATTTTCAGAAATGTTTTGCAGATTTAGGTTTACAGGTGTTGTATTTCTTTTGTTAATTTTTTCTTGACTAGCCCTTTTTAATGTTGTTATGAATGGAATATTCTTTTTCGTTCATCTTTAGAAATAATTCTTTACATTGATAATGTACTTTGTGAACTTGCTTATTACTATTACGAATATTACTTTTCTACGTTCCTTAGGACTTTCTGCATGATCATTTCACCTACAAATAAAGACAGTTTTACTTTTTCTTTCCAATCTTATCTTTATTTTTCTTGATTCATCTGCAGAAGCTAGAACATTCACTATCAACTTGAATAGAAGTGGTGAGAAAAGGCATTCATTCTTGAACTATTCCAGATCTTACAGGGAAAACTCAGTCTTTTTCAAATGATGTACAAAAACTAGCTATGGGTTTTTCCTAGATGTGCCTTACCAGGTTGAAGATACATTCTTTTATTCCCTGTTTGTTAAGAGGGAACATCATCAATAACTGCTGGTTTTGCCTATACTTTTTCTTTTCTATTGAGATGGTCATATATTTTTTCTCCTTTATTCCATGAATAGGACTGATAGCACTGACTGTTGAACCACTTTTGCTTTCATAAAGTAAGTGCATTTGTTTATAGTATATTATCCTTTTTATATATATCATACTATTTGGTTGTAGTATTTTTTAAGGATTTTTGCATCTATGTTAATGAATATATGTGTCTGAGTTTTCTCATAATTCTTTTTGTCTGATTACAATAGCAGGACAATCTATACAAAGAAACAAGGAAGAATAGCCCATACACAGACAAAAGCAGCATACACAGTTCAGAAGGAAGCAAGGTACTGGACTTACTATGAAAGATTTTTTTCTTAATGCCTCAAATATACTCAGAAAGCTGAAAAGGACCATGGAGAAAGAGCTAAAAGAAACCAGAACAATGATATCACAGCAAATAGAAAACATCAATGAAAAGACAACATAAGAAAAACTCAAAGAGAAATTCTGGATCCGAAAAGTGCTGGATAAGAAATGAATAGTAAAATGTCATTATAAATCCTAAAGTTGCCTAAAGCATAAGGAAATATTAGAAACAACCTTACTTCCACATATTCAACACCTTGGTTGAAATAAACAAATTCCTTAACAGACAAAATCTTATAAAGCTCATGCAAGAATAAACTGATACTGTAAGCAGTCCTGTAAAAATTAATTAAACAACTTGAAAACCTTTCAATAAAGAAATTTCAGGCATACATGGCCTCACTGGTATTTAAGACAGAAATAGTATCAATTCTTTACAAAAAATCTCATAAGAGGAAAACATTTTCCAATTCATTTAATGAAGCTGGACTTGCCCTGATATCATACGCAAACAGGTAACAAGAAAAAAGTATAAACCAGTATCCTGCAGTAAATATAAAAATCCTCAACAAAAAAAAAAATAGCAAATAAATCCAACAATGTACTAAAATGTTAATATATCACAAAGGAGGTTTATATTGGGAATGTAAAGCTAGTTTAACATTAGAATCAATGTAATTCATCATATTAAAAGAATAGAGAAAACAGTGTGATTACAATAGATGGAGCAAAAGCATTACATAAAATGCTACAAATAATCATGACACAAAACTATCAGCTAACTAGGAATAAAGGAGTTACCTCCTCAAGCTGGGAAATAATATGTAAGAAAAAGCTATAGCTATTATTATACTTAATAAGATAAAACTAACTACATTCCTGCCATTGAAGTCATGGGTAGCAGCAGCCTGAACCACTGAAACTTGAGAAAGTGGCACCATTTTCAGAAATCCAGGGGAACTTCGGGCCCCAAAACCCACGTCTTTTGGGCCCATGTAGGTAGTAGTACCTCTGTGGATCTCAGAATAGCCTTCGGGATCATTCTTTTCCTTTTTCTTGAAGAATAAAGTATGTTCCCAGATGGATGGCCCCACTGTCCTACCCTGTAGTACCAGAACTTCAAGGGATTTTTTTTCTTCATTTTGTCCTGACTCTGCCCTTTTTAGTCTAAGCTAGCAGTACTTCAGCTGGCATAGTCCCATCTCTATTCCTGGCTTCTGCTAAAATGGTGGGTTACAGCAGTCACACCCTTAATCCCTTTATCAAGTGTTTTGTGCAAAATGCTCTTGGTTTTCTCTCTGTAACACACTCCCATTTTTTGCAGTATGGATAGGCTGAGCACTTCTCCCAAATCTTTAAGTTCTAATACCAACTTGCTTATTAACAAGTCCTTCTTAAAAACATCTCTTTCTTGCATTTTACTATAAGCAATTAGGCAAAAATAAGACCATATCTTAAACAGTTTGCTTGGAAATCTCAATTAAATATCTAAGTTCATCATTTACAAGTTCCCCACTAAAAAACAATTCAGCTAAGCTCTTTACCACTTTATAACAAGGATCACCTTGCCTCAAAACTCTTACATGCTCTACTCATTATCCAGTTTTAAACTCACTACAACATGTTTATTACAACACCACTTCACTTTCTGGTACCAAAAGCTGTATTAGTTTGCGAAGGCTGCCACAGCAAAATTCCATAGCCTGGATGGTTTAAACAATAGAAATTTATTTTCTCATAGTTTGGGAGGCTAAGACGTCCAAGATCAAAGTGTTGGCATAATTTGTTTTATCTGTGGTCTCTCTCCTAGGCTTGCAGATGTCTACCTTCTTGCTGTGCCCTCACATGATGTTTTCTCTGTACATGTGCATCTCTGGTGTCTTTTTCTATGTCTGAATTTCTACTTCTTATGAAGATGCCACCCTAACTGGATTAGGACCCACTCTAGTGGCCTCATATTTTTTTTTAATTTTTATTTATTTATGATAGTCACAGAGAGAGAGAGAGGCAGAGACATAGGCAGAGGGAGAAGCAGGCTCCATGCACTGGGAGCCCGACGTGGGGCTCGATCCTGGGTCTCCAGGATCGTGCCCTGGGCCAAAGGCAGGCGCTAAACCGCTGCGCCACCGAGGGATCCCCTACTGGCCTCATATTAACCACTTTTTAAGACCCTATGTCCAAATACTGTCAGTCACATTCTGAGGTACTAGGGTTAAGATTTCAATATATGGATTTTCAGAGGATACAGAACAGCAAAATATGTGAAGCAAATGTGTTTCAAGTACAAAATACTTAGGAAAAAAATTAAAGAGACCTAAATAAATGAAAAGACATATCACATTAATAGACTAAAAGATTCGTATTGTTAAAATGTGAATTCTCTCCAAATTAATTATACAATAAAATCACCACCATCAAAATCCTGGCAGAAATTTTTCATAGAATTGAAAAGCTGATTCTAAAAGCTACAGGAAAAGGGAAAGAACTAATGGAAACTATTTGGGTAAAGCACACATTTTAGATGTCATACTTTATTTCAAGATTTACCATTTATAACTATATCAAAAAGAATAAAATACCTACAAATAAATTTAATCAAAGAGGTCAAAAATCTGTACCCTAATCAAAGAGGTCAAAAATCTGTACCCTGAAAACCATAAAAGCACTGATGAAAGAAACTGAAGACATAAATAGGTGGAAAGATATGTGACACTTATGGATTGCAAAAAGTAATATTGTTAAAAAGTTCACACTACTCAAAGCAATCTTCAGATTCAATGCACTCTCTATCAAAAGTCCAGTGGTATATTACACAGAGGCATCAGGCTTCCTAACTTCAAGCTCTGTTACAAAGCTATAATAATCAAAACAGTTTGGCACCAACATAAAAACAAATCCATAGATCAATGGAACAAAAATGAGAAACCAGGAATAAATCTATGCATTAATGGTCAATTAATTTTTGGCAGAAGAGCCAATATACAAAAGGGAAAGGATAGTTTCTTCAGCAAATAGTGCTGGGGAAACTGGACAACCACATGCAAAAGAATAAAACTAGACTCCTATCTTTACACAAAATCAACTCAAAATGGATTAGAGACTTGAATGGAAGACCTGAAGCCATTAAGCTTCTAGAAGAAAACAGACAGGTAAGCTCCTTGACAGCAATCTTGGCAATGACTTTTTGGATCTGATACCCAAAGCAAAGGCAGCAAAAGCAAAAATAAACCAGTGGGACTACCTCAAACTAAAAAGCTTCTGCATAGCAAGGGAAACTATCAACCAATGAAAAGGCAATAAACTGAATGGGAAAAAATATAAGCAAATAATATATTTGATAAGGTGTTAATATCCAAAATACATAAAGAACTCATTCAACTCAACAAAACAAATAATCAATTAAAAAATGGACAGAAGAAATGGACATTTTCCAAAGAAGACACACAGATGGTCAACAAACACAGGAAAAGATGCCCAATATCACTAATAAGGAAAATGCAGGTATCTCTTTGATATCCTGTTTTCATCTCCTTTGGAAAAACCAGGAAAGTAAGATTGCTGGGTCATATATGGTAGTTCTAGTTTGTTTCCTGAGGAACCTCCCCACTATTTCCATGTTGGCTGTTCCCACCAACCGTACACAGGAGTTCCTTTTTTCACTCATTTACTGCTGGTGGGAATATAAATTAGTACTCAATTTAAAAAAGAAAATTTGGGCAGCCCCGGTGGCGCAGCGGTTTGGCGCCGCCTGCAGCCTGGGGGGTGATCCTGGAGACCCTGGATAGAGTCCCACATCGGGCTCCCTGCATGGAGCCTGCTTCTCCCTCTGCCTGTGTGTCTCTGCCTCTCTCTGTGTGTGTCTATGAATAAATAAATAAAATCTTTAAAAAAAAAAAAAAAAGAAAATTTGACAAAGTTCACGAAAATATAAAATTCAGTGAGCAATTCTACTTGTATAAATTTATCCAGTGGATAAAAATACACCCAAATATATAGAGAGGAAGCCAAAAGCAGTAGGGTAGAACTGTGAGCATTCGTAATAATAGGAATGTTCATCAAAAGGAACTCTGTTATGTGAGGCAAATGATGGTAGGTACATTTGCACAATTCAATATTATTTGCTATACAAAAAAAAAAAAAAAGATCTGTATGTGCTAATATGAAAATATCTCTAAGGTATATAAGATATGATAATGGTGAAAAAATACAGATTCAGAACAGGAAGTATAATGATCCAATTTATGTAAACTTTAAGAATACACACACACACACACCCCCCACACACAAGCATGCCATAGTATAAATTATAAACACTTCTGGAAAACTACAGAAGTGGTAGTTAACAGTGTTACCATTAAGGAGGGTCACTGCAAGCAGAAGTAAAGAAAGGTAGACTCATCATGTAATTTTCTTTACTATTTGCACCTTTAAGTCTTTCATCATTTCCTTTTAAAATGTAAAAACAAATTTTTTTAGAGAGAGAGAGAAACATAGGGGGATGGGGTGAGAGGAGAGAGAGAACCTTAAGCAAGCTCCATGCCCACTGCAGAACCCAAGGAAGAGCTCAATCTCACAACCCTGAGATCATGACCTGAGCTAAAAAAAAAAAAAAAACAAGAGTCAGACACAACCGGCTGAGACAACCAGGCACCCCAATTTTTTTTTAAGTAAGTTCCATGTTTAGCATGGAGCCCACTGTGGGGCTTGAACTCACAACCCTGCGATCAAGACCTGAGCTGAGGTTTAGCACCTGCCTTTGGCCCAGGGCGCGATCCTGGAGTCCCAGGATCGAGTCCCACATCAGGCTCCCGGCATGGAGCCTGCTTCTCCCTCCTCCTGTGTCTCTGCCTCTCTCTCTCTCTCTCTCTCTCTCTCTCTCTGATAAATAAATAAATAAATCTTTAAAAAAAAAAATAAATAAAGACCTGAGCTGAGATTGAGTTGGATGCTTAACCAATTGAGCCACCCAGGTACCCGTAAAATGTAATTTTTAAAGGTCTCTTGAAAACGAATAAAATTATTTTATCCAAAATTTTTGACTCTTACAAATACTATTTGTTGAGTTCCTTAAATTTGTACTTTATCAATTTTGTAAAAAACATTACCTGAAATGGTTTGGCAGGGGCATATGCTTCAGGTGCAGGTGTGGGTTTCGGAATGCTTTCAATCAATTCCAAAATTCCTTGCAGTTTTTTATCTGAGATTCGTAAAGAAATCAGTGGTAACTTTCCAAAAATCTTGAATCTGTTTCAAAAAAGCAGAAATCAGTATAAGCAAACTTCATTCTGATTTAAGTGCACTAATTAAAAACACAACTGTTCCCCCTTAATATATCCAAAAATAATAAAATGCAATTTTAAGCTCTAAAAATTATCCACACAGTCCATAAGACATATTATTCCACAATCTCCAATCAAATTTCTTTTTGCCCTTACTGACCAGTCTCATTAGGTGAACTAACTTCATTTTTTTTCCAAAAATTTTTAATGTTATGTTTATTATTTCTTTACTATTTGCCAATGATGGATGATCATTACTAATTATTATTTATTAATGACACACATTAAGGAAAGCACTGATATACATTTATCATACATTCTCACAACCTGTAAGATAGACAATCCATTTCTGTTCTCTGTTTCTCAGAATTTCCCTTATGTACATGGTTCCTATCAGGAAGCTAATGCTTAGCCAGTTTAAGTAACTTCTCCATGACATTATATATCTAAATTATGGTTAAAAGAAAAATTACATGATCATATAAATTGATGCATGACAAAATCGAACACCTATTCATGATAAAAACTCTCAGTGAACTAGAATAAAGGAGAACTGCCTCAACTTGATAAAGAATATCATCAGAAAACCTACAGCCACATATTTAATTGTAAGAAAGCCTGTTTTTCCATTAAGATTAGATACAAAGTAAAGAGGTCTCTGATCACTCCTTTTCAACACTATACTGGAAGTACCTGCCAATGAATTAGGACAAGAAAAGGGAATAAACTGAATGGGAGGCATAAAGATTCTGTTCACAAATGACACGGTCATCTACACAGAATATCTAAAAAGAAAAAAAAAAAAGACTCCTAGAACTAATAAGTCCTTATACCAAGATTGCATAATACAAAGTTGATATGCAACAGTCAATTGTTTTCCTATATACAAACAATAGATGAGAATTTAAAAATTAAATATAATGCCACTTACATTAGCACCCACAAAATTTAATAGTTGGGTATAAATCTAAAAATATATATAAGATCTTTATGAAGGAAACTACAAAACTCTATGAATGAAATAAAAAAAGAAATGAATAAGTGAAGAGATATACCATATTTATTTATGGATATTAAAACTCAATATTATCAAGATGTTAGTTCTTTCCAACTGATCCATAGATTCAATGCAATTAAAGTCAAAAATCCCAGTCCACTACTTAATGAATATTGACAAAATGATTCTAACGTTTATATGGAGAGGTAAAAGATCCAGAATAGCCAATACAATACTGAAGAACAAGGATGGAGGATTGACATCCCCCAACTTCAACGCTTACTATAAAGCTACAGTAAGCAAGATACTGGTATTGGCAAAAGAATAGACAGATCAATGGTCAGAATAGAGAGCCCAGGAGACTTCCATAAATACAGTCTACTCATCTTTGACAAAGGTGCAAAGGCAATAAAATAAAGCAAAGATATTTTCTTCAAAAAATGTAACAGACAAATCTAGAGAAATGTTGCTAAGGCTGATGTCCAAGAGATCACTATGTTTTAGGATTTTTATGGTTTTAGATCTCATATATAGATCTTTAATTCATTTTCAACTTATTTTTGTGTATGTTGTAAGAAAATGGTTCAATTTCATTCTTTTGCAGGTAGCTGTCCAGTTTTCTCAGCATCCTTTTTTGAAGAGATTGCCTTTTCCTCATTCTATGTTCTTGTCTCATTTGTTTTAACTGACCATCGAGGTATGGATTTAACACCTAGTGCTGGATTATTAAAAAAAAATTAAAAATTAAAATTAAAAAAAGCACAGCAGAGTGGGTAGAATGGTTTTCTTTCCTTCTCTCTTTCTCAAGCCAAATTCCTGACATCCCTCTGGCCTTAAGACTCTTAGAGTGCAGTTTGATTTCCTAATAGAAGGGAAGTCTAGGAGAACAAGACTTCCTATACTACACAATGTTTGCTAGTGGACAGAGTCACTATACTTTAAAAAGCAACACAGAAGGGTGAAGTCTCTCTTTCATGTGACAAGAGCAGTTAAGTAATAGCAGCCACATCCACAGCATATGGGCAAAGACAGGCTATTTACTACTTACCTCTATCCTTCTCCCTATACTTCAGACAACAAAGCCTTGAGCACTACTTTATGAGCATTCTCTTATAATGATCCCCTGGGGCTGTTTGGCAAGTGTTGGATGAGTCTTTGGTTAAATTACAATATAGATGTCTGACTGAGATTTCAATGTTTGCAAGGGAGAGAAAAAGTACTGGAGGAAAGAAGTGAAAGGGTTAGCTAAAGTCAAATTATTTAGGATCAAATCAGCTAAACAGCTGAGTCAAGTTCAACAGATTTCTCTACTTATGAGCTTGAGCTCAAAGTTTCAGCTAATAGGGATGCATGGGTGTCAGTAGTTGAGCATCTGCATTGAGCTCAGGTCATGATCCCAGGGGCCTGCGATAGAGTCCCACATCAGGCTCCTACAGGGAGCCTCTTCTCCCTCTGCCTATGTTTCTGCCTCTCTCTGTCTCTCATGAATAAATAAATCTTTAAAAAAAAAAAAAGGTTCAGGTAAATTATAAAGATCTCAGGAAACATAAAGGTATTTATATAATAAATGTAAAATCAAGTATTACTTATTATAGTTTTCTATTACAACTCTACCTTTTATTTTCTATGGGATTTAGAAGACAAATGCATAAAAGTATAAATCTATGTTAAATGGGTATACAATATATAAGGATGTAATATGTGACATCAGTAGCAAAATGAAGGGGGGAAGCAGTAAAGAAAGATATTTTTAAACAAAACAAAGGATCGCAGAGAAAGAGAAGAAAAAATAAAAGATGAAATCAGGGGCAGAGACAAACCGTAAGAGACTCCTAATCACAGGAAACAAACTTAGGGTTGCTGGAGGGGAGCAGGTGGTGGGATAGGGTAACTGGGTGATGGACATTAAGGAGGGCATGTCACATAATGAGCCCTGGGTATTACATAAGACTGATGATGAATCACTGAACTCTACCTCTGAAACCAATAATACATTATATGTTAATTAATTGAATTTAAATAAAATTTTTAAAAAGATGGAAAAAAGTAAGAATTTTTGTATGCAATTGAAGTTAGTACCAATTTTAAACAGACTGTTATAACTTTACAATACTATATGGAATCTCCATAATAAACAATAAAATAATCATAGAATATGCACACATGGAAAACAGAAGGAAATCAAACCATATCACAACAAAAAAGTCAACTAAGTGCAAATGAAAGCAGTAAAAGAGGAAATAAGAAAAAAGCTTATAAAACATATGGAAATAAATAACAAAATGACAGAAGTCCTTCAATATCAATGATTACTTTAAAAATAAATGGTTTATGCTTCCCGATCCAAGATATAAATTGACAGAATGGATTAAAAAACTGAGATCCAACTATAGGTTGTCTGTCAAAGACTCAGTTTAGATTTAAGGGCACAAATATAGTTTGAAAAATTAAAGAGTGGCAAAAAAATATCCCACGCATATAATAAATACAAGAAATCAGGAACAGCTTTAATAAAAGCAGTCAAACGAGTTTGTAAAGTCAGAATCTGTTACTAGAGACAAAGGACATTATAATAATAAAAAGGTCATTTCACTAAGAAAATGTAACAAAACATATATGCACCAAACATCCAATCAAAAATACATGAATCAAACACTGACAGAATTGAGGGAAGAAACTGATCTACAGTCAACAGACTTCAGTATCTGATGCAACAACCAGAGAGAAAACCAAAAAGGGAGGACTAGAACAACGCTATTGACAAAATGGACCGAAAAAATATATAGAACAGTAGAATACGGTTTTTTCTTAAGTACACACAAAACAATCTCCAGGAAAAACCACATATAAGGCCACAAGTGTCAAATTTTTTAGAAGTCTGAAATTACTAAAAGAATTTTTTTCCATCACAATGGAATGAAACTAGGAATCAACAGAAGAAAAAATGTAAAATTCAAAAATATATGGAAATTAAACAACACATGTATTAAACGGTAAGTCAAAGAAATCACAAGGAAAAGGAAAAAATATCTTGAGACAACTGAAAATGAAAACGCAGAACATCGAAATTTATAGAATACAGCAAAACTGTACTGAGGGAAATTTATGGCTGTAAACACTTGTGCTAAAGATCTCAAACTAATTTTAACCTTAAGAAACTAGAAAGAGCAAGCTAAACTAAAAGCAAGTAAGGAAATAAAAATCAAAGAGAAACAAAATAGACAAATGAGAAATAATAGAGAAAAAAACAAAACTGAGAAGGGGTTCTTCAAAGAGATCAACAGAGTTGAAATTTTAGGCAGACTGATAAAAAAAAGAGAAATGACTTAACTAAAATCAGAAATGAAAGCAGGGGCATTACTACCAATTCTATCGAAATAACAAAAATTGGAAGACAGCACTATGAACAATTTTATACCAACAAACTACAAAACCAAGATAAAGTGGACAAATTTCTAGAAAACTAAATCTATCAAAAACTCTAAATTGGAAAGAAACAGGAAACCTGGATAGACCTATAACTAGTATGGAGATTGAATCAGTAATCAAAAATCTCCCAATAATGAAATGCCCATGATTAAAGGATTTCACTAGTGAATTCTAGCAAACATTTTAAAAAGAATATAAATTATTCTCAAATTCTTCCAAACAATGTTAGAGAAAGGGACACTAACTAGCTCCTTTTCAGGCCACAATTACTCTGAACCAAAGTCAAACAAAAACACTTCAAAAACACTGCAGACCAATATCCCTTAGGATCATGTTGCAAAAATCCTCAACAAAATTCTAGCAAAAAACACTCAACAGTACATTCAAAGGATTATATGCTATGACCCAGAATTTATTCCTAGAACGTAAGAATGGTTCAACATATAAACACAGATCATTGTAATACACAACGTTAATTAATAGAGTGAAGGAAAAAAATACACAATCCTTTCAACTGATGAAAAAAAAATTTGAAAAAAAATTCAACACACTTCCATGATAGATACATTCAACGAATTAGGAACAGAAGAAAACTCTATCAACATAATAAAGGTCATATATGAAAAATCCCACAGCTAACACACTCAAAGATGAAAAACCAAAAGCTTTTCCTCTATGTTCAGGATAAAGGATGACCACTTAAATCACTTCTACTCAACATAGCACTGGAAATTCTAGTGAAAATTATTAGGCAAGACAAAATTAAAAGCAACCAAAGTGAAAAGAAACATGTAAAACTATCTTTGTTCATAGATGAAGTGATCTTACATGTAGAAACCCTAACAATTCGGGACACCTGGGTGGCTCAGTGTTTGAGCATCCTATCAATTCGGGACACCTGGGTGGCTCAGTGGTTGAGCATCTGCCTTTGGCTCAGGGCATGATCCTGGGATCGAGTTCCACGTCGGGCTCCCCACAGGGAGCCTGCTTCTCCCTCTGCCTATGTCTCTGCCTCTCTCTCTGTGTCTCTCATGAATAAATAAAATCTTAAAAAGAAAAACAACCCTAACAATTCCACACACAAAGTTAGAAATAAATGAATTCAGCAAAGTTAGAGAGTATTAAAATCAACTCCAGAAGAATCGGTTTCTATACAGTAACAGCAAACAATCCAAAAAGGATATTAAGACAACAATTCCATTTACAACAACATCAAAGAGAATAAACTTAGCCAAGGAAGTAAAGAAATATATTGCTAACTACCAAAATGCTGCTGAAAGAAATTACAGAAGACACAAAGAAATGCAAAGACATCTTATGTTCATGGACTGGAAGACTTAATATTAAGAGGTCACTACTCAAAGCATTTACAGGTTCAATACAATTCATATCAAAATCAAAATAGTATCTTAAAATAGAAAAGCCACCCTATAATTCATATGGAATCTCGACCCCAAACAATCAAAACAATCTAAAAGACAAAGTTGGATGACTCACACTCCTGATTTCAAAACTTACTACAAAGGTATAGTCATCCAAACTGTGTGGCTCTGGTATAGACACAGGAAATAGAGACCAAGGAAATAAAACAGAAAACCCAGAAATAAACCTTCATGTATATGGCCAAATGATTTTCACAACAATATAAGACTATTGGAGAAAAGACAGTCTTTTCAATAAATGATGCTGGGCAAACCAGATATCCACATACAAAAGAACAAAACTGAGTCCATATCTTATACCATATCCAAAAATTAACTCCAAATGTATCAAAGACTTAAACATGAAAGCTGAAAGTATAAAATTCTTTGTAACAATGATACAGAAATTTCATGACGTTGAATTTGACAATAATCTCTTGAATACAATACCAAAACATAGGCAACAGATAAACTGGACTTAATATTTAAAACTTTTGTGCATCAAAGGGCACTATTAAAAGGGTGATAAATAAGGCAATCCACAAAAAGATAAAATATTTGCAAATCATTTATCTGATAAGGAGTCAACATGCATAATATATTGAAAAATAAAAAATCTCCTGCAACTTAACAAAAATTTTAATTAAAGATGGGCAAAGGACTTGACCAGGTATTTTTCCAAAGAAATATATTGACTGCCAGTTAAGTACCTGAAAATTACCTAATCAGTAATCATTCGGGAAATGCAATTGAAAACTATAATCAGACACTACTTCATACATATTGGGGAGGACTATTTTTAAAAATAAGAAAACAAGTGTTGCTGAAGAGATGGAGAAATTGGAACCCTTACATACTGCTGATGGGAATATAATGATACAGATGCTATGGAAAACAATAGGGCAGTTCCTCAACATTATGGAAATAGATAGTGATGGTCATCACACACAACAATGTGAATGTACTTAATGCCATTCAATTATAATCTAAAAATGGTAAAGTTTCTGTTACATATATTTTACTACAAAAAAATAATCAATGAAATTTGGTATTTCCTTAAAAAAATTATAATCGTATGAAACAGAAAATACATACTTGGGCATTCTTATATCCATGAAAACCATGGCCTTAGAGAGTTCCACATTGAAGTGCATAGGTACCAAAATATGCTGTGTAGATACATTCAATTTTCGCGCTTCTCTCCAATTATCACCTATTATGGAAAAGAGTAAGTACATGTTTATTTAACACACATTTAATTTTTAAAAATACGTTAAAACTAAAATCACTGTTAATACTTTGTGGTCATATACTTCATGTCATGGAAAATTCTTCCTCCATCTGGATAATCTTAATGCCACCTTCCCAAGTATACACAATCAGCAGGTAAATTCCATTTATGATTTTCTTTCTGCTGTTTCAAGAACTGTTTCAACTGGAAACAGCTTCTTAAAAACCCAATAACACAGTTTAATCAAATTTACTATGCATCCCTTTACAGTCACTATACCTAGCAGATACTGTACCCAAAAAACATGGCTTTAAGACAATAATGAAAAAGGGAGAGAAAAGCACAGTTCTTCTGTGTTTAAAAAAAAAAAAAAAGGCTACCAGTTACTCAAGATTGGCACTGTTATAGGCACTGTTTAAATTTTCATTTCTTCTCATAATTATGTTTACTCATTTTATTTTAGAAAACTGAGACTCAGAGGAATTTTCCATTTGCTTATGGCCAAAAGGCTACTGTGTGATACAAGCTGAAATTTACATCCACGTCTGCTAACATGAAATTTGTGTGATACAATCCATCTTCATATATATTACCTCATTTGAGCCTAATATTTCAAATAAGAAAAAGTCATCAGTCAAAAAGAAAACCAAGTCGATGAAAGATTAGATGTAGAGAAAGGTAGTAAAATCAACTCTATTACAATTTTTAAAATTCAAACAGTGTCAAGATAATATTTCCTTCTCAATTTATAGACAAAAAATATTTAGAAGTATGTGTTTCAGTATTAAGAAAGTTTATGACAACTGCCTAAAATAACCCCAATGTCAAAAAACACACTGCCCTATAAAATATTTAATTTAAGAACACTTAACATTAATCATAAACAATTCCAAGGAATTCCAGTACTTTTCAAACAATAATGGAATACTCTAAATTTTTTTCACAATGTATCTCAATATCTTAAATATATCTCCTGGATTTCAAAAATTAATGACCAAAATGTACCAAACATACCACAATACTGTTATTTATTCCTTGCAAAAAGACTTACAGGTTTCATATAAATAATTTGTATTTGCCACCCACTACACTTCTGGGCTTCTTCTACACCAACTAGAATCTTATAAAACAGAAATAAAATTTATTATTGGAAAGCAAATACAAAGAAAATAAAAATGTTCCAGTACTATATAAGTTAACACTTTTAATAACCATTACTTAGGGTTCTCAATGTTTCTCTTTTTATTAGCTCTGATAATTAAAATTCTACCATATATACAAATCTCTAAAATATCCACCAATCTAACTCTCTTGAATTATCTAAATGTTTCCTAACACTCCAGGGATTCAGAAACAGTATAACACAGTACAAAGAAGGCTCAATTAGTCTCAGATCTCTCACTATCTACTTTAAGTTGCTTTGACAAGTGAATTTCTGGCTCTGCTGACTTCATCTAAAAACCAGATCTGTATCAGAGATTCCATCAAAAGTGAATGGGGTATAGGTACACCTATGATTCCCTCCCTCTATCCTCCTAATGATCCTCCTGTCTCAATGTGGCTCTTTATGGCCTGGGGGGGGTCAGAGGCCCTAAGCTGGACAGATCTAGTTTTGAGCAGCCTAATGTGATTATCCTGTATAAAATATTTTAAATATGTGCCAATGTTTTCCAACCTTGTCCAAAGGATTTTTCAACCTCAGCACTATTGATATTTAGGCTAAATAAGTGTTGTGAGGTGGCTTTCCTCTACATTGTATGATGTTTAGTAGCATATCTGACCTCCACTCACTAGGTGCTAGTAATGCCCCTACTCATTACCTGTAACTTCAAAAATTGATATTGAAACTGTCTCTTGAGCACGAAAATCAAATGCCTGAGCTATTATTGCTCCTAGACAGTATTTATTACTTCTGATTCAAAAATATTAAAGTTTTATTTTTCTTAAAGATTTTATTTGAGAGAGAGCGAGCAAAAGAAAGAGAAAGAGACAGAGCATGAATAGGCGTGAGGCATGGAGGAAAAGGCAAAGGGAGAAGCAGACTCCCTACTGAGCAGGGAGCCCAACACGGGGCTCCATTCCAGGATCGTGGGATCATGAACTGAGCTGAAGGCAGATGCTTAACTGAGTTACCCAGGCACCCCAAAAACATAAAAGCTTTAATATGTTTTGGATGAAGGTCTTCAGAGAAACTATCTTAAGACCTAGCTAATCATTTCAGCAAAATGAATCAATACATAATGCATTATATGCTTACCAACTGTGCTGTAAAGCAGCTGTATGCTTGTAAGCTGAACGTCAAAGGAATCATAAGCTCTATGCATGATCTCTTCAAGCCTGGCTCCTCCTTGTTTCATATCTGGCAATTCCAAACGACTTTTACTTGTCACCTTAAAGTTATTTTTAAAAGTTTAGATGATGCAAAACACTTCAAAAGAAAATACTTCATCTTTAAGACTGTAACAAAAATTTAATGAAAGACTCACAAGACATATAAAGCTAATAGAAATGTCTTCACCCATGACATGTATAACGATAAGACCAGGTACAAAGTGAATTTTTACATATTAAGTTTTATTTCTCAATGATGTATATTAAAAAAGGGAAACCAGGCCAGCTATGGAGAACAATACATTTAAAACTTTTTTATAGAGTTAAAAATACACCTGCCCTATAACCCAGCAATTGCACTGCTGGGGATTTACCCCAAACATACAGATGCAATGAAACGCCGGGACACCTGCACCCCGATGTTTATAGCAGCAATGTCCACAACAGCCAAACTGTGGAAGGAGCCTCAGTGTCCATCAAAAGATGAATGGATAAAGAAGATGTGGTCTATGTATACAATGGAATATTACTCAGCCATTAGAAACGACAATTACCCACCATTTGCTTCAATGTGGATGGAACTGGAGGGTATTATGCTGAGTGAAATAAGTCAATCGGAGAAGGACAAACATTATATGGTCTCATTCATTTGGGGAATATAAATAATAGTGAAAGGGAATAGAAGAGAAGGGAGAAGAAACGGGTAGGAAATATCAGAAAGGGAGACAGAACATGAAGACTCCTGACTCTGGGAAACGAACTAGGGGTGGTAGAAGGGGGAGAGGGCGGGGGGTGGGAGTGAATGGGTGACGGGCACTGAGGGGGGGCACTTGAAGGGATGAGCACTGGGTGTTATTCTGTATGATGGCAAATTGAACACTAATAAAAAATAAATTTATTATTAAAAACTTTTTTATATTTGATAAGAAGCCTTTTTATTAAAAACAAAATTAAGAGACAAATATAGCCTATGTTTCTATGTCATGATGATAGATATTTAAATATTTTTATAAGAAGAATCCAGAACTAAATATTAGAATAGCTGAACTGTACTCCCAACTCTGCCATTTATACGACTTCAAGCAAGTTATATTTGTACCATCTCCTTCTTGGTGTACTACACATGCTACTTTTTTTCACTTAAACATCCTGGCGATCACTCCACCAGAGTATATAAAGATCTTATTCATTCACATCTATACATATATGTGTGTATGTGCCTTCACATTTGCACCTCTATTTTATATAGCTCATGCACAGCAGACTGTCAAACTTATTACCTCTGAAGGGTAATCAATTTTAGGTAAAAAGTCAAGCAAATTGCCTAAGGAAACAATACTAGATATTATTCCTGACCTTATGCTCCTGCTATTACACCACACTGCCCTTGAAACAATTCCACATCTAAAGTCAAATATGAATAACTAAATGTATAAATTTTATTATAAATATAAATCCAGCAAGTGTCTATGTAATTACCAACTGAAAGTAAAAACATAAAGGACAACGTCAATATCAAGGAAAGGCCCGTATTTCTCACGTCACCAGAAAAGCTTTCCAATATTACCCGTACCTCTTGGGTCTTTAAATTGTTCTAACTATTTAATCTACATTTAATGATCTAGAGCAGTGCTGTGCCACAGAACTTTCTAGTAGGATGGCAATGTTCTCTACCTGAGCTGAAACAGCAACCCAAGACACTTAAAACCATTAAATTCCTGAATGTGGCTAATGTGACTAAAGAACTAATTTTTATGTTATTTCATTTTAATCAATGTAAACAACTACATGTAGCCAGTGGGTACCCATATAGAACAGTGCAGATCTAGTAACCCGCAAAAAAATTTCTCTACTCAAAACTGAGGAAGAAAAATGTATACATTTGGATGGAAAGGGAAATGACTCCGGTAAATGCAAGAAGACTGTCTCAAATTAAGATTATTTAATAGAAGTATTAAAATGTCACTATCAAAAAAAAACAAAAAAAAATAAAATGTCACTATCTATAGTGATATATACAAAAAATTTCAGGATGAAGAATTATTTCCAGAACTTTCTCCCATTTGATTTTAATTAGTCAAGTAGTAAATTTACACTGAAAAGGAATTAATCTCCTCAAGCATTACTCTCAAATAATATAATTCTTAGGTTTACCCTAACCTGCATAGTTCAAAATGATCATTTTGTTATTAGAAATGTACGAAAACTACTTAGTTAAATGAAACTGCACATTATTTACTAAAAAAGAAAGAATTCTCAAATCCTACAATCTACTGCAAAGCTAACAGTAAATACTGCAAATCAAACTGTTTGAAAAACAAAATACATTTTAAACCTTAAGAAACATCTTAAGTGTCAAACTATACAACAAACATTAGTATGTACCTTTAGATGACCAAGATCTAAAAGAAGCAGATTTGATGTAGGACTAAAAATTCCATCTTGTGGGATAATAACATAGGAAGCCTTCAGATTAATTCTGAGATCAAGAACTTTCTGTGTTTCAATAATGTACAGCAGTCCTGCAGAAAAGTTAAATTGAGAATAATGCGCAATTAGTATTAAGTTTTAAAATACCTTGAGCAAAATATCTTCAACATAATGTAATTTGTGGTCAACATGTATGTACATTCTTGATATAATGGAGAAGAGAATTATGATGGTTCCTCAAACAAATGTTTGTGACCCCCAAACTCCATTTGTGTAAAATCAGGGACATACATATCTAAGAAATTAAGTTCTATGAAACATTCACTAAGCTTAGAACTTAAGTATAGAACTGACTCAAAGCATTGTTGTTAATTTTTGTCCCCCAAATGATCTTTATTCAAACACATAATGTGTTTGAATAAACAGACAACAAGATTTTACTCAAGTTTGTTTGCTGGGTCAATCAGGTATGATGGTCCCAAGAAGCAGCCATTAAGGACAATCTAGCATTCAATTATCTGTCTCACTGTTAAGCATTTCTCTATCTTCATTTCCATTTCTACTGTAAGACTTTCTCAACCAAAATGATCCGTGTCATGGTATTCCCGACTCTATAAATTCAAGTCCTGTACTCCTAAGAAGTCTTACCTTTGGCCTTACTTTCAACAAAGGCTTCCTGGATGCCATGAAACCGTGATCTATCTAGTTTGTTTCTTAATGGGGGGAAAGCGGGAGAAGTGAATATTTGGTTTTGGATATAAGTCTACTGTATCTCTTCTCTACTTCCCATTGCACTTAGAAGAAAATCCAAATTGTTTAATACAACTTTCAAAGTTTTGCTTTATCAACACTATGCGTCATTCCACTTCCCTTCACTCACTACATTAGAACCAACCTAGCCTTCTGCAACTGCCAAATTAACCCACTTCTGTCCCTGGCTGGGGCCCTCACAGTTTACCACTGCTTTGAAGGCTCTTCCTTCTACTCTTCAACTGTGTTAGTCTTAACACACATACTTAATGTTACTTCAAGTCAAAGAACTATTCTCTGACATCATCACCAAAACAATACTGAGATACTCATTATTTTCATTTCCTTCACAGCATCTGGGCCCTTTAGCAATTTGTTTACTCCATCTGCTCCAACTTCACCCATGTGCCTTCCCTGTGAAAGTGGATCTGAGCCTTTTAAATATTTTTCCGTTGCAAATTAGCACTGAAGGAGATAGGAAATCCTGGAGAGAGACTGCAGGAAGGACAGGTGTTGCTTCCTGGTGTGTCAGTATGCTCACTCAGCAATATCCGACAGTGGTGTGACTTTCTCCAAAACCAGGCTCATGCTGTGCATAGCTACCAACAGCATCCAAAAGCCATCCTTTCCCTAAAAAACCCCTTCAGTCAGTTTCACAATAGAACGCACCCAGTGAGATACTGTCCCATGAACAGCTTTCTCCATCACATCAGAAAGTAAGTTCTATAAAGTTTCAGAGAGCAAGTTTCCAGCCACTTTCTCTAAAATGGCATGAATCGCAATCCTCGAGGAAGAGAGAAGGATATCCTGCCAAGGAATGCAATGTCAGCATTGATGGCAATGGCTACTTCTTTCAGCTACTCTTCCTGTATTCCTTCTTTTTTTTTTTTTTTAAGATGTTATTTATTTGGCAGAGGGAGAAGAAGTAGACTCCCCACTGAGCAGGAAACCCAATAGGACAGGAGGCTAGATCCCAGGACCCTGGAACCATGACCTGAGCCCAAGGTAGACTCAGCTGACTGAGCCACCCAAGGCTCCCCCTGTGTTCCTTAAAATTACTTCTTCTTAAAGTGAATTTTTAAATATTTAAGTAGATAAATCTTAATTTTATGTCTGTCCTATTTTAAAATTATAAGATCCATTAATAGGCAAAAACTACATCTATTTTTATCACTGCTGTGCTCTCCAAAACTTAGCACAGTGTCCAATATAGATTTGGCTTGTGATAAATATCTAAGTGAATAAAGGAGATCACTGAAAGAAAATGAATAACTATGATCCTATCAGAGAGCCTGATGTGTCAAATGAAGGGTTTTGATAAATGACCACATTTGTCAAAATGACCACATCTGACAAGGGTAACTAACAACATGTGTATATTCTAGGAGCTGATCTCTCCAACTGACAAAAAGGAAAAGATCTGAAAACCTTCACTGCTAAGAATGAAGAAAATAATACAAGAAGGAAATTAGGTCATAGAGGAAAAGGATAATAAATAGAGGCTAATACAGAAAAAAAGACAGGAGGAGAGAATGAATGGAGAACCAAAAAAGAGAACTATGTAACAGATGAGTCTCTTCCAAAATTGGTAAATTTTAACTTCCGGAAAAATATTAAAAATTTATTATTGAATTTTTTGAATTAACTTCAATACATACAGTAGCACCCCACTTTTCCCCAATATTAACATTTTATTTTACATAATAATAACTATACTATTTGTGCACAGAAAGAGAGAGAACAGACTTCAAATAGTTAAGTGTTACCTTTAGAAAGTAAAATACTAAAGAATTCAGCTTTCTAAAACATTTCTATATAACATTTGAAGTTTACACAGTGGATATTTACTATTTTAGTAATTCTTCCAATTTTTTAAAAATACTTGAGAGAGAGAGAGAGAGAGAATGAGGTGGAAGACCCTGAGATCATGACATGAGTTGAAATCGAATGTGACTTTTAACCAAATGAGCTGCCCCCACCTCTGGTAATTCTTGAGAATTTCAGTCAAGAATTAAAAAATCAAAAGTAGCTTAAAAAAAAAAAAAGCAGTCTCTGCAACAATCTCAAATTTTAAGGAAACACAACAGGAAAGACATTACCAAAAACAAATATAAAACTTTTATGAACCTATAGCAATGTCAGTTAAGATAAAATGCCTGGTATATTTTTGGGTGAGGGCATAAGTTCACTGCTTTAAAGGGAGTCTTTAGTTATAGTCAACGCAGAAATAACCATTATTAAGGAAGCAAAAACAAACCAGCTTCCTTTGGAGTATATAATGATTAAAAAAATGACTGAAAATAGAGTATTTCTTTTCCTGTTTTCTTAATCCATCTTCTCTGTCAAAGATTACATTCACCTTGTAAAAGCAGGACATGGTAAGAGAACTTTAAACTAACTGGTAAGACTTTTACTTAAGGAAACACTTGATACAATCTTACCACATCCCAGACACCTAAGCTGGTGATATTACTTGATCAGCATTAACACTTTCCTAGAAATGACTGACAACTACAGAAGTCTTAGAAGACTGAAATGGACAAATGCCCATATTTCCTTAGAAAGAAAAAAAAATAAGTTAATATTTTATTAATTGGTCAAGTGAATGTGGATTGTGAAAAAATTTTAAGCACATAAATTAATGAACAACTAGAAAGGAAAGCACTGATCATTAGAAGCTAGTATATTTCATAAAACTGAGGCATTCTATGTTAACGAAATTTCTTCTTTCTAAATTTTTTCCACTTTTACTCAACAGATAATAAATTGCAGAACTATTATAGATGTAATATATCAATAATTGAGCAACATACTTATTAAAGAACGCCTTTACTTTTTTCCAAATAAATTTTTTGGGTTTTAAAAAAAATTTTTTTAAGATTTTATTTATTTACTCATGAGAGACAGAGAGAGGCAGCGACATAGGCCGAGGGAGAGGCAGGGTCCCCACAGGGACTGATGTGGGACTCTATCCCAGAACCCCAGGATCACAATCTGAGCCAAAGGCTGAGCCACTCAGGTGCCCTAAATTTTTTTAATTGAGAAAGTAAGCATGTGACACTGAGATCAAGACCTGAGACAAAAATCAAAAGTCAGATGTTTGACCGACTGAGCCACACAAGGGCCTCTGCCTTTACTTCTTGAGAGAAAATGAAAGTATGGACTATATCAGACACAGTTAATCATGTATCCACAAGTGGAATTCACAGATTTCATGCACATGAATGGGAAACAAGTTACAATTTTATTTTCATTAACTACAGCTGACATTCAGTATCTCCTTCTACTATAAATGTAAGCAACAAACTTTGTTACTTATACAAATCGTGTATCATTTATGTTCCCTAACATAACTGAAGACAACTGGAGTTTCATTTATGCCTTCAAACTAACGGTAGTTTTTTGATCTATTGTTAATTCTTGTTATTTTAATCCACAAATAAAGAAAAACAGATACATTGCTACTAACACAAATTTGAGATTCTTAAAATATTTTGAAACTGTGTTCTATTTACTTTCTTTGTAATTCTAGGTAGTCTGTGTACTAAAAACCAATATTTTGTTTAGAGATCCCTAAGCTTCACACCAAACTGACTTAGGTGTCCATGAGACACAGAAAGTTATAAGGACCACTGATATTAAACAGTTTTACCTAGAAAATGATAACCTTTCACCCAAGGCTTCAAAAGATGACTCAAACACAACAACAACAAAAAGGAAAATGAATCAATCTAGAAAGATGAATTTTAATAAAGATAAAATCTTGAACTTACACTCAAACATTTAACTCAATTTCTAAATCCTGGTAATATGAATGAGTATGTACCAAGACCTATTCTTCCACTAAAAGCAACCAAAAACATTGGACATAAGATAAAACAGCAACAAAAAACAAAAAACAAAAAACAAAAAAAAATCAATCAACAAAGAGATTTTAATTTATAACAAAAGAAGAATTCCAAAAATGAAAACTATAATCAGTAAAATTTAACCTAAAGATGTAATAGCAGGGACACCCGGGTGGCTCAGTTGGTTAAGCATCTGCCTTCAGCTCAGGTCAAGACCTCTATCCAGGTCCTTAATGGGCTCCCTGCCCATTAAGAAACACTAAGGAGGCAAAAGAGTAAGGATTTATCAAGTCAAAAATCAATTTGAAGGAGTAACAGACCAGAAAAATTTTATCCCAAGATCATTTTTTGTACCCAGCAATTCCTTTCCACAACCTCACAGAGCACAGGGAACAGAAGACAAAGGTAAGGAGTCCAGCACCCACTCAAGAGAAGAGCAATCCAGAAGTTAAACCCTCCTCTCTCTAAAAACCTACTCACAGAGGAATGTAAAGAAAGAGAAAAACTGGAAGAAGGGGGTAGTATCCCTGTGACTGTTACCACAATAGAGTCCTCAAGTGATACACAGCCCAACATCTCTTTGGCATTCCAAAATATCTCAGGTACTGACTTTAGCAAAGTGGTCCACCAACATGCCCAAGACAGAGAGAAGAAAAAAAAATTCTTCCTTGAATGAAAGTCCTTTAAACCTAGACTCCAGAGAATTTTCCCAAGTGCTCTCAAGTCCTTGTAATGACTGAGGGAGAATAAAAAATTTTACTAAAATTATATTTTGAGATAAACAGTGTTACTGGAGTGGTATAGCGAAGGGGTGGAGGGAAACAAAGTAATGCTACAATTTATCTAAAAAAGACAAGAAAAAAAAAGTTGAAAAATACCCCACTACGTTGTTGTTGATACGACACATCTAAAAGATACAGGGGAAAAGAATGAAAAATATAAGCAAATTCTAACCAAGCAAAAACTAGAATATCCATACTAACACCTGAAAAAATAAATGAAAATATTTTAATTGGAATTAAAATGTTTCTAAAAATACATGCAGTCAACTTCATAGAAATGAAAGATTTGGCTTATTGGAGAAAAAATTTTATTTATGCATGTACCTACTGACAGCATCAAATTTATAAAGAAAAGAAATGACAGATCTAAAAAAAACAGACAAATGCACATGCAGGGTGACACTACTTTTCCTATATTTCTCTAAAGAACTATTGGAATATGGTGACAGAAAACAGGGAAAAATCCAGTAAGGATACAGATTTGAAATATAGGATAAATATGACCTAAAAATATGTATAGGTATGAAAAATATAGGCTTTCAAACATGTTAAATATTTTTTTAATTACCACATACTGAGCCAGAAAGCAAATATCAACAAATTGCAAAGCATTAAAATCATATAGATTAACTTTATATGATCTTATATATTTAAAATATATATTTTAAAAAGGGAATCTGTAACTTAAAATCTTCCACAAAAAAAAAATAAATAAAATAAAATAAAATAAAATAAAATAAAATAAAATAAATAAAATAAATAAAATAAAATAAAATAAAATAAAACAAAACAAAATAATAAAATCTTCCACAAAGAAATCTCCAAGCCCTTATGGTTTTACTATTTTATTAGGTGAAATACTGAAAGAAAAAAATAATAACACCAAAACTTATAAAAACTCTGCAAAAGGATGAAAAAGGATGGAATTTTCTTTTTGGAAGCCAATATATTAAAATATGGAATTCATTACACGAAAGGAAAATGCCAGGTTCATTCTCTCACAAACAGAATTCCAAAAATTCTAACATAACATGAAATTAACTTGAATGTGGTAATAGGTCCTGTCCTTTCTGGGTGTAAGAAATGGTTATTGTTATACCTGAATTTAAGTAAAATAGTACCAATTACTTTCAACTAAACTATATGTAGTCTAAAAGCATAAATTTAAAGTATACCTTACTAAAAACAGTTTAATGTGACTAAAAGTTTATGTAGGATACAATTTTTAATAAACCAACATTAATACTAGCATTTACCTGTTGCTGTCTTGTCACGAAATTCTTCAAGTTTTGTCAAAGTCACTGATGTGAGCTGTGCTAGATTTACCTCTTTTGGAGGCCTGAAGAATTCCACTATACTATTCACTGTTCTCTGTTAAAATAAATATTATTAACATTAGGCACAAACTCAAAGCAAATTGAAATATATTAAAACCTAGGAATTAAAAAATGCTTACTGCAAAAAAAAAAAAAAGAAAAGAAATGCTTACTGCATCATATATCATTTCTAAAGGTTCAGCTTCTATGATACACCTTTGAGCAACAGTTTCATCTAACGGATTTATCTCAAATATAATTTGGAAGAGTGAAGTAGCATCATCCAATGAAGATAGGAGGCGAGGTTTTGTTGAATTATCTGGCAAGCCAGTAACATGAAATGAATCAATTTTGGTTTCAAATCTACATGAAAAAAGACAGGACAAAAATTAGCTATCAATACAATTTTACATTTTACAGTATTTTTCAAACTGAAAATAAAGTTAAGATTAATAAAAAACAACTTCAATTTTCATTTCTTTCTATTCCATTCATGTCAAAGAAAATATACAACTATTTGATCTGAATTGACAAAGATTAATTCACAAACAACTCTATTCACATGTTGACTTCTATATTTAAAAAAAAGTCACTGATTACCAGAGGCTCATGAAAGAAAATTATCATGTAAGCCAGTGCCAACGTTGGAAAACCTGAACTGTTTCATTCTCCTCAATTGCTGGAGATTCAAAGTAGACAACTCTAGGGGACCCAATCATGGGGGGGGCCCCAAAATATTTTGAGATACACCTCCAGGAACTAGGACAGTTTCCTATAATAAGCATTAGCGAAAAAAACTTTCAGGCTTCAGGAAAGGAAAGGCGAAAAGAAACTGTTTAAAAATATGCCACAACATTATGTTCTTCTTAAAAAGCATGCTCGTTGGAGGAGCTAGTTAGCTACAAGCCTAACCTAATAAAGTATTATCAAAGCCAAAGTACCTAGAGAAGGGAAATACCCAACTTTAGTCAGGTCTACTATTCCACACGAGAGAAGGGAAATACCCAATTTCCCCAACGCTAGCTATCTTCTCCCACCTGAGGCAGGGAGAAGGGGAGTACTAAGAAACTTAAGGTCACAGACCAAAAGCATGGGATCACTAAAAAACAGAGAGCTAATCATAGCACCACAGAACTGTTCCCTTTCCCCCTATAGCTTACAACTCAATCACTAAAGACTTATTTACATAGTTCATTTCACCCCATACATCACACATCATGTTTGGCTATCAAGAAAACTGTCACGGCATAAGCATAGCAAAAGGCAAACAACACAACCTGAAGTGAAAAAACTATTTAAAAACTAATATGCTAAGGGTTATAATGGACAAAGTAAACAACATGCAAGAACAGATGAACAATATAAGCAGAGAGATGGAAATCCTAAGAAAGAAGCAAAAATAAATATTAAAGATCAGAAACACTATAACAAGAATGCCTTTAACAGGCTTATTAGGAGGCTAGGTGTATCTGAGAAAATTAATGCTTGAGCTGGAGAATGTATCAGTCATAAAAATACAAGAAACAGAGAACAGGGATGAAAATAACAGAATAACCAAGTGCTACGGGACAACAACAAAAAAATGCACCCTATGCATAAAAAGAATACCAGGAGAGAAAAGCACCAATTTGAACCAAGAACGACTGACAATTTCCCCAAATTAATGTCCAACACTAAGTCATGGATCCACAAAGGTCAGAGCACATCAAGCAGAATAAATAAATGCAAACAATCAAAAAACCACACCCAATTATATTTTTAAACTACAAAAAAAAATGTAAAGAAAAAAAATCCTGAAATAAATCAAAGGAAAGAACAACCTAGATATAGAGGAACAGGGATAAGGATAACATCTGCCTTCTCAGAAGCCATGGAAGCAAAAAGAGTGTAGCGAAAATTTTAAAGTGTTAAGACAAAAAAAAAAAAAAAATCATCAACTTCGAATTCTGTACTGTATGAAATTTTCCTTCAAAAGTTAAAACAAAATAATGACTAAGACAAAAAAAATGGGGAAAATTATTTAACTACATCTGCCTTTTGAGAAATAGTAAAAAGTTATTTAAAGAAAAAACCTTTAATTAATCAAATTAATATGTTCAATATAATAGTAACAATGTATTCAGTTCTATATGTTTATAAGTATGACTTATGTATATTTTTATGCTTATGTATGTTCATATATAAGTGAAATGAATAGCAGCAATGATACAAGGAACTAGAACAAAACTCAATTAAACAGGGGTGCCTAGGTGGCTCAGCCAGTTAAGTGTGTGATTCTTGATGTCAGCTCAGGTCTTGATCTCAGAGTTGTAAATTCAAGCCCTATGCTGGGCCCCATGCTGGGTGTGGAGCCTACTTTAGAAAGGGGAGAAAAAAAAAGGATACTCAAACTACAATGGGCAGGAAAAAAAAACCCATAGAAGAAAGAAAAGGTAAGAAAGGCAAAAAAAAAAAAAAAAAAAGGAACAAATAGAAAACACCGAAGATTATGGTAAATGTTAAGAGATTAAGACAGGTCATGGTCTATGAAAAAAATATTTACAAAAGACACATCTGATAAAAGACTGTTATCCACAATATACAAAGAACTCTTAAAATTCAACAACAAAACAGTACAAAAAAGGGGTGAAAACCTTCACAGACACCTCACCAAAGATGACATATATATGGCAAATAAACAGATGAAAAGATGTTCTACATCACAGGTCATCAAAGAAATGCAAATTAAAACAACAAAGATTCCATGACACATCTATCAGGCGTGGCCAAAATCTAAAATACTGGTAATGCCAAATAAGAGTGAGGATGTGGAGCAACAGGAACTCTCCTCTCCTACATTACTGGTGAGAATGCAATGGTATAGTCTTTTTGGAAAAGAGTTTTGCAGTTTCTTACAAAACTAAACATACTCTTAGCATAGGATCCAGCAGTCAGGCTCCTTGATATTCACTCAATGAAGCTGAAAATTTACATCCCTACAAAAACCTGTACACAAATGTTTACAGCAGCTTTGTTCACACTTGCCAAAACTTAGAAACAGCCAAGACAGCCTTCAGTAGGTGAATGAATAAAATGAACTGTGTTACAGCCAGATAATGGCATGTCATTAAGCACAAAAAAAAGGCCAAACGTGCCAATGAACCATAAAAAGACATAAAGGAAGTTTAAATGCCTATTACTAAGTGAAAGAAGTCAATCTGAGAAAGATACATAGCATATGATCCTAGCTACATGCATGACCTTCTTGAAAAAGGCAACAACTACCTACACAGTAAAAAGATCAGAGGTTGGAAGGTGGGGATGATGAATAAGCACAACAGAGGATTTTTAAAGCAATGAAAATACTCTGTATGATACAGTAATGGACATGTCATTGTCCAAACCCATAGGAAAACACACCATTAAGAATGAATGGCAATATAAATGATGAACTTTGGGTGAGCATGATGTGTCAATGAATGTAAGCTCATCGTTAATAAAACAAAAAAACACACCATTTTAGTGCTTGATGTTGAAAATGGAGGAGGCTGCGCATGTGCAGGAGGTAGAGAGGTAACTTCTGTACCTTCCTCCCAAATTTGTTGTAAACTTAAACTAGTTTTAAAAATAAATGAATACAGAAGCCTGGGTAGCTCAGTTGGTTAAGTGTCTGCCTTTGGCTCAGGTCATGACCTCCAGGTCCTGGGATTCAGCCCTGCATTGGGCTCCTTGCTCAGCAGGGAGTCTGCTTCTCCTCCCTCTTCTCAATCCCCCACCCCCACCCCCCACCCCCGCCCTTGCTCTTTCAGCTCCTCCCTCTCTCAAATGAGTAAATAAAATCTTAAAAAAAAAATAAAAATAATAAAGTCTTTCAAAAAAAAGTAATAGAGGAATATCATTGAAAATTGCAGAGTAAGGTGCTCCAAGAATTAGTCTCTACATTAAGCTAGCAAAAATTGCCAGAGTCAACATCTCTGCAAGTCTGGAACTTAATGAAAAACTTACATCAACCAAGGAAGTGCTTAATGAAGACAGCTACATTTCTTTTCTTTCGGAAAGGAAGCACGTTGGCATTTTTTTTTTTTAAAGGTTTTTTTTTTTTTTAAGATTTATTTATTTATTTATGATAGACAGAGAGAGAGAGAGAGAGAGAGAGAGAGAGGCAGAGAGAAAAGCAGGCTCCATGCCGGGAGCCTGACGTGGGACTCGATCCCGGGACTCCAGGATCGCGCCCTGGGCCAAAGGCAGGCGCTAAACCGCTGAGCCACCCAGGGATCCCCCACGTTGGCATTTTTATTTAACTTTCTACCATTCCCCATTCCCAAGCACAGCAGTGAGAATGCTAAGTGGGCCACATTCTGATGTGGCCTGCTGGAGCCAGCGGACTGATACAAGATGCTAAGGTCTGAATGTGTGTTTCCCTCAAAATTCACTTGTTCAAAGAGTAGTGTCGATTGTGATGGTATCTGGGGCATTTGGAAGGTGATTAAATCATGAGTGCTATGGGATTAGAGGTCTTATAAAAGAGACCCTACAGAGAACCCTAGCCCCTTAATCTTATGAAGACACTGCAAGAACCTGACAGTCTGAAATTTGGAAGAGGGTTTCTAGCAGAACCTGGCAGTGTTGGTCTGCTAGTGTTGTACTTCCAGCTTTCTGAACTGTGAGAAATAAATTTCAGTTCTGCTAGAACCAGGCTGTGGTATCTTATTGTTCCTGCTCAAATGAAGGAAGACAGGAGTCTTGTCCTTAAAATAATGATGTCAAGTGTTTTCACCTGCTTGACAGTTCCCTAAAGAACCAGTGTAGAGGGTGACCTCTATTTTGTTACCTGTCATGCAGGCAAAAGTAACATCTGCCCCAAAACTTAAAGAAATAGATTAATGATAGCTGTCTGGAACAAGAGATAGTAGATGGGGAAAATACCATCCAGATCCCAGTACCCAGGAATGAGGAGGCTGAAAGGAAGTTTCTTTGGGGAAAAAAGCTCAGAAAGGCCACAATGTAAACCATGGATGCCAGAGAGCAACACACATACTGAGGACCCAATGTATGTTCAGCAAAGACCTGAGAGGAGCCTGGGCATGCACTTCTAACAGATTTGTGAGCTCCATGCAAGCAGGGGGTGAATGCTAAGGCAGAGCTGTAGGAAGCCTGGCACAGCACTGAAGTACCACAGCCGAGAGCCAAGTACAAGGACCTAGAGAGTATTGCTCTGTTTTGGTTTTAAGAATTTAAGGAAATCGGGCAACCTGGGTGGCTCAGCAGTTTAGCGCCTGCCTTCAGCCCAGGGTGTGATCCTGGAGACCCGGGATCGAGTCCCATGTTGGGCTCCCTGCATGGAGCCTGCTTCTCCCTCTGCCCATGTCTCTGCCTCTCTCTGTCTCTCAAGAATAAATAGATTAAAAAATCTTAAAAAAAAATAAAAAAGAATTTAAGGAAATCTGTCAGTTAACTGCCTGATCACTGAAATAATGGAACAGATACTTAAGTAATCACAAATGACAAAGAATAGAGTCTTCTCAAAAAATAGTTTGGAAAATTCATTGTATTCATTTGCTAGGGCTGGTATAATAAATTATCACAAACTGAGTGTCTTAAAACAAGAACTTATTCTTTCACAGATATAGAGTTCAGATGTTTGAAATCTGCTGGTTCTTCCTGGAGGCTTAGAGGGATAATATGTTCCATGTTCTTCTACAAGATTCTTACTGTTGCCAGGAATCCTTGGTACAAGTTGGCCTGCACATATATTATGCCTATCACTTTCACCTCTCTGGCATTCTTGTGTGTCTGTCTACAAATCTTCTTCTCCAGTCTTCTTGTTTCTTGTATGTCTGTATTGAATTAGGGCTCACTCGAATCTATAGTAGATTAAACTCTAACTACTTCACTCAAATTCGTTAGTTATGAACTTCATTATATCTAGAAAGACCCTATTCCAAATTAAGGTTACAGTCACAGGTACAAGAGTTAGAACTTGACATAACTTTTCGGAGGAAATAATTCTACCCACTAAAGTCAGTACACAAATGAAAGACTACAGGCCTCAATAATAAACAACAAATACAGGTGAAAAAGGAGAATCTAATTTCCATAGTTAACACATTTTACAATACAAAATGCCAATTTTTAAACAAATAAATTATAAACCATACACAGGAAGAATGTACTAAAGATAAACAAGCTGCCTTAAATGTGCTCTACAATCTAAAGGAAATCTTGGACAAAGGTGTAAAGAAATCAGGTAAAAGATATAGAAACAATAGATTTTATATATGTATATATATGTGTGTATATATATATATATATATATATATAAACAATAAGATTTTATTTATTTACTCATGAAAGACACACAGAGAGAGGGAGAGACACAGGCAGAGGGAGAAGCAGGCTCCCTGTAAGCAGCCTAACGTGACTTGATCCCAGGACCCCAGGATCACGACCTGAGCCAGAGGCAGATACTCAACCACTGAGCCACCCAGGCATCCCTAAATAGAGAGATATTAAGTGTAAAATATGAATAGAAAATTTGTAGATAAGAATATAATAGCTGAAAGTAAAAAACATTAGAAAAAGTCAAGAGCATATGTGAGAAGCCAAAAGAATAAGTCAAATTGAATACAGACAAGTGAAATTACTGAGTCTGAGGAACTCAATGAAAAAATGAAGAGTGCCTGGGTAGCTCAGCTGTTAAGCCTCTGACTCTTGATTTTGGCTCAGGTCATGATCTTGGAGCCATATGATCAAGCTCTGCTTTGGGTTCCATGATGGGTGTGGAGACTGCTGAGGAGTCTCTCCTTCCCTCACCCTCTGCCCCATCTCCATTTCTCTCTTCCTCTGAAAAGAACAGAAAGAAAAGAGAAAAGAAAAGAAGTTAGGATAGGAGGGGGGATGGGAGGGGAAGAAAGAAGAAACAAAGAACAAAGAACTACACAGTGCCTGGGTGGGAGAGTATCAAGCAGACCTACACATGTATTCTGGGCATCCCAGAAGAACAGAAAAGGGGACAGAAAGAATATTTGAAGAAACAGTGGTCCCAAATCTGTCAAATTTGATAAAAGCCATTAATCTACCCATCAAAGAAGCTGAATGCACTCTAATAAATATCAGCTCAAAAAGACACACACAGAACACATTATAATCAGTCAAAACCAAAACGAAGATAAAATCTTGAAAGCAGCATGAGAGAAGCAACTCATCACATGCAAAGGATAGTTAATAGGTTAACAGCTAATCTACCAGAAACCACAGGGGCCAAAAGGCAGTGGGATGATACTCTAAGTGTTGAAATTTTTTAAACATCAACTAAGACTTCTATCTGGCAAATGAAAAGAAATTAAGACATTTACAGATGAAAAAAATGCCAAGGGAGTTCGTCAATAATAGATCTGCCCTAGAAGAAATGTTAAGGGAACTTACAGGCTAAAATGAAAGGACAGTACCCTATAGACAGTAACTGTAAACTATATGCAGAAATAAAAAACTATGGTAAGGCTACTACATAGGTGGATATAAAAGCCAGTGTTATTTTATTTCTGGTTCCTAACTCTTCTACTTCCTCTAGGATTTAAAGACAAAAAGCACAAATCAATCATAAATCTAGATGAACAGGCATGCAATGTATATATAAAGATGTAATTTGTGAACATAATAACATAAAGGTGAAGAACATACCTGTGTAGGAGCAGAGTTTCTGTAGATTACTGTAGCTAAGTTGGTATGGATTTAAACTAGACTGTCTTAAATTTAGAATGTTAATTGTAATTTCCATGGTATCCACCAAGACAGTGAATAAAATGTATACAGAAAAAGAAATGTGGACAGAACCAAAAAGAAATCAAACAACAGAAAGGCAGAATTGGAGGCACTGGGGTGGGGTGGGGGGAGTATAAAGACATACAGTAAACAAATGGCAAAATGTCTTAAGTATTTCCTGGACAGTAATCACTTTAAATGTCAATGTTATTAAACTCACCAATTTAAAAATAGAGAATAAAAAATAAATAAATAAATATAAAAATAGAGACTAGCAGAACACATGAAAAAACATGATTCAATATGTTCTGCACAAAAGACTCACTTTACATCCAGACACAAAAGCTGAGGGTGAAGGGATGGAAAAAGAATCTGTGCAACTTGTAACCAAATGAGAACACTATTTACATTAATATCACACAAAATAGTCTTTAATTAAAAAAATGTTCTATAACAAAATGTTCACTTTATATTGATAAAGGGTAAATTCAAAGATGTAAATATGAATCCCCACATTGACAAAACTCAAGAGAAAAATAGACAATTCTACAATGAGAAACTCTAATATATCATCTTCAATAAATGCAGAATATCTAGACCAAGAAACAAATAAAGTAACAGAGAATCTGAACAAAATTATAAACTAATTATATTTAACTTATATAGGACATTCCACCCAACAGCAGAATACACAGTCTTTTCAAAGGTAGGCACATGGAACACTCTCCCAAGACAGATCCAGACCATGTGCTTGGCCACAAAGCATGTCTTTAAAACTTCACAGAGTGAAATTATACAAAAAATCCTCCCCAATCACAATGGCATTAATGTTGGAAATCTTGGAAGTAAAAGCCTCCACCCCAAGATTGCTAGAACTCATACAGCAATTTGGTAGCGTGGCAGGATACAAAATCAATGCCCAGAAATCAATGGCATTTCTATACACTAACAATGAGACTGAAGAAAGAGAAATTAAGGAGTCAATCCCATTTACAATTGCACCCAAAAGCATAAGATACTTAGGAATAAACCTAACCAAAGAGGTAAAAGATCTATACCCTAAAAACTATAGAACACTTCTGAAAGAAATTGAGGAAGACACAAAGAGATGGAAAAATATTCCATGCTCATGGATTGGAAGAATTAATATTGTGAAAATGTCAATGTTACCCAGGGCAATTTACACGTTTAATGCAATCCCTATCAAAATACCATGGACTTTCTTCAGAGAGTTAGAACAAATTATTTTAAGATTTGTGTGGAATCAGAAAAGACCCCGAATAGCCAGGGGAATTTTAAAAAAGAAAACCATAGCTGGGGGCATCACAATGCCAGATTTCAGGTTGTACTACAAAGCTGTGGTCATCAAGACAGTGTGGTACTGGCACAAAAACAGACACATAAATCAATGGAACAGAATAGAGAACCCAGAAGTGGACCCTGAAATGTATGGTCATCTAATATTCGATAAAGGAGGAAAGACTATCCATTGGAAGAAAGACAGTCTCTTCAATAAATGGTGCTGGGAAAATTGGACATCCACATGCAGAAGAATGAAACTGGACCACTCTCTTTCACCATACACAAAGATAAACTCAAAATGGATGAGAGATCTAAATGTGAGACAAGATTCCATCAAAATCATAGAAGAGAACACAGGCAACACCCTTTTTGAACTCGGCCACAGTAACTTCTTGCAAGATACATCCACAAAGGCAAAAGAAACAAAAGCAAAAATGAACTATTGGGACTTCATCAAGATAAGAAGCTTTTGCACAGCAAAGGATACAGTCAACAAAACTAAAAGACAACCTACAGAATGGGAGAAGAAATTTGCAAATGACATATCAGATAAAGGGCTAGTTTCCAAAATCTATAAAGAACTTATTAAACTCAACACCAAAGAAACAAACAATCCAATCATGAAATGGGCAAAAGACATGAACAGAAATCTCACAGAGGAAGACATGGACATGGCCAACATGCACATGAGAAAATGCTCTGCATCACTTGCCATCAGGGAAATACAAATCAAAACCACAATGAGATACCACCTCACACCAGTGAGAATGGGGAAAATTAACAAGGCAGGAAACAACAAATGTTGGAGAGGATGCGGAGAAAAGAGTATTACACTGTTGGTGGGAATGTGAACTGGTGCAGCCACTCTGGAAAACTGTGTGGAGGTTCCTCAAAGAGTTAAAAATAGACCTGCCCTACGACCCAGCAATTGCACTGTTGGGGATTTACCCCAAAGATTCAGATGCAATGAAACGTCGGGACACCTGCACCCCGATGTTTCTAGCAGCAATGGCCACAATAGCCAAACTGTGGAAGGAGCCTCGGTGTCCATCGAAAGATGAATGGATAAAGAAGATGTGGTCTATGTATACATTGGAATATTACTCAGCAATTAGAAACGACAAATACCCACCATTTGCTTCAATGTGGTTGGAACTGGAGGGTATTATGCTGAGTGAAGTAAGTCAATCAGAGAAGGACAAACAGTGTATGTTCTCATTCATTTGGGGAATATGAATAATAGTGAAAGGGAATATAAAGGAAGGGAAAAGAAATGTTGGGAAATATCAGGAAGGGAGACAGAACATAAAGACTCCTAACTGGGGGAAACGAACTAGGGGTGGTGGAAGGGGAGGAGGGCGGGTGTTGGAGGGGAATGGGTGACGGGCACTGAGGTGGACACTTGACGGGATGAGCACTGGGTGTTTTTCTGTATGTTGGTAAACTGAACACCAATAAAAATTAATTTAAAAAAAAAAAAAAAAGGAAATCTTGGAAGTAAATTCCAAAAGTTTCTGGTAAATTTCCAGAGGGAAAACTTAAGTTTCTCAAATATGGGGCAACTGAACAAAATATTCTTAGTCAATAGGTCAAAAAAGGGCAAGGAAAATTAGAAAATACTTTGAAATGAACATAAATTAAACGCAGCATGACAAAACTTAAGGGATATATCCAAAGTGATGGCTCATAAGTAAATTTTTATCTCTAAATAACCACATTAAAAAACAAATATATCAAATCAATAGCATTACTTTATACCTCAATTAGAAAAGAGAAAACCCAAAGCTCACAGAAATAATAAAGACAACAAAAACTTGCCTCTTTGAAAAACAAACATACTTAAAAAAATCTTTACCTACACTAAGGAAAAAAAAGACACAAATAACTAAAGTCAGAAATGAAAGTGACAGTATTCCTACATACTTTGAAGGAAAAAAAAAATTATAAAAATGTATTGCAAATTATAGGACATAAAGAAAATATATATCCTAAATGAAATGGACAAATTCCTGGAAACATACAAGATTACAAAACCTGACTCAAGAGAACAGAAAATCAGAACAGATCTATAACTCAAAAGGAAACTGAATCAGTAATCAATCTCCAAAAGTAATCAACCTCCCAACAAAGAAACAAGATTCCAAGACCAGATGGTTGGTTTTATCAGTGATTTCTATCAAATATTTAAAGAATATCAATCCTTCTGAAATTAATCCGGAAAACAGAAGAGGGAGCACTTCCTAATTCATTCTGAGGCCGGAATTCCCCTAATACCAAAGTCAAGGAAATACATCATGAGGAAAGAAAAAAGTAAAAAACAAAACTAAAGGCCATCATAAAATTTAAAAAATAATAAAATAAATAAAATAAAATAAAATATAAATAAATAAATTAAATTAAATTAAATTAAATTAAAATCCCTTATGAAGACAGATGCAGAAACTTCAACAAAATACTAGCAAACCGGGGTGCCTGAGTGGTCAGTTGGTTAAGCATCTGCCTTTGGCTCAGGTCATGATCCTAGGGTCTTAGAATCCACCCTGCACTGGGCTCCCTGCTCAGTGGCAAGTCTGCTTCTCCTTCTGCTCCTAACCCCCATGCACACACACTCTCACTTAAAATACTAGCAAACCAAATTTAACAGCCTATTAAAAAGACTACATCATGGCCAGGTAGGATTTATTCTAGGAATCTATTTGATGGGGGCTGCAAATAAAAAAGCAATAAAACAATCTATTAATAGAATGACAAAGCCACAAGATCATCTCAAACAATGCAAAAAAAAATTATTCTAAAATCGTTTAAAAAAATTTTTTTTCAAAAGTAAGGAATACAGTGTACTTCCCCAACCTGCAAAGGGCATTTATATATAAAAAAAAAACAACAACAACAAAACACAACCCACAACTAGAATCATACTCTCTGGTAAAAGATCAAAAGCTTTCCCTCCATGAACAGACAAGGATGTTCACTTTCAACCCTGTTCTAGAAGTTCCAGCCAAGGTAATTAGCCAAGAAAAAAAAGTTAAAGGCATCTAATTGGAAAGGAAGAAATGAAAATCTCTACTCATGGATGGTATCACTCTACATGAGTGAACAACACAGGGGTTAGGGGCAATGACAATACGCATAGTCAAAAATTCAGATATAACTTCAATCTCACCAAATTCCTAATAACTTCTCACGGATGAGAAGCCTTACCAATAGCATAAACAGTCCACTGACATATATTTTGTGATATGCGTTTTATACAATGTTCTTAAAATATAGAAGAAAAAATTTTTAAATCATAAGGGAGAAAAAATACATTTGCAGTACTGTAAAAAAAAAAAAAAAAAAAAAATTCACAGATAAATGAACCCATGCAGTTCAAACCCATGTTGTTCAAGGATCAATTGTATGTAGAAAATCCCAAAGGATCTACAAAAAAAATAGAGTTAATAATTCAGCAAAGTTGCAACTCACAAGATTCACATGCAAAAATCAACTGTGCTGCCATACACCTACAATGAATAAACTGAGGAAGAAACTGACAATTCCATCACATTAACATCCAAAATGGTAAACATTTAAGAAAATATTTAACCAAAAAAGTGTAAGACATGAACACTGAACAAAAAATTGTTGGAACAAATGTAAAAAGACATAAATAAATGGAAGGATATCTATACTCATTGATTGGAAGACTTACTATTGTTATGATGGCAATACTACTAAAAGCAATCTATAAATTTAATGTAATCCCTATCAAATTCAAAGTAGCTTGTGTGTGGAATGGAATATACAAATCCTCAAATTAATACAGATTTGCAAGGTACTTCAAATATCCAAAATATTCTTGAAAAAGTAGAACACGATAAAAGACTTGCACTTTCCAATTTTAAAATTTACTACAAAGCTATAGTAATCAAAGCAGTGTGGAAGTGACATATGAACAGACACAATGAGTCTATAGAATGGAAGGAAATAGAATTAGAGTCCAAAAATAGAGCCATGTGTCTATGGCCAAATGATTTTCAACAAGGGTAACAATCCCCATCATTCAATGGGGAAAAAATAATCTCTTAAACAAGTGGTGTTAGGATACCTGGATATCCACATACAACTTAATCAAATTGTATTTATTCACTGTCTACCCCACATACAAAACTTAACTCAAGGTGGATCATAAACCCAAATGTAAGAGTTAAAACTTTAATACTCTTACAAAATATAGCACTAGATTTCCATAATCTTGGATTAGGCAAACCTTCTGAGATATAACATCGAAAGCATAAGCAATGACACAAAAACCCCAGATAAATTATACTTTATCAAAATTAAAAACCATGCATCAAAGGACATTATCAAGAAAATGCAAAGAGAAGTGAAAGAATGTAAGGAAAAGCTAAATATCACATATCTAGAGTCTAGAATATATATTATTACAATTCAACAAAGAATAACTCAACTAAAAAATGGAGCCAATGAAGATGTACAGAAAGTCAACATCCATATGAATGGATGCTCAGTATCATTAGACAATAAGGAAATAAAACTGAGAAACCATATTTCACACCGAAAAAAACAGCTGTAATTTAAAAGCACAAACAAGAAAATAAGTATTGGTAAGAATATGGAAAATCTGAAATCCTTGTACACTGCTGATGGAAATGTAAAATGGTGCAGCCCTATGAAATCCACATTGGTGCTTCCTCAAAAAGTTAAAGTTAGAATAATGCTATAACTCAGCGATTCTATTCCTAGGTACATAGCAAAAGAATTTATACTCAAATCCACATTCATGAATGTTCACTGTGAAGTATTATCACAATAGCCAAAGGGTGGAAAGAACTCAAATTTCCATAGAATAGATGAATAAACAAAATGTGGTAAATACGTACAATGGAGTATTATGCAAGCTTAACAAGGAATGAAATTCTGATATACACAACAACACAGATGAGCCTTGAAAACATTACGCTAAGTGAAATAAAGCAGACACAAAAGGTCACGTAATGTATGATTTCATTTATATCATACATCCAAAAACAGAAAGCAGACTTGTGTTTTCCAGGGACCAGGAAGAGGGGAGTAATTCTTAATGAGTGTGGGGTTTTACTCTGTGATAATGATATTTTAACTAGATAGGGGTGGTGAATATTCAAAATTATGAATATACTAAATCCCACTGAACTGTATTCTTTAGAATGATTAATTTTATGTCAATTTTACTCCAATAAAGAAAATTCATTAAAATAAAATTAATGAATTAGTGAATGCATACACTACAAAAATAAAAAATTCCCAAATCACTAACATACCAGTTAAAGATACTTGAAAAAAAAAGTAACCTAAGCCTAAAGCAAACAAAATTTTAAAAATAAAAAGATTGGAAAATAATTTAATAAAACAGAGAATGAAAAAATATAGCAAAAGCAAAATCAAAGCTCCTTAAAAAAAGAAATTTAACTAAATTAAGAAATAAGAGCCAAGATTCAGAAAAATTAGGAATGAAAAAAGACATTATAACCAATCTCACACAAAGAAAAAGATTACATGGTAACACTAAATAACTACATGTCAGCAAATTCGACAGCTTAAATAAAATGGACAAATTCCTAAAAAGGAACAAACTACTGAAACGGACTAAAAAAATACAAAATAAAAACCACAAAAAATCTAAATAGACCTAAGGAGAAGTACAGATTAAGTTCATATTGAAAAACTTCTTCCCACAAAGCTCAGGTCCCTACGACATTACTGGTGAATTCTACCACTAAACATTTAATAAAGAATCAATACCAGTTCTTTACAAACTATTCCAAAGAGGAAGAGAACACTTCTCAGCTCATTTTTAAAAACAGTATTATCCTAATACAAAAAATACACAAAGCCATCACAAGAAAACTATAGACCATCATTCTCTTACAAACACAGACGTACAAATCCTCACCAGTAAACCAAATCCAGCTATATGTGAAAAAGACCATACATATGACCAAAAGAATGTAGTTATTTTATCACGTGAAAATCAATTAAGGTAATACACCATAAATCAAAAGAATAAAGGACAAAAACTACATTTTCATCTCAAGGGACAAAGAAAATGCATTTGACAAAACTCTACTCAACTTTCATGCCAAACCACCCCCCCCCAAAAAAAAAAAAAAAAAACAAATACTAAAACCTCAATAAACTAGGAATAGAAGGAAATTTCTCAAAACTGATAAAAGGCATCTATGAAAAACCCACTCTTTCCATCATATTTAAGAGACTAAGCACTTCTCCTTAAGAACTAGAAAAAGATGTCCTAAAGGCAATTAAGAAATGAAGAAAAGGTGTCCACAATGGAAATATAGACGTAAAACTATTTCTATTTGTAGATGCAATGCTCAAGTATGCAGAAAATCCTAAGGAATTCACTAAAAACTACTGGAACTAATTAACAAGTTCATCAAGGTTGCAGGGTACAAGATCAATATACAAAAATTACAATTGTATTTTTATACATTTGTAATAAACAATCCAAAAATGAAATTAAGAACATGATGCCAAGTGTAATAGTACTGATGGGGTTCAGGACATACTGCCCCCAAAATATGGTACCTTGGTATAGTGAGTATTTTAAGTTGAAGGGCTTTGAGAAAATAGTAGCAGGAAGATCACTCCGACATTCCCCTACCCTCTCCCCTCTCAAACAGACAGAGGTCATAAAACACTCACATAACATGTACCCTCTCTATAGCTAGAGGAAAGAGGCATCCTTATCTCTAAAGGCAAAGGTAAACTGAAAAGAGTCCTAATGAACAGGACTTGCTAAGTTTCCCCCAGTCTACTACACCTATCTTACACTCCTTGACCTATCATATCCCTCCACAACTGTCCACTCTTCATCAGACCTAACACAGTCTACTCTAACTGGTTCTTTGGATCTACATTTCATTATGAATGCATTTCCGTTAAACTTTTATTGAAATAAATCCATATGCTTCTCCCTTGTTAATCTCAAAAAGGGTTGAGGAAAACTCTTTCCTCCCATACAGCATCATAAACAATGAAATACAAGAGAATGTATTTACCCAAAAAGGTATAAAACTTGTACTCTGAAAAATATGAAATAATTGTTGAAATTAATGAAGATCTAAGTAAATGGAAAGGCATCCATATTCATAGGTGTTAAAAATATACCACTTAAATTTCAGTACCCAAAACTGATCTACAGATTTAATAAAGTCTTTATCAAATGTAAACTGAAATTTTTTGGCAACCATGGACAAGATGATCCTAAAAGATACAAAGAAATTCAAGAAAATTAAAAGAGCTAAAACCATCTTGATAATGATACAAAACTGGAGGATAAACTTTCTGATTTCAAATTTTATTACAAAACTATAGTCATCAATACAGTGTAATACTGGCAGAAGGTTGTATAGATCAATGGGAATAGAGTCCAGACATAAATTCTTACATTTATGGTAAACTCTTTTTGATGAGGATACGGAGATCATTCAATGGAGATATAAGGTCTTGCAACAAATGTTGCTGGAACAAATGAATAATCTCATGCAGAAGAATGAAATTAGACCCCAAACTCACACCATATATAAATGTTAACTCAAAATGGGTCATAAATCTAATTTAAGAAATAAAAATGTAAAATTCTCACAAGAATATACAGAAATTTATCCTTGTGTCCTTGAGTTAGGCAAAGACTTCTTGAGTCTTCATTGCAACAAAATAAAAAATAAACTGGACTTCATCAAAACCAAAAACATCTGGCAAAGAATACCATCAAAAAGTGAAAAGAAAAAAATGACACAAAATAATTATAAATTTCTTATGAGATAAAAGATTTTCATCAATAATATACAGAGGACTCTTAATAAAGAACTGTTAGAACCAAATAATGAAAAGACAATTCAAGTTAAAAATGGGTAAAATAAGTTAATATACATTTCTCTAAAAAATATACAGAAACAACCAATAAGCACAAGTAAAGATGCTCAATATTGTTAGCTATCAGGGAAATGCAAATCGAAAGAGTAGTGAGATACCAATTCACACCCCTTAGGATAGCTGTAATCAAAAGGATAGGTAAGTGTTGGCAAGGATATAGTTTAATAAGAAATCTTATACACTGACTGTGGGAATATAAAATGGTGCAGCTGCTTTGGAAAACAGTCTGACAATTCCTCAGAAAATTAAATACAGAATTACCATGTGAGGAAACAGTTCTGTTCCTAAGTATGTACCCAAGAAAATTTAAGACTTATTGTCCATACAAAATATGGTCTGTAAAAATCCATAACAACATTATTTGTAATAGCTGAAAAGTAGAAACAAACCAAATACCATCATCTGATGAATGGGCAAACAAAATGTGGTATATCCACACAATGGAATGCGATAGAAAAAAATACTAATTCTTGCTATGCTATAAATGAACCTGGAAAATATCATGCTACATGAAAGAAGCCGAATGGAAAAGGCCATATATTTTATGATTCCTATTCATATGAAATGCCCTCAACAGACAAATTCTTAGAAATAGAAAGTAAATTACTTGTCATCATACAATGGAGAGAGGGGAGAATGGGGAGTGACTGCTAACAGGTATAGGATTTCTTTTTTTTAGGGTGTAAAACTGTACTAGAATTAAGATAATGGTAACTTGCACGTGAATTAAGTGTATGACATCAAGAGTGTGATAAACAAGTTCTACATTTTAAGATGAATTGCACTGTATATTAATTATATCTCAATAAAATTATTTTTAAAAACAAAAGTAAAATATATTCCCAGATAAAACCAAATTGTTGATACGGTTTCTTTTTGTAGAGTGTGATGGCTGACATTTTTGTTTTATTCTTCAGTGTCCTTCTACATTTCCTTACCATAGAGTTTTCTATTGAATTTTTATTACTTTAATAATTCTAAAATATAAGTTCCTAAAAATATATAAGGATACATTAAACCATAGTACCCTTACAAAATACTGTAAGACTTATAATCTAACTTCCAACCTCACACTGAAATATTTTCCTTCAAGGAAAAGAAAAATACTTACTTAATGGCTTGTGCTCCTGGTCTTTGCACAATCAAAGTGCTAAATTCTTCTACTACAATATCCAACAGCTCAGGTGTCTCTTGTTTTTCTCTTAGAACAATAGACATGCTTTTCAAGTGAACAAAAAACTTCATGGCTTCAAACTAGAATATATTGAGAGGAATAAAATGAAAAGAAATATACATATAAAGACAACAAAAACTCTTATTCATAAAGTTTATTCCTTCCAATAACCAAAAAATATTTTAAAAACAACCCTTTATATGTTAAAGAATCACCACATTGACACTACAAAGCACGGGCAATTTTTATTCTTACCTTGGAAACTAAAATATAATATGTACAGACCAGACAAGGACAATACAATAAATAACATATTTCTGAAAGGATTAAAAGTAGGCATATCTAACTATTAAACTCTCAGGTATAAGGCAAGAAAACATCTTACTGTTTTTGGCAAGGTGGGATCAACTGCTGTTTCACTATAGCCAATTGCTTCATAGAGTAAAGTTTTTTCTTCAGGTGTCAACATCTCTTCAAGAACTATAATCATAAAAAAGTGTTTTTGCATTCTTAACTGGTAAGATAAAACTAACCCACAATTAAGCTGCCTTATCAAATTGGCAAATTTAATTCTGTTTTTATACTTTTAAGAAATTAAAAATTTAATTAAAAAAAGGAAATCATAAGCACTGAGTGTTAGGATGGGATTGGCAATTTTAGAAGGATTAGTCTCCAAAAATATAAATTGCTAAATATATAAATTTAGCAATACAAATTTCTAAATATTTGAATTAAGCAAGCTCACAAAATGACTAACTTAATGGTATTGTGCTAAATAACATACTTAGCATACAACAAAAGAAGCATTAATATCATAATTTCCCATTTTACAGGTGATAAATGAGGTTTTGAGAATTTCAATAATTTGCCTGGGCTACATTGCTAGTAAGTAATAGATCTAGGATATAATCTTAAGCCCCTAAGTCTTCAAAGCTATGATCTTAAACATTTGGTAAGGAAATAAAAACCTTTCTAAGAAACAATTTCAACAAAAATTTACAATGCCTTATACTCTTGGGAATTTTTATTACTATGCAACACACATTCATTAAATCTGGAACATAATGTTCTTTTGTAAACATTAAGATAAAAAACTCAATTTTTGTTTGGTGTATACATTTTCAATGTTTTAATGTAATTTCATTGATTAAAAGGATAAATCACATATGATATAAATATATGCTTATCTTAGAAAATTTTCTACAAAATTTTATTTTTACATCTGATGATGAGCTGCACTAAATTAACCTGATGATTAACTGCATTACTAATAAAATGAAATGGACATACTTCCAGGTTTAACATCTGGTTGTTCTTTACTTCCTGGTTCTGACCAAGTCCACAGCCAACTAAACCATCCTTTATTTTCCTCTGAATCTTTTGCACCTTCTCTGAAAATCCTATATCCAGCTTTCTTTGCCTAAAATACATAAATTTTCAAATAAATGATAAATTATCCTTTATTTAGCAATCTCAAGAGAAAAACTACTTTTCTAAAATTTATTCCAGTGAAAAAATGTAAATGATATACAAACTGAAAACAAAACACAGTAACTACAACATTAGCCCAACATAAGAATTTAGGATTTCCATGGGAAACCTGGGTGGCTCAGTGATTGAGTTATCTGCCTTTGGCCCAGGGCGTGAATTCGGGATCCAGAATAGAGTCCCAAATTGGGCTCCTTGCGGGGAGCCTGCTTCTCCCTCTACCTGTGTCTCTGCCTCTCTCTCTCTCTTTCTTTCTCTGTCTCTCACAAATAAATAAATAAAATCTTAAAAAAAAAAATTTAGGATTTATAGGTAGTTAACCCTACTGTCTTACAAGTAATGGTAATCTCACCAACCCTCCTAAAATTGGATTTTCACCTTCATATGAATTGTTTGATAATTATCTAGCAAGAATTATTATTTAGTCAAAGTATTTAACATAAATTTTTTCACCACAGGATCTGTCTAGTTTAAATGGATGGGGCAAAACACTGAATCAATTTTCTTATACCACAAAGAAGTAAACTTGAAGAAGTAAACTTTTAGGAAACAGTATATTACAGCACAACACTAATAATATCACTGTTATCTGTCAAATCTACATGGAATCTAGATTTATTTTTACCAATTGAAAGATAATCTAGAATTACCTCAACTTCTGCCTGTTGTCTTGATATAGTTATATTAAATACATCCAAGGTCTTTTCCAACTCCTTAAAATATAAACAAAAATGTGTTTGAGTAACTTCATAGAGTCTACACAAAGATTATAAAAATTATCAAACTTCAATATATAAGCTAACAAACTGACACAATAAGATATAATAGGATGCAGAAAATAGATCATCCATCAGCATAGTATTTCTGTTTCATTCTGAGAAGCCATGCTTGTATATTATGTCAGCTTGAAAATTAGTAATGATAGAGTAACTTTCTTAAAGAAATCATACATGTCATGCACATGAGTATCACAGTAAGATTTACAGACACATACTAAAAGATATCATATAGGCACTGTTTAAAATGATTTTTATTTGGGTTTTAACTACAACTAAGGGTAAACACATTAGTGTCACATTCAGGTAAAAACACAATTCTAAACCCTTCATATTATATGCATAGTTGGTGTGTCATCTTTAGTATATTCCAAGTAGATCCAGATACACTTAAACTTGTTTTGAAATTCTACACTTTCCAAAGCTTTTATGGCTACTGAAATAAACTAAATTAAACTAAATCTGGGCAGCCTGGGTGGCTCAGTGGTTTAGCACCACCTTCAGCCCAGGGTGTGATCCTGGAGACCCAGGATTGAGTCCCATGTCAGGCTTTCTGCATGGAGCCTGCTTCTCCCTCTGCCTGTGTCCAGCACTGTGTGTGTGTGTGTGTGTGTGTGTGTGTGTGTGTCTCGTGAATAGATAAAATCTTTAAAAAAAATAAAATAAAATAAATCTTTCATCATATCAATACATTATTTCCATGACCTCTTTTAAGAGTTTCATGCTAAAATCTTTTCTCCCCCAGGAGAAGTAACCGTAATCTATTATTGTCTAGAAAACAACCCTTCATTCAGGGTTCTACTATCCAGTAGACTTGGAAGATTAAGGTTAAGATTAAAAAAAAAAAAAAAAAAAGTAAGGAAATCTGTAACCACCCAAAAACACTCTAAACCCAAACATCCCTAATAGTCTGGGTCTGCAAAAAGTCTCTTACTTCAAAAATAAAAATAAAACTCAACCTTGAGGGGGCTCCAAATCAGAAATTGGCCTAGATTCAGAATGGTTATATTAATTTCAAGAGGCTACCTCCCCTCAGTCTCCCTAAACTAAATATCATCCACTCATAAAGCAATCCCTTCTAGAATATACTATAATGCTAACAGAAAAGACTAGTATTTAGGGAAACCTCAAGACAGATAATGAAATGTAAAGTTGCTGGTAAAGACTAGAAATGCCAGAAGAATAAAAAGAAAAGGGACTCTCTATGGGCAGAAAATTCAGGAAAGTTCATACAAGAGATGGGACTTAAGTCGAGCTTGAGAAGGAATAAAACTGGGATAAACAGAGATGAGGAAAGGCGGATGGGACTTGGCTATAATTCTAAGCATAGTATGTATAAAAGACAGGAAATTTATTTAACTACTGCCATTAGATGGTAACAGGAGAAATGGAGTGGTGACAGATAACATAAAGCTTTGAAACTGACACACAGAAGACTGGAACCAATGTAGCAAATGTTAAAAAAAAGTCATAATGTGAGGCTTCAAGTTACTATTTGCATGAACCCAAATCTCTCCAGATTTTGAGAATAATCTCCAATTTCAACAGCTCCCAGGAGAGTATCACCAGAGTTTATATCACCCAACTGAAGTGAAGAATAGGACTACAAAACAGTCTAAGTAAAAGAGAATGGTCAGTAAAAAATAAAAATAAGTAGGAAGTGTTAGTCACTAAAGACTGAGAAGTCATGAAGTACAAAATACTCAACAATTTTAAAAAATGCTAACCTCCAAAGCGATGAGAATTTCACCAGCTGGCTTCTTAGTTGTTATCTTTTTTTTATACAGGTCTTTATACTTCTTCATCTTTTGCCTGTGTTCTCTAATATGCTTCCATGACCACATTCGTAACCGGGGGCAGACATTTACTTCAAGAATACCATGTATAGCATAAGACCACCTAGTTAGAAAACAGAAACAAAACCCTACACTTAACACCCTCCAACCAACAATATTAAAAATAAAGTTGCTTCTGCTCCAAAACAACATTCATAACTATACTACAGAGACTATGAAAATGGTGTACTATCTGAGCACTTGATTTTTTCCCAGCCCAGTTTGTATTAAGACTACGTTATTAATATTTTCTCTTTCCTTAGTGAAAACAAGCAAAACCACTGAATTTTGTTAGAAAAAAGACATAATTCTACAGAAGGACTATTAAAGTATTACTTGGCAAACAGCACTTTAGCCACCTGAACAATAATTAAAAAGTCAACTAAAAGAGTAACTGCAACTTCTAGAAAACAGCAAGAGCTTAATAAACAGAATGAGAAGGCTTTTGAATTTTAGAAAGGGGCTGTATTTTATAGACTCATATAATCTGATGTTCAAGTTTAGGTTTAAAGTATATAATATGAAAGTTTGAATTTTTTTTTAAAAAGACACTGCTTAAAAAAAAGACACTGCTTGACACAAACTATAGTCTTTAATAATCCCAGAAAATTCAATTTTATGCCGTATTTTAGAAATCTAAAAAAAAAACTGGATCAAGCAATTCTACTCCTGGGTGTTTATCTGAAGAAGAAAATGAAAACACTAGCACAGAAAGATATATGTTCCCCATTATTCACTGTAGCATTATTAACAATAGTCAAGATACAAAAAAACCAACATGACCATCAAATAATGAATGGATAAAGAAAATGTTTTTATATACACACACACACACACACACACACACAGTTGGATAGTGGAACATTATTTAGTCAGGAAAAGGAATGAAATCTTGCCATTTGTGACAACATGGATGGACCCTGAGGACATTATATAAAATGAAATTAGTCAGAGAAAGATAAACTCTATACAATCTTACTTACATATGTTATCTTAAGCTGTGCATATTTGAAAGTTGCTAAGAGATCTTAAAAATTCTAAAGAAAAAAGTTAACATATACAAATATCAAATCATTAAGTTATAAACCTGAAACTCATATGTCAAATTAGACCTCAATTTTTTTAAAATGTAAGTCATTTTACCATTCTCTGGCATGATAGTGAAGAGGTACATCAGGTTTGAATTTCCTGTATGGCAGATTTTGCGTCATCATATCAACTGATTCAAGAAGCTCCATAACACTGAAATACTAAAGAAGGAAAAAATTAAGCCTTTTTATTACATGTTTAAGATTTTTTTTGTTCAACTGTTAAAAAAGTTAAATTCTTGACTTTTTAAAGATGTTTTCATGTAACACTGAGGAACTTTGAAATACATTTAAAATCTTAGTTCTGCTTTTATCAAATTATAGCTCACAATTTAAAATTTCATCTAAAAAAATCACCTGTGGTTTATTGAACTCAACTGCTATATCATGTAACTCAACATCCAGGTTTATCTTAGGGGCAGAAAAGTCAAAATCTGATCGCCGATTCATCTGAAGTTTGGCATTAGCAGATATGGGGCGAAACACTGAAAGATAACATAGATATCAAAAAGATAAACTGAGTTATATTTCAAGAGTCCCAAAGTACTAAAGAGATGAAATGGAAAATATTGACTTTCATTTCTTATACTGTCTACTTTCCCAGATTGTCACACTGCTATAATTTAGTCAGATGAACTGTCATTTAATAAATGGAGAAGATTCTTTATCTTTTTCCTACCTATAATTCATATTTTAAGTAAATGAAGACTAAGTGAACTCCCCCTCAAAATACCAATGTAACCCTTAAAAGCAAGAACACTATAAAAGGCAAAAATAGTATAGTAATATAATCTTAACAAAAATATACAGTTTAAAAGATTTACATTAAAAATGCTAAGGGAGAAAAGATTTTATTTGACCCCTGACTTCCATTACAGAATTATAATTTCTGAATTTCTGATCAGTTTTTTTGTATCCATCTGCTCTGCTTTAACTTGTAAAAGGAGAGGTGAGAAGATGAATCAGAGTTAGCCCAGGATAACTTCTTGGTTCAACCCATAATCTAAAATGGATTAAATTCAACCCTTTATATTTAGTGCCAAAAAGAATAAGAATATTCTTGCAGAGCAAGACTAGAAATAGCAGAATCTATATAGAGATCAACTATTAAATTTTAAGTTAATCTATATAAAACCATAGTATGTTCCTCTTGTTTTAATCATTCCTGAGGCACAGCACTTAATTTTTTTACACAGTGAGCAAATATATTCTGAACTTGTGTAGGACAAGAAGATATTCAACAAACAGAGACTGGTTAAATTCATCATGGTACATCTATACAATAGTATGAGTACCATACAGTGAAAAAGGAGAAAAACTTACATATACATAAATGGAAGGAAAGGGTAAAGAAAGGAAAGTTTAGGGGCGCCTGGGTGGCAGTTAAGTATCCAACTCTTGGTTTCAGCTAAGGTCATGATCTTGGGTGTTGAGATTGAGCCCAGTGTCAGGTTCTATGGTTGGCATGGAGTTTACTCCAGTTTCTCTCTCCGTCTGCCTTTTCCCCCTTCACCTTCTCTCTCTCTCTTTCTCTAAAATAATTTTTTTTTAAGTTTTAAAAATGTAGAAAGCAAAACCACCACTATCTGAAAAATAAAAGTATTCCTCTCCCCTGGCTTTCTTACGTTACATACAAGACTGCACAACCCCCTATACCCTCCCTGGTTGCAATCTCCATCCATCCCTAGATTACAACCTCTCCTGTCTCTCTCTGATTTTAGCTCCTGGCAACTCTAATTTCCAAGTGATTTCAACATACAAATTGATCTTTCCAAAACCATAGCCTCTCAGAGCCTTGTACTCTTCTAGATCTTATCATATCTATATGCTAGACCTCTCCATAAATCCAGTCTCCAGAACCTAACTCTCCTACCACCACCACCTCTCTAGTACTTCAATACTAAACCTTCAGATCCTGTGGGACCCACATTCATTGATCCTGTAGCTTTTCTCTGTCCTTCACCTCTGCTTCCTGTTCTCAGTTCCCTCTCTTCACTATTAAAATTCTATGACCAGTAATTTAATCATTCCCCTGAATTCACTCTTCACTCCTCTGTCTTCTCACTTTGTCAGTACTTACCAAGCGAAACCCTAATTCTGGATAAAAACCCCCTCCATTTACTCTACATACCTGTAACCTACCTGAGAAGTTGAACTTGGTTGGGGAAAAAAAACAAAAACACAATCACATGGATTGGTCTCACTTTAATGTCATAAATCCCAAAGATCCTCAATGTTGCTGAGCAATCATAAAATATTTAGTCCAGGATAGGCCAAATGCATACCACACTGTATTTTTGTACAACCGGTGAACCAGGAATGATTCTTATACCTTTACAGGGTTGTTTAAAAGAAGCAAAGGAAGATACGTGACAGAGACTTCAAACTGAAAAATATTTACTATGTAGCCCTTTATAAAAAAATAAAAAACTGCCCAACCCCTATTCTAGCCCAGTGGCTCTCAAAATCTGTAATTAATCAAAATCATCAAACTCACCAGGAAAGCTTATTAAAACATAGATTTTTAAGGCTCACTCTCAGAGAATCTGATTCAGATATGCCTGGAATAGACCTAGGATTTCTATTTCTAGTAAGTTTCCAGTAGTCTGAACCACACTTCGAAAACACTACTCTAGTCAATTCACTCTCGTTTATCTACATGACTATTTCATAGCCTCTCCTCCCTCCAAAATCCCCAATACCTCAGATATTAAAAAATAAAAGCTCATAAGAGAAATTCCATAAACTCCTACCCAGTAGAAGTCCTAATACCCAGTAGTAGGACTTCTCTCTTATACCTAAAATCTGTCTCATAAATGAACTAATCATGTTCATTTCCTCTGTGCAGCAAAGCACTCCACTTGCACATGAGATTCTATCTCCTCCTACCCATATGCCATAAAGAAATCATCCTTTCTCTCTCTTCCTTCATTTTTCATGTTCTATAGATCCTTTCCATCTTATAAATAAGCTGTTGTCTCTCTCCCATTAAATAAAAAACAAACAAAAAGAAGCCTTCTTTTCTAATTCTTTTCTTTACCAGGTAGCATAGTGTTAGACATTGGAGAGATACTGCAGGAGGAGTTATGCTTCCTGGTTCTGATGTGCTCATTTCAGACTCCTGAAAGTGCCAGGGCTTTTCCACAGCTCAGATCCTACAAAGTGACTCCTACGAAAGGCAGCTCCCTCCACTGTCCAGCTCCTACAGCACAACAGGTTTCTTCAGCACCAGCTGGCTGAGTGCACGGCAGCTAAGCAGCAGTTTTGCAGGGAAGTGCCTCCTCTGAGACAATGCTCCATGAGAAATGCTAGTTTCTGAGGGCAAATGTCCAAGAAGTTTAGAGGCACAGCACCACAAAGACTTTCCCAGCAGTCAGTGAGCCCTAGTCATGTCCTTTCCAATAAGGTCTAGATCTCAGTGCTGAGGCAGGCAGACTCTGTTCTTTGGGCACTCCATCTCTGTCCTTGGGTAGGGGTAGTTTTTTCTATTATTCCTATACTCTTTAGAGTTCTACTTTTTATTAGCCAATCTCTTGTTACTCCAATCCTGTGACAGTATTTCTATTAAAATTCCTCTGTGCAAACTATTGTGTAGTTTCTCACTCATCAGGCTGTCTATTAAATGCAGCAGGAAATGACAGTAGGGCAAAGGAGAAATAAGTCAAACCTAGAGTGATAGGAGAACCAATAATACATGGTAGGCAATCTCATCTGTTCTCAATGTTTCCCTTGAGGAAAAAAATCTAGAAAATAAAATACCCATTTCCTGGCTTTGAATTGGTTTCAAGAGTGAAACAATGGTTTCAAGATGTAACAACAAGAGTCACATCAAGGGCGCCCAGGTGGCTCAGCTGGTTGAGCACCCAACTCTTGGTTTGGGCGCAGGTCACAATCTTGGGTGGTGAGCTCAAGCCTGCATTTTTTGGCTCCAGATTCTTTCTCACCCTCTGTCCCTCCCCCAGCTCATGTACATGGTGAGCTCTCTCGCTCTCTGTCAAATCTTTAAAAACAAACAAACAAAAAAAACACTTCAGGAAATTAACAAAGTATAATCATAAAGGCAGAAGAATATAGCAAAGAATCACTGGTTGATAACATCAAACAACCAAATCCAATAAATAAACTATCCACCCATCAATCAGAATTTATCGAGTGCCTATACAGAGTAAAAGAAAACAGTACTTCTTTCAACTCAAAATTTTAGTTGCTCATTTCTGATTATAAAAGTATTACACGTTCATTTCTGAAAATTTGGAACCAGAAAAAATGTGAAGAAAAATTTTAAATATACATTTTTAAAATAACAAGATAACACTATGGACTATAGCAGCTAGCCTTATTAAATTGTATTTGCCATGTAAAACATCTTTAAAAGATTATAACTAAAGAACACTTAGAGATTTACCACATTTATTACGTTCTCTCTTATAAGGCATTTTTCTTTCCTATAGTTTCAAAAAATAGCAAAAGGGTCCCCAACAATGAATGGCATAGAACAAACTGGGTTTTTGTGTATATTATATACTTTTAATTATATGACAAAACTAACATGAAACATCACAGTGACACTATCAATGTTCATTTAAAATTTATACCAATTATTTTAATTGCACTTATTTTATAAAATGTACTTACCAAAATCATAACCTTCTGGAACAGTATTGTCAGTAACAATACCATTCTTCAAGCTGTCCTATTAAAAGACAAACTGCTTTTATTTACATTCATGCCAATATATCTTTATTAGACAAAATCCTACATACAAAATCCTTACATACCAAAACAAAGTTTTAAAGCAATTTAAAAAATAAAAAACTGAAACTTAGGAAGACTTAGCTATGGAAAATATTAAAGTAGTAAGACAATATCCCATTAAATTAGTATTATTTAAGAATGATCTGAAACTATTTAGATATGTAGTATGTTTTTACATATTTGTATACAAGCACATTTTATATATGTACATATCTGTATACATATTTGTACAAGCACATATATAAAATGTGCTTGTATACAAAACTCAATATCCACTTACAAGAAAGAATCTCAAGAAAGTGGTATAAATATACCTTAACCTCATAAAGACCATATATGAAAATCCCACAGCTAACATGCTCAACATTAAAAACTGAAAGCTCTGGGATGCCTGGGTGGCTCAGTGGTTGAGCATCTGCCTTTGGCTCAGGACGTGATCTCGGATTCCCGGGACCGAGTCCCACATTGGGCTCCTTGCATGGAGCCTGCTTCTCCTCCCTCTGCCTGAGTCTCTGCCTCTCTTTCTCTCTCATGAAAAGGTAAATAAAATCTTAAAACAAACAAACAAAAAAACCTGAAAGCTCTTCCTCGAAGATCAGGAGCAAGACAAAGATGCCCCACCTTACCACTTTTATTCAGCATAGTACTACAAGACCTAGCCAGAGCAATTAAGAATAAAAGACATCCAAACTGGAAAAGAAGTAAAACTGTTACTATTTGTACAGGACATAACACTCTATAGAAAACTCTAAAGACTCCACCAAAAACTGTCAGAACTAATAAATGAATTCAATAAAATTGCAGTATACAAAATTAATATACAAAAATCTACTAAATTTCTGTACACTGATGCAGTAACAGAAAAAGAAATCAAGAAAACAATCCAACTTACAATTACATCAAAAAGAATAAAATGCCTAGGAATAAATTTAACGAAGGAAGTCAATCAGGGAAAGATAAATACCATCCGATTAGACTCATGTAGAATTTAACAAAAGTGGTGAAAAGAAAAAGGGGAGGCAAGCCATAAAAGATTCTTAAACACAGAGAGCAAACAGAGGGTTGTTAGAGAGAAGGTGGGCAGGAGATGGGCTAAATAGGTGATGAGGAATAAGGAGGGCACTTGTCCTAATGAGTACTTTGTGTTGTAAGCAATGAATCATTAAATTCACTTCTGAAACCAGTATTACACTATATCTTAACTAACTAGAAATTAAATAAAAACTTTTAAAAAAGAAAATTAACTAAAACTATTATAAAGACATTTGTTACTCACATTTTGTAGCTTTAGGTAATTAAAACAATAAAACTAAAAGTATTTTAAATTAAAAAAAAAAAAATTCAACCAAGGAGGTAAAAGCTTTGTATACCAAAAACCATAAGATACTGAAAAGAAATTGAAGATGCAAAAAATTGGGAACACATTCCACAATCTATATTGCAAGAAATAATCCTGTTAAAAAGTCCATACTACCCCAAAAATCTACAAATTCAATGCAATCTCAATCAAATTTCCAATGGCGTCATTCACAAAAACAGAACAAATGATCCTAATGTATATATGGAACCACAAAAGATCCTGAATAACCAAAGTATCTTGATATATGGTCAATTAATTTACAGCAAGCCAAAAATATACAATGGGGAAAAAATATACAAGCCAAAAAATCTTCAATATGTGGTATTTGGAAAACTGTACAGCCACATACACATGAATGAAACTGGACCACTACCTTAAACCATACACGACAATTAACTCCAAGTAGATTAAAAGACTTGACTGTAAGCCCTGGAACCACAAAATTCCTAAAAGAAAACATAGGCAGAAGTCTCCTTCAAATTGGTCTTGATGATATAATTTGGATCTGACACCAAAAGTCAAGTCAACAACAACAACAACAACAACAAAAAAAAGTCAAGTCAACAAAAGAAAAAAGTAAACAAGTAGAACATCAAACTAAAGTTTCTGCACAGCAAAGGAAACCAACATAATACAAAGGCAAACTACTACATAGAAAATATTTGCAAATAATTTTCTGATAAGGGGTCAATATCCAAAATACATAGACAACCCAATATCAGAAAAACAATCCAATTTAAAAATGGGAGAGGAACTGAAAAGCCATTTTTCAAACAGATATCCAACAGGTACATGAAAAGGTACTCAACACCACTAATCATCAGGGGAATTGGAAACCAAAAGCATGAGATATCACCTAACACCTGTCATAATGGTTATTATAAAAAAAAAAAAAAACCCTCAAGAAATAACAAGCAATACCAAGGAAATGGAGAAAAGGAAATTCTTATGCACTGTTGATAGAAATGTAAACTGATACAATCTTCATGGAAAACAGTATGGAGAGTCCTCAAAAAATTAAAAGGACTACAATACAATCCATTCTGAATATTTATTCAAAGAAAAGCAGGAACTAGAAAAGATACATGCACCTCCATGTTCACTGCAGCATTAATTACAATAGCCAAGATATGGGAACAACCTAAATGTCCATTGATTAATGAACACGTAAATAAAATATACTGTATATATAAACAATATATATATTTATATATATAATATATATTTATATACTGGAATATTATATGTAATATATATAATATATTGAATTATATTTATATGTATTTATAAAAATATATATTTATATATTGGAATATTATTCAGCCGTTAAAAAGAAGGAAATCTTACCACCTGCAATAAGGATAAGCCTTGATGGCATTATGCTAAGTGAAATAAGTCAAACAGACAAGTATTACACATATGTGGAATACTAAAAAAAAAAAAAAAAAAAAAAAAAAAAAAGGGCCAAACTCATACAGAGAACAGACTGGCAGTTGTCAGAGGTCGAGTAGGAGATATGCAAAATGTGTAAAGGGAAGTCAAAAGATTAAGAACTTCTAGTTATCCAGTAAGTCAGTCATGGGGTATATATAATATACGGCATGGCAACTATAGTTAACTATACTACATTGCATATTCTAGCATTGCTAAGAGAGTAAATCTTACAAGTACTCACCAAAAGAAAAAAAATTCTGTAATTAACTATGTATGATAATGGATATTAAACTTCTCGTGGTCATTTCACATTACATACAAATACTGAACCATTATGGTGCACACATAAAACTTATCCTAATGCTACATGTCAATTATACAAAAAAAAAAAGATGTTTGTGTGTTTATACATGTTTGTGTAGAGGCACACATATACATTCACCTATTTCTGTAAATGCTAATGGATTTTGCCTAGGAAAAAAGACCACAGGCTATAGTATGTTAATAAACAATAATGAATAAAAACCTTATGCAAAATATGCTACCAACAAAGGTATACATGCACATATCAAAAAGATTTACTTACCAGTGATTCGTCATAATCATTAAGGTAAAACAGCCGAGACTTCACATTCCAATAGGCAAAAAGGTTATCCAATCGGACTAACTGAAAATAAATCACGTTTATTACATCTCATTTCCTTTAAAGGATCTTTAATATATGCTATTTTCAGAAGTCTCAAACAACTGAGTAATGTAATAGAGTTAAGCAAATAAACACAATTCACATAAATCTTTATATTACCATTTGCCTTTCTAAAAATTTCTTTCATTAAGTCTGTGGGTTGACAAAATATTTTACCTTACGAACTAGTTTCTCAGTTTCATCATGTAAACATGGAACCCAGTTTTGATCAGTTGTCTGAAAAGAAAAATTAAAAAGTGAAAGTCAATTACATGTGAAATGGCAGACTGATAAACCGTACCAACCGTGCCCTTGACCAATTTCCCATAAAAATGTCCCTGAAAACATTCAGTGGAAGAATATTAATCACAAGAAAGCCTCTGCTTTCGAGGAGCTCACTGTTGACTGAAAAAACATAAAAAAACAATCACAAACAGTTAAGTGCCATCCTAGAGGTTAAATACATCTCAGAATAAGGTAGGAGCCTCAAACTCAGAGGTGTAATGGAGAAAGTGATGTCTAATATATGACATATGAATAGAAATTTTTTATTTTAAAGTCAGTAGGGAATGTCTCCGAGTAGGAAAATATGCAAACATGCAAAATATTCAGGGAACTGAAGAAGCCCAGTATGGCCAGAGAACATAAAGCAAACAAAGAAAAGAGGTAAAACCAGATGTTACCTGGGGTCAGATTACAAAAGGACTATAAACTATTTTAAAACAAAATTATTGGCTTTATTCCAATAGCAATGAGAAGCCACTGAGGTGAATAAAGTGTTTAGATGCTTATTCTACAAAGATGGTTTTCATTTTTTGGTAGAGAACTGAAGAGATGACAACAGTGGTTTTCAAACTTGAGCATGCATCAAAATCACCCAGAGGGTTTTCTAAAACCTAGATTGGTGGGGCCCCCAACTTGAGTTTCAAATTGAATAGGTCTGGGCTAGGGGACCAGTTTCCAAGGTCTCTCAAAGGTGATGGTCAACACCACTGCAGTCACAGCTACCCACTACACCTCCACATTTTCACAGCCAATGGCTAATTCCCCATTCACACTTTTCAAACTTATAGCAGCATTTGACAGTTTACCCCACCCAACTTCATTCAGTTACTTATCATTTGGCTTTTCTTATTTATTTTGCTTGTAGTGGATCCATGTTTTAAAAAGAAATTATACACAAAAACCCAATGGATATAACAAATAAAAAGCAGGTAATTAAATACTACATAGCAATTAAACTGAATTATGTGTAGCAACACAAGTAAATGTCAAAAAAACTGTGATGAAAAAATGAAAATTTATATAACAATCATGGAACATATTATTTAGGATGCTTATCTTTGAGAGAAGGGTGAGAGCAGAAAACAAAACAGATGTAAACTTTATTCCTTAAGAGTTTATTTATTCTTTAAAGGTATTTAAAATTTACGGGATCCCTGGGTGGCGCAGCGGTTTGGCGCCTGCCTTTGGCCCAGGGCGCGATCCTAGAGACCCGGGATCGAATCCCAAGTCGGGCTCCCGGTGCATGGAGCCTGCTTCTCCCTCTGCCTGTGTCTCTGCCTCTCTCTCTCTCTCTGTGACTATCATAAATAAATAATTTTAAAAAAATAAAAAATAAAAAATAAAATAAAATTTAAACCACATGACAAATTCCACAACTGTCCATTCTGGATGGATGCAACCCAATGTTCCATAATCTTCTATTTGCTCCTATACTTTAAAAATTCCTCAATTTGAGGGACGTCTGGGTGGCTCAGCGATTGAGCATCTGTCTTCGGCTCAGGGTGTAATCCCGGGGTCTGGGATCGAGTTCCGCTTGGGCTCCCTGAGAGGAGCCTGCCTTCTCCCTCTGCCTCTGTCTCTGTTTCTCTGTGTGTCTCTCATGAATAAATAATTTTTTAAAAATCCTCAATTTGAAAAACTAGACGAGAAGAAAGTTCACCACAATATTGAAAATGGTGGTGAGGAAAGAAGCAATTTGTTTCTTTATGCTTTTCATGACTTATCAAAAGGTTCTGAGATAAACATTCATTACTTTTATTTTCTACTTAAGAAATATATTTTTAAGAAAAAATATCCAATATTATAATTTGCAAATAATAGGCCCTCATATTTTTTTAAAGATTTTATTTATTCATATGAGAGAGAGAAAGAGAGAGAGAGAGAGAGAGAGAGAGGCAGAGACACAGGTAGAGGGAGAAGCAGGCTCCATGCAGGGAGCCTGACGTGGGACCCGATTCCAGGACTCTGGGATCACACCCTGAGCCAAAGGCAGACGCTCAACCACTGAGCCACCCAGGTGTCCCATGGCCCTCATTATTTTAAACTAAATCTGATTAACAATCATTTTTGAAATGCTGAACTACCTATCGCCAATTCCAATCCAGCCTATGCACTTTCTATACTAATTCCATACAGACAACTATTTTTGATGCTGGCATACATGAAAAATAATTAAGAATTTGATGAACTATACTGCACAATTAAATATGGTTAAATTTCTTTGAAAACAAAGTACCTGCATGCTGAGATTTTGAAGGGAAATACCAAATGACAGTGGGTTGTCTCGATTTGTGATCTAAAGAGGAAAGAGCAAATTTTACTCAGATTTTTAGTTAAACAAAATTCACTTTATAGAAAAAAGTTCATTTTCTGGGACATACTCTATTTCAAACATTCAAAAACATTTCAAACATTCAAAAACCAACTTTCTACACCTTTTATTCCTATATTTTTTCCTAATATTAATTAAAATACCAAATATGAATGGATTGGTGTAAATAAATCTCCATGTTTTTCAGTTTATAAAAAAAAGCTTATTAAAAAAGATGACTGACCTCACAGTAGTACTAGAAGTCAATAACTATGTAATTCTGAGAGAATACAGTATCTACTAAACATAAACAATCCAAGTCTAGCTCTATTGATTCCTAGACCACTGTAGTTTCCAGGAGGTAAGTATATTTTAAAAATACTTAACTGCTAAATTCATAATGCCCAACTATCAAAGGTAACTGTAACATAGAAAGGCATTTGCCTTCATTATCTGATTTTTGAACATTTTAGGAAAGTATTATCAAGGCAATAAATACTGCAAATGAAAACTATTATTCAGAAAAGAAAGATCGGGTCATTTTCAGCTCTGTATCCTTCCACTTCTCAGTATCCCATAGGCTGACCATTATAGAGCAGGTATCAACAAACAGTATAATATTTACATAAATATAAAAACAAGTTTCACCTATTAAAATACTTACATCATCTTCATACCGAATATGGATGTTGGAAATTTTCACTTGAAGATTTTTTATTATCTGAGTAATTAATTTTTCTGTAAAAGTGTCCTGTTTCTCCACTTGATGTTTTTCTACAATAGCAAATATTCTTTTTTTAACTTGAATGAAAAATACACTGTATAAATATTCACATATCGAGTTAACATAAACATGACCACATTAAAGAAAAAAATCTATTTGTACACAGAACACTAAGAGCCTGCTTTCCCCCAAAGTCTTCCCTACCAAAAAGACTTTCAAAGGCAACCACATACATAGTTTTCAGAATCTATTTTTTAAATGAAACGGAAGCCAACTGTGTAGAACTTAATGCCACTGAATCTTATAACTTCTGCTAACTATACCTGAGTATATAAAGATTTCGAAAACAATGAAGATTATTAGATAAGAATTATAATGGGATTAAATTAGAAAAGCTAGTAATAGCAGAAAGTAGGAATGTTCCTTAAAATTAGTGATACTATCACAAGTTGTATGTGGCTCAATGTATAAAACAGTTGAATATGCTTCTCCTACTGATGAATCCAAAACGAAATTATAAGAGCCTTTCCTTTTCTCTTTCAAGTAGGAATGAAGGAAGTTCATCCTTGTTTCATTTTCTAAAAAAGGTTTTAACCATTTCCAGCTTCAAAACTTTCCATGGGCATAGAAAAATAAAGGATTAAGGTTCCTAATCTCTTTTTTAATATGTCTTTGAGGGGTGCTTGGGTCAGTCAGTTGAGTGTCCAACTCTTAGCTGTGGCTTAGGTCATAACATCCAGGCCTGGTCAGGTTCTGTGCTCATAGTAGAGTTTGAGAATTTTTGCTCCTCTCCCTCTTCCCTTTCCACTGCTTACTCACTCTCTCCCTCTTCCCCCCACTCTCTAAAATAAATAAATCTTTGAAAAAAAAAGTATGACTTTGATAAACACAAGTTACGATCTCTTAACCCTATTTGAAAATGCCAATGAGGAGGCAGCCCAGGTGGCTCAGCGGTTTAGCGCCACCTTCAGCCCAGGGTGTGATCCTGGAGACCTGAGATCAAGTCCCATGTCGGGCTCCCGGCATGGAGCCTGCTTCTCCTGCCTGTGTTCTGCCTCTCTCTCTCTCTCTCTCTCTCTCTCTCTCTCTCATAAATAAATAAATCTTTAAAAAAAGAAAGAAAGAAAAGAAGGAAAAGAAGGAAAAAGAGAAGGAAAAGAAAGAAAAGAAAGAGAATGCCAATGAGGGCATCAGGGTGGTTCAGTGGCTGACCATCTGCCTTTGGCTCAGGTCATGATCCCAAGGTCCTGGGATCGAGTCCTGAATCAGGTCCCCACAGCTTCTCCCTCTGCCTAAGTCTCTGCCTCTCTCTGTGTCTCTCATGAATAAATGAATAGGATCTCTTTTTTTTTTTAAGATTTTATTTATTTATTCATGAGAGAGAGAGAGAGAGAGAGAGGAGACACAGGCAGAGGGAGAAGCAGGCTCCATGCAGGGAGCCTGATGTGGGACTTGATCCTGGGTCTCCAGGATCAGGCCCTGGGCTGAAGGCGGCGCTAAACCACTGAGCCACCCGGGCTGCCCTAAATAGGATCTTTAAATTAAAAAAAGAAACGAAAATGCCAATGAAAACTATCTCATTTCCTATTTCTAGTCGTGTTCCACCTGTACATACATGTCTTTTCCTCTAATTCAATGGCCCAGGAGGACAAGCTGATGAAGATATATTTACATTCAAATCCAACTGTCAGTGAACAACAGGTTAGCAAATACACTCAAATATAAAAGGACTTTAGAATTAATAAGAAAACAAAATAGAAGCTCTTTGAAAGACTAGGCATTTTAACCTTTGAATACCACCATATCCTAAAAAAAATCCTTTGCTCTATGAATCCATTCATTCAATTTAAGATCTTCCTTTCCTCATCTAGTAGTTCCCTAATTCCTTATCCTGCTCATACTCCATAATCTATTATTTCACCAACCTTTTAAACTCTTATTCTTTTCCTCATTTTCCTGTGTCAATAAAGCTCCAACCCTGGATAAACCTATTTTCTATATAAACATGTTTATACCTTGCCAGTTGAGAATGGGAGTAGGAAAAAAAAAAAAATCACACCAGAACAGACTATAATGACTTTACCCCCAACATCACTCTTACAACATTTTTCCACCCCACTTGTTCACACACTCCAGATAGCTATGTCAAAATTCTTTTCTGGTTCTCCTCCAAGATCTAACAACCCTTCCACTGCTCTCTTGACTCTGAGGGGACCCTCACCTCCAACTTTGGAAGAATGGAAGTTCCTTTTCAGTAATCATCCCTTGAGGATCACAACATGCATGACATAAATGATTACTTCTTTATCTTCACTTTACCTGATACCTTATTAGGATACGATGCCTTATTAGGATCTGATACATTCTCTGCTTTCCAAAACACTCTTTTCCCATGAAATCATAATCTCCAAACTCCTAATTATCTGATCACTCTCTTGATCATCTGTGTTCCTCTACTATACAATCATTAAACGCTGGATATCCTTAAGGCTCAGTCCCAGGATTGCTTCTCTTCTCCTATTATACTGCTGCTTCAGGGAACCTCACGCACACCTTACAGCTTGAACTATCATCCAAATAGCTGGTAACCCACAATTGTATTTTAAAGTAGTAAGTGAGATATATTCACAAAGAAATTGATACATTCAATAAAATATAAATAAGACAATATAGCCAGAACAAAGAAGAGAAGAGAAAGAGGTGGGGGCAGTAATTAGGCTGAAGAGGTAGACAGGATTTAAATCCTATAAATGTTTCTGTATCATGCTGAACAGTTTAAACTTCCACCTGAAAACAATAAGCTATCACTAATGAATTTTAAGCATTGTTAAACATTTCCATTTTAGATCTATGTAAAAACAGGAGAGACTTCTGATTAAACATGGTGGAATTAAAAAAAAAAAACATGGTGGATTATTATCTATTTCCCTACTTTTCAGTAAAACCCCACTAATGCAACAGTAAAGGAAAAAAATGGATAATCCCTAAGGCCAAATATACAAGTAACAAAACAGATAAGAGATACCTTCAAAAGTTTAGAAGCTGAAATGCAGATAGTCTTAACCTACTTAGCAGAGATGAAGCAATTTGATCCTAAATGTCTATAAATGGAGATGCCAATGATAAAGATGACTCAAAAACCCAGAACCCTGGCAAAATTCAGAAACTGAATCCTCAGAAAACATAAATGGTAGGAAGAGGATGATAATACAAGGATTGGTTAAGTCTGTGTAATTAGTAGTTAGACTTCCAGTACCTTTCCATTCTAGTGAGAAGCAAGAATTTACTGTGAAGAAAATAAATGCAAAAAACATCTAAAACTTTCAAGTAGATCTATATGGAGTAGGCTTAGGGGCTAAGCCAGAAGACAACATTTTTGCTTTAATTATGGGTACTATACTACTTATTAACTTTCAAAGCTATATATATTATTTTGATAAGATGAAAATAATTTTCAAAAAGCAAAAGCCTGGGGAATCGGGGTGGCTCAGGGGTTGAGCATCTGCCTTTGGCTCTGGTCGTGATCCCAGATTCCTGGGATTGAGTACCACATCAGGCTCCCTGGGGGAGCCTGCTTCTCCCTCTGCCTACATCTCTACCTCTTTCTCTGTATCTCTCATGAATGAATAAATAAAAATGTATAAGAACAAACAAACAAAAAAAAACCCAACCAGACGGAAGATAAGGTAACAGAACACTTAGCCAATAAACTAATTAGATTTAACACACGTATAATATACATAACGATTCCACAAGAGCAGCATCTTCATTCTTCTTAGGTACACTTAAGACAGTTTCCATGATAGTCCACATATTAGGACACAAATTAGGTTTCAACAGATTTAAAAATATAGATACCAAACAAAGTATCATCTCGGACCACATCAGAATAAAGTCAGAAATAAAACACAGATATTAAATTGGAAAATTCACATGTTTGTGGAAATTAAAACAAACTTAAAATCACCGATGGATTACAGAATAAATCATAAGGGAAATTAAACAACAGAGATATGAAAACAAAAATATAGCATACCAAAACTTATGGGACACAATAAAAAAGTATTAAAAAGGAAATCTATAGCTATAAAAAACAAAAAGTTCTTAAAACAACTTACCTTACAACTTAAACAACTAGGGGAAAAAAGGACAAACTAAATCGAAAGCTAGACGAGAAAATTAAGATTTAAGTAGAGGTAACCTAAATATAAAACCAATAGAAAAAAAATGAGACCTGAAATTGGGTTTATTTTGTTCTAAATATTTTATTTATTTATTCATGAGAGACACATACAGAGAGGCAGAGACACAGGCAGAGGGAGAAAGCAGGTTCCCCGCGGCAAGCCTGATGCAGGACTTGATCCCAGTACCAAGCGATCACAACCTGAGCCAAAGGCAGATGCTCAACCACTGAGCCACTCACAGGTGCCTTGAAGTTGGTTTTTTGAAAAGGTCAACAAAACTGAAAAATCTAAGTGGACTAAGTGGACCAAGAAAAAAAGAAAAACGACTCCGAATACCAAAATAACATGTAAGAGTGGGAATATTACTAGAAATGCTACAGACCTAAGAAGGATTATAAATACTATGAATAATTGCATGCTAACAAACTGGATTAACTAGATGAAAGGAACTCCTAGAACCACAAAACTACCAAGACAAAATTACAAAGAAATTAAAAATTTGAATATACATATAACTGGTAAGGAAACTGAATCAGTGACCTAAACTCTCATGACAAATAAAAGCCCTGGAACTGATGGCTTAACTGATGAATTCTACCAAACACTTAAATAAAAACATCAACCTTTTCAAACTCCTCAAAAAAAAATTAAAGACTCCAAACTCAATGTATGACGTCAGCATTGATCTGATATCAAAGCTTCACAAAGACACTACAAGAAAACTACAGATATACCTGATAAGTATTGATGCAAATACTAAAATACCAACAAATAAAATTCAACAGCACGTTAAGAAGATTATGTGCCATGACTCACAATTTATTACTAGACTGGAAGGATAAGTAGATATATCAAAATCAATGTAATACACCACATTTACCAAATAAAAAAAATATATATATATGATCATCTCAATTAATGAAGAAAAAATATTTGACAAACTTCAATACTTTCATAATAAGGAGTCAACAAACTAGGACTAGAAAGAAACTACCTCAACATAATAAAGATCATCTAGAAAAGATCATCTACCTAGATCATCTAGGTAGAAAGAAACTACCTCAACAAAATAAAGATGTTGGATGTGATGCCCACATCAAACATCATACTTAATGTTAAGGCTGAAAGCTTTCCCTTGAAAAATCAGAGACAGCAAAAATGTCCAGTTTTGTTCATTTTTATTCAACATAATACTGGAAAGTATAGCCAGAGTAATTACAAGAGAAAAAGAAACAAAAGGCATCCTAATCAGAAAGGAAGAAGTAAAATTATTTCTGTTCATAGACAATATGATCTTATATGAAGAAAATGCTAACTACCCAACAAAGCAACTGTTAAAACTAGAAACTCAGCAAAGTAGTCAACACAAAAAAATCAATTGCAGGGGTGCCTAAGTGGCTCAGTTGGTTGAGGAACCAACTCCTAATTTCAGCTCAGGTCATGATCTCAGGGTCATGAAATTGAGCCCTGCCTTGAGCTTCATGTTGAACATAGAGCCTGCTTGGGATTCTTTCTGTCCTTCTCCCTCTGCCCCTCCCCACGCTCGCATACATGCACACACACACTCTCTTACTCTCCAAAAAAAATTTAAAAAATCAATTTCATATCAATTCCCTAACAATGAAGAATCTGAGGAGGGAAATCACAGAAACAATTCCCTTTACAATAGCATCAAAAAGAAAAAAAATAACTTTGAGACTAACAGAACCAAGGAAGTAAAAGATTTGTACACTAAAAATTACAAAACCCTATCAAAAGATATTTTAAAAGATATAAACAGAGGGAAACACATTCCAAGTTCATGGATTGAAAAACACTGTTAGTCTGTCAACATTACCCGAAACAATCGATGGATTCAAAGCAATCTTTATGAAAATCCCAATCATACTTTATGAAGAAACAGAAAAACGCATTCTAAAATTCATAAGGAATCTCAAGGGGCTCTCACAGAGCAAAAAACAATCTTGAAAAAGAACAAAGCTGAAAGACTTACACATTTCCTGATTTTAATATTTACAACACAGCTACAGTAATCAAAACAAAGTGGTACTGTCATGCGGACATGTAAACAAATGAAATAGAACTGAGCACACAGAATAAACCCTTGCATATATAGTCAAATGATTTTTTAAAAGGGGCCAAGACTATTCAATCAGGAATGGATAGTAATTTTAATAAATGATGCTGGGAAGACTGGATATCAAGATATCCACAGCAAGAGAATAAAATTGGAGACTTATCTACGAATATATACAAAAATTAACTCAAAATGTAACTAAGATTTAAATTTAAGACCTAAGGGGTCTCAGGGTAGCTCAGTGGTTGGGTGCCTGCCTTCGGCCTAAGGTATGATCCTGGAGTCCGGGGATCAAGTCCCACATTGGGCTCCCTGCATGGAGCCTGCTTCTCTCTCTGCCTGTGTCTCTGCCTCTCTCTCTCTCTCTCCCTCTCTCATGAATAAATAAATTAAATAATTAATTAATTAATTAATTAATTAAAGACCTATAACTTTAAAACTCTTAGAGGAAAATATAGGACCAAAGCTGCATGATACTGGATTTGGCAATGATTTCTTGCATAGGACACCAAGGCACAAGCAATAGAAGATAACAAAATGAATTTCATGGGAATTTAAAATTTTTGTGCATAGGACACTATCAACAGAATAGTTACACAAAGAATGGGATAAAACTTGCAGATCATGTATTTAGTAAGGGGTTAACATCCAGAATACATAAAGAACTCCTATCACCCAACAAAAACAAAAAAGACAACCCAATTAAAAGATGAGCAAAAGACACTTCTCCAAGAAGATATACACTTCTCCAAAAAAGATATACAAATAGACACTTCTCCAAAGAAGATATACAAATGGCCAATAAGCATGTGAAAAGAGATGCCACTTCATCTCCATTAGGATGCTACCATGAAAAAAAGACAAAATAACAACCACAGGCAAGGATGTGAAGGAATTGGAACCTTTGTGCACTGTTGGTGAAAATGTAAAACCATACAAGACCCTGTTGAAAACGGTATAGTGATCCCTCAAAAAGTCAATAATATAGTACAATTTACTACAGATCCAGCAACTCCACTTCTGTGTACATACTCAAAAAAACCTGAAAGCAATCTCAAAGAAATATTCGTACTCCCATGTTCAGAGCAGCATTAATCACAATAGCTAAAGCACAGGAACAACCCAAGTGTCCCCTGATGGGTGAACGGGCAAAATGTGATATATATACAAAAAAATGGAATATTCAGCTAAATATTCTGACATATGCTACAACATGGACAAATCTTGAAGACATGATGCTAAGTGAAATAAGCCAATCGGAAAAAAACAAGTTATATGATTCCACTTATATGCAGTACTCAGAGTATTCAAAACGATAGACAAGAAAGTAGAATTGTGGTTGCCAGAGGTTGGAAGTGAGGGGGGTGGAAAGGGTGGGTTATTGTTTAATGGGTATAACGTTTCAATTTTACAAAAGAGACATGAAGATGGATGGTAGTAATGGTTGCACAACATTTATAAATGTACTTAATACCAGGGAGCTGTACACTTAAAAATTATTAAGATGGTAAACTCTATTGTATGTATGCCACAGTAAAAAAAAAAAAAATTAAAAGAAAAGATGATTGGGGATGTTAGTGAACAACTACACAGGATATGAAAGAACTGAGAGAAGAAACAATTATAAGAAGTGTGACCAAAAATTGTATTAAATCTCCTTTAAAGCTTCTACCTCTTTGTCAAGAAGTTAAATGTTTATTATTAGATTTTACTTTTTTTATTGAAAAAATAAATACATGGCAAGGTTGGTGATGTAAGTATACACTTTTTTAAGATGCTTACAGTAACAGAAGATATAAATAGATAACTAGGTTAGGAACATCATTTTGTGTTTGAAGATAAGACAGGCTGCAGCATATTTACATGCTACGGAGAAAGCTTTACCAGAGAGAACAGAGTACAAAAAGTACCTGGTGATAGTGACCACTGCAGAAGGGGAAAGGAATTAGTTTTCTGCAGGACAGCTCCTCCACTGAGAAAAGGGTTGAAGTAATGGACTTTGGTCTAGGCTAAATAGGAAAGGATATGAACCCAGAGAATAAACAAACAGATTTAGGAAAACAAATATATCAAAGGACTAATAAGTACCTCCAAAAGGTTAAGAATTGATATAGGGGATTTTTTTATAAAGCTAGAAAACAAAATATACTTGATGAAATTAATTATTACAGTTAAAAACTAACCTTACCCTCATAAGGTAGGTATATTATTTGTCATAAGGTAAGTTTCTATAAGTAAAATTTCTGTAAACATAATAAAATACAAAACCACGTTAAAATTCCCCACGTAATGAGATTCCTTCATATTTGTTAAATAATTTCAATGCCTCCAGAGAAAAGTAATATTCAAATGATAAGTATTTGTCTTTCCTCGGTTTTTTATTACCATTTTTATCTACTATTTTCTTTCTTTACCTTGATCAGCTACTTTTTGTTTGGCTTCTTCTATTCGTTTCAGTTCATGCTGTTTTGCTTCCAAGAGTTGTTTTTCTTCTTTTAAAGGATCGTATTTTATTTCTACAGGAAGCATAAAACGAATATTTAATTACTTTAACTATACTCTTTCAAAAATATCCTTGAATTGAAAATAATCACTAATTCAAAATCTGTAAAAATTTACAGTGAAAACCAATTTAATTTGAATTTCCAAATGCTAATTTAAATATAGAAGTACCTCGGGGCAGGGCACCTAGGTGGCTGAGGCCCAGCGGTTAGTTAAGCATCTACCTTCAGCTCAGGTCAGGATCCCAGTGTCCTGGGATGGAGCAGGGAGTGAGGCTCCCTGCTCAGCAGAGTTCCCTTCTCCTCCCTCTGCTCCTCCCCTTGCTCCTGCTCCCTCTCTCACTTACTCACTCTCTCACTCAAAGAGACTTTTAAAATAAATATAAAAGTATCCCAAAAAACTTATCAGAAGTACTTTGAACATAATTATCAAAGATTTTTCCAACCACAAATAAAAGTACTTAAATTTCCAACGTTTAAAATTTGACTTACTAGAAGAAGGCACTATGAGTAAATAGATGTCTCCCAGAACAGCTTCAACTGGTTGAGTATACAGGTTTTTCCATGGAATTATAAGATTAAGATTACCTACATGATGTTTTTTTAAAAAGGACAAAAAATATTATTCATTCAATTGTATTTACTTCCAGCCTATTGTCTGTCAGGCATTAGTAGAAATAACAAAATAACAAACGAGTCACTTTACAGAAAGCTGTTTTACAACCAAAAACAATAAAAGCCTTTGTTGTAATAATCTGAAATTATTTGTATTAGTACTGTTGGAAAATCTACTACTAAATGATATTCTAAAAATTTACAAGTTTCTATTTACAGCAATCTGCAACACAAATATAACAATGCTTTTCTGCCATTAACCAATAATCTTTGATGTAACTTTGATTTCTCCAATTATTACTCTAAATCACTATATGAATTTACATAACACTTTCAAAAGATAGTCTATAAAATTTACTGTATATCTCATATATGTAAGTGTATTTTCCAGAGTAAAATTGAGTGTATTTTTCATATAGAGAGACTATATATACATATATACACACATAACATGTGTTTATGATTATCAACATTCAGTGAATGTATGTGCAGATTTATATGGTAATAATCAAGGATTATGGACAAGATTAGAAAACCATTCAAACTCAGTGAAAATGTTTTACTACAATCCAATAGCAAAGTATTTTTTAAAGCATTAGACTTCTTAAAACTAAAAAATGTGATGTAAGGTATTCATTATATTGATTCTATCTTGTGAATTTAGAGTATTTCCATAATAGAGGTAAGGGGGAGGTGATTAAAAAAAAGAAAACGTCCATAATAGTTTTTAAATTCTTCAAGACTTTTTATAAACCATGAGTCTCTTGATTTAGAAATAGCTGCCATGACTAGAGAGGGAAAGATTACCGACATGACAGTTGCATTAACTGGCTAGCTTTGGGGAAGGGAAAAAAAAATCTACTTAGATTTATCCCATCCCATAACCCAAAAATTCCATGTTTAAAAAAAAATCCAAATGAGTAAAAGATTTCATTTTATAGGGATCCCTGGGTGGCGCAGCAGTTTGGCGCCTGCCTTTGGCCCAGGGCGCGATCCTGGAGACCCGGGATTGAATCCCACGTCGGGCTCCCAGTGCATGGAGCCTGCTTCTCCCTCTGCCTATGTCTCTGCCTCTCTCTCTCTCTCTCTCTCTCCTCTCTGTGTGACTATGATAAATAAATTTTAAAAAATTAAAATATATTTTTTAAAAAAAAGGATTTCATTTTATGTCAATCCAGAATAAAACAAACGATCTGATTTATAAGAAATGGATGATTTTCTGAGTATTTAAATCAGAGAAGATAGTACCCATTTCAAATCTGTGTATGGTCTAAAATATAACCAGAATGAAATTAACACATTAGAAAAAAATAATTGTGATAAATCTGATACAATTTATAAATCTACCAGGTAGACTGCTTAAACACACATATATTAATAATCCCAGAGTAAATAAACAAAACAGAGAACAGTAACAAAATAGCATTAAAGTAATCGAAGAAATACAAAGTTATTAATGTACCATTTTCACCAGTAAATTTTAAAAACAAAACAGTTTTTTTCCTCCCATTATAAGGTATAGACTTCTAGAAAATTTGGGAAATACACAAAAATATAAACAAAGGCAATCCTAAAAATCTTTCAAATACAAATGCTTTAAAAATATGTATATATTTACACTTGCTATATGTGTAATTCTACATGCTAAATGAAAAAAAGTTGAAACATCAGTTGAGATTAACAACATCCAATAGCAGTAGGGAAGGGGCACCTCAGTCAGTTGAGCCTCCAACTCTTGGTTTTGGCTTGGGCTGGCTTGAAGATTCCCTCTCCCTACCACTCTCTCCCATCCTCCTCAAATAAAATCTTTAAAAAAAAAATAGCATTAAAACTAGTTGTAACCCTATACTGCTCATTTGAAAATGTGTATTTCTTTCACTCAACAAATTTTATCCTTACTATATGCCACGTATTGTACTAGTAGTAAGAATAAAAATAAAATTGACTTAAGAAACTTGCTGTCTAGTACAAGAAAAAAAATAATGATATTAAAGAATGACAGCTGCGGGCAGCCCCGGTGGCACAGCGTTTAGCACCGCCTGTAGCCTGGAGTGTGATCCTGGAGACCTGGGATCAAGTCCCACATCGGGTTTCCTGCATGGAGCCTGCTTCTCCCTCTGCCTGTGTCTCTGCCTCTCTCTCTGTGTCTATGAGTGAATAAATAAATTAATTAATTAATAATAAATAAAAAATAAAGAATAAAAAAATTAAAAAACGCTCACTCTCTAAAGGAAAAAAAAAAGAATGACAGCTGCTAGGACAGAGGAGAGGTATGCAAACAACCTCAGAAACTAAGTTTCTGACTCATCCCTGGCCGCACTGCCTAGATGATCTAGACCTGACTCCTTACACCATATACCCATGGTCAATGAGAATATAGCAATCACTAGTCAGAAACCTAAGAAACCAAGACAGACAGTTATGCCATTAGATTTAACACACTGCCTGTGGATTAGCTCATTTTAACACCTAATAAGATATATTATTTCATAGTTTTTAAACAAGGGTATACAGATCACACAGTAATTTTAAGTTACCCACCCAGGTTCTACATGATTTTCGATTAATGCAGAAACATTAAAAATATCAAATTAAAGACATACTAAGCATATCATTCTTATTGTATGCCCAACCAGGAGGACATTCAAATACGCAGCACAGCTTACCTATATGACCAACTTTAACTTTAAATGGAACATCCAGTTGACTCTACAAAAAACATCATATATAAAATATTAACACATATTCAGGCCAACAAAACAGACTATTTTCTTCCCAAAATTATTTAAAGTGTGTAAGTTAACCTACACCTTCTCTTTATCCTCAAATATTAAATTTATAGATACACAATTATAATATTATTTTCAATCCACAAAATTCAGGAAGACTCTTCATTTTTAAATAAAAAAAGGGATAGTTCTACAGTAATACAGACCACCTAAGTTACTCATGCCAAAAATCATACTGCTTTTACATTGTATGGGGGGGAAATAGAGGTGACGAATTTCACTGAACTAAGTGAACTAACTTGCTGGGAGTTCAGTGAACTAACTTGTAGGGAGGTTAATATGCCATTTTGCAAAAAATATCCCCACCCCCAAGTTTCTCCCCATCCAACGGGGAAAAGGACAACCTTTTCAAAAAGTGGTGCTTAGGAAACTGGATATCCACACACAAAAGAATGAGGTTAGACCCTTACCTTATAATTATATATAAAAATTAACTCAAGATGGACATAAGACCTAAAAACATTAGAACCAAAACTACAAAACCCTTAGAAGAAAACATGGTAAAATCTTGACACTAGATCTGGCAATGATTTCTTGGATCATATCAATGACACAGCCAACAAAAGAAAAAGAAAACCAGATGAAATTTCACCAAATTAACATTAGCGCATCAAAGGATACTGTCCACAGAGGCATAAGGCAACATAAAGAATGGGATGAAGTTGGGCAGCCCAGGTGGCTCAGCGATTTAGCGCCACCTTCCGCCCAGGGCCTGATCCTGGAGACCCAGGATCGAGTCCTGCATTGGGCTCCCTGCATGGAGCCTGCTTCTCCCTCTGCCTGTGTCTCTGCCTCTCTCTCTGTCTCTCATAAATAAATAAAGTATTTTTTAAAAATGGGTATTATCAAAAAAAAACAAAAAATAGTGCCTGGCTGGATCAGTCAGTAGAGCATGTGACTCTTGATCTTTGGGTCATGAGTTCAAGCCCCACACTGAGGAGTACACTTAGAATTTTTTAAAAAGAACATTAAAAAAATAAATGTTAGCAAGGATGTGGATAAAGTGTTAATTACATATGTTGGTGGTGGAATATAAAATGGTTCAACTACCATGGAAAACAAGAATGCAGTTCTTGAAAAAGCTAAACATAAAATTACCATAAAATCCAAGAATTCCACTGATAGGTATTTACCCACAGGAACTAAAAATAAGGAACTGAACAGATATGCATATTGCAAATGTTATACCAGCGTTACTCACAAAAGCCAAAATGCAGAAGAAACAACTCAACTGTCCATCAACATATGAATGGATAAACAAAATGTGGCATACAGATATGGTGGGATATTATGCAGCCACAAAAAGAAATGATGTTCTGATACAAACAACAACATGGACAAACCTTAAAGGAATTATCCTAAGTGAGATACGCAAACACAGCATGGCAAACATAGCATGATTCCACTAATATGAGCTACAAGAAATAGTAAACAGGGTCTACACGGAGCAGGAATGGAAGTTATTTCTTAATGGTTATTGGGTTTCCTATGACCTAACAAAAAAGTTACAGGAAAAGATATTGGTTGATGGTTGTACAACATCATGAATGTAGTTAATATCACTGAATTCTCAGGTAAAAAAAATGTGGTTACCACGTCATTAAAAGGAAATTTGAAGATGATGAGAAATTAACCATTTAAAATAAAATCATATAAAAAGAAAAAAATTGGAAATATTTTTAAATGAGGAAAATCACGCTGTCAATTTGTGTTGAGATGAAAAGTCCACTTTGTAAAATTCATTTTGCAAAAATTTTCAAAAAATTTTCTCGAAAAAAAAAATTTCTCGAACTTGAATAACTTAAGACAACAAAATAAAACAAGAAGTCTATATAGTTGTAAATGCACTGAATCACAAATTTCTTATACTCAAAACCTACCAGAAGGGTGCCTGCATAGCTCAGTTGGTTAAGTGTCCAACTCTTGATTTCAGCTCAGGCAGGTCATGATCTCAGGGTCATGGGATCAATCAAGCCCTATGCCAGGTTACCCACTCAGCAGAGAGTCTGCTGAAGATTCTCTTTCCCTCTCCCACTCCTCTAACCTCCTTCACTCTCATTCATGCTGTCTCTAAAATATATAAATAGAACTTTAAAATTTAAAAAAACGTACCAGAGCATTTTCTTTAATTTCAAGATTCTTCAAGGCCACAGCTCCTAAAAAAAATTATTTTAAATAAAATTAAAATATACAATGCTTTCCATTTTAATAAGGCATACTTCATCCTTAAATGTTATAAATGATATAAAAATTATAATATGCATAACAGAAAATAATCTATAATCTCATTTATTAGTTAACCCTCAGTCTTTCTTTTTTTTTTTAAGATTTTATTTATTTATTCATGAGAGACAGAGAAAGAGAGGCTGAGACACAGGCCAAGGGAGAAGGAGGCTCACTGCAAGGAGCCCAATGTGGGAATCTATCCCGGATCCTGGGATCACGCCCTGGGCCAAAGGCATATGCTCAACTGCTGAGCCACTCAGGCATCCCTCACCCTCAGTCTTTAACTTAGTCTAAGGTGTATGTTTGACCAAAGCATCATTTGTTGTATATTCTGATCTCCATAGTTATAGCCCACTGTTAATGTATACAAACATTTTAATCAGAATGTCCAAGAGCTGTAGGACAAAAACTGTAAAACTGTAAAAGCTATAACATATGTATAACATATGTATAACCAGAAGGAAAAAAAAGAGAAGAAAAATAATTTTTTAAGTAGTAATGACTGAGAAATTCTCCCAAAATTAATGATAAAAACACCAAGCTACAGATGCAAAAAACTCAGAGAACATAAGACATGGAAATACTAAAAAATCTACAAGTAAGCCTATCATAATCAAACTGCAGAAGATCAAAACCAAAAAAAAATTTGAATATGATCCCGAAATACCTCTTTTAGGTATATATCCAAAGTAAAAAAACAAACCAAACGTTGAAAAGATATCTGCCCTCCGATGTTTATTACAGGATTATTCACAATAGCCAAGATATTAACTGTCCATCAACAGATGAATGGATAAAGATGTGATGTGATATAAGTACACACAATGGAAATTATTCAGCCATGATAAAGAATGAAATCCTGCCATTTGTGACAACATTGATGGACTTTAAGGGCATTATGCTTACTGAGATAAGCCAGACACAGAAAGAGAAATATTGTATGGTACTGTTTTTGTGTAAAATCTGAAAAAGCTGAACTCTTAGAGTAGGAACATGGTTACCAGGGGCGAGGATATAAGGGAACTGGGGAAATTAAAAGATATAAACTTGCAACTAGGAGATGAGTAAGTTCTGGAGATCTAATGCGCATAGCATTATGCATTATAGTCAACAGTACTACTGTATTATATATTTCAAAACTGCAAAGACATTAGATCTTTAATGTTCTTACCACAAAAGAGAAATGATTATTCGACATGATAGAGGTGTTAATGAAACTACAGTGATAATCATACTGCAATATACAACTACCAAATCAATGTGTTGTGCACCTTAAACTTACACATTGTTATATGTAAATTAGGTCAACAAGAAAAATCTTGAAAGAAAGCAGAAAAAAACAAATTCCTGGACAGATGTACAAGGAATAACTGAAATAAAAATTCACCAGAGAACAATCCAAAGCAGACTTGAACATACAAAAGAACGAATTAGCAAACTTGAAGTCATCTGAAAATGTAGAGTGATGCCCTCCCTCAAAAAAAGTAAACAGAGGCAAACAAACTTGAGGCATCATTCAATGGATCAGTATAAGCATTTATAAGAATCCCAAAAGGAGGAAAGATAGAGGCAGAGAACTTAGAAAATTTAATTTTCAATAACAAACAAAATTTAAAATTAAACAAGTGGAATTTTAAAAACATATGAAACATTCTACTCAACAAGAGCAGAACACAATTTTCTCAAGTGTCATGGAACATTCTTCAGGATGGGCCATATATTAGGCAACAACAAAAAAATCTGAATAAATTTTAAGACGTTGAAATCCTAAAAGGTATCTTTTCTGATAACAATGGAATTAAAATCTATGGAACTAAAACTGAGAAATCCACAAATTAGTGGAAATTAACACTCTCAACCAATGAATGATAAAAAATCACAAGAAAAACCTAAAAACTTAAAAATAAAAATGAAAGCATAACATACCAAAATTTATAGGCTGCTATAAAGGCAGCCCCAGAAAAACTTACAGCTCTAAGTGTTTACACTAAAAAATAAATTAACACCTTAAATTTACACTTTAAAATAGAAAGAGATTAACTAAGCCCAAGCTACAAGAGTAATAAAGTTTAGAACAGAGAGAACTGGGCAGCCTGGGTGGCTCAGTGGTTTGGCGCCACCTTCAGCCCAGGGTGGATCCTGGAGACCTGGGATAGAGTCCCACATCAGGCTCCCTGCGTGGAGCCTGCTTCTCCCTCTGTCTCTGTCTCTCTCTCTTTCTGTGTCTCTCATGAATACATAGGTAAAATCTTTGGGGGGGTGTGGGGAGAACAGAGAGAACTAAAATAGAGAACAAAAAACCCAATAGAGAAAACTGATGAGACCAAAAGTTAGTTTGTATTTTTGAGGAACCAAGAAAGAGAGAAAAAATAATTAAAATCAAGAATATAAGAGGGAATACTACCACCACTTTTACAGAAAAAATAAAAGATTATAAAAGAGTAGTATGAAAAACTATACATCAACAAATTAGATACCCTAGATGAAATGGATAAATTCCTAGAAAAACATACCCTTCCAGTAATGAATCATAAAGAAATAGATAATCAGAACAGAACAGACCTATAATAAGTAAGGAGATTTAATCACTAATCAAAAGCCTCCCAACAACAAAAGTCCACGACAAAATGGTTTCACTGATGAAGTCTACCAAACATTTGAGAAAAACATATTTCTCAAACTCTTCCAAAAAACTAAGGAGAAGGAAAATACTTCCAAATGCCATCTATGAGGTCAGCATTAATCTGATCCCACACAAAGATGCCACAAGGAACTTGCAGATCATTACCCCCAGTGAATACTGGCACAAAAATCTTCAACAAAATATTAGCAAAGAAAACTTAACAGTACATTAGAAGGATTATACACCATGACCTAATACTACTCCTAGAAGGCAAGGATGGTTTAACATAAGAAAAAAAATCAATGTAATACACCACATTAACAAAATGAAGGGGGGATAAAAACATATGATCATCTCAATCAATGAAGAAAAAGCATTAAAAAATTTTCAATACACTTTCATGAAAAAACACTCAATATATTAGGATTAAAGAAAACAACCTCAATATAACAGAGGCCACACACACATTATAAACTCACAGTGATCATATTCAATAGTGAAAAACAGGTCTTTTCCTCATCAGGAACAAAAAAGGGTGCAGGCTTTTGCCAATTTCATTAAACATAGTACTGAAAGTCCCAGCCAAAGCAACTGGACAAAGTAAAAGGCATCCACGTTGGAAAGGAAGAAGTAAAATTATCTCTATTCACTAACAACATAATCTTATGTGAAGAAAATCCTAAACTCACCATAAAAAATGCTAGAATAAATGAATTCTGCAATACTGCCAAATACAAAATCAAAACACAAAAATCAGTTGTTTCTTTATACTAAGAATGAATAAAAATAAAAAATAAAAATCAAGAAACAATTCCATTTAAAATATCACAGTAAATAATAAAATATTTGGGAATAAACTTAGCCAAGGGGGTGAATGATTTGTACCTTCAAACTATAAAATACTCCTGAAGGACATTAAAGGCACATACAACCAGGAAGACATGCTCATAGACTAGAAGACTTAATATTGTTAAGATGACAATACTACTCAAAGAAAACTACAGAGTCAATACAATCCACATTAAAATCCCAGTTTTTGTAGAAATCAAAAAATCCATCTTTAAATTAATGTGGAATCACAAGGGATACCCCCATTGTTAAAATAATCTTTTAAAAAAGAGGGGTGAAGAAAAATTGGAAGTCTCACTCTTCCTAATTTCAAAATTTAATACAAAAACATAGTAATCAAAACAGTGTGGCACCAGTATACAAACACGTAGACCAATGGAATAGAACAGAGAGTCAAGAAATAAATTCTCACATATACAGGCAAATGATGCTGACAGGGCTGCCAAGACTACTTAACTTGGAAAGGTTACCAAAAAGTATTGGAAAATTATATTCATTTGCAAAAGAAGGAAGTTGAATTACCATACACCATCCCAAAAATTAACTGAAAGTAGATCAAAGGCTCAAAATTCAGATCTAAAACTATAAAAAATTTAAGAAAAAAGTATAGATGAAAAGTCCCATTATAGTTGATTTGGCAATGATTTCTTTTGGATGGATTTGACACCAAAAACACAGGAAGCAACAAAACAATGATCTGGACTTCATCAAAACTAAAAACTTTTGTGCACCATAGAACATCATCAACAGTTAAAAGGCAACAGTATTTTCAAATCACGTATCTGATAAAAGATCGATATTCAGAATATATAAACTCCTAAAACTCAATTTTTAAAAAAGGCAACCCAATTAAATAAAGGATGGCCAAAAGGTCTTCAAAAAGACATTTTTTTTCAAAGACCTACAAATGGCCATGAACCACACGAAAAGATGTTTGACAGAACTAATCATCAGAGAAATGGAAGTGAAATAAACAAGATAGTACCTCACATCCATGGGAGAGGGATGGCTACTATAAACAAAACAGAAAATAACAAGTTTCTGAGAATGTGGAGAAATTAGAACCCTTGTGCACAATCAGTAAAAATCTAAAATAGTGCATATGGAAAGCAGTAGGATAGTTCCTCAAAAAACTAAAAAAAAAAACAAAAACAAAAACAAAAAACCAACATATATAAACCCAGCAATCCCACTTGTGGGTATATACCAAAATATTTGAAAGCAGGGACTCAAAGATATATTTCCATGCTCATGTTTGTAGCACCATGATTCAAAATAGCCAAAAGGTGGAAGCAATCTATGTGTCTATTTACAAATGAATGGAGAAACAAAATGTGGCATATACATTTAATATTGTTCAGCTTTAAAAATGAATGAAATTCTGATATACAATATAACAGAGATGAACCTTGAAGACATTGTAGGTAGTAAAATAAGCCAAACACAAAAAGATAAATGTTATATGATAAAACTTATATGAGGTGCCTTGCTTGTATAGTCAAATTCACAGAGATAGGAAATAGAATAATAGTTGCCAGGAGTTGAGGGTAGAGAAAATGAGTAGTTATTCCTCAATAGGAACAATGTTTCAGTTATGCAAGATGAAAAAAGATGGATGGTGGTGATAGCTATACAACATGAACACACTTGATGCCTCTGAATTGTACACTTAAAAATGGTTAACATGAAAATAACTGACACCATAGGAATGCAAAGGGGTCCTGGGATGGAGTCCCACATCAGGCTCACCACGGGGAGCCTGCTTCCCCCTCTGACTACGTCTCTGTCTCTTTCTCAGTCTCTCTCATGAATAAGTAAAATCTTAAAAAAAAAAAGAAAGAAAACCACAAGCCAATATTACTGATGAACATAGATGTAGAAATCCTCAACAAAATATTACCAAACCAAATCCAACAATATCTTAAAGAAAAAAAAAAATCACGGACCACAATTAAGTTATACAAGGGACAAAAGGGTGGTTTAATATTCACAAATCAATCAATGTGATATATCACATTAACCAGAGAAGGTAAAAAATAAAATAAAAATAAAAAATAAATAAAAAATTAAAGGGATCCCTGGGTGGCGCAGTGGTTTAGCGCCTGCCTTTGGCCCAGGGCGTGCACGATCCTGGAGACCCAGGATCGAGTCCCACGTCGGGCTCCCGGTGCATGGAGCCTGCTTCTCCCTCTGCCTGTGTCTCTGCCTCTCCCTCTCTCTCTGTGTGACTATCATAAATAAAAATAAAAATAAATAATAAATAACCAGAGAAGGGATAAAAGCCTTATGATGATCTCAGTAAATACAGAAGAAAAAAAAGAAACATTTTACAAAATGCAACATCCATTATCAATAAAACAAAATAGATTCAACATAATAAAGGCCATATACAAAAAGCCCACAGCTAACATCATGCTCACTGGTGAAAAACTGAGCATTTCTCTTAAGACCAGGCATAAGACAAGGATGTCCATTCTCACCACTTTTATTCAACATAATAATGGAACTCTTAACTGCAGGAATCAGACAAGATAAGGAAATAAAAGGCATTCAAATTAGCAAGGAGAAGTAAAATTTCATTACTTGCAGAAGACAGGATATTGATATAGAAAACATTAAAAATTCCATCAAAAGAATTATTAGAACTGATAAATTCAGTAAACTAACAGGATACGAAGTTAATATGCAGAAATCCACTGCATTTCTACATACTAATACAAAGTAGAAGAAAAAGAAATTAAGAAAACAATTCCATTTACAATTTCACCAAAAATTAAATACCTACAAATAAACCTAACCAAAGAGGTAAAAGACCTGTACTCTGAAAACTATAAAACACTAATGAAACAAACTGAAGACGACATCAACAAATGGAAAAATAGTCCATGCTCATAGGTCAGAATATCTTAAAATGTCATTATAAAATGCAATCAATAGGTTCAACACAATTCCTATCAAAATGCCAACATCATCATCATTTTCAAAGGACTAAAACAAATAACCCTAAAATGTGTATGGAACCACAATAAGCCCAAATAGCCAAAGCAATCTTGAGAAAGAACAAGGCTGATGGTACCAAATCTCAGGTTTCAAGTTATACTATGAAGTGGTACTAATCAAAACAGTACGATACTGGCACAAAAACAGACCCACAGATCAATGGAACAGAATAGAGAGCCCAGAAATAAACCCATGCATATATGGTGAATTAATCTACCACAAAGGAAACAAGAATATACAATGGAGGGAAGACAGCTTCTTCATCAAAAGGTGCTGGGAAGAGTGGACAGCTACTGAAAAAGAATGAACCTAGATGGAACACTTTCTTACACCATACATAAAAATAACTCAAAGTGGATTAAAGACCTAAAATGCAGGACCTGAAATCATAAAACTCCTGGAAGAAACTACAAGCAGTATTTTCTTGGACATCACCATAGAAACATTGTTCTAGGTATAATGTCCTAAGGCAAGGAAAACAAAACGCAAAAATAAACTATTGGCACTACACCAAAATAAAAGGCTTTTGCATAACAAAGGAAACCATCAACAAAAAGGCAATCTACAGAATGAGAGAAGATATTTTCTAATGATATATCTAGTGAAGAATTAATATCCAAGATATATAAAAAATTTATACAACAGAACACCAAAAATACTAATAATAATCCAATTAAAAACAGCAGAGGACCTTAAGGAACAGGTTTTCAAAGATGACTTACAGATGACCAACAGACACATGAAACGACGCTCAATATCACTCACCATCAGGATAATGTGAATCAAAACCAAGAGGGCAGCCCGGGTGGTTCAGTGGTTTAGTGCCACCTTCAGCCTGAGAGACTCAGGCTCCCTGCATGGAGCCTGCTTCTCCCCTCTGCCTGTCTCTCAATCAATCTCTCTCTCTCTCTCTCTCTCTCTCTCTGTCTCTCATGAGTAAATAAATAAAATCTTTAAAACAACAACAACAACAAAGATATCACTTCCCACCTGTCAGAAAGGCTAGACTCAAAAAGACAAGAGGGGCACCTGGGTGGCTCAATCAGTGGCTGGCTTTGGCTCAGGTCATGATCTCAGGGTCCTGGGATCAGCCCCCTCCCTGTCAGATTCACTGCTCTATGGGGAGTCTGCTTTTCCTTCTCCCTCTGTTCCTCTTCCCCACCTCCTCAGGCTCTCTCTTTCTCTCTCAAGTAAATAAAATCTTTAGGGGGAAAAAAAAGACAAGAAATGTGTTAGTGAGGATGTGGAGAAAAAAGAACCCTCCTACACTGTTGGTAGGAATGTAAATTGGTGCAGCTGCTATGGAAAACCATATGGAAGTTCGTCAAAAAATCAAAAATAGAAATACCATATGATCCAGTAATTCCACTATTGGGTATTTACACCCCCCCCCAAAAAAAAAAAACCATAAAGACACTAATTCAAAAAGATACATGCACCTCTATATTTACTGCAGCATTATTAATAATAATTAACATATGGAAGCAACCTAAATATTCATCATGAAATGAATGGATACACACATCCACACCCACATACAGATTATTATTCAGTCATAAAAAAGAATGAGACCTTGCCATTTGTGACAATATGGATGGACTTAAAGGGTATGCCAAGCAAAACTAAGTCAAAGGAAGACAAATACCATGCTGTCACTTATATGTAGAACCTAAAAAAGAAAACAAAAAGACTCTTAAATACAGAGAACAAATGGATGGCTGCCAGAAGAAAAGTAGGTGGGGAGAGGGATAGGTAAAATAGGTGAAGGCAATCAAGTACAAAGTTCCAGTTATAAAATAAGTGGTAGAAATGAAAAGCATAGCACAAGGAATATAATCCATCATGTTGCAAAAATGTTGTTTGGTGATGACAGATGGTGACCACACTGAAGATGAGAAGAATTGTTGAATCTATATGTAATGTACAGAATTGTTGAATCTATATGCTATATACCTGAAACTAAAAATAGTGTTAAGATAATTTTATATCTTACCACAATTTTCTTAAAGTGGTGGTATAAAAAAATACTTTCTCAAACAAAAACTGATGGAATTTGTTGCCAGACCTCCTCTGCAAGAAATGTTAAAAGTTTTCACAGAGTAGGGGGACGCCTGGGTGGCTCAGTGGTTCAGCATCTGCCTTTGGCTCAGGTCATGATCCCAGGGTCCTGGGAGAGTCCCACATTGGGCTCCCTGCATGAAGCCTGCTTCTCCCTCTGCCTGTGTCTCTGCCCCTCTCTCTTCTCTTCTCTCTCTCTCGAATAAATAAATAAAATCTTTAAAAAATAAATAAGCATTAAGAAAAGAAATGAAGGTAAAACTAAGCTTTTTATTTTCCTCACTATTAATGATCTAATGGAACACTATTCAAAATAGTAACAATAGCACACTGGGTGATTACAGCTTATGGATAAGTGAAATGAATGATAACAATGTTATAAAAAAGGAATGGTATGGAATACTGTTAAAATGTAACTCCACTATCTATGAAGCAATACAGCTTTATTTGATTGGACTTAGTTTTAAATGCATACTGCAATTTTAAGGCATTCCCCTCCCCCCCCAAAAAAAATGAGTTATAATTAATGTCTTAGGAGAAAAAATTAGAGAAAATACTCAAAACCAAGAGAGGCAGAAAAAGAGGAAGATTTTAAAAAGACATTCATGCAAGAAACAGAAAAGAGCTACAAATGCAATAGCTATCCATTAACCCAACTATAATTACTTTAAGTATAAATGGTTTGAATATACCAATTAAAGACAAAACGACACAATGGATTAAAAAAAAAAAAAACACTGTCCTCAAGAAACTCACTCTAAATATAAAAGAAAAGACAAATTAAAAACAAAGATCTAGCTAAAATTGGTAGAGTAAAAAAAGAAAAAAATGTGTAGAACATTTCTTACAATAGCAGAATACATATTCTTTCCAACGATATGTGTGAACAGAACACTCACCACCAAAAAAACAAAAAACAAATGACGACGAAACCTCTGGGTCATAAATATACCTTAACAAATTTAAAGGAATAAAAGAGTCATACAAAATTTGCTTTTCAGACAACAGAATTAAATTAGAAGCCAGTAACAAAAACGCTAGAAACTCCCAAAATACCTTTAGATTTAATAAATGCTCATTTAAAATAACAATAGGTCACAGAAGTCATCTCAAAACTGGAAAGTGTCTTGAATCAAATGAAAATAACAGATTTCAAAATTTCACATGCAGTTTGAGTGACCAACTCCTGATTTCAGCTCCAAGTCATGATCTCAGAGTGGTGAGATGGAGCCCCAAGTCAGGATCTATGCTCAGCACAGAGCTGGTTTGGGATTGTCTCCGTCTACTCCTTCTCCCATTCACGTGCTCTCACACACTCACACACGCCCGATCTCTATAAATAAAATCTTAAAAAAAGAAAAAAGAAAAGACAGACCTAAAATCAATAATCTAAGCTTCCACCTTAGGAATCTAGAAAAAGAAGAGCAAATTAAATCCTAAACAGAAGGGGGAAAAAAAGAATTAGAGCAGAAATCAATGAAACTCAATAGAGAAAAATAGAAAAACCAATGAAACCAAAAAGACGGTTCTCTGAAAAGATCAACAAAATTGATAACTCTCTAGCCAGATTAAGAAAAAGACACAAATTACTAATATCAGAAATGAAAGGAAGAGCCATCATTACTGATCTCATTGATATTAAAAGGATAAAGGAATAAAAACATGTTAATTGTAACCAAAGTTACAATTCCTTAAAAGATATATTCCAACAAAACTCACACAAGAATATAAATAGGTTTGTATCTATTAAAGACATTGATTCAATAATTAATAATCTTTCAAAACTGAAAGCATAATGCTCAGATGGGTTTCACTAACATTCTATCAAGTATTTAAGGGAAAAAAATACTAGGTCCCTTATAATCTCTTCTAGGAAGCAGAAGCAGAGGGAACACTTCCTAATTCATTTATGAGGTCAGCATTACCCTAATACCTAAACCAAATAAGCATGTCTCAAGAGAAAAAAAAAAAAAAAAAAACACTATCTGACACGAACATAGATGAAAAAAATCCTCAACAAAGTATCAAATTGAATCCAACAACGTATAAGAATAATTATATATACCAAGACCAAGTGGGATTTATTCCAGGTATGAAAAGCTCATTCAATATTCAAAAAATCAATAAATGTAAGCCATTACTTTAACAGGCTGAAGAAAAGAAATCTTGTTATCATATCAGCAGACATAGAAAAACCATTTTATAAAACCCAACACACATTCTTAGAGGGGGGTAAAAAAAACTTTCAGCAAACCAGGAATTCATGTATATACAGTAGAAAAAATATCAGAATATTGGATACCTCTGGATATGGGACAAAAGAACTTTTGAGTGTGATGGATACTTTTATTATCTTGATCGTGATGACTATTTCCCAAGAACATACATTTGTCAAGATTAATCAAAGTGTAGACATTAAATATGTGCATTTTACTATCTCAATTATTATTTCAATAAAGCTGTCAGTACATAGCCAGTGGTATCATCTGGATTGTAGGTATATGGATATGGACTATAAAATCTTGTAACATGCTGTATGTTTGAACTTTTCATAATAAAATGTCCCTTTTAGCTCTAACATTCTATGCAAGTTTCTCAAAAAGCAAAGGCAAAAATAACTTTTAAAGAATGAGAATTGGTAATTACCACCATACTTCAAATAAACATTTGTTTGGCTCCCCCAGCACATTCTTATCACAGAAAAATGACTCCTTCATATCGGGAATTGTGCCCCGACTGAAGGAGTTAGGATGGTCTAATAGTGGGAGGACCCTGGCCTTGCCTCAACCCCTGAACATAGTGAGATCAGCATCAATTCATTTTGAACAAATAGGAAATTGATCTGAGGATCAAGAAGACAATCTGCACAATTGGAGGAAAAGAACAGGTGCCTGCAAGACTTACCTTAATTAACAAATCAAAGCATACCACCTAGTTAAAGGCCCAAACACTCCCCAGTGCAAGTGAGGAGCTCTGCAGAGGACTGATGTGCAGGAAAGAGCAGTCAAAACACAAGAGCAAAGTACACACAGCATAAACCAGAAAACACCTCCTGAAGCACCAGGCCCTGGACAGTGCATGACCCCTTTTGATATAGCATTACTCTCAGGAGAAGGAAACATAACAAGCTTTCATAACACGGAAAAGACAGAAACTTAGCCATGACAAGACAGAGGAATTCTCCCCCCAAAAAAGATGAAAAAGAAATCACATCCAGGGACTTGCTAAAAACAGATATAAACAACGTATGTGAACAAGAACTCAGAACAACAGTCATAAGAACATTAGCTGGGCTTGAAAAAAGTACAGAAGACGTGAGAAAAACTCTTGCTCCAGAGATAAAAGACCTAAAAACTAGTCAGGTCAAAATTAAAAAATGTTACAATTGAGATGCAAAACCAACTGGATGGAATCACATGGAGGATGGAAGCAGCCAAGGAACAAATAAGTGAAATGGAAGATAAAATTATGGAAAATAATGAAACTGAAAAGAAGGAAAGGAATTGTGCCCTGATCTTCATCTTCCTATGGAGCCACTAGTACACTGGGGGTATGCAGTAAGTGGTCACTGAACATTAAACTCTACTGTAAAAAAAAATAAAAATAAAAATAAATAAATAAACTCTACTGTAAAGAGAAAACTGGGAGAGCACACTTCAAAAACAATATATGCTAGTTAAAAAAAAAAGAAAGAAAGAAATTCAAGTTTCTTTTTTTTTTAAGATTTTATTTATTTATTCATAAACACACAGAGAGAGAGAGAGAGAGGCAGAGACACAGACAGAGGGAGAAGCAGGCTCCATGCTGGGAGCCCAATGTGGGACCCCAGGCTGCAGGCAGCACCAAACCGCTGCGCCACGGGGGCTGCCCCGAAATCCAAGTTTCTAATATTACATAACAACATCAGGTGTAACAACCACCACCACCCAAAAAAAAAAAAAAAACAGTGAATTTATTAGTATTATAATTTTAAAGAAAACAAGAGCGAAAGAGACAGAAGACTACAGAAGGAACTATAAAGTATAAGGTATTCCTTGCCATTACAAATGGCACAAAAGCCACTCTTATTACTACTTCTGCCTCTGAATTTCTAATGCTTTTGCCCTAAAAGTGCGCTAAAAATGCAATGCACTGCACATCACAATCCTTTGTCATTTGTTTAAAAAAAGAAAAAAAAAGATGTTGATGTCCTACTCCAGATTAATGAATTATAATCTCTGGAAAGCAGTTCAGAAATCTGTCTGTAACAAGCACATATGGCTGATTCTGATGCAGCTAGCTCTTAAAGAAATCATGAAGTTCTAGATTGCTTAGAAAAGTTAAATGAGGTATGCCTGGATGGCTCAGGGGTCAGTGGCTGAGCATCTGCCTTTGACCCAGGGTGTGATCCCGGGGTCCTAGGATGGAGACCCACATCAGTCTCCTCATAGGAAGTTTGCTTCTCCCTCTGCTTATGTCTCTGCCTCTCTCCCTGTGTCTCCCATGAATATATAAAATCTAAAAAAATAAAATAAAATTTAGATGGATCTCAGATGAGCCTATGAAATAGTACTACCTAAGTAGATGACATATAAAAAGGGTGGGGAATTTTTAGTAGTGCACAGAGAGTATACCAACATCAAAATTCACCCAGAGTGTGAGATACAGTTCAATTCCTTCCCCCGCCACACACAAAATAGAGGCTTCTGATATTCAGTCTTCTACTTGTAGGGCCCAGTATAGTAGCATAGTTCTGCTACATTATAATTATGTAGATTTTTGTAAACTCCTCATTTATATATGACAATGTTTCTAGGAAAAATGGGATTCTAATTTTCAAAACATCATCTCAGAAACAAAATTTTCAGAGCACTACCCATTATTAGGTTAATCCATGCAACTCCTGAATACTAATTAACACTATTAATATGCTAACAGTGAAATCAGCTGAATTATTAGACATCTAGCAAAGACATACATTTAAAACCAACAGGTCCCTCTGACATTAAACCATAAAAATATTAAGTCCATAAAATAACCATTTTCCTATGTAGCATCTAGTTTCTAATTTTGAAATTTAAAAATATAAAGTTTATCAAAATTATTGCTTTTTAAATTCTCAAAGGATTTTTTAAAAAACTAAAAGCTATTATTTAAAGCTTCACTTATCAAAATATAACCAACTTCTGCAAATAAAACACTGATATGTTGTTTTAAAAATCTGATAAACACCAAAGTTAGAGGGATCATACTATCTGATTTCAAGACTTACCATAAAGCTAGTGTTATCAAGACAAGTGTGGTGCTTGCAACAATTGGACATTTGCATCCACATGCAAACAAATGAACAACAACCTTCAACCTATACCATACCTTAAACAAAGATGCATCAGAAATCTAAATAAAAAACATAAAATCATAAAAGTTCTGCAAGAAAACATAAGAGAAAAATCTTTGTGACTTCATGGAAGGCAAAGATTTCATAGACACCAAAGTATGATTCATGAAAAGTTTCTGCTAAAGTGGACTCGATCAAAATTTAAACCTTTTGCTTTGCAAAAGACAGACTTCGAAGAGACTGAAAGAAAACATTTTCAAATCACATATCTGACAAAGGACTCACACATAATATGTAAAGAACTCTAACATTTAACCATAAGACAATACTTTGATAAAGAGTTTGGCAGTTCCCTTGTAAGAAGTCAGTTACCCTATGATTCAGCAATTCCACCCTTAGGCATATACCCAAGAAAATTTAGAACATATTCCCACAAAAAAAAAAAAAAACTTGTGTATGAAATGATCATAGCAACATTATTCATAAAAGCCAAAAAGTAGGAATAATTTAAATGACCATCACCTGACGAACAGATAAAATGTGATCTATTCAGACAATGGAATATTACTCAGTCATAAAAAGAAGTGATACATGCTACAACATGTAGCTCGAAAATATAATTTGAAGTGAAAGCAGCCAGAAACAAAAGGCCACTTATGTTGCATAATTATATTTAAATTAAAATGTCCAGAATTGATAAATCCATAGAGATAAAAGTAGATTAGTAGATGCTGGAGCTGAGGTTGGAGGGATCAGGAGAAAATTTGGGAGTGACTGCTAATGGTTATGGGTATGAGGTTTATTTGAGAGTTTTGAGAATGTTCTGGAATTAGTGGTCATAGCTGCATAATTTTGTGAAAAAAATTATGCACGAAAAAAGACTTAATTGTACATTTTAGAAGGATAATTCAAGAGGAACAAAGCAAAGGAAAACAAAGGAGACGCAGCAAAGGAAACGCAGTTAATACTGTCATAACCTTTAAGGCAACAGATGGTGACAACATTTATCATGGTGAGCATTTCATAACCTTTAGAATTGTTGAATCACTGTTCCACATCTAAAACTAATAACACTGTATGTCAACTATATTAATAAATAACACTTCTAAAAGGGTGACCTAAATAGTATGTAAATTAAATCTCTATAGAAAAAGAAAAAAAGCCAATTTAAAATAAGCAAAAGATCTGGAACAGACTTCACCAATGAACTATAAAAACAGCAAAGAACACGAAAAAATGCTCAATATCTTCAATCACTAATGGTACGCAAATTAAAACAATACTTTTAGCACTGCATACCTATTAGAATGGCTAAAAAAAGGTTTTGAAATGACAACAGTAAATGCTAGTGAGGGTGTAGAGCATCTAAGCACTCATCCAATGCTGGTGAGACTGCAGAATGGTACAACCGCTTTGAAAAGCAGCTCCACAGTTTCACAGAAATTAAATATTCACTCATCATAAAACCTCGCCATCCCACTCTGAGGTAGTGACTAACCCAAGGGAAATAAAAATTTATGTTCACACAAAAACCTGTACTTAACAGCTCTATTCATTATGGCCAGAAAGGGAAACCAGCAGACAGACTATAACACATCCATACAACAAATACCACTCAAAAACACAGGAATGAATACTGCTGCACGAAACACATGGGTGACTCTCAGACTGATTTTACAGAGGAAGTGAAATTAAATAAAAGCAGGCCGACACCAAAAGCTATCTGCCATATAATTCCATTTATGTGGTACTTTAGAAAAGACAAAACCGTTCAGACGGGGAAACAGAGCAATGGTTTCCAGGAGAAATGGGGATTGGGAAGGATAGACTGAAAGAGGGGCAAGCAGAAGGAACTTTGCGGTCCTGATGGAACTTTTCCCTCTCATGACTGTGATGGTGGATACATTCCTCGACTTTGCATGTGTGAAGGCAGTACTGTACACGTCCCAAGAGTGAATTTTACTGTATGCAGATTTTAAACAAATTCATCCATAAACCGCACTCTATCACCAACCTCCGCCTTGAATGCAGAAGCAACCTTCACTACAGATCACTACAGCGCACTACAAAACGTTTTCAAGGCTTCCTTCTAGGGTGTGTGAAGACAGACTGTATTATTTTTACTCTGCAAATGAGAAGCAGAACAAGTTAATCCCCAAGGTTCTGCTACCAGTCAGAGATGCAGAGTTAGCACTCACGTCCCTAGCTCTTGCGGGCTCTACCACGGTACTGGGGACCAACAGCACAGTAACTACAGATTCTATCAAACTAATTACCTACTCACACTCTTCCATAAAGGAGAAAAATCAAGATAAAGGAGTATCGTAGAAGAAGGCCGAAAGTGTGTGCATATGAAGTGCAAAAAAAAAAAAAATTTAACCTTAACTTTGGCCTAGGAGACTCACTTCGTACAAGGAAAAGGAATCCAATTTACAATGAGCGTGTAAAATAAAAAAGGGTAGAATACTGGAACAGATGGAAGCGCTAATAATGCTCCAAATATGGAAGCGCACCGGGGTAAACGGATACAAAGTAAAGCTTCGGTCCTTCAGCTAAGCCACTAGGCGCCTGTTCATCCCCGTCTTGCAGGTCTGAGACGTAGCACGGTGCGCCTAGTTTCTTTAAAAAAAAAAAAAAAAATTCACTGCGACCCACAAGATCCCCAAAGCCTTACAAAGGTGACACACTCCGGGGCCAGGCTGTGAACTGAAAACTGCCCGCCACCCGCAGGAGCCGGCCGTGCACCGGACTTTCGCTTTCTGTTCGCCGCAGGAGCCGGCGAGCAGCCCCAGCAGGCAGGTGCCCGGCAGGGGCCGAGCGAGAGGGCGTCTGCGGTCACCGCGCTCGCCTTCACGTGCGCGGCAGCGTGCGGCCTCGGTGGGCGGCCCCGAGCCTCCGTCATAACCCGGGGGTGCAGGCCGGCCCGGGAGGGGCCCCCCCACGCCCGCACAGCTGGAGCCCGACGGCGCGGGGCGGCCGGCAGGCACCTCGGAAGAGGGGGGTCGCCTCACCCGCGCCCCCGACCCGCGCCCTCCTCGCGGGCAGAGGCCCCCGAACCGCCGCCGGGCTTTACGTAATTCAAGCCCGAGGAGGGCGGCGGCAGGTGGTGGCGCGGGGCGAGCGAGGGGCCCGAGGCCCCGAGAGGGCAGAGCGGGAGGCCCACGCCTCGGGCGCGGCGGCGGTCTCGTTACCTCCCCAGATGCCCAGAGTGAGCTGGGACGTGTCCAGGTTCACCACATAGTCCCCCAAGAACCGGTTCAACACGTCCACGACCACCGACTCGAACACCATCGTCCTCAGCCGCGCTGGCCGCGGCAGCCGCCCCCCCGCGGCCCTTCGTCCAGCGCCCGGCCTCCCGCGCCCTCCGTCGAGACCGCTCGGTCCACCGGCTCCCGGGCGGCTCCCGCTCGGTCAGCCCCGGCGCCCGACGCCGAGCCGCGCCGCGAGCCCTGCGAGGGGCGGAGGCGGCCGCTCGCTCCGCGCGTGCGCAGGCCGCGCTCCAGGGCGGGGGCGGAGCTCGGCGCCGACCCGGGCGCGCCCGCGGGAGAGCAGCGAGTGCGGCTGCGCGGCGGCTCCTCTGACGCCCGCCCCTCCCCGAGCGGGACCCGCCTCCTCCCCATCACCAGGCGACGCGACGCGACGAGCGTAGGGAGCGGCCAGTTTCCCCGCCCCCCGGCCCCGCCCTCACCTGCCTGCCGGCGTCCCGACCTGCGGCCGGGGCGGGGGCGGGCGCGGCGGTTACCCCCGCAGGGGGTGGGGGCGACCCCGCGCGCGGACCGGCGGGACCTGCCCCTAAGCGAGGCGTGGGCAGATTCCAGTCCTTTGGCCGTCAGGTTGCGGGCGTCTCAAGGGAGGGTCCTAAGGAGCCCCTCCCCCCATCGTTACAGTAACTGCCCCGCCGCGTGCTCGGAGCGCGGGGCCAGGGTGAGCGGAGGGTGACTTAGCTTCTCCCGCCGCCCGGGGTGCGGAGCGAGGGCGGTGAAGAGCAAGCTCGGCCCCGGAGCGCCGCGCCCCCTTTCCCTGCGCGCTTTTTTTTTGGTCAAGTTCTTCTCTGGGAGCCTCCTTTCAGATTCAGATTCAGAGCTAGAGAGTCAACCAGTCCAAACGGTGCTGAGCGCCCTTCAAGAAATACTGTGATACTGAGGCTCAACCCTCGAGTCTTACCAAACTAAGTAATAATTAGGAGCTCTTTCAGCCCCCCCCCCCATCCCACCCCCATTTGGTCTTACATAAGAAGTAGGACCAAATGCCTGAGCTCACAGAGAGAGGCTGGATGTGAAACACGGAGAACTATAATTAATCACCACCCTCTTGAGGATTTAAGATGTAGGAGTGTACTTTGAACTTTTTTTCTCCTCGCATCCTGAACATTAAAGGGAAACCTCAAGGGGACTGGCAATGCGAGAAGCGGAAGCTAAGGAGCCTTAGCACCCAATGTCAGTCACAGGAAGAAACGTCGATCATAAACCCTTCACGGAAGAATCTCAAGGGGAGGGAATCATCAATTAACAGGCCCCAACAGGGAAAGAGGGACACTGCATCTCCTATGAGAAATCAGGTTGATGAGAAACTTTCATCACCCTGAACCCCTGCTTCTCTCCAGCTGACTTTTGTTTAAACACCCCCCCCCCCCTCCTGGGGTGCCTGGATGGCTCAGTCAGTTAAGCACCTGCTTTCCCTTCAGGTCATGATCTCTGAGTCCTGGGATCAAGCCCTGGGTGACTACCTGCTCCGTAGGGAGTCTGCTTGTCCCTCTCCCTCTGCTCCTCCCTGCCCCTCTCCCATGTGCACACACACACTAGGACTCTCTCAAATAAATAGATACAATCTTAAAAAAAAAAAAAAAACTCCCAGATTTCTCCTCCATAAAATAATGTGCCTTGTTTTTGTTTGTTGAACTTGCCTATGGTTTTGCAGTAGCTTGCCTGTCCCATGTTGTCATTCATTGCTGTTCCCAAATAAACTCATCCTTTGCTGGTAAAGTAACTGGCGATTTAATTTTTAAGGTTCACAGTATCACCAACAAATAATGCCTCTGATGACTGTTAATTCCTATATCATTTTAGCACTTTTTGTATATAGGGACCCAATTTTTTTTTTAAGGTTTAAGATTTGTCTTTGCAAGTAAGAATGCCTGGCAGAAAAGGTATAAATCTTGTTTCATATGAGTTCATAAATTATATTTTCATACAATTTTATATCGAAGGATCTTTATTATGTCAGCAATTCAATCTCTTGATCTTAACAATAATGAAGCAGAGGTGTTAAGGATCGATCCCAGGTGACATAACTAATGTTCTGCAGAAAAAGACCTGGAACCTGGAACTTCTTACTGACTCTACCCTACCACCGCACCTGACTAACACAGAAACCTTTACGTACAGATAGAGGCTGAAATGCCCAGCAAAGGGAAGAACCCGTAATTAGGTATTTTACTACCGTAGTATTATTTAGAAGAAGCCAGCTAGACGGAAGCTACAAATTCCACTATTAAATCTAGCACCATAGATTTAAAGTGCAAGAACTCCAGAACTCAGTCCAAAAATACATCTAAAATAGCTTGCAAACACTTCATACTAGTTTTCTATAATCCTAGAAAATCCTCTAGAATTGGATGAAGAAAGATGTACTGCTGAAAATATAGAACTGTAAGCATTTCATTGATAGAGGGTAATGAAAAAAATTCTTCTGAGCAAGTGTTTGAAGTATATAAGGGGATGCCTGGGTGGCTCCGTGGTTGAGTATCTGCCTTCAGCTTCTGTCCTGATCCCGCAGTCTGGAGTTTGAGTCCCACATGGGGCTCCCTCTGCCTCTGTCTCTGCCTCTCTCTCTCTCTCTGTGTGTCTCTGTGTGTGTGTGTGTGTGTGTGTGTGTGTGTGTGTGTGTCCCTCATGAATTAAAAAATATATATATAAGATTCATATTGTAACTGAATTCTTACCTAATGTTACGTGCAGTATCATGAACGCACATTTCCTAATTACTACAATGTACAGTTTTGCACTCAGTCTTCTTGTTGCTTAATCTGAGAAAATTTATAAGACAAAGCATAGTAATGTCATCATGTAAAAAATAATTTCACTTACTAAACCATTAAACCAAATATCTGTTGGACCTTGAAAAATAATTTCAAATACTTCCAAAAAAGAAGTGTTCCAAGTTGCAAATTTGGGAATATGTCAGGGTGTTTTTTGTCCTCCAGATCATAATTAAAATGCTGTATTTCATTGTTTGCTCAGATTTAAAAAAAAATTTAAGATTTTATTTATTCACGAGAGACAGAAAGAGAGAGAGAGAGAGAGAGGCAGAGACATAGGCAGAGGGAGAAGCAGAGTCCAAGCAGGGAGCCTGATGTGGGACTTGATCCCGGGACTCTGAGCCAAAGGCAGACGCTCAACCGCTGAGCCACCCAGGCATCCCTTTAAAAAAATTTTTTGAGTGAACCCTGACTGCAACATGATCTAACTTTACAATGAATACCTAACTTTGTAACTAGGATTTGCTGGCTTATGCTTGCTTTAAATGCCACAGCTTTCCATTTTTGAAGTTTTGGCATACTGGTAGTTATCTTGGACATTTTCTTCCTCCTAATTAATTCCTCCATCCATAAGTATCATTTGTGTACTGCTTTTCCTGACCTCATTTGTGAGGTCAGCACTGTGGGAGCAGCCTGGGCGGCCCAATAACAAAGCCTTTGAAGCAGATCACATTCCCAAACACATTCAGCTCCTGGAGGAACAGTTCTAGAAAATGTCCATCTTACAGAAAAAGTTTTACTGACCTAGCCTCACAAAGCCCAGTGCTCCCATCTCAGTTAATGATTTAAACATTATAAACAGGGATCCCTGGGTGGCGCAGTGGTTTGGCGCTTGCCTTTGGCCCAGGGCGCGATCCTAGAGACCCGGGATCGAGTCCCACATCAGGCTCCCGGTGCATGGAGCCTGTTTCTCCCTCTGCCTATGTCTCTGCCTCTCTCTCTGTCTCTCTGTGACTATCATAAATAAATAAAAATTAAAAAAAAAATTTAAACATTATAAACAAAATTATTTGGGTTTATGTGTTCCAAAACCTTAAAAAAAGAAAACAAATTTGTTGGAAAGGAAATATAAGTAAAAGGTTAAGAAAAAATTTTAAAAGATTTTATTTATTTATTCATGATAGATATATATATAGAGAGAGAGAGGGGCAGAGACACAGGCAGAGGGAGAAGCAGGCTCCATGCCGGGAGCCCAACGTGGAACTCGATCCCAGGACTCCAGGATCACATCCTGGGCCAAAGGCAGGCACTAAACCTCTGAGCCACCCAGGGATCCCCAAAAGGTTAAGAAATTTATAAGAACTTTACTTAGTGTTGGGAAAAGTCTAAATTGATACAATCTTTCTAAATGGTAGTTTGTAAACATCTACAAACTGATATAGACATATTTATGACACATATGCATATACATGAATGTATATATGGATATACATATGTATCATAAATATGTCATATACATTTAGTCATACATGACTTTTGGCTCAAAAATCCCACTTCTAGTGATATACTCTTAAGAAAACAGAAAAATTTTAAAGACTATCCCCATAAGAACATTCACTAAAGCATTATTTATAACAGTAAAAAATTGGAACTATCAATAGGGAAGCTGGTTAAATGTACACATACACAATGGCTTACTATATAGGCTTTAAAATTAAATGCAGATAGATCTATACTAATATGGAAGAAAGTCAATAATATATGCTTGTGAGAAACAAGAGACAGAACAGCATCACACCAATAACATAAATTATAAATATATTTAAGTGTGCAGAGAATATATATAAATACATATATACACACACAAATGTAAAAGTATGACCACCAATTAATACTAATTATTTTTTCTCAAGTTTGTATTTAAATTCTAGCTAGTTAACATATATGGTAAAATTAGCTTCAGATGTCGAATTTAGTGATTCAACACTTTCGTGTAATACCTGGTGCTCATTACAAGTGCACTCCTTAATACCCATCACCCATTTGGCCCATCCCCCACCCCACCAGCTCCCTCCATCAACCGTCAGTTTGTTCTCTTTAGTTGAGTCTCTTATGGTTTGATAACCTCTCTCTCCTTTTTTTCTTTCCCATATGTTCATCTGTTTTGTTTCTTAAATTCCACATATGAGTGAAATCATATGGTATTTATCTTTCTCTAACATTTCATTTGGCATAATACACCCTAGCTCCATCCACATTGTTGCAAATGTCAAGATTTTGTTCTTTTTAATGGTTGAGTAATACACCACATCTTCTTTATCCATGCATCAATCAATGGACATTTGGAATCTTTCCATTGTTTGGCTATTGTTGATAATGCTACCATAAACATTGGGGGACTTGTGTCCTTTCTAATCTGTATTTTTGTATCCTTTGAGTAAATACCTACTAGTGCAATTACTAGGTCATAGGGTCATTCTAGTTTTAACTTTTTGAGGACCCTCCATACTGTTTTCCAGAGTGGCTGTACCAGTTTGCATTCCTACCAACAGTGTAAGAGGGTTCCTCTTTCTCCACATCCTCACCAACACCAGTTGTTTTCTATGTTGTTAATTTTAGCCATTCTGACAGGTGAAAGGTAGTATCTCATTGTGGTTTTGATTTGTATTTCCCTGATGATAAATGATGTTGAGCATCTTTTAACGTGTCTGTTAGCCATCTGTATAACAGTGATTCTCTTTAGATGGTGAGACTTAGGTCATTTTCTTTTTCTTTTTTCTTTTTTTTTTTACAATGAGCATGGATTTTTTTCCAAAAAACAAAAAAACTGCTTAATATTATAAGATTACTACAAATGAAGTATAATAAGACTTCCATTATCATACTAATTGAAATGTTGTTAGCCTAAAGCATATCAGCTTTGGAGATTTTGAACCATGGAAATTGAATTTCATTACATTCAACAATATGCCATACACTTAGAACATTTAAAAAGTGGATGTAAACTTAATTTGTTCCTCTACACTGGTGAAGAGAGGTGTATCAGAAATGTTATTATATTGTATATTCTTCTGTGACTCTTAGGGAAAATTGCTCCAAAATTGGAGCCAACTGAAGTTTGTGAGCAAGTTCTTAACCCTGATGGTGAATTTGTGTGAACTCTCAAAAATCTGCCAAAAGACATGAATAGACATACAGATGGCAAATAAGGAAAATATGTTCAATATTATTAGCTATGGGGGAAATGAAAATTAAAACCATAAATGAGTTATCACTATACATCAACCAAAATGGTAAAAAAAAAAAAAAAAGAGAGAGAGAGAGGTGAGTTAACACCAAATGCTGGTGAGGATGCAGAGAAAATTGACCATGTGTGCATTCATTATGGGAATTTGACATGGTAATAGCTACTCTGGAAAACAGTTTGACAATTTCTAAAAGGAAAACAAAACAAAACAAAACAAAACCAGAAAAACTAAATATGCACAGACCATACGAGCCAGCAGTTGCACTTCCAGACATGTATCCTAGAGAAATGAAAACTGTGTTCACACAAAAACTTGTACAAGAATGTTCATAGCAGTTTCATTCATAATAGGCAAAAAATTGGAAACGACCCAAAAGCTTTTCAACAGATGAATGGAAACAGACTGTACGTAGTACATCTAAACCATGGAATACCACTCAGCAATCAAAAGGAAAGAACTATCAATGCTATACACAACCTCAAGATACATCTCAGGGCATTATGCTGATTCTATTTACAAAATGTATAACAAAATTATAGAGATATAAAACAGATGAGCAGTTGCCAAAGGTTAGTATGAGAAAGAGGAACAGGTGTGGCTACAAATGATTAGCAGGGAGGAACCTGTGTTTATGGAGCACATTTGTATCTTGATTGTGGTAGTGGTCAAATAAAATTGCATAAAACTACACACACAAATGAGTGCATATAACATGGGTGAAACCTGAATAAGCTCTATGGATGGTACCAATGTACCATCCTGGTTTTGACCCAGAAAACTGATGAAGAGTGTGAGGAAACTGGGTGAAAAGTATGAGGGATTTCCCTGTAATTTTTTTTTCAACTTGCTATAAATGTATAATTTATAGACGAAACTGGGTGAAAAGTACAAGGGACCTTCCTGTAATTTTTTTGGCAACTTGCTATAAATGTATAATTATTTTGAAATAATTTTCTTAAAGGCTCTGGTAATTTGGGGTCTGATTAGGGGTACTGCTGAGAATGAGATGAGCCTGGGAAGTAAAAGATTCTACAAGATGCTTGGTAAAATATTCACAAAGGAAAAGTATGTGAATGTGATACCTTACCAGAACATATTAAAATATCAATTACTCTGTATGTGATACATGTAGGTTTTTAATACATACTTGTTGAAAGAATGAACAAATGTTGGATATGAAGCCACACCCAACTCTCCCTACACTGAACACATTGCCAGAGAAGTAGATTACTATCTCATGAGAAACTTAAGGAGAGACTGTTCAGAGGGTACAAAGCCCCACAGGCTGTGATACTGGAGTGAGGTTGCAGCCTCCAGGAGGCCTGGGAACGGCTGGGACTTCCCCCTGCTGGTGTCTAACAGCCAGATATAGAGAGAGAAAGAGGAAGCATGCAGAAGGCAAGATTCTGGACCCAGAATTAGATTCCAACGGCAGGGTCTAGGTGAATCCAGGGAGAATAATATAATCTCAAGAGTATCCAGAAGGAGAAAGGGGAACCCTCTTGCACTGTTGGTGGGAATGTGAACTGGTGCAGCCACTCTGGAAAACTGTGTGGAGGTTCCTCAAAGAGTTAAAAATAGATCTGCCCTACACCCAGCAAATGTACTGCTGGGGATTTACCCCAAAGATACAGATGCAGTGAAACGCAGGGACACCTGCACCTCAATGTTTATAGCAGCAATGTCCACAATAGCCAAACTGTGGAAGGAACCTCAGTGTCCATTGAAAGATGAATGGATAAAGAAGATGTGGTCTATGTATACAATGGAATATTACTCAGCCATTAGAAACAGACAAATACCCACTGTTTGCTTCGATGTGGAGGGACCTGGAGGGTATTGTGCTGAGTGAAATAAGTCAATCGGAGAAGGACAAACATTATATGGTCTCATTCATTTGGGGAATATAAAAATTAATGAAAGGGAATAAAGGGAAAGGAGAGAAAATGAGTGAAAATATCAGTGAGAATGACAAAACATGAGAGACTCCTAACTCTGGGAAACGAACAAGGGGTGGTGGAAAGGGAGGTGGGCGGGGCACTGAGGGGGGCACTTGATGGGATGAGCACTGGGTGTTATGCTGTGTTGGCAAATTGAACTCCAATTAAAAAAAAAAAAAGAGTATCCAGAAGGATCCCCTAAAAGCTGTTACTTCCGTACTTCAAAGCTGCTACTGTATTGCCTGCATCATCATGGGAATGGCCACAGCCCACACAGTGGCAGATAAGGCCCTACAGAATTGGCCTTCCACTCCCCTCTACCCTTATCTAGAATGCTCCTTCCTTTTGTATTTGTAGACTCTTGCGGTTCCTGACCCTTCCCTGACCAACCTGGTTAACACTGATACCTGCCCCCACCCGTCAGAACTCCTCTATCTTCCCTGCCTTCTATCTTCCTCAGGGCACTTACCAACCTGATACACTATGGGTTGTTGGTTTTTAAAAAGATTTTATTTATTTATTCATGAGAGACACAGAGAAAGGCAGAGACACAGGCAGAGGGAGAAGCAGGCTCCCTGTGCGGGGAGCCCGATGCGGGACCGGATCCCAGGACCCCGGGATCACGCCCTGGGCCCAAGGCAGATGCTCACCCCCTGAGCCACCCAGGCGCCCCGACACAGTTTTCTACTTATCTATCTCTCCCCACTGTAATGTGTATAATATCATATAAGCTACTTGAGGACAATTAATTATTATTGTCTTGCTCATCATTCTATCCTCCGTGCCTAGAACTCACACCTTCGTGGAAGGCAGGAGACAACCCTGCCAAGTGCTGGACTGCCGCAGGCCGGCTGCAAACCCGCCCTGGTATTCTCGCTTGCCTGCGGCTTGGGGCGGACGCTGCGGAGCGCAGCAGCCCGGCGGCTGGCTCCTGGTTGGGCTCCGCCAAGAGGGGGCGCCAGAGGGGCTGGAGGAGGAAGGAGCCGCTCGCCCCTTGCGGCTTGCTCCTTGCGGGGCTGCCGGGCTACTCCCTTTTCTTAGGAGCCTCCCGCGCAACCCGCCTCGGCCCGGACGGCTGCACTGCCTCAGCAGCCTGTGCCTCTGACCTGCATTTTCCCCAACTTGCAGAATCCTCACCCTCGCTCCATCTCAGAGACGGCGGCAGCAACCTCGCCTTCCCGCCTCTCCATCCCCCTCCGAGGCCCAGGCTTCAGCTGCAGGGCGCCCCCTCCAGGTGTCCACGTCCGGCCTTTGGTTCACTCATCCCTGGGCTTCGGTCTGCGGCCCGCGGTAACCACTCCCGGCTCTCCTTCACTTTACTACTCACCACGTTTGCACCTGGTTCTGCACGGATCTCCTCCTGCGGGAGCAGAGGGGACCCGCAGCTGAGCCCGCGCGGGCACGCGTTTGGCTGAGAGGGAGGCGGTACCGTTAAGGGGAGGGGATGCAGGCCGCAGGTGAGCAGGGAAGCCACACTCGCGGCCAGAGAGAGCATCAAGTGTCTGGACTGGCAGCCACCGCCGGACTGTGAATAGTAATGAATCCAAGGATCCAGGGCTCGGATCATTCAGAGCAGGTCAGGCAGTGGGGTGCGAGGCGGGTCAAGATGAAGGCTGCAGACAGGCTCCGCATTATGAAGACCTGGGGGTCAGGTCTTAACAGTTTGTGGCACAGGGCCGTGGGGTGAGCAGACTCACTCCAAGCTCAATCCACTGAAACCACTGCCCTGCGTGTTTATTCAGTCCAGCCCTCCCCTCCCCCCCATTCCGGAGCCAAACTTGATTTAGACAGTATTCGAAAGGCCTCCCGGATACGAGCCCGCTGCCCATCTAGACTTCTGACTATTGACCGCTATCTCTTGCTTCTATTCGCTTTCCTCCCTTTGTAAACCATTGAGTGCACACGGGGCTGTATGACTGTGTGTGTTCCTGCTCCCGTGAACCCTTCCCCAGAGCCTGGGCCACCTCAGTGTGCAGTTCTAAGGCCAGCCTCTGTCACCCTGCCCTGCCTACCCTACCTGACCTATTAATGCAAGTAATCTGAAATACACAAATAAGAGTCACTGACCAGGATGGAGTGGGAGAGTCCTGAGTTAGAGAGAAGCCAGAAGGCTGTCGTTGACATTTAGGCATAAGGCAGTTATGAATCTCAACTAAGTCACAGCAATCTAAGTGAATAGAAAGGCATAAAGAAGGGGCACCTGGGTGGCTCGGTGGGTTAAGCATGGGGGACTCTTGATTTCAGCTCAGGTCATGATCTTGGGGTCTTGGGATGGAGCAGAGAGTGGGCTTGAGGATTTCTCTCACACTCCCTCTGCCCCTCCTCCTGCTTGCATATGCTTGTGTATGTGCAAGCACATGCTCTCTCTCTCAAATAAATATTTGAGGAAAAAGAAAGCAAACAAAGACTGTCATAAGTGAAAAGGAGGACATACAGGTAGAATTTTTGAACTCTAAAAACTGATTAACTGTAGTGGATGAGGTAAACAAAATAATCCCAAGATTGTGTCATTCATAGTAACTGGAACATGAAAGCAAGGTATTGGTTTTATAGCAGATGATGAGAAGCTCTGTTTTTGGTTGGTTCCATGAGAGCTGAAATCTAGGGGAAAATATCCAGGACACGGTATTGTTTGTCTAGAGATAGTTAGAAGCTAAGAAATGAGGTCCCAGTGAAAGTCCAGGACAAGATATGAACACTTGAGAGCTCCCTACACAGAAGCAATAACCCATACTCCATGTGTGGATGCCATTTAGAAGTAAAGGAATGTAGATAAAGGAAAGTTGACAAAGGATTGAACAGTGAAGAAACGTTCTCATTTATGGAAGAGTCAAATGGACACGAGAGGGGAGGTATAGGAAAGAAGCCAGTGTACCTGAAGTGGGTGGCCACAGACATCCCAGATGGATGTGTAGGAGGAAGGGGGTCAACACTATAAAAACTGTAGAGATGTCAAAAAAGATAAACAGTGAGAAAACACAACCAAATTTAGCTGTTTAGTGAATACCTGAAAGGTCTTTTGTTTTACCTACCAAGAGATATCAAACCAGTCACTAAAAAAGTTGATTTTAATCACCAAAGTTTCACTAGAATATTTGAACATTATGTTTACCAATAGTATGCTTAATTTAGAAAATTAAGTTCATGCCCACACCTATCAAATTCTTAAATGCACATAACAATATTCAATATTAAAATATTAAATATTAAAATATTAATTCAATATTAAAATAAAATTCATTTTCAGTGAGGGTTTATTAATTAATGCAATACACATCCACATTAATTTTTGTAACTTTGCAGTATTTAAACCCTTCTTGTTCTAGTATATGCTTTTATTATCACAATCTAACAACATTCCTGGTAAGAATCTAAACTGATCTATAAATAAACCAAACAGTCACCTCCACATATTCTATTTTCTGGTTGCCTTAATCACAGTTTGTCTTTATTTAACAATGACTTGCCTGGAAATATGCTAATCTATAAGTAGATTTTTAGCAAATTATTTCTAAAACAATTTTCTAAATTTATGTACTTCTCTAAGTCTTGACAACATACCACAGGCGTGTATGTGGGGCCACAAGAAAACAAACCCCTTGCTCCCCAGTCTACATACGTATCCACATAGACAGATGTGATGTAGAAGTTGTAGTATGCACCAGAATTTTAATAATAATATTGTCCATGTCATGTGGAGATAGCTTATGTACTTTATATATATACATATATAATTCACATTATATGTACACTTCATACTATATATACTTCACAGTACATACACAATTCACATTATATATATCTTTCATGTTATATATGTGTAGATATATATATATATATTTCACATGTAGTATCACAGATGGAGGATAGATTTTAATAACAACAACAAAAAGGACTGCTGACACATTTATACTCATGTATACCAGAAGTGTGTTTTTATTTAAAATACTTTGTTTAGTTCAACAATTGCTTATTAAGTAAAACCTGATAAGGTCTAAAGTTTGCCAATGTTCACATTTTATATGACCTTATTTCCTAAAGAACACAACACAATTTTCCCAGAATCTCTTTCTTGAAAGTAATCATGGTATTTTTCTACTAGTAATAAAAGTAGTCTCCGTCAATTAGTTATCACATTTATACTGTTCTTAGATTATACACTGTGCTTTTTATAGCCAAGGAAATTCTGAGTCAGATGCACTAATTTGGTTTTGTTAATGTTAAATTAGCTGAGTCAAGCCTTGGCTACCAATTCAAACTTTGGTTTTCCCTCAAAGGAAGTTGAAAGAGCACCATCTAGTGGAGTTTTTGACTTAGGATCCTTCCAATTGGGTCTTCAAATTTGGTCAATTTTTTTATACAAATTATCTTTTAAATAATAATGATTACATATCCACTCCTTTATTTTCTAAAATAAATCCTAAACATATTTTCAACTAAACTTAAGATTAAATATCAAAATCAATAATTCATTTATGACATTTTAACTACTGAATTGATTTTTCTCTCACTTAAGTATTACATACTCCGGGGTTTCTTACTTTTCATGCAGATTTATATCTTTTTAAAGGATATTTAATTGGCTGTAATTTTATGTTACTGAATGAAAATTTTTCACTTTTGTTTATTCCCTTATTCCATTATTTTTCTGTTCTGTACCTTTTAGCATCTACTCCTCAAATTCCCTAAATGATTCCTCCTCACATGAAAGTCTTCAAAAACCTCCTCATCAAAGACGCTTTCAATGACCACCCTATCAAAAATAGCACCATTCCTCTGGCCCTACCTCTATTCTGTGACATTATTTCCATATCCTGTTATTTTCCTCATGGTACTTAACGTTAGCTCTTATAATACGTATTTATATCTCTCACCATAATAATTTCTTTTTTTTACAGATTTTGTATTTTTTTAAAAATATTTTATTTATTTATTCATGAGAGCCACATCGAGAGAGAGAGAGAGAGAGAGGAAGAGACACAGGGCTCACATGCAGGGAGCCCGATGCAGGACTCAGTCCCGGGTCTCCAGGATCAGGCCCTGGGTCGAAGGCAGCCTTAAACCACTGAGCCACCCGGGCTGCCCAAGAATTTCTTTTTTTACAAAAATATTTTATTTATTTATTTGACAGAGAGAGAGAGAGAGAGAGAAGGAGAGCACAAGCAGAGGTAGTGGTAAGCAGATGGAGAGAGAGAAGCAGGCTCTCCGCAGAGCTGGGAGCCTCATGTGGGGCTTGATCCCAGGACCCCGGGATCATGACCTGAGCCAAAGGCAGATGCTCAACCACTGAGCCACCCAGGCACCCCTTTGTAATAATTTCAACATTGGCTCCATTATTTTACCCATCTCTGTAGCTTGTCATTTAACTGGGTAGGATTCTGCTGTTTGACACCACATTCTGTGGTGTGACTTACTTAAGCCACTGAGATATGAGCAGATGAGATGTAAGCAGAGTTGGAAGGACACTGGCTCAATTGAGCTTGCTTTCTCCCTTGTGGCAATAAGAACACACCTAGACTGAGCTAGCAGAGGATGGACAATACATGGGACAGTGCCTTGTCTGCAGGGTTTCCCCAGTTGCCCCAACTGACTTAGTTATGCTGCCTTTCAGCCTATGTTTTGGAAATTCTAACTATGATTGGTTTTTTTAAGGTATTTGGGGGTGGTTTGTTATGTAGCAATAACTAACTCATACAGCCTCCTTATACTGTAAACTCCTTGGGTACAAGCCTTTTCTGTTTTCTTCATTGCTACATCCCTAGCACACAGCACTACTGTGCCTGGCAAGTTGCATAAGTGAATCGGGTGAGGCCATATATTATATTATGACTTAACTAATAGCTTTTCTGATGGTCTATTTTTGTATCCTCAATGTAGGACTCAAACTTAACAACCTCAAGATCAAGAGTTGTGCTTTCTACTGACTGAGCTAACCAGGCACCCCTACCAAGTATTTTAAATGTAACTATTTTAAGTGCACAGTAAAATGCTATAATAATGAACTTAATGGAATGGAGTTGTGATTGGCTCCTTTTATGATCACTGAGTAGTCTAACAAGGAAATTTAAGAAAGCCATCCTACCTCCCCATAGAAGTAGGCACAAGGTATACCTTGTAAGCAAGGGATCATTTTGAACAAGATTTTAAATGAAGATGAATGAGTAGCAAGGTACCAAAGTTCTGTGGTATGGCTACAATATTTTAGTCTGAAAATTTTTTGAAAAAGAGATATTACCAAATTGTCACCTACACTTTTCTAAGTAATAAAATACTCATTAAATGTCTCATTTTAAGATTTTTTTTACCCCCTAACCCAAGGTAAATAAAATATATGGCTTCAGGTTATGAAATTTTTAGCTTCTTGGGGCACCTGAATGGCTCAGTTGGTTAAGTGTCTGACCTTTGATTTTGGCTTAGGTCATTATCTCAGGGTCATGAGATCAAGCCCCAAGTTGGGTTCCATGCTGGGCATGGAACCTGCTTATGATTGTCTCTCCCTCTCCCTCTGCCCCTCCCTCTTGCTCTCAAATTCACGTGCTCTCTGTCTCTAAAACAAATAACAAGGTTATTAGCTCCAAGCCAAGGTTTATCAACCTAAATCTAACATTAACATTTGGGCTGGATATTGGAGGGGATTCCCTGTGCACTATAGAATGTTTACCAGCATGCCTGGCCTCTACCCAATGTTTCAAGACATTGCTATATGTCCCATTAAGAGTAAAATCACCCCTAGTTGAAAACCACTTCTCTAAGTTAACAATTGTTTGTGAAGAAGCTACTGTAAACTATGTTTTGCTTTTGGATGATTTTTAAAGAATCAAATGACCAATATACCAAAGAAAATTAGTATTTTTTTAAAGAATAAGGCAATAAAGTGTACTAAGCCAAAATATAAAGTAGGATAGGAAGAATAGAAGTAAAATATTGGTCATTATACTAAATGTGAATGGGTTAATTCCTTTCTTGTTAGACACAGACTGAGTCAAACAACCCAATAGATATATATATATATAAATCATAAGATATGCCTCTAAAAGAAAAAACACAAAAAGATTGCTTAAAGGCAGAGTTAAAATAAGAAAATTTGGCAAGAGAAATTCAAGATGCTAACATTAATGTAAAATAAACTAGGATTTAGGCCAAAAAGAATTATTAGGAGAAAGAGAAATGTTTATGTTGATAAAAAGTACAATCTACAAAGAAGATAGAACAATTATATCACTTTATGCACCAAACCACATAGAATCATAATACGTATGCTATTTGAGATATTGTAGAAGTTGACATTTCATTAAATAGAATTTTTAATATACTTCTCTCAGGAATAAAGATTCAGAAGATCTATATAATAACAGAAAATTGATTATATATATCTATGTCTGTACATAGACATATATGCAGATGAATAATATACTTAGTATATTGGGAAGATTTTCTAAGCATAACACTGAAGCCAAATATTCCAAGGAAATTTAAAGACAAATGATGAAGAGAGGAAAGGATTTTCAACATCATGATGTTATTTTTTTTTAAAGATTTTATTTATTTATTAATGAGAGACAATGAGAGAGAGACAGAGACACAGGCAGAGGGAGAAGCAGGCTCCATGCAAGGAGCCTGATGTGGGACTCGACCCCGGATCCCGAGATCACACCCTGAGCCAAAGGCAGACGCTCAACCGCTGAGCCACCCAGGTGTCCCAAGATCATGATGTTAAAATTCAACATAATCTTATAAATTTAAAAGAACTCTCCAACAGAAAAGTATGTAAATGATTTAAATAGACAATACATGACAGGAGAGATATAAATTTTTAATAAATATATGAGAAAATGTTCAAGTTTTCAAGTAACAAAACAAATACAAATAAAAACAAGAAAACACTTCTCACCTATAAAAGTCGACAGACTTAAAAAATATTGATAGTAGCCACATTCTGAAGGAAATGGTGAATCGTCAGCCTTGACATCAGTGATAGTAGTAGAAATTGGTATAATCTTTCTGGACAGTCATTGACAAGATATATATCACAAGTCTTTAAATTGTGCTTACCAGAGGCACCTGGGTGACTCAGTGGTTGAGCAGACATCCCCTTGGGGAGCCTGCTTCTTCCTCTGCCTATGTCTCTGCCTCTCTCTGGGTCTCTCGTGAATAAATAAATAAAGTCTAAAAATAAAAAATAAATAAATTGTGCTTAACGTTGAATCAAAACAGTCCACTTTTAGTAAATTATTCTAAATAAAATATACCATTTATTGAAGTTTACCTCTGAGCCAGGCAGTGTAGCAAACATTTTACAAACATAATAAGATTTAATCCTTAGAACAACTCTGTTAACAGATGTTAATTATCAACTATTACAGGTGAAGAAACTAATGCACAGAAAATTTTAGCAACAAGCCAGAAATTAAACAGCTGGAATAGAAGTTTATATATAAGTCTATAAGAATTCTAGAAAAAAAGGGGGGGCATATATACACGTCTATAAGAATAAGGATGTTTACTGCAAAGTTTATCATACAAAAAAGTAGGAAATAGTGTTTGTTATTCATTAATAGGGGATATTATATAAATTGAATCCATTCAAAAATCATATAAATTTTGAAAGGAAATGTATTTAGGATACACTGTTTTTTTTGTTTGCTTACTTATTTGAGATAGAAAGAGAACATGAGAAGGGGGAGAGGCAGAGGGAGAGGGAGAGAATCCTAAAGCAGACTCCATGCTGAGTGCAGAGCCCCATAGAGGACTCCATCTCAGGACCCTGAGACATTGACCTGAACTGAAATCAAGAGTCAGAGGTTTAACTGACTGAGGCACTCAGGTGCCCCATTGTTGAGTTAAAACACCTGGTAGAAAAAGATTGTCATAGTAATAGCTTTAAAAAACAAAAACAAAAACAAAATACTTGCTTTATGCCAAGTACTTTAGACATGTTTATTGCACTCTCTAAGCATTTGCACAGAAAGTAGTCTGGGAGGATTTGCACTATGGTTGTCTCCAGGTGGTAGAATCAGGGATAATTTTTGAGTCCTTGTTTGTTTGTTTGTTTGTTTGTTTGAAATAAATAAATTTATTTCAATTGGCATATATTTATTTCGTAGTCAGGAAAATGAACTGTAAAAATGAAAGAGAAAAAAATCTTTAAGAAACAAGTAACTGGAGCTTATTCATATTGTTCTGATACACACATGAGCCAGGAGAGTGTGCTATGCTTCCATCTTTCTAAACCTTCTATCTTTTTAAGTAGAGCACTACAATTTAAAAGATGATCATCGTATCTTATCGTGGATTCTTTAATAAAGTCCTTGTAGTCATGATTTAGTTTTCAAAATGTTGGATATATTTCAGAAAACCACCAAATGACATACAGCAGTCAAATAGGTTTCTGATTTCTCTAACAGATTTACACATGTAACTCAGATGTCTTCATATTTCGCCTTCCTGGAGTATGAATACAGCCCAAAGGATGTAGGTTATAATGACAATAGAGCCCTCTCTCCTGCTAAATCCTTGTATCCCAGCACATCAGTGCCTCTCTGACCACAGCAGGATCCTGGGTGGCTCCAGCTTTCTGAAGTGAATTTGTTTGCCAGAGTTACTCATATTGATCCTTGTCTCCTGTCCCTTGCCTTGCCTGCTATTGTCTGCAGGATGTAATTTCTGGTGACAGGAATACGTCTTTGAGATACATGACTGAGCCAGGAACTTGATATTACCATGTTTGACTTTGCCACTATCAACTTGCTCACTTCAGGGAGGTCAGTGGAATTATTGACAGTGTTTTCTCTCAATGGGTCCTAGCAGCTGCTCTGTTCCATTAAACACAAATGAATGGTTAATTTTATTTAAAAAACAAGATCTTTTCTTCTTTCTGTTAAACACAAACGAGTGGTTAATTTTTTCTAAACAAAGAGATCCTTTCTTTTTTCTTCTTCCTTCTTTCTTTTCCTTTTTATTGATTGTACACTTCATTTTGATAGTTTACTTCATTGTAAAACAAATGATAATTGTCAAAAGTTATAAACAGAAAATCAAAATATACACACCCATGCACGTACATATACATTTTTCATTCTTTTGTTTTTTACAATGTCTTATTTTAATATGCACAATATTAATTAGTATTTTTCCCACCTGTGTTCACCAGATTAGGAACGGTAATCATCTTCTGACATCACCAAGTTGCCTATCTCCTAATCCACCAAGTGATCATCTGTATTTTTCTTTGTTTTAGAACATTTTACCCTCATCTTTTCCCCTTGTAAAGGTAATCTACTGATATTTTACATAAAGGAGGAAACCCAAGTGACATTTTTGGTGCAAAGATTATGAGGAAACCGGAGTTACATGGAAACTTTTCAGCTCCTTTTTTCCTTAGGATTCTTTTATTTATTTGAGAGAGAGAGAGAGAGAGAGAAAACCCGAGAGCACATGTGGGAGGAGGATTAGAGGGAGAGACTCTTCAAGCAGACTCCCCACTGAGTGGACCTGATGCAGGACATGATCTCAAGACCACCTATGAGATCATGCCTTGAGCCAAAACCAAGAGTTAGACACCCAACTGCCTGAGCCACTAAACAAGCCAAAACTTTTTGGTTCTGAGGGGAAGGTTCTATATGTCAGAAGATGCCAAAGCTTGTAAAAAGATTCAATGATACTTCTGGAGCTGTTAGATGCATTGATGGGTTTATACATTCTATCTTCCCTGATACTATTAAGTTGAGCCATATGATACTGTAATGAAATGTGGGTTGTACAGCAGAGTGAAGATAGATGATCTGGAAGAGAACAGTGAAGTGTTTCAGTGGAAAAAGGTTTTATTGACTTCTATAAATGTTAGTTAACATATATTCCCCGAAGGATAAGTTGGACATGTCCAAACTTCCCTCTACTCCTGGCAAGTATATTGAAGTCCACAAATCTTCCAGAGAGTCAGCAAACTCTACTAATCTCTACTTTTTTTTTTTTTAGATTTTATTTATTTATTCATGAGAGACACAGAGAGGCAGAGACATAGGCAGAGGGAGCAGCAGGTGCCTTGCGAAGAGCCCAGTGTGGGACTCATCCCAGAGCCCTGGGATCACGACCTGAGCCGAAGGCAGATGCTCAACCACTGAGCCACCTAGGTGCCCCCTAATCTCTACTTTTAATGAATATTACCAATATTTACCAATCTATTATTATAGAGACACCTTCTTCCTTCAAGGAGCTCTGAATCTATAGGGTGAAGACACACAACCAGTTATGTCACAACATGTTCATGGCCATGATGGATGCATGCTCAAAGTGTAACAGAAGCCTAGAAGAAGGAGTACCTATGACTCCTTGGGGGAATCAGGAAGGTTCCAGAGAAGGACATGTGGGTAGACTTGGGTTATAGAGACAGAAATAAATAAGGATCTCTGCCATAGCATTTTTCTCACAAGATATTTGGCCAGAACTGGCATTCTTCAACATTACAGGGATCAAACACAGCTAATGTAGCTAGAATGGCAGGAAGGGATTGATCCCCATGGAAGGAAGCACAAAAGGATACACCGAGATTCCACTGATGAGAGATTCCACCCAGGGAGAAACCTGCCTTCAATGTTAAGAAATCATTTTGGATGTAAAAGTCAGGGCCTTAAGAGAAAAAGAAAAGTAGGCTCTATCTTGAGGATCAGATTAACTGAGCCAACTCAGGCACCTTTAGATCAAATGACTTCATTTAATCTGGCTTGGTGAATATATCTCTCAGAAATACTCAAGGGCCAAGGCTTTTTATCTCTGAAGAAAGAAAACCTTCCCTACATGATGAGCTTTCCTAGGGCTCGTTTCACTCCCTTAGATTCTGCCTTTAATTCAGTCATCTCATTAGCCATCCTGGCTTTATGCTTTCATAGCCACTCCTATGATGTCAGCCCTATGAGGTATCAAGGTGAATTGGTCCCCAGGTAGCTGATTTCACCATCTATGCATTATTCATACAACAAATATATGTTGCTGCCTACAATTATACAGGAGAAACATTCTGGGTGCTGAGTATACAAAGCAGAGTCCCTATTCTTTGGGAGCATTTTCACTCAATTCTATGAAGTATATTATCCTGACTACACTTAGGCAGAAGAGATGTGCAATTGACATAAAATCAGAAATCCTTGCACATTTAACTTTTACACATTGCTTTATGTGTACCTTAAAAGGACCAATAACGATAAAACATGCGGTCAGAGTTATAATGATTTTAACAAATCTCAACCAATCTAGACATTTTCTTGCTCAAGAATTTCATTCAACGTCATGTAAATCTGAGAAAGTATTTGCATCCGGTTCGTATAAAGGAACTCTATTTAACCGAGTTTATTTTTCAGTCTTACTAGAGCCCAATCTTGGTAAAGGATTAAATTATATGTGTACAGTGTGTACATACATATTTTAATATATGAATACTTTTGAAATTACCCTTTTCAATACTGTTTATGAAACTGTGTACTTAATTGCTATGAACTCAACAGCAATTTCCTCTTCAATCTTTAAATTTCTATTTTCCCAAATGACCTACTTTAAAGGTTTATTTTCAGCATTACAGAAGCCATTAGTCTATGCAAGCAATTAAAGAGCATTGCTGTGGGATCAGTGGAAACCACGGATACGTTCAATTGCCCTCCTTTTAAGTCAATGAACTAACATGGATCTGTAATTAACACCCATATGGTGGGCAAGCTCACCTTGCTTAAAAAACAAGCTACTTCAATAGTGATTTTTATCTTGATACCAGAATCATTAGGGCAGCAGGTCCACAGAGCAGCTGAGAGCTTTGCAAGGAAAGCCAGGGGGGTGCCATGCCAGCCATCATTGATGGGAGGTAAGGGACTTGTCAGGGATTAGGAAGGTCTTATGGAAACTTCAGGGAGGCAACTGAGAGGCACCTGCCCTGAGCAAAGATCTGCTCCTTGGTCCCCAGCTGCTTTTCATGATGGGTATCTATCTGCCCTGAACATCTGCCCCTCTAAATACAGTACTTAGAATAAGTTTTGCTCATTGACTCTTTACAGGTAATATTCTCTTCACCTAAAAGGGCAGAGCACACTGAATTATTACTCAGCTTGACGATTCACAGCCACTAATCCTAGTAATGGTGTAAGCCTGCCTTATCTTTGATCCAAAAGTACACAACAAAGGGCCAAAAATATTCTTAGTCCCGATTCACTGAGAAATGAAAATAATCATTTTTGATTATGAGGCTGATTTGATCAGTGAGGCTGATGACTTAAAATCCATGAATTATGCCCTAATACGTAATTGACTAGGAGGATGCTGGAAGGGAACTTTCTGCTTCCTCTCAGGACCAAGACTCATTCATTCCTTCAACTTCTGATCCTCCCAGATGGTTCACAACCGAACCGCACCCTGAGCACTGCCAGTGTGCCGGAGATCACTTCCTCCTGCACGTGCATGCCTCCTCTCCAGGGGCAGCTCACATCCAGTGACTGGCTGATGCGGGGAGTCAAAGGCTCAGCCCCCTTGTCCAGCTGCAGCACAACATAGGCAAGGCTGTCTCAGCTCCAGAACCTTTCAGGGGATCAGCTGTTGGAACTGCCCTGCAGCTGGGCTTCTCTTCCTAATCCATTCTCTTCCCTCCCTTTCCCCTCCTCCCTCTTGGGAGCACTCTCTGTAAACTTCCTGCATGGGGTTTTCCAGGAAAACTGACCTAGACAGCACCTGAACAAAAGGAGCAAAAGGCATTCACTGAGCAGAATTTCAGAGAGCTAATTTTCATACCCCTCCTGTTAATTGTGTCGTAAACCCAGCTGATTAGAAACCTGAGCTACTAAGTGTTAGAAGATCTAGTACCGCAGAGTTGGTGCAACCTCCTCTATTTCTTGAAACACACAGCCTTCTCAGTCCCTCTCTCATTGTCCTAGTTTTGTTAAAGATATGATATATCAGGTTTAGCTGCTTTTACCCGGAAACTCAAACAAGTGGCTTCAACAAGATAAAGTTTGATTTTCTTCTCAAGTGAAAGAATTCTACTGGGGACTGTCCAGGGCTGGAATGGTAGGTAGCTCCATGGTTATCAGAGGTTTGAGTTTGTTCTTTTTTCTTCATCATGTTGAGCTCCTGAGCCCCAACCTCATTTTTGCTCAGGATCCAAGCTAGCTGAGGGAGCTCCTGCCATCTTGTCTTCAGGCAGAAAATAGGAGGATGGAAGGGCAGAAAAAGTAATTTCCTTGTGGCTGAGTCAGACATTTAAAAAAAATATTCCTAGAGGTGCCTGAGTGGTTTAGTTGGTTAAGTGTTCAACTCCAGGTTTCAGCTCAGGTCGTGATCTCGAGCTTGTGATTCTCTCTCCCTCTCCCTCAGAGCCCCTCCCTCCCCCACTCGTGCTCTTGCTGAAATAAATAAATAAAATAAATATTTAAAACAAATTTTAAGGGCAGCCCAGGTGGCTCAGCGGTTTAGCGCCACCTTCCCCTCAGAGCCTGATCCTGGAGACCAGGGATTGAGTCCCACATCGGACTCCCTACATGGAGCCTGCTTCTCCCTCTGTCTGTGTCTCTGCCTCTCTCTCTCTCTCTCTCTCTCTCTCTCTGTGTGTGTCTCTCATGAATAAATAAATAAAATCTTTAAAAAAAATAAATAAAAAATAAATAAATTAAAAAAATATTCCCAGAAGCCCAGCCCATAGACTTTGATACTTGTCTCCCTGCAAGAAAATAGGGGAAATATAATTTTTAGTTGGGTCCATGTGATGCCTGATAATATAGGTATCAGTTACTAACTGATGAAAGAGTAGGCGACCAGTAGGCTCTGCCCCACATAAGTTAAAAATATCCACTTAAAAAAATATATATGGCAAGATTAATATGTGACCTCTGACCTCGGGTCTCCTATGGGGAAATAACAGGAGAGGAGTCCTCCTCTCACAGACACAGCCAGAGCCTACCCTAACCACATGGGAATGGAGTCCACGTGGTCTGATGTTTCAATTTTCCAAGGGAAGCTGGCAATCCAGATTTTTATGTGAACTTTACTTATTTTAAAATCAAAACCCACATTTTCATAAAATTCTATCTAAATTTTGTAATCTGTATCTAACCATATTTGAAATCTCTGATCAAGAAGAAAGCCAGTTTTGGGGCACCTGGGTAGCAAGTCGGTTGGGTGTCTAACTCTTGGTTTTGGCTCAGGTCCTGATCTCAGGGTCATGAGATTGAGCCCTGTGTTGGGCTTTGTGCTCAGCGTAGAGTCTGCTTGGGATTCTCTCTCTCCCTATCCCCCCACCAAATAAATAAAAAAATCTTAAAAATATATATATATTAAAAAAGAAGAAGAAAAGCCAGTTTTCCCCGGGGGCAACATTTTAGAAAATGTTATATCATGCAATAAGAAGTGGATTTCATTGCTTTGCAGTTGAAGTTGAAGGAGGAGGAGGAGTTTGAAATGAAGGTGTCAGTGACCAAATATGTGGACCAGAGCAAATTGTCATATCCTGTGCGCAGGCAGCCCATCAGCCCCCTGGCCCTTATCTCCCCTCTGCCAGTGAGAAGGGGCTGGCTCAGAAGCTGGGGTGGCCAGTATTTTCACAAGCACCATTCTGGATAATTAACCCCTTCCCACCCTACATAAAATGCTGTAGCACACTCCGGATCAAATTCCCTCTACACCTTTATCCATTCCTTGCAGCTTTCTCTTTTGACCAGCAGATGGCAGCAAATATCGACCAGGCGTGGGCACCATCTAACCTTCCCAGTTAATATTCTTTCCAAGGATTTTCTTTGACTTGTGTCAACAAAAACAATGAAAGTCATTTACACTCGCCTCACTTATTACTTCTGGCACTGAAAAGCGAGGAAATAATCCATTTTACAGCTGGTTTATCATTTTGGAAGGGTCGTCACGAAAGATCAACTATTTGAAACAGTGGAACAAGGAATCTTGATAACACAAGGATACAGAACTTTAAAATATATCAATAAAAAGGATTACTTATTTAATCTTGACTCTGAAGGCTGCTCCTCATAAAAGACTATGCTTTTTAAAATGTTTCTAAGTAGACAACGATGACTTCAGGGCATAAACAAAATGGTAAACATTTACTATTATTATTTTATGAATAACCCCCACATTTGCCCACACCCATCCTTTTAAAAATTCATGGCATTCTTTCAATCACTTGAAGATACAAAGAACGAGATAAATGTAAGAAAAAGATACTGAGAAGATCTCCTACGTGCCATTTAACTAGACTTTCGTTGTATCATCTGTTAAAGAGTAGCAAGGTAAATATTTTTCAGTTTTTGTTATGTCAGCAGTGATTACGGAATAAATAAATGTCTTGGAGGAGAAAAGATAACCACACTCAATAAAGTCATTCATGTATTAGAGGGGATTAGGTCTGCAGAACAGTTATTTTTGCACTTCATGCTTCAAAGTTTTAAATAATGTAAACTAAAATCTCAATAACCTATGAAGCAAGATATATGACAAATGAGCAGTCAGGCTTCATAATGAGTAAGAAGATCAGACTTGAAAAATAAGAACTACCTAGTGCCTGCAGATGTTGACAGAATTTACATATGAGTTGTTTAGTTTTATTAAGAAAGGCAAAGAAACCTAAAGATAATCATTTAAGGTGAATACTGGAAATTAATAAACTGAGAAGGATGCCGTGATGCTTCTAAAAGTAATCAAATCTTTGTGAAAGGGGCATCTGGGTGGCTCAGTGGTTGAGCATCTGCCTTCAGCTCAGGTCGTGATCCTGGGGACCTGAAATGGAGTTCTGCATCGGGCTCCCTGCAGGGAGCCTGTTCCTCCCTCTGCCTATATCTCTGCCTCTCTCTGTGTGTCTCTCATGAATAAATAAATAAAATATTAAAAAAAATCTTTGCGAAGTTAAAGAAGAAAAGATAAATGTGGTTTGGACTGCATCTTAGAATCACAGAATCACAGAGGTGGAGTGTGGAAATTTTCCTAGGGTAGCTTCCAGACCCCCAGACTATGGATTCCTTTTTCTATATCTTTAGACATGTTTATCTGGCCTTTGCTTGATTGCTTCCACTGATCCGGAGCTTTTGACATTTTGCTGTAAAGATTTTATTTTCAAACAGCTCTCCTTGTTATAAATTTCCTCTTTGCAGAGATCTGAAACTGGTTTCACAGTAACATCTGCTCATTGGTTCTCCTCTGGAGAAATAGTTCCAAACATTTTTATTTGGAGGTCACAGAAGGCTTTGTGAGATTTATGCACCTTATGGACTGTTATCCTAGAAAAATGCATTCCCTGAGCTCATTCATGGAGTTCAGGTTAGAACATCCCTACTACGGGGAGGATAAAGCCATTTATTTCTACACCACCCTTCTCACACTTTTTCTAAACAAGCATATACTAAGCACCTATTCTGTGCCAGATACAGTGTTAGATACTGGGGATGCAGAGATGAATAAGACATTTTTCTGGTCCTTGGGGATTTCACAGCTTATTAGAGGAGAAAGATCTGCAGACAGAGGGATTAAGTCAAGGAAAAGATGGAATTGAGCATGGACTGAGGATTGGATTCTGTGTAGGCAGAAATCCCAGCTCTGCCACTTACGAGTTCTGTCACCTTGGGGAAGATTCTTAACCTCTAGGAGCCTCATTTGGCTCATATATAAAATGGGTACTCTCAGTGTACGATATTGCTGCTATTGTCACTTGCCAAGCAAGGGATCTGGACTTCATTAGGTAGTTTTCTGCAGAAGCTACCGGACCTTTTAGAAGGACAATAGCAGGCATGGGTTTTCTCCCCCCACTTAATTTTCAGCCAAACCGCTTTCCATGAGAGTATGATGAATACACTGAAAGTGGGAAGCGGGGGACACTATACAGGAGACTGGTAATTTAGAGATGAGCGTGCTGCGAACTGGGACTAAGGCACAGGTTATGGGATGGAGAGGTGGCAACAGATAATATTGAAGAGTAAATTATAGGACTTGGTGATCCCTTGATGGGAAGAAGGCAAGAGTTAAGGACGACTCACAATTTTCTACCTTGGGAGACCTGTTGGGTGGTAATTTTACTAGCTGAGATTGTGATTACGGTGGAAGCTGCAGTGGCAGATGATAATGAGTTGGTGTGTTAAGTGTAAGGTGACTCGCAGATCCGTTAAGCATTAGAAAAACCAGCTCTGGATGGAAACCTCCCCTGGAAAGAACAGATAGAAGAGATGTGGACTTTGTCAAAGTCATGAGAATGGATGTGCTGGCGCAGGAGGACACACAGTGTGACGAAAATTGCAGGTGACCAAGGAAAGAACTCAGAGAAACACTAGCATTTGAAGGAGGCTGAGGAAATAGATTGAAAGCAAGCAGTTAGGGAAGGAGAGGAATTTGAGAGATTGAGATTGAAAAAAAAAAAAGCTACCACTCTTTAAAAAGAAATCTGCATACCCAATAAGCTCCTGGCATTCTGCTAATTGTTCACATGAATTTTCCCCCATGGGGATAGCTCATTGCCCATGCATCCATCCTTAGGGATCTGTGGCCATCTCTGCAATAGGCCAAGGCCCCACATGTGCTTGGGTGTGTTTCTGCGCTCTGTACCATGCTCTGTGCGTCTAGATGCCTATCTGTGCACTAATGCCACCCTGTTTAATTACTCAGTTACAAAACCTTCGAAACATCTTCTCTTCCTCTAGTCCATGATAACCGTGAGTTATTGTCATATTTCAATGTACAAGGCTGTTGGCACATTTTCGGGCATAGATATCTGCTGCATTATGCATACCAATGATTTAGTAACACCCTATGCAGCCACGTCTAAAATGAAATTAAAGAAAGAGTTAACAGACCATATGGTGCACTTTCTCTCTTTTCTTTTTTGATCTACATAAATCACATTCTCTTAGACAGTGATTCCCAAACCTGGCTGGGTATCAGAATGACCTGGGGAGCTTTTAAAAAATGTAAATTCCAGAGCCCTGTCTCAGACATACTGAACTGGATAGGATGGGGCATTTGGGGCCACGGAGTAGGTATATGCAATAAAATACTCCTCAGGTGGCTGTGATGTGTTCAGCTCATGGACTGGCATTAGGGAATCCTTGATTAGGAAGCTCTGAGAATACTGCTTAAAGACATTTCCAATAATTTTATAATACTGTTTTGCAATTAACTTTCAGAAAGCAAGCAATTTATTAATCTTACTGATTTTCTTCTTACTATAAAACAATATATGTTATTATAAAGGCACAGACATTGCAGAAATAAAAAAGAATGTAATGTAACTTCAAAATTTCCTCCTCAGCAGATGAAAGATATGAACAGTTTAGTGAATACTCTGTATTCTTTTCTGTATGTATTTACTAGAGTTTATTTATTTATTTATTTATTTATTTATTTATTTATTTATTTATGATAGGCGCACAGTGTGAGAGAGAGAGGCAGAGACACAGGCAGAGGGAGAAGCAGGCTCGATGCACCGGGAGCCCGATGTGGGATTCGATCCCGGATCTCCAGGATCGCGCCCTGGGTCAAAGGCAGGCGCCAAACCGCTGCACCACCCAGGGATCCCTAGAGTATTTTTTTCTTAAAAACAGTAATGACGGGATCCCTGGGTGGCGCAGCGGTTTGGCGCCTGCCTTTGACCCAGGGCGCGATCCTGGAGACCCGGGATCGAATCCCACATCGGGCTCCCGGTGCATGGAGCCTGCTTCTCCCTCTGCCTATGTCTCTGCCTCTCTCTCTCTCTCTGTCTCTCATGAATAAATAAATAAAATCTTTAAAAAAAAAAACAGTAATGACAACAGCCAGATCATACTATACTTTGGGAGTCTAGAGTAAAAGTCTATACTTGGGAACCAAGCTTCTCTGGGTTCAGGACCTAGTTTTGGCCCTTAATAGCATCAAATTATTTAATTTCTCTGAGTGTCAGGTCTTTTACTTGTCAAATGCAGATAAAGACATTTCCCTGCATAATTAAGTTCTTGCAAAAATTAGGGGACAATGCATATAAAAGACTTAGTACAAAGTGCAAAATAAATTTTCAATAAATACTACCTTTTTATTATGGTTATTTAGTAGTATAATAACTACTACATTAAAGCTGCTAATACTACAGGCATCTTCACCTAATATATATTCAGTGTTCTATTAATACAAGATTTTCCTAATGCTTTTAGATTTATAGATAGTATTTCCCTATAGGGATATACAATAAATTATTTAACTAATGCCCTGCTCATCCACAGTTTTTCTCACCCGATTTTTCATATTCATCAATAATTCTGCAGGGAATATCCTTGAACATGTATCTTTTCATACTTGTATAAGCATCTCCGCAATAAAGGGAATCATTGAGTCAACAGGTATGAATATCTTGATAAGGTTTTCCCCATTACCTTCACACAGTTTATTTATAAATGAATAAAATAATAAATCAAAAGTGTAGGACACTGTTTACCCACCTACTTGCCCAAACTGGATATTAATATTCTTTTAAATTTTTGCCAACGGGTTAGGCAAAATGATGTATCATTACTATATTATTTCGCATTTATTTAATTATTAGAGAAAAGGAGCACATAAAAATAATGTGTTTGTGCTTCAGTTTTTTAATTTAGCTTTACATTTTCTGACATGCTTCTAGTCACTTTTTTAAGACTTGTTTTCCCTCTCCTAGCTTATTCCTTTCATTCCTTTTTCTTCCATTCACCTTCTGATCTTCTATCTCTCCTTGATTTGCCAATTGCATGATATTTTATGTCATTGTCATTTTCCGTCTCCCTTAATTTTTGGTGGTGTCTTTTTTCTTTTCTTTTTTTTTTAGTGGGCTCCATGCTGGGCTTGAACACAAACCCTGAAGTCAAGAAGTGAGCTAATCGAGATGCCTGGGTGGCTTAGTGGTTGAGCATCTGCCTTTGGCTCAGATCATGATCCCTGGATCCTGGGATCCAGTCCCACACTGGGCTCCCCACAGGGAGCCTGCTTCTCCCTCTGCCTCTGTCTCTGCCTCTGTCTCTGTGTCTCTCATGAATAAATAAAATCTTAAAAAAAAAAAGTGAGCTAAGCTTGAGTCAGATGCTTAGGGTAGCCTGGGTGACTCGGTTAAACGTCTGCTTTCGGCTCAGGTCATGATCCCAGGGTCCTGGGATGGAGCCCCACATCAGGCTCCCTGCTCAGCGGGGAGTCAGTTTCTCCCTCTTCCTCTGCCCTTCATGTTCTCTTTCTTTCTCAAATAAAGAAATAAAAATTTTTAAAAAGATTTTATTTATTTATTCATAGAGAGAGAGAGAATGAGAGGCAGAGACACAGGCAGAGGGAGAAGCAGGCTCCATGCAGAGAGCCCCACGTGGGACTCGATGCAGGGTCTCCAGGATCATGCCCTGGGCTGCAGGCAGTGCTAAACCACTGCGCCACCGGGGCTGCCCCCCCCCCAATTTTTTAAAAAGAGATGCTTAAGGTGGCCCAAGTTTTGATGGTTTTTAAGTCCCTCTATTTATTTGTCTGTTTGTTTATTATTTATTTTTTAAGTAAGCTCAACACCCAGACTGGGGCTTGAAATCACAACCCTGAGATCAAGAGTCATATGCTCTACTGATTGAACTAGACAGGCACCCCAAGTCCCTTTACTTGAAATTCTCTAAATTTTATTTGGATTCTCTAAACAGAAGATTCCAAATGCTTTCATCCTACTATTAGTCAAGTCAGTGTTTTCTCTTTCCCCAACGTCTCACATTTTTGGAAGAGGGGAGGATGGCCAGTATTGTAACCTCATCACTCCCTGTTTGAAGTGGAAAAGAGCTGGCTTGCTTTCTATTTCCTTCCTTCTCAAATCCAGTTGTGTTTCGGTAGCATCTAATTGTTTCTTTGCTTTCCAGATACTACCCAATGGCTGATAGAAAATGTTACAGCTTGCATGAGTGCCAGTCGCAGACAATTATACCCTTAAATGATCTGTGTTGGCACGAACAGGCTTGGAGGAACATGTTATGTTTTGGTGAAATGAAAATTTGCTTCAGTCGACTGTGCTTGCAAGGGATTTGACCTCAAATGAAATCACAGTGTTGTTGGTCTGAAGCAGGGGCGGCAATCAAAGTATTAAACAACGAGGATAGCGTGACTATCTAAATAGTATTTTCAGTTATGTTACTATTATAACATATTATAGTAATGTGATGATGGTCACAAATAGGGTTCCATTCTTTTTATTCCATATTCATTCAATTTAATTTACCAAAGTTGGTATTTTATCTTTATCTCTCACAAAAATAATGTATAGAACTATTCCCAAACGACAGCTACATGCAGAAGAATGAAACTGGATCACTTTCTTGCTCCATACACAAAAATAAACTCAAAGTGGATGAAAGACCTAAATGTGAGACAAGAATCCATCAAAATCCTAGAGGAGAACACAGGCAGCAACTTCTGTGATCTTGGCTGCAGCAACTTCTTGCTAGATATGTGTCCCAAGGCAACAGAAACAAAATTTTAAAAATGAACTATTGGGACTTCATCAAGAGAAAAGCTTTTGCACAGCAAAAGAAATAATCAACAAAACTCAAAGACAACCTACAGGAAGGGAGAAGATATTTGCAAATATCTTATTAGATAAAGGGCGAGTATACAAAATCTATAAAGAACTTATCAAACTTAACACCCAAAACACAAAAAATCCAGTCAAGAAATGGGCAGAAGACATGAACAAACATTTTTCCCAAGAAGACAAACAAATGGCCAAGAGACACATGAAAAAATGCTCAACATCACTCATCCTCAGGGAAATACAAATCAAAACACACAGAGATACCACCTCACACTGGTCAGAATGGCTAAAATTACCAAGTCAGGAAACAATAGATGTTGATAAGGATAAAGGGAAAGGGGAACCCTCTTATGTTGTTAGTGGGAATGCAAACTGGTGTAGCCACTCTGGAAAACAGTATGGAGGATCCTCAAAAAATTAAAAATAGAACTGCCCTAGGACCCAAAAACTGCACTACTAGGTATTTACTGAAAGGACACAAAAATAGTGATTCAAAGGGTCACATGCACCTCTATGTTTATAGCAGCAATGTCCAGAATTGCCAAAATATGGAAAGAACCAAGATGTCCCTTGACAGATAAATAGATAAAGACGTGATATGTACACACTGGAATGTTACTCAGCCATCAAAAATGAAATATTGCCATTTGTAACGATGTGGATGGAACGAGAGAGTATTGTGCTAAGTGAAATAAGTCAGACAGAGAAAGACAAATATTATGATTTCACTCATATGTGGAATTTAAGAAAAAAAACCCAGATGAACATAGAAGAAGGAAAAATAAAATAAGAACAGAGAGGGAGGTAAACCATAAGAGACTCTTAACAATCTGAGTGTTGCTAGAGGGGAGATTGGTGGGAGAATGGGGTAACTGGGTGATGGGCATTAAGGAAGACACATGATGGAATGAGCACTGGGTGTTATATGCAACTGATGAATCACTAAATTCTACTCTGAAGCTAATAATACACTATATGTTAACTAACTTGAATTTAAATTAAAAAAGTAAAAGTATCCTCAAACTAGCACATAACATATTGGTTTAAATTTTGTGTTAAATCAAAATAATTTGGGGCCCTGGGTGGCCCAATTGGTTAAGCATCTGCCTTTGGCTCAGGTCATGATCCTGGGGTCCTGGGATCAAGCTCCAAGTCGAGGCCCCAGCTCAGCTGGGAGTCTGCTTCTCCTTTTCCCTCTGCTCCTTCTCCCACTGGTGCTCACTCTCTCTCTCTCAAATAAATAAACAAAATCTTCAAAAAACTTTTAAAAATCAAAACCATTTGGTATTTATTATGTAAGTAATTTGTACCTTTAAGGTATGTTTTCATGTTTTGCAAATTGAAATAAGTTAGTTGGCATTTGGGGTGTCTGGGTGGCTCAGTCAGTTAAGCACCTGCCTTCAGCTCAGGTCATGATCCTGGGTTTCTGGGATCAAACCCTGCATGGGGCTCCCTGCTCAGGGGGAGTCTGTTTCCCCTTCTCCCTCTGCCCCTCCCTCTGCTCATGCTCTCTGTCTCTCAAATAAATAAATAAAATCTTAAAAAAAAAGTTCACACCTTAGGATTATAGTGATTTCAAAAGCCTAAATCGTCACATAACTAATTGAAAAAACATTTTTAGTGGCTTGTATCACACAAGTTCAAATATAAGAGGTTTACCAAAACATTATTACCATTACATTTAACCTTTAAAAAAAAAAGATTTATTTATTTATTCATGAGAGACACAGACTGAGAGAGAGAAGCAGACTCCTCACTGGGAGCCCGATGCGGGACTCAATCCCAGATCCCGGAATCACGACCTGAGCTGAAGGCAGGTGCCCAACTGCTGAGCCACCCAAGTGTCTCTACATTTAACCTTAAAGTGATAATGCCATAGTTAACATCAAAACTATATACATGGTATACAGCCATTGAAATACAATCAGAAAAATTAAGTAGTGACAGGAAATATTTACAACCATGTAAAGTGAATAAAGTACAATATTAAAATATGACTTCAGGATTACATAGAGAATCCAATGAAAAAATTACTTTTTATTTCGAGGATTAAGTTTTGTTCATCTTGCTATTTTATTGCCTTCTCAATTAAATATTCCTGTGTAATAAATCTGAACACTGGCTAAATTCCAATGTTTATTCAGTGATTCAATAGTTACATATATCTTTCATTAAACAAAAATCACTAACTTGACTAATGTTTATATTATGCAGTTAATCAGAATGTATTAGTTCCCTGTACTCTTTCTTATTTATTTTTATTTTTTGTATTTTAAAAGATTTTTATTTGTTTATTTTTGCAAGAGAGAGAGAGTCCCCATGAGGGGGGGAGGGGCAGAGGGAGAAGTAGACCCCTTGCTGAGCAGGGAACCCTATGGGGGATTCAATCCCAGGACCCTGGGATCACAACCTGAGTCAAAGGCAGATGCTTAATGACTGAGCCACCTAGGTGCCCTATTTTTTTTTTTTTAAAGACTTCATTTACTTATTTGAAAGAGGAAGAGAGAGCATGAGCAGGGAGGGGAGAGGCAGAGGGAGAAGCAGACTCCCAGCTGAGCAGGGAGCCCAACTCAGGGCTCGATCCCAGGACTCCAAAATCATGACCTAAGCTAAGGCAGAGGATTAATTATTGAACCACCCAGGTGCCGCCTATTAATTAATTAATTAATTAATTAATTAATTAAAAGTAGGCTCCACACCCAGCATGGAGCCCAATGAGGAGCTTGAAGTCACAAGTCTGATATTAAGACCTGAGCTGAGATCCTGATGCTTAACCCACTGAGCCACCCAAATGCCCCTCCCTGAATAGGTATATTGAAGGGGATAATATTAAAATACTAAAAACTCAGTCAGAACAGATAATCAATAAGCAGAACAGACACTTGCCACACTTGACTGTTGCGGCTGAACTCCCATGCAGGATAGTAGTGAAAGTGTGCTTTTATAAACAGGTTGGAGGGAACTCTGCTTTTTTGAACATAACATAGTTCGATGAATAACATACTTGGTTTAGAAATGAGAGCACAGGCTATAGTTCCAACTTTGCCAAATAATCCTTCTGAGTTTTATCTTCCCTATCTCTAAAAATATTCAAAGAATGAGATAATAATTTGGAATACTTACTGTAAATTTTTCACAACAGATTCCATGATATCTTCACAGCTTTTAATGATATATTAACATATTTTATTTCTTTATTATAAACACGATTGGAAATTTTATTTCTTTATTGTAGATACAATTGGAAATATTGTAGACACTTACATCACTTAAGGAGTCCAGGAACAGAACTCTGACTATAAATGATGTAGACTACGGATGCTACACACTGAATTAACAAAAAATCTGTCCCTGTGAGCTATAAATGATGATTGAAACTGCCAGATGTATAGGAAATTGTCTTCTTTGCATTGTAATAGCCATATTTGTGTTTGGTGAAATGGGAAGTATATACTGTATATGGTCACAAGGCTCAGGGCAAAGACTCACATTACCTATGTTAAACCTTTCCAGGGCTGACTATAATTTGCTGAACATTTACAAATAGTGTTGATGTTTTATTAATACTATGGAGTTTTTTCTCCATTTCTATTTCAGTCTTCTTCCCTCAATGTTTTTTGATCCACTGTGTTACAGAGGAGTTTTTGATTGGTCTCCTAGGCCATTTGACTTCACCTATGATATTTTGTTGGCATGTCAACTATAGATTCTCTAAGGCTTTGGATACAAATAAAGCGATTTTATGCTACTAGAACTTGTGAAACTTAAGCTTTTGATTTATTTTGCACATACTTAAACATTACCAGCAATTTCTGTTATTAAAGTAAATGGTCAGAAGCTCAGGCGAAGTCTTCATAAGATTGCACTCTATTAAGCTTTCATGTTATAAAAATTCTGAGCTTCATTATAGAAAGCTTACTTATGCAAATGCTGAGATATTCATATCATTCTTACTACACTGTGTGGACCACCTATCAGTAACAACATTTTAAAAGTACAATTTGATAGTCATCTCTGGCTGGAGTGATAAAATTATAGTAATAACACTAGGGACAGAATAGTAGTTGTAGCAGTAAAGACAGTTCTGACTACCCTGTTGAGACTAAAGACCAACAGTGTTTTTTTTCTTCCAAATGGTTAAATAAAATCTTGCCCTAAGAATCTGACCACCAATCTTGCTCTAAGAATCTTATTACCAAACTATGTACCTAAAAACCTACAGCTTAAGGATTATTTATGTTGGGGGCGCCTGGCTGGCTCAGAGGAGTGCGTGAGTCTTGACCTCGGGGGTTATGGGTTTGAACCCCATGTTGGGTCGTAGAGATTACTTAAATAATTTTTTTTAACTTTACTTTTTTTAAATTTTTATTTATTTATGATAATCACACATAGCAAGAGAGAGAGGCAGAGACATAGACAGAGGGAGAAGCAGGCTCCATGCACCAGGAGCCTGACATGGGATCCAATCTCGGGTCTCCAGAATCACGCCCTGGGCCAAAGGCAGGCGCTAAACCACTGCGCCACCCAGGGATCCCTTTTTTTAACTTTAAAGAAAGAATTATTGGGGCAACCCAGGTGGCTTAGCGGTTTAGCGCCACCTTCAGTCCAGGGCGTGATCCTGGAGACCCAGGATGGAGTCCCATGCTCCCTGCATGCTTCTCCCTCTGCCTGTGTCTCTGACTCTCTCTCTGTCTCTCATGAATAAATAAATAAAATCTTTAAAAAAAGAATTATTTACGTCAATTACAGTCCTCATTTATTCCTTAGGGCAAATACCTGTTTTATGTCCTCAAAGAGCTCTTCTCATAAGAGTTATTTCATCTTTCTGGCATTGAAGCAATAGGACGTCCACAGACTTCCGTTGTATCACCCCTCTTACTACAAATACATGTACAGTTCATAGTTGCTTCTGTTCTTTAAAAAGTCCTCATTTAAAAAAATAATAAATAAATAAAAATAAAAAGTCCTCATTTTTATTTTAAAAGTCCTCATTTTTATAAAAAAGTCATTTTATACACAATGATATATGCCATAATAGAATCATACAGTACAAATATATTAAAAATAAAATTAAAAATAATAGAATATAAATAGACTTGTACAGTATAATCATAAATGATTTCTCTTTTTAAGGAGATGATTGAAATGCCTGAATGGACAAAGCTGGGTGACATTCTACTCTCCCCACCTTCCTTCTCAGGGCTTTATCCCTGGGAGAGTGTATCAGCTCTGCCTCCATTAAAAATAATTATGCACACACAAACACACGCACACACACAACACACCATCCTATTTGCATCTTTCTCTCTGTTCTTATGAATGTTTTCATCCTCTCAGCTTGTAGTAATTGATATTTTCTTACAACATTCTACGTCTACTCTCTGCCATTTTTCGTGCTTCTCAAAATCAGGAACCACTTTACTTCCCATTATTTTCCTAGACACACTCTTAATTGTAGTTCAAGCAATTTCCTATATGTTCAAAACAAACAGACAAACAAAAACCATAAATCCTCAATTGTTTCATCTTCTTTTTTGCTCTGCATGCTTATCCTCAAGTTACATGATGTTGGGCAAGCCAGCCTCTCTGGGCACCAGTTTGTCTTCTGCAAAACAATAGTTACAAGACCTCATCTGATTGTGCCAGCCCTTCACCCCTCACCCCTGGAAACCCATCCCAGAACACTGTATAAAAATGAGGTTACTTTTTTTTTTTTTAAATGAGGTTACTTCACTGTCAGATTTTCATGGCCTCCATTTGAATGTTTTATCTTAAACTGATTTGCATTCCATTTCCCAAACTCTTATATCATTTTGCCTTCTGACTTTTGGGTTTGTTTTACTTATGGTTTTGCCTCATCTCTCAGACCAGAAACGTTTATCTGCTCCTCTGGGCACATCTCTGATTTCCCTCCAAGTGATCACTCACCCCCCTATTCTTTTGCTGTGGCCTCTATCTATGAAATAGAACTCTGTGTTGGTCACTTATCTGGTCTTGGACTTTGCACCTTTGGCAGAAGTTCTTGGGGCAGATGGCCTTACCGTGTTCACCCTGCCAGGAGTGGGAACTTGGCCTTACGACTCTATATTTCTCTTGCCTACAAACTTTTCTGCTTTTTATACAAGTGCTGTCCATCATTGAAGTCTTGCTCAAGTTCTGACAATTCTATGAATATTCCCCCTCTTTACTATATCAGCTCTTGTCAATCTTTCTCATTTCAGACTCTTACAATCCTACCTGCATCACATCTGGCGCTAGATTAACCTTAGAAGTCCTTTAGTCAAATTATCCCATTCAAGATTCCACTGTCCCATATTCCTCACCAAGCCTTAGTGGGGGTAATTCTGCTACTTGGGAAAACAGCCATTCTGTTTATAGGAATAACCTAAACCTCTCAGATAGCATTTTCTTCTCTAGACATACTGACTCTGAGATATTACTAATGAGTGGGTAGCAATTCACTTTAAGAATATGAAATGAATTGCCAGGAGAGGTAAAGATCCTGCTGTTCAGAACACACCAGTTTGTCAGCTGTAGGTAAAACAAAAAACAAAAACCAAAAACCAAACCAAACCAAACCAAACCAAAACAAAACAAAACAAAAAAAACATGGCATAGAATCATCAGAATAAGTCCAAGATTAAGGTGTCTGCAGGTTTAGTTTCTCCTGTGGCTTCTCTCCTTGGCTCCCAGATAGCCACCTTCTGGCTATATCGTCACTTGGTTTTTCCTTTGTGTATGTGTGTCCCTCATGTCTCTCATGTCTAATTTCCTCTTCTTATAAGACATCATCAGAAGGTTTGGATTAGGGCCCACATAAATGACCTCATTTTAACTTAATTACCCTTTTAATAGTCCTATCTCCAAGTATAACTAACTGTATTCTGAGGTATTAGAGGTTAGGGCTTCAACATATGACTTTGGTGGGGGGACAAAATTCAGCCCCCATAATATACATACACACACACACACACACACACACACACACACACCATACACATATATGTGTGGGTTACCTTTAGAAAAATACTAATTTTGCCTTTTGTATTTCCAATATGTTGATGGTCTTTTCATGTCAGTAAACAGGGCTACAGCTACCTTATTCTTTTAAAGGCTGCATAGTATTTCATCACCTGGACAGTGTATTTTATTTATCCAGAAGCCAACTGCTGAGCAATTTGGCTGCTTCCACTTCCTATTTCTTTTACAAAAATTACTACTACCACAATATCTTCAAAATCATTTGAATATATTTCTTTTTTCAGATTTTATTTTATTTTATTTATTCATGAGAGACACAAAGAGGCAGAGATAGACAGAGAGAGAAGCAGGCTCCCTGTGGGGAGTCCAATGTGGGACTTGATCCTAGGACCCTGAGATCATGACCTGAGCCAAAGGCAGACACTCAACCACTCAGCCACCCAGGTGTCTGGATATATTTCTTTCTTTAAGTAGTGAGATAGCTATAAGATAAAATTTTCGATTGGAGATCACCCAGTCAAGAGATATGTCAATTTTCATTCATATACATACTGTTAATTTCTTCACAAATAGAGTACCAATTGGCACTCTCATCAACAGTAAAGATGAAGTTTCCCCAAACCTTACCATAATTCAACATTATCAAGTGTTTTCACTTTTGTTCATTGAGCCATTTAAATTGATACTCAATATAATTTAATTTGACCTACTTTCATTGGGAGTGGGGGTTGGACATCTTTGCATGTTCAAGGCTGTTTGTATTTCTTGTAAACTGCCTGTGTAAATCCTTTATTCACTTTTCCCCATTGAATTGCTGGCCTTTTCCTTAGTAATTTATTTGTCAGAGCTCTATATAAAAGAAAGAAAGGGGTTTCTTGTCATATGTGATTTTATAAGAAACAAGGTTGCAACATGGCCCTAGAACTCTTGGGTCTTCTTCTTGATCACCTTCCTAGGCAAATGGTTTCTAGAATCAAAGGATCTTGGTCACAGTAATGTGGGCACAGATAGGAAGAAAATTTCTATCCCCATACCTTATAATCTCTTTTTATGACTAGAATAATACTGAAAAGCTGAGAAAATTCAGATAATGAACCCATTTTGTTGATTTTATGACAGGGATCTTACAGAACTTTAATTTTTCTATTAGTCACATGATTTAATCAACCTAGTGCACAATTACAAATCAAATAATTTAGCTCATAACACACTTCTTTCTTAAAAGTTAAAATCTCAATTTCAATCACTATATCTTCCTGGGAAGTGTAATATCATTCATGTTTTGGATCAAAATTGATGGAATATGTCTCTAACCCTTATTGACCTCTTCACTCACTCAAAAAGACCACACTCCTTCCCAATGGGAATTGACCATTGGTCATGGAACATTTTTCTTGCCTGGCATCATTATCTTTTCTTTCACATCATAATTTAAAATGCCCTTTCCTCAGAGAAAGCTTCCTTGACACCTGCTCATCCCCTAACTTGATGCAGACCATTTCTACTAAACTCTCAAAGTATTATGTTCCTTTCCTGAAAAGTATTGAACACCACTGAAAGTTTTACATGTATTTGTTTAGCACATTGTCTGATGTATATTAGATGTTCAATAAAAAGCTGAGTACATAAAATACAAATTCCTATGGGTTCTAACATTGTACAAAATGTCAAATTCTCAAAGGAGACATAGGTGTTTCTTTATCTTATAATTCATGAGGTTACCAAAAACACTTTGCAACAAAACCATGCATGTCTAGATAAACATGACTTTTTTTAAAAAAGATTTTACTTATTTATTCATGAAAGTGAGAGAGAGAGAGAGAGACAGAGAAAGAGAGAGGCAGAGACACAGGCAGAAGGAGAAGCAGGCTCTGTGTAGGGAGCCCGACATTGGACTCAATCCCGAGTCTCCAGGATCAGGCCCTGGGCTGAAGGCGGCGCTAAACAGCTGAGCTACCCAGGCTGCCCTAAACATGACTTTCTATAGTCATTTTCACCCATATTCTGTTCTTAGGGAGACAAGTTATCTGATACATCCTGAACTCCCGTCCTGTTGATTCCATAGCGACTCCTCTCCATTCTGTTCTTTCTACAAGTCTTACCCTATAACGTAGAAGTGAAGAAAGTGTGAAGGAAGACAATTAATACATCCAGAGCTTTGCTCCAGAGGGTAGGTAGAGATTAAATGTCTTTTTTTATTTTTATCATTACAACAGACTTTACGATTGCAATAAAGATGTGAGTGATTTCTTCCAAGATAAACATCTGAAACAGAGAGGCGGGTTACATTCTAATAGCTTGTGGCTGCTGTCAGAAATAATTTAATGCTCAGAGCTTTGTTGGCTGACCCAAGTCCTTTGAAGAAGTGAAGCATGCTACTTACACCATCATGGCTGCCCAGAATCCACTCATTTATGTGAGGTGCTCTGTAGTGCTGCTCAATGAAGGCAAGAAGCCTGAACTTGGTAATTGAGAATGAATGTCAAGTAGTGTCAAGACGCCTCAATTCATAAGGCTGATAACTCCTTCTGTGATTGCATTTCCATTTTTACAGCTGCTTCAGTGGCCAAGTTTGTCAGCCTTGTTTGGGAAAGTATATATATTATAGTCCTCTTGGCACTGCCTGAGAAGAAGCTAGTATTTTTTATTCATTTCTAAGGGTTTTGGAATTTCTCAACTATTATAGAGGTCACTTTTATAAAATTTGGAGAGATAAAAAGAGAGCTTTTTTCGAAGACAAGAAATAAGGAGAAGAAAAATGCTAATCTTTGTGCTATTCTTATAGCAATCACAAATTTAAAAACGTTTGACATGGGCAATATATTTCTTCGAGAGGCAGAAATTTCTTTAAATGAAATGAAAATACACAAATGATTAAACAATGGTGAGGAATGAATTCATTTTCTAGAAAGTTTTGGAGCTATAGTTGTTTAAATAGAATAAAATTCGTATTACCTTTAGTATAGGGTCTAGCCCCTCTTTTTGTAAATAGCTAGAGAGCAAATATTTTATTTAGGCTTTGCAGGGCAGATGGTTTCTGCAGCAACTACTCTACCCTGGCATCGACTGCAAAAGCAGCCAGGGACAATGTGTAATGAGTGAACATGGCTGTGTCCCAATAAGACTTTATTTATGGACAATAAAATTAGAATTTTATGTCTGCTTTTATCAACAATTTGCTCCACACACACAAAACTCTCTGGGCAAACTAGATAGATAAAGGCAAGCATTAAACTGTCTCAAGGACATCCCCTTCCCCGCCCCATATACACCTCCAAAAAAATCCCTTTGATTCTCTTGGACTGATCTGGAAGTTGGAGTGAAGCAGAAACCACTGATAGTAAGCAATAAGCTGAATAAAGATGTTTCCAGTTACCCTGAAGCCAGGGCATCTTCTCAAAAAGTACAGAGAGTAAAAAGCAATCTGTAAACCTGCAAAAGTGAAAAGTCCGTTTAACATCACACAGTTTATTTATACTTAAATGGTGAAACTACTGCCCTCTTTTCTCCCTAATTACATCAGTGCTTTTCTTACATTGGAAGGTTTTAAAAAGATATTTGGGGTATAAATGCCACATTTGGGAGAGTCTGGCTTTTTCTTACTGTTATATAAGTTGTCATGGTTGGCAAACTACCGAAATCAGCCAGGAAAATATTGGTGAATTATTTATCTTTTCCCTGACAGTTGAAAACCAAGCCTTAACTCTAGCATTGGTAAGATTAAGGACAAAAACAAAACATTAAAGTTATTTCCCAAAGTCATTCTTGGTGCCCACTTTGTAGGGCTGGAGCTGCTTTAATGGTGGCCCATTTTAAACCTTTCATTATGCGCTGACTGCATACCAAAGAATGGCAATGATGAGAATTGCAAAACTAAGAAAAGGATTTAATACATACAGCAAATGCAAAATTGAATCTGATATCAAGAACAAATGCAACTTTTGTTTACTGAATTCCAGTAGTTGCAGAAAGTAGCTTCAGATTTGGGATGTTTAATAATTCAGAAAATAATTTTGAAAGGCAGTGTATAGCTTTTAACAGTTTTGTTGTACTGCTATTCTTATATCTTAGAAAGCAAATGACAAAAGTCACATTTGCTTTCATAGTATTTAATGTGCGTTGGGAGGCCTAGATAAAACTCCACGGAGGGTTTGCATAAAAGTTTCAGGCATTTATTTACATATTTCCTAATCACAGAGTCAGCTTATTATCTAGATTTTCTGCAGTAACAAATATCGTGATAATTGAGGAGGTCTTTGGTTTTTACTGGGATGTCAGGCATTGTCCAGGTGTCTGAGACTACTTAGCATTTCTATGCCACTTTAGAGATGCTTTCAGACTTTGGGTGGCTAACGAGCTGTGTTTTGTACAACACTAAGGATCTTAATCTGATCAAATGGTGGTGCTGAAAAGCTCCCTTGGTTTTTAATATGATGATCTAATGCTAGGAAATTGCAGTCCCTTGTTATTATACATAGATCAAGACATTCCATTCTGGACATGGACTGTCACCTCTGCAGACCTTATTCTCTTGCTGCAGATCAGAGAATCTCAGGGCCACAGGAGCAAGTTTAGATGTCTTTATTTTGTCCACAAGTATTCCTTGCTTCCACTCTCATCCTAAACACATTTTAGTTGAAAGCATGGCCTTTTTAGAAAAATGGAGGGTCATGTAGTTTCAATTGCAAATCACATTATCATTGGATAACTAAATAGTTCCTTATTAAGGACAGGAGCTAGACTTTTTTTTTTTTTAGATATTTATTTATTTATTCATGAAAGACAGAGAGAGAGGCATAGATGTAGGCAGAGGGAGAAGCAGGCTCCCTGAGAAAAGCCTGACTCAGGATTTGATCCCAGGATGGTGAAATCTCAACCTGAGCCAAAGGCAGATGCTCAACTACTGAGCCACCCAGGTGCCCCAACTAGATTTATTTCTAAATGCTGTTTTGTTTAGAAAGTTTCATTCACTTTAGCCTTTTTATATTCTTTATCTTTAGATTTTGGGACTACTACACATTGATTATAGTGGGTCTTCACTGTCTTGATTAGGTGGTACTCATGGGTCCTCTGAGTCTCACATAACTTATGTGAGAGTCAGCACTTGGTAAGTCCCCAAAGCACTTCCATTAGCACTTTGCCAGTTTAATGCTTGCTCTGTCCATTCCTTTTAGTCATTTCTAGCAGTTCTTGTCATAAGGTATTTTTACTTTCAAGTAGGTTTCCTCCTTCTGGTCACTGCTAAAACTCTCACTTTATCCATCATCCAGTTGATAAATACAATATCATACTGTATGTTACTACATCTTCAGGTTAGTTAGATTCAAGAGAGTCCTACTAAATTAGATCATGATCATAAATAATGTCAATCTTCCTGAAAACTAGTTTACCTGAGAGCAGCTATGTATGTCCTAATTGAAACAAATCCAGTGCACAGGTTTTTACCTGGTGAGTTAATAAACTGGCTCCCCTGTCCCCTTCCTCCAAAGCTTATTTTCTCATTTAATCCAGTAGTAGATTTTTTTGTGATTTAAAAAAACTTCCTTGGTGTGTCCTATACAAAAGACGATTTTTCATAAAATAGAGCTAACCTTGGCATCTCTAAGAAATTAAGTGATTTTATTTCTTAAATTCCACATATGACTGAAATCATATGGTATTTGTCTTTCTCTGACTGACTTTGCTTAGCATAATGCATTCTAGTAGAAAGGAAAAAAATGAAAGGAAAAAACATTGAATTTTTTTTTTTTGCCATTTCATTGTATAATTTAGGTGGCTTGGGATTTAAAAAATATATAATTTATATGCCATTTTGTTATATAATTTAGATGGTTTGAGATATTCTAAACTCTTATATTCTTAGCATTTCAATATAAGGTTTTCTTTTAGCATCCCAAGTATTTCATTATAACATTGATACAGGTAATGTTAAATAAATAAACAAGCTCAGTTTTGACACTGGTTCAATTATGTAGGTAGATCATGGGGACCAAAGACAGGTTTTCTTTCTTTCCCAGTTCTTTAAGGTGTTTTTTTTTTTCCTATTACAAAGAGAAAAGAACTTAAGTAAAAATTGGAGGTTCCTGCAGCTGTTAAAAGCTCTCTGAAACCCATTGAGCAAGAACAGAGCTGTTGAATAATGCAGACAAGATAATGAACAGCAGACAAATGATCCCAGGAGGCTCCCTGCTGGGTAAAGGGAATGTATACTTAGAGGCTAGATTTATTATCCTAACATCTTTTCTGGTGACCTCCAATTTATTGGAAATACCTGTGACATTTATAAACTCCGGATTCTTCCCCTTTCACCAAAGCCAAACTTGCATTTCTGCTGCAGCTCCTTGAAGTCACATAGCAAAGTTTTAAAACCCCAAACTTCCTCTTTCAAAGAAGAAACTGAGATTTAACCTATCTCGTAAAGAGAAAAGAACCAGAAATGCGATGTGGCTCCCGAATTTAAAGGAAAGCCTTCCAGATAGAAGATTTCCTTATTTACTAGAAATCGCCAAAAAAATTTACACCCTAACTAGATTTTATAATGCAGCACTTCAAAGGTACAATCTATGCCCACCCACATTTGGGCCATTTTCTAACAAAGACAAAACTGTGGGATACATGGTATTGTGGGATTATAAATAACCTTTGTTTTAAAATGAGCATTCTTAAAGATAGCTCTTAATGCACAACTTATTCTTAGATGTAATTCATCAAATTTTATTTTATGCAATCTTACAGTCAAGTTCAGTGTGAACTTTACTTTGGAATTGAAGGAATCATTTCATAAAGGAGGAAAAGAACAGGTTCAAAAGCATGAGTAATATAGTTTTGGGAATCTGTGAAATATCCTAATGAATTCCTAAGATATTTGATCCTTTTTTTTTTTTAATTCTACATTGTTGGTTTCTCAACTGCTTCTTAGGAAAAACAAAACTGACACAACCTTATAACTTTAAACCTCAATTGTCCTGACCTCTCAGGCCTGTTTACCTTTTCAAGGATTTAGAGCTTAATATATACTAATTATGTCTGTATGCTAATGTAACATACAAAATTCTGAAGATCTTTATTGTTTGAAAGGCACTACTGTAAATATTTATTTATATTTGTATCCATGATTTCAGTCCTACTAAGAAAAAAGAGGGAATTTTTAAGTTAGTGTTAAGTGACAATATTTAAATCATCAAAAATCTTTGGGGTGAGGCATTTGTATATGCAAATAAATGAAATGGAAAGGTTTTGGTTTGCAAAAGAGATTGAAGTGAATGGGTGAATGGGATGAAATGTAAACTGGGAATAGTCATGTGTTTTCCCCATCCTGAGAAATACTGAAAGAAATCGCAGTGGGGTCTTACAGAAGGCTGTTGGAAGGGGTGGGATTCTTTTTTTTTTTTTTAGAGATTTTATTTATTTATTTGAGAGAGAGCATGAGCAGGGTGGAGGGGCAGAGGGAGAGGGAGAAGCAGGCTCTTTGATGAGCAGGGTGCCTCCAATGTGGGACTCAATCCTAGGACCTTGAGATCATGACCTGAGCCAAAGGCAAATGCTTAACCCACTGAGCCACCAGGCGCCTTGGATAGGGTGGGATTCTTAATAACAATTAGGTGAATTATGGGCAGCCCGGGTGGCTCAGCGGTTTGGCGCCCACCTTTGGCCCAGGGTGTGATCATGGAGACCCAGGATCGAGTCCCATGTCAGGCTCCTTGCATGGAGCCTACTTCTCCCTCTGCCTGTGTCTTGCCTGTGTCTCTTTCATGAATAAATAAAGAAAATCTAAAAAAACAACAACACACAATTAGATAAATTAAACTTATTAGAGCTGAGGTAAGATGTTTTCCATTATACTGTGGTAGGTGTTGAAACAGCATCTGAGTAGCTTAAGTAAGTATATGGCTTTCTTTCTTTCTTTCTTTCTTTCTTTCTTTCTTTCTTTCTTTCTTTCTTTTTTAAGATTTTTATTTATCTATTTGACAGAGAGAGCAGGAGCATTAGCTGGGGGGAGGGGCAAAGAGAGAGGGAGAAGCAGATTTACCAGTGAGCTGGGAGCCTGACGGATGGCTCAATCCCAGGACTGGGACCATGATGTGAGCCAAAGGCAGATGCTTAACCAACTGAGGCACCTAGGTACCACAGTATATGACTTTCAATGCCTAACAAATAGTACTACAAAATAATGAAGGCCATGTCCATATGAATCCTTTTGTCCTTTCTTCTTTTTTTTTATTTCTGTAATGATAAAATTCTGAATTCTTGACCAGTTGATGTCTAATTATTTGAATCACACTAATGAATTGATCAGATTGACTACTTGCTACTGTCACTGAGGGTACCACAATAATTTCTGAATAGTCAAACTAACAAGGCACATAAATCCAGTTAGAGATATTGAGCAGCAAATTGTATAGATATAATTAAGTCTCTGGAAATGTATTATGTATATTGTGTATGTTTCTGCTAGTTAAACAAAATGGTAAAATAGAAAAAATTAAATATGTGCTAAAACTTTACAAAGTTGGATAAACTCATTCATTCATTTATTCATCCTTCAATCATTTTTTAGCACCTGCTATGAACAGGCACTTTTATTTATTGATTGATAAGAGAGAGAGAGAGAGGCAGAGACACAGGCAGAGGGAGAAGCAGGCTCCATGCGGGGAGCCTGATATAGGACTCGATCCCAGGACTCCAGGATCACACACTGAGCTGAAGGCAGACACTTGATGGCTGGGCCACCCAGGCATCCCCAATAGGCAATGTTTTAAACAACAAGGATTCTGTGGTGAAGAAGATCTTTAGTATCCTTGCTTTCATGGAACTTATATTTTAGAGGGATAAAGGACAAAAATATGTGCATATAAAATGGACATTCATTCATTCAATCAACAAGCATTTGTCACATAACCATTTGGTGCTGAGTACTGGAGATGAATAAAATAATATCACTGCTCTTGAGGGATTCACAGTCTGTGAGGAAACAAGTAATTAGACAAAAGCATTACAATGTTTTGTTAAAGGTACATCTAAGATAAGACCTCCAGTTAAATATGGTAAATTAAACATGTATATTTGTCTTATCTTCCTCCTTTTTGGTACCTCAAGAAAGTGATAGTAAAGGAGTAAAGAATGCATAATCTCATAAGAGCAAAGAGAAGAGGAGGGAAAAGACAGAAGAGATAAGAGGTTTTTTTTTTTTAAAATTGAAGGAAGGATAGATAATTAGTGCTAAGTAATTTAGGACACCAGAGAAAAACTGAAGTCTAAACTCCTAGGGATGGAAAGCTCCAAAAGCAAGCAAAGCCCAGCAGGGAACCCTGAAAAGATCAGGCAATAGGAACCTCTAATTGGATTGCCTTCTTATTGAGCTGTGAGAGTTCTTTGTATATTCTGGAAACAAGCCCTTTGTCAAATATGTGTTGTGAGTATTTTCTCCTGGTGGGTGGCTTGTCTTTTCATTTCTCCTAACTGAGTCTTTGGAGAAGCAGAAGTTTTTAGTTTTGATGACATCTATTTGCAGTCTTTACATATCTGAATATTGCACCGATTTTATCCTTTTTTCTGCTAAGTGTTTTATAGTTTTACTTCATACTCCTTAGAAGTGGAATGTTCATTATCTTAGCTGCTAGCCTTGTATGGTTCTTGAGCACTTGAAATCTGGCTAGTCCAAACTGAGATGTAAATCCTGAAAATGTAAAATATATGACAAAGAGAAGATTGAGTATCTCATTGATGTTTTTATACTGATTACATATTGAAATGATAATTTTTTTATAAACTAGGTTAAATAATTAATATTGGTGAAATTAATTCACTTTAAAAATAAAACAAGATGAAATCAGAGAGGGAGACAAACTGTAGATAGTCTTAATCATAGGAAACAAACTGAGGGTTGCTGGAGGGGTGGGTAGGAGAAGGATGGTGTAACTAAGTGATGGGCATTAGGAAGGGCACGGGGTGTAATGAACACTGAGTGTTATATAAGACTGAGGAATCACTGAACTCTACCTCTGAAACTAGTAATACACTATATGTTAATTAATTGAATTTAAATAAAAATAAATAATTCACTTTATTTTAAAACTTTTTAAAAATGTGGCCAGACCACTTAAAATTACATATGAGGCTCATATTTGTGATACAAGCTATTTTCTATTGGGCAGGAATGATTTAGACTCCCTTTCACTTATTACATCTTTTACTCTGCCCCCAAGGAGCCAGACAAATATTCCTCCACCATATGGTTAGAAGACAGTATGTTTTATAAGAAAGAACTTGAATCAGAAAAGCTCTGGACTTAGGAGCATCAAGGGCAACTGTTCACAGGAATTACACTTAAAACAATAGAAATTTGACATATAGAACAATAAATTCCTTAATCCCTTTGCAATGCTAGATTTGTGAATACTGGCATACAGATATACCCTCCTCCCCCATAAATGCTGGAGAATTTTTGTCTGAGGAAGCAAACTTGATCAAAGAAAAACTTACATATACTGATATTTTGGGAGTGCTCACATCTACCCATTACCTGATCACTGCTCAGTGAAACCTCAAGCTCCACACATTCACATAGAAATTACAATTATTGTTTCAAAACCTTACTCTGGACAGGAAGAGATCATCAGACACTTGAGGAAAGCCTCAAAGTAAATGCCAGATACCAAAATAAAAAGAAATAAATAAAAAGAAATCAGAGGGCATAAAAAAATTCCCCAGCAGAAAAAGCATTCAAAGAACTCCATAATTATTTTCCTCAGAGAAATGACAGATACTCCTTCCATGAAACAAGAACAGGAGGCTACAAAAGGAAAGCATTTTGTCAACAAGAATATTAAAAATTAAAAGCATGGGAGAGATGAAAAATTCAAAGAAGAATTTGAAGATAAATCCAAGGAAATATTCTAGATGGTAAAACCAAAAGAAAAAAGAAAAAGAAAGCTTCAGTCTATGTGGGCCTATATTTACAACTTTTAAGCATTTCATCATGAAGGAACAGAGAAAAGCAATGGGATAAAATCATCAAAGAAATACATTTTTAAATTTCTAGAACTGAAAAACATAAGTCCAGACTGAAAAATCTATTGAAGATTTGACACAGCAAATGGAAAAAGGCCCAACTACCCCACCTCAAAGCACATAGTTGTGAAATTTTAGTACATTAGAAAAAGAAAATTCTTATTTTTTAAGATTTGATTTATTTAGACACAGAGAGAGACAGGCAGAGACACAGGCAAGAGAGAAGAAGACTCCTCACAAGGAGCCTGATGTGAGACTCAATCCCAGACACCAGGATCATGCCCTGAGCCAAAGGCAGATGCTCAACCACTGAGCCATGCAGCCATCCCAGAAAAAGAAAATTCTGAAAACTCTTGGATGCAACCAAACAAAAACACCTTACAAAGGACCAATTATTAGAATGTTTTTGAATTTCATACTGCAACACTGGAAACTAGAAGACAATGGAGAAGTGTCTTCAAAATCTTGAGGAAATGGCTTCCAGTTTAGATTTCAATACCCAGAAAAACTATCCATCATGTGAGGAGGTTACAGATGCTTCCCAAATTTATTCTCATACATCATTTATCAGAAAGATCTTAGATATATTCCACTAAAAGAAGAAAGAAAACCAGGAAAGAAAGAGAATGAGATTTAAAAAAATAAAGGATTTAGATCTAGAAGGGTAAAAGGAATCTCAGGATGACAGTGGAAGAAGATTCTCAGGATTACAATTGTGCAGCAGTCCACAGTAGAGCAGGAGGAAAGTGGGACATATCCCAGGGAAAAAAAAGGTAAACTAAATACATATCTTATATATTTAGGCATATCAAAAGATTTTTTTCTTGTTTTAGAAAGATTGGGAATGAACTGGTAATTGATTCATAAACATGAGCAAAATATGGACAGAAAATGATGCAATCATGAAATCCAGGATGAAAAAAGTATGCAAGACAGAAAAGGTCAGTATTTGATGTACACCACTGTGAATAGTATTTATGTATTTATCATCATGTAAACACAGAATATTTAATAAAAACAGGGTTATATATAATTGGTTTAGATAAAGGAATAAAAGTATATGTAGGGGGGCAGTGTTGTGTAAGAGAATCAGAATTTATAGTCTGTCAACATATAATACGTAAAGACTAAAATATTAGAAGAAAGATCTAAAGAAGTTGGAATGGTTATTACTGGAAAAGTCTACCCATTGCTATGCATGGTCCACACAAGTCAACTCCTGGGACCCAGAGTAATAAAATGGAGAAGGATAAAGAATGAACCTAGAACTGAAAAGAGAAGACACCTAATATAGGAAATTTGAGAGAAGAATGGGAAAGAAGATTTTTTAAAAATGAGTCGTAATGATGGAGCACCTGGGTAGCTCAGTTGGTTACGTGTCTGACTCTTGATTTCAGCTCAGGTTATGGTCTCAGGGTCATGAGATTGAGCCCTGTACTGGGCTCCACACTTATTGGGGAGTCTCCTTGAGATTCTTTCTCTCTTCCTCTACTCCTCCTCCTGCTCACGTTCTGTCTCTAAAAGTAAATAAGTAAATAAGTAAGTAATAAAAACTAAAAAAGGAGTCATCATGAAAAGGAAATACTAAAATAATCAGAATTCTTAATCATAGAGGACAAAGTGATTGATAACAATTCCAGAATTTAATACCTATTTTATATGGTTTTTAAAAAATTCTTAGAAAAAAATTAAAAACGCTTAGAGTATAATGGAATCAATTTTAGCTCTGCAGATGAGATAACATAAAAATTTAAGTCAGCAGACTCATTAAACACTTGAATTGTTGGACCTTTTGTTATGATACTAACAAATTTCTTGGAGAGTTATTTAAGTCTTTTCCCTTTTAAAGGCAAGAAGGGGGGGATCCCTGGGTGGCTCAGCGGTTTAGCACCTGCCTTTGGCCCAGGGCACAATCTCGGAGTCCCAGGATCAAGTCCTGCGTGGGGCTCCCAGCATGGAGCCCGCTTCTCCCTCTGCCTGTGTCTCTGCCTCTCTCTCCTCTCTCTATGACTATCATGAATAAATAATAAAAAAATATTTTTTAAAAAATGGGACCCCTGGGTGGTGCAGTGGTTTAGCACCTGCCTTTGGCCCAGGGCGCGATCCTGGAGACCCAGGATTGAATCCCACGTTGGGCTCCCGGTGCATGGAGCCTGCTTCTCCCTCTGCCTGTGTCTCTGCCTCTCTCTCTCTCTCTCTCTCTGTGTGTGTGTGTGTGACTATCATAAAAAAAAAAAAAGGCAAGAAGGGTATACCAAATAACTCTTGCAGCTCTAAATTTTTTTTTCAATGTGTAGCCAAGATGAGAGCCACATTGTCTTTTGATGCATTTGTAATATCATTTGTTCTATTAGTTTTCTACCATTATGTAACAAATTACCACAAACTTAGTGCTTAAGACAGTACATACTCATTATGTCACAGTTTCCATAGATCAGGAGTTTGGGCAAGTTTAGCTGGTCCTCTGTTCAGGATCTCACAAGACTGCATTCAAGGTGTCAGATGGGCCATATCCTCATTTGGAGGTCAACTGGGGAAGATTCTGCTTCTAAACTCATTCTGATGTTACCAGAATTTATTTTCATGTGGATACATGACTGAGGGCCACAGCATCTTGCTAGCTATTGGCCTGAGGTTGCTTTGAGATCCTAGAAACTGACTCAAGTTCCTTGCCCTGTGGCCTTCCTCAGTGGGACTGTTTACCCCATCAAGCCAGGAAGAAGAATCACTCACTTGAGTCTGCAAGGATGGAGCCTTTTGTAACACAACATCACCATTGCAGGTCTAGCCCATCACCACTGTCATACTTTGTAAGAAGCAGGTCATGGGTCCTGTCTGCACTCAAGGGGAGGGGGTTTATAGGAAGGCATGCATGCCAGGAGGTGGGAAATCAGTGGGGGCCAGTGTAGGGGTGTCTTTCACAGAGGTGTGTGCAAAATACAGAAGAGTTAACCTTGCTAAACCTGGGTGTGCAAACGTGGTGTTTAACATAATAGTTTCTCTACTCATGCATATTTCAAATACTTTAAAGTAAGCAGTAGTTTATTGACAACCCCAAAATCCACTTTGTTTCATTGTCCGTCTGATTTACAGTGCAATGGAAACCAATCTAATGGTTGTGTGTAGTGTCTATCTTTTTTTTTTAAGATTTTATTTATTTATTCATGAGAGACACAGACAGCGAGGCAGAGACATGGGCGGAGGGAGAAGCAGGCTCCCCCACGGGGAGCCCGATGCAGGACCCGATTCCAGAACTCAGGATCACGACCTGAGCCAAAGGCAGGTACTCAACCACTGAGCCACCTAGGTGCCCCCATAGGGTCCATCTTATTTTGCATGCCTAGCACAGTGCTTGACTCAGGTAGAGTGGCAGGCAGAGGGAAGGTGAAGCAGGCTCCCTACTAAGCAGACAGCCCAACTTGGGGCTGGGGTCATTCCCAGGACTCTAAGATCCCAGGACCCTGGGATCTTGACCTGAGCCAAAGACAGAGCTCAACCAACTGAGCCACCCAGGTGCCCCTATGTTCTCTTTTTAAAAATGTCTTGGGATGCCTGAGTGGCTCAGCGGTTGAGTGTCTGCCTTCCGCTCAGGGTGTGATCCCAGGGTCCTGGGATCGAGTTCCGCACTGGGCTCCCTGCGTGGAGCCTGCTTCTCCCTCTGCCTCTCTATGTCTCTCATGAATAAATAAAATCTTAAAAAAAATAAAAAAATAAAATAAAAAGTCTTGCATCTGTGGATCTTAAGAATGTATAATAATTTAATTCTTTTGGTCATTAGGAGCTTATCAACAAGCACCTAATGATGAAAAGAATTCCCTTAAATGTTTCAAAAATGACTCATATATCCACAAATTCTTCTCCAGCCAGACCTGCTCCATAGCTAACAATTGTTATTATTGTCACTGTCACTCCAGCACTACCAATGAAAATGAAAATTTATCGAATGCTTGCTCTGTCCCGTGCAGTGGTCAATGTGCTGTACGATACATCTTTTTAAACTTTTCATTCTGGCAACAATGCTAAGAAAGTAATTATATGTTTTCAGAACCACAAATCCCTCCCCAAATCCTATGATGGCCAAGTTTTACAGTCAGGAGAGCTGAGATTTAAACCTGACATGCATCCTCTTACAACTTCCTTCTCATAAACAACTCCTTCTTTTTCTGTTGTTTCCTCTTGCAGGGTGGAGCCGGTGAGGCAAGCTCTACTGTTAACAATAAGGGACACTTGACGAGATGAGCACTGGGTGTTACTCTGTATGTTGGTTAATTGAACACCAATAAAAAATTAATTTATTAAAAAAAAAACAATAAGACATCTTTTTTCCTTTGACCTCAAGCATTCAACAGGTCTTTGCCCGCCATCGCACAAAAAGTAGCCTTTCATATTTAAAACAGGCACGATTATTTTATGCGGATCTTAAAATGTATTTATAAATAATCATGCATTCAAACATATTAAGTCATTTAGAACAGTAATTAGTCATTGTCAAGTCCTGGCAAACAGCAGGATTCTAATTGGAAAGCAGTGTTTGCCCTCCTTGTGCCTCAATGAAACTTTCAGAGGGGGACAGCATGTGCTTCTTAATCTGTTTTTCTAACAGCTAGTAGCAAATCAATGAAGATGAGGCTGGTGGGTATGATAAATTAATATGCACACTGACAACTTATAACCGCGCAAGTGCTTAGGGAATTACTATGTGACTATATCCAAGTAATTATATGTTTTAAATGATTTATCTCAATTTGTTAACAATACACCCCTAAAATGGAAATAAAAAGAGGGAAAATGCAAATAGCATGTTATACCAACTTTATGTTGAACTTATTAAGAGGTTGCCCTTTTAATGAAGAATTTAATGAATTAAGAGGTTTGTTATGAATAAGCATTCTTACTACTTGTTAAGTATTTGTCACCACAGACCTGTCATAGTTATTCTAATTATGATTAATACCTTATCTTGAATTCCATCTCCATTCACATTTCAGTAACAAATATAACTTCTATTATATGATCAAGGTTCATGAAAGCAGGGTGATTTGCCTATGACCTTATATTTTATTCATTTTTACATTCATATTGAACAGATTTCTCTGAAAGTTAACCTTATGAATCTCTTAATTTTTAAAGTGCATTTTATCCTTGACATGCTTTTCAACCCTTTGCACTGTTTCAAATCACGGTTGTGTACTCAAGATAAATGAAAAATCCTAACATTTTGATTATCTTCATGTCTATCTAGAAGCTGCTACTTTGAGGCATTGTTTAAAAATATTTTTTTGTCTCTCTGGAAATGGTACTTTAATTCTCAAGCATTGCTAATCTTCTCAATTTGGAAGACACAGGTTTACGAAGTTCAGAAAATCTTGCGTTAGAACACAGGGTATGATTTTTATCGTAGTCTGTATACTTAAAATGGGGCAAATATGGAGGCTTTTTTAGTTCCTTCTTTTCTTCCTTTAATCTGTTTCCCTCTTCCATTAACTTGCCTTCCTCTTCTTCTATTTTATCCTATTTCTGCCCCATTTATTCCCTGTCTTTTAATTTCTTCTCCATCTTCATTTTATTCCCTTCTCTGCAGCTCTCCTCTGTCCCCATTCTCTACAGATGCGTGCTCACTGGTTCCCTCCTCCTCTCTGTACTATTTCTTTCTACCGTTTGCTTTCTAGCCCCATTCATCTCCCTCAAGGGACTTCGTGCTCTCCACCTGCGCAAAAGGCAGGCTACAAACCATGTTTGCACCTGATTGTTGTGGTTTTAAGAGTCCTGGATTCTTTACACCACAAGGTGTTAAAAACTCTGGAAGGGAATAAAAGTAATATTGTTTCCTTTTTTACCCTTTTATTAGACTAAGAGAGGGTCTCTACAAGAGTATAAAGTCCTACGTTAACTAATAAGCTCTCTGGAATCACCATGAAAATTAAGCCAACTAGTTTTTGGCAAACAAAAACTAAGAATAATAGTAACAACGGCCTGTAAGAAAACCAGATCATTTATCAAACATGAAGTCTGCTCTCCTAAGGATTGGGTATCACTGAGGGGCAGCTTCTTTAGCAGGAGGAAGCTCTCTGGTCCCTAGAGTCACTGGATCCTTCTCAATCTCTGGTGTTGATGAGGAACACTCCACACACACACATCATCAAGGCATTTGTAGTAAGCCAGGTAGCATGAGCGAAGTGTATGCAAATCAGAGAAATGAACCCTCTCCTGAGGTCTTCCAAATCACTCAATTCTTGAAGCAATTAGCAGGTAGTCTATTTCCCCTTAAACTAGATGCATTTACATTTTCTTCATCATTTGAAGCATGTCTTCACACATTTCAGTTCTCCATTATAAGCAGAGATAAGTACTATTCACTTATTGTCGAATCCAGTGGAATAAAGTCAAACACTCGTGATATGCAATATTCTAATGTTGTAAAGATCTGATGAGTTTTCCCTTCAAGAAAATACCACAAAACAGACTACATTTTAATTACATTTTCCCAGAGGTATCTGGGGGGGGGGGAAAGGGTCATGTGTTTAAGAGTGTTTAATGTATTTAAAAATTATATCTTCTAGCAGTCTCCAGTACTGATTTAATAGGTCTGATCTTTTGAAATGAATCCTATATCATATTTATGATGATGTTTTATTCGAGAAATGAGGCTAAATCTAATGAGAGGTGATTCCTTTGCTGAGAGTGACAATTATATCACTTGAACCAACACGTCAATGGCATTCTCTTTTAGCTGACAATAAACTCATTGCTTTGAAAATAAATTTCATGTTTTCTTTTTCATTTAATGTTTTCATCTCAGGTTTTTGGTTGTCATTTGCAAACAGGCCAGATCTAACCAAGAGACACTCGTAATCAAAACTAATGAAGAGGAAATGGAAAGTTAAAAGCCAGAGATAAGCCACTATTTCTCATTCACCACCACTTTAAACTTCTCTAAACACCAAATCTTTCCTTAAAATTTGAATAAGTGAACAGAACTAGTAAATATGGAGCTTCATTACATGGTAGACTGTGTTACAACAGCTCTGCTTTTTTCAAATCCTGCTATTTCTTCTACAAATCCACCAAAATAAGAGCTAGTAAACCTGAAGTAGCTAAAGTACCAAAGTCAAGGAAACATGGCAAAGTCCTATGCGCTTCAGGATCTTCTGGTAAATATTATAAGAATCTGATTTAGGGGCACCTGGGTGGCTCAGTGGTTGACTGTCTGCCTTTGGCTCAGGTCGAGATCCCAGGGTTCTGGGATTGAGTCCTTATAGGACTCCCTGCATGGAACCTGCTTTTCCCTCTGCCTGTGTCTCTGCCTCTCTCTTTGTGTCTTTCATGAATAAATACACGAAATATCGAAAAAAAATCTGATTTAGCATGGTGTAGTCCAGATTTTTTAGTGTCTAATACCATAAAGACTTAAGAAAAAAATAACTCTTCTGTCATTTAATACCGGAAGACTTAAAAAATTAACTCTTTTGTCAAGTTAAAGGGTAATTGGAAACATAATTCACAGTTCAAGCCGGGCTAAACTGACACAGTACAAAGCCACCAGAGTTGGTAAAATATGTGCTATTCGAGGAATAATGAAGAGACAACTGGCTAGGCAAATGTAAATTTAAAAACTCAAAATCCTCATGGCACCTTGCTGGCTCAGTCAGGTAAGTGTCTAACTCTTGATTTTGGTCCAGGTCATGATCTCAGGGTCCTGGGATCGAGCCCCACAACAGGCTCCATGCTCAGCATGGAGTCTGCTTTTCTCTCTCCCTCTGCTCCTCCTCTGCTCATGATCTCTCTCTCTCTCTCTCTCTCTCTCAGATAGATAGATAGATGATAGATAGAAAACTCAAGATCCTCATCTAATTTCTGATATTATAAATTCTAGATGGACATGTTGAATCACAAAAACAAAATTTGTTCCTCCTATCTCCTAGGTACTTTGATTTTAAAAAAATGGGTTTCAAATCATGAGTTCTTAAATATTTCTATGAAGATTTTAATGAAACTGCAGAAAACATTAAGTAAAAGATTGCTTATATCTTGTCTAACAAGCTAAACAGAAGGAGCCAGCCCCCAGAGTCACATACAAAGATGGCTATTGTTGATGCTGGCCATAGAAGGATGTTAAAATGGGGCAGACCAGGTGGCTCAGTGGTTTAGCACCGCCTTCAGCCCCGGACGTGATTCTGGAGCCCTGGGATCGAGCCCCACATCGGGTTCCCTGCATGGGGCCTGCTTCTCCCTCTGCCTGTGTCTCTGCCTCTCTATCTTTCTGTGTCTCTCATGAATAAATAAATAAAATCTTTAAAAAAGAAAAAAAGAAAGAAAGATGTTAAAATGTTTGCCTGCTCTAAAATCAGATTTTCAAAATGTCAGACAAACGGAATGTCCCATGTAGTTTGGAAATACACTGAGAATGGGGGATCCCTGGGTGGCTCAGTGGTTTGGCGCCTGCCTAGCCCAGGGCGCAATTCTGGAGTCCCGGGATCGAGTCCCACGTCGGGCTCCCGGCATGGAGCCTGCTTCTCCCTCCTCCTGTCTCTGCCTCTCTCTCTCTCTCTCTCTCTCTCTCTCTCTCTATGTCTGTCATGAATAAATAAATAAATCTTAAAAAAAAAAAAAAAGGAAATACACTGAGAATGAACACTGAGTAAAGGATTATAGTAAAATAGAAATTAAGTTATCATTTAGTGATTCCAGGTGATGCCACATAGAGCAGAACTCACCCAGTCAGTCCCTCCCCAAAACTGGCTTAATGATTTCTGAAGAAGTCATTAAGACAACTCATAAAAGATGAGCTGACTGATCAACTGATTGATATTATTTGTAGGATTCAACAAAAACTCTTAAAGTGGGGGGAAAAACACAACAATTCTTGTTTTGGAATCAGATTGCTTCAGAAATTTAGGAAAAAAAAAAAGCCATGGGAAAAATGGCAACCAAGTTAAACTGGATCTTTTTCTTTCCTTTCCTTTCCTTTCCTTTCCTTTCCTTTCCTTTCCTTTCCTTTCCTTTCCTTTCCTTTCCTTTCCTTTCCTTTCCTTTCCTTTCCTTTCCTTTCCTTTCCTTTCCTTTCCTTTCTTTTCTTTTCTTTTCTTCTTCTTCTTCTTCTTCTTCTTCTTCTTCTTCTTCTTCTTCTTCTTCTTTTTGCTAAAACAGTGACTTATTTGAGATTTACCTTTGGTTTTACAAGTTCAAATTAGCTTTATGCTTTAAAACCACTTGCTTTGAGAAAAAGGGGCTTAATTAGTGATGACATTTAATGTGCTTCAGAGTGTTTAAAAATCATGGAAAATTTAGATAGGGATAGCTTATAATGATGAAGTGCCAAGCCCCTGACGAGCTGGTCCCCAGAACAAGTCTGTAAGTGAAGAGAAGATGGCCATCATTAGGTCACTATTATCTAAATCCTGCTGTTGATGTAAGTGAAATCCTAAGTATTCTATGCTAAATGCCTTTGCTGGGAGGATATTACTTGACTGTCATCCCATTGGACTGACACTGGGCATTAGTGTAATGTGGGCTTGATGAGAGCAGAACTGCAAGTCAAAGTATATTTTATCTTTTCTTTCTTCTTTCTTTCTTTCTTTCTTTCTTTCTTTCTTTCTTTCTTTCTTTTCTTTCTTTTTCTTTCTTTTAATTAAAGAGCCAAGACAATGGCTCTTAACTTTTGTAAAGAATAACATTGAAAATAAATTTCTCTTATTAAAATGCAAATTCAGAAAGGTATTTAGTTTTATTGTGTAGATCTCCATTCGAAAGGTAAAATTAGGAGCACCTGGGTGGCTCAGGGGTTGAGCATCTGACTTTGGCTCAAATCAAGATCCTGGGGTCTTGGGATGAGTCCCACATTAAGCTCCCAGCAGGGAGCCTGCTTCTCCCTCTGCCTAAGTCTCTGCCTTTCTCTCTGTGTCTCTCATGAATAAATAGATAAAAATCTTTAAAACAAAACAAAACAAAAAAAGGTGAAATTAGGATATTTGTAATCTCTTTACTTTTTTGGCAGTAGCCTCTTTCTCACAAGTATAGATATTTTTTCCATAAATTCTTCATTGCCCATTAAAATTTTTTAAGTTCTTAAATGAAGTACGGTTGATATATAATGTTACTTTCAGGTATACAACCTAGTGATTCAACAATTCTATACATTATGAAACGCTTACCATGGTTAAGTGTATTACAATATTATTATCAATATTTCTGATGCTGTACTTTTCATCCCCATTACTTAAAGAATATCTTATTTTTTGCTGCATTCAATTTTACCACTGCATAAAAGAAAAAGAAAAAAAAAGAAAGTATGTCCTGCAGGCTTTAGGCAGGCAGTTGGAGAGGTGTTACTGGAAAAGGAAACAGAGTAAAAATATCCTACTGTATCATGGGACAGAAAGAAACATTTCACTTTTTAATGAAATATATCTATTTTATTATTTCTATTGTATTTATGTTCCTTTTAAAAGATTTTATTTATTTATTTGACAGAGAAAGAGACAATAAGCAGATGGAGTGGCAGGCAGAGGGAGGGCGAAACAGGCTCCCTGCTAAGCAGAGAGCCTGACTTGGGGCTGGGGTTGTTCCCAGGACCCTGGGATCTTGACCTGAGCCAAAGACAGACACTCAACCAACTGAGCTACCCAGGTGACCCTATGTTCTCTTTTTAAAAATATCTTGCATTTGTGGATCTTAAGAATGTACAATAATTTAACTTGAAAAAAATGTAAATCTAATAAAGAGTTTTAAAAAAGAATAAAATAAATTACTATATCAAAAGACAGAAACGTCATAACATACTGTTATATTTTCTCACACATACTACTTATTTAATTAGTCCCACTATTAATCACTTCTAATTTCACTAAGAAGGCTTATTGCTGTTTTATTTTTAAATAACAGCATTTACTTAGCATAAAAGTAAATAATACTGAATATATAATTTCAAATAAATATCTGTTTTTCATATTCTTATGCTGAAGTAATAAGTCATGGGGATGAAAAATACAGCATAGGGAATTTACATATACTTATTTATATTATGCTATATGGTTTTTGGGTTTTTAAAAATCTGTATATCTGTGCCCTGGGTTAGCGCTCTAAAAAGTTGCTCCACTCCTAGCCAGAATTTATATCTGCCAGTTCAGGGCTCTCAGAGTGCATGTCCCAATATAGAGATACAGATGGGAGCTGATTTTCCTTTTACTACCTACCCTTGGAAATCATGCACTGTCACCTTTGCTGAGCTTTGTTCTTTAGAAGCAAATAACTACACCTGGAAGAATTAGACTATCTTATGATAAGAGGAGTGTCACATTGTAAATATATTTTAAAACTACCACCAAGTATGGAGAATACAGCCATTCATCCATGTTTGGTAGGCAAACCAATAAAGTGATATACTCTTTTCGGAGAGCAACTTGGAAATATCTATGAAAGTGAAAAGTAATTCTACTTCTAGGAGCTTAGGGTATAAACATACATACAAAAAAATGCCATATACATTCATTTGAGGTTTCCCTACCCTACCCTAAGTTTTGATTTTGAAAATATTCAAAACCACAGAAACTATTGTGGAAGACTAGACATAGAAACAAATTACTTGACACTCTTCTCATGAGACCAAAGGTTTCTTTCCCCTTCCTTCGAATCTGAGTTATTGAAACTTCTTTGAGCAGAAGAAAATGGCCAGATATCACCTGATATCACCAAATAGCAGCAGTTCTGCACCTAGCTTTTTTTTTTTTTAAGATTTATTTATTTATTTATTTATTTATTTATTTATTTATTTATTTATTATAGACAGACAGAGAGAGAGAGAGAGAGAGAGAGAGAGGCAGAGACACAGGAGGAGGGAGAAGCAGGCTCCATGCCGGGAGCCCGACACGGGACTTGATCCCGGGACTCCAGGATCGCGCCCTGAGCCAAAGGCAGGCAACAAACCGCTGAACCACCCAGCATCCCCTGCACCTAGCTTTTAAGAGGAATGGTTATTTCTGGTATGGTTTCTTGAAGCTCTGAGTCATCATTTAAATTCAATTACCCTGGTGGAGAGAATACAGAGAGAATGTGGGACTACATGGAGAGATAGAAGGTTCCAGCTAAATCCAGCCTTTCATCCATCCCTACCAACGTACCAGGCATGGTCTGGATTCTCTGGAACAGCCTATCCAGTGGCTGAAAGCCACAGTGGGACTCCAGGTAATGCCACACAGAGTAGAACAATCATCCATCCAAGCCCTTCCCAAATTCTTGATCCACAAGATGGTGAAATATAATAGAACAGTGATTTTTTGTTTTTTTGGCCACTGAGGTTTGGATTTCTGTGATATGCATCAATAAATAGTCAAGACAGCTCTATACCCTTTACTAATGTTCTTCAACTGTCAACACTTTGCCACATTTGTGCTCTCTCCGTGTCTCTCTCTCTCTCACACACATATACATACTCTGAAAGTAACTTGCAAATATCACAATACTTTAAGTACTTCAGCATGAATTATCCTTCATAATCATGCTACCATTAACATTCTCAAGATATTTAAGATAAATACAATAATATTATCTAATATATAGTGCACATTCAGATTTCACCAATGACTCCAATAATGTCTTTGTACAGCTTTTCAAAAAATCTAGAATCCAATTAAGGATTATGCATAGCACTTAATTGTTAAGTTTCTTTAGTCTTGTTTAAATCTAGCACAATAAGCTCCTGTCTTTTTTATCTTTCATGTTATGATACTTTTGAGGAGGCCAGAACAGCTGTCTTGTAGAATATTCCACCATCTGGGTTTGAAAAATTGTCTTCTCATGATTATCTTAGAGTTAAACATTTGTGGTAGGACTGCAATATGGGTGATACACTTTCCATTATATTATAGGAGCAGGCATATAACAACAACTTGTACCATCATTGGTGATGCCAAGATTGATGACTTGATTAAGGTAATGTGCACAAGACCTCTCCACTCTAAAGATATATATTTCCCTTTACAAGTAATAAGGATTCTGTGGCATCATACTTTGAGACTGCGTGAGTATAATATTCCCTGACAACATTTCATCAAACATTTTTAAAGATTTTATTTATTTGAGAGAGAGAGAAAGACAGAGCATTCATGAGTGGAGGGAGGGGCAGAGGAAGAGAGAGAGAGCGAGAAGCAGAATCTCTGCTGAGCTCAGGACCCAGAGATCAGGACCTGAGCCAATGTCAGATGCTTAACTGACTGAGCCACTCAGGTGTCCCTCCACCAAGTTGTTTTTAACATTCATTCACGATCCTTGCTTGGCTCAATTATTATGTAGGTGGTTGCTTAATGGTGATTTGCTAATTCTATATTTTTTCCTACATTTGCTTGATGGCATTTTTCTCTAAAGAAGTTCTTTACCTCCTACCTTTCCTTTTTGTTTATCATAATGGACTAAAGGATTCTTCTTTTCTTTTTGCTTTATTGAGGTATAACTGACAAAATTAGAAGATATTTGAAGTATATAACTGATGATTTGAAATACATATACGTTGTGAAAGGACTCCTAGTAAGTTGATTAACATAATCACCTCACATATTTACTCTTTTTTTTTTGGAGGGGTAGAAGATTTAAATTTACTCTCTTAGTAAATTTCAGTTACATGAATACAATGTAATCCACTCTAGTCACCATGTTATCCATCAGATCCTCAAAACTTAATCTTATGCCTAAAAGCTTGGATCCTTTTATCAAATTGTCCCTATTTCCCCCACCCCCCAGCCCATAGTAGCCTCGCTTTTCTGCTTTGTTTCTGTTTTACTTTTTTTAGTTTTTAGATTCCACATATAACTGATACCATGCAATATTTGTTTTTTTCTGGCTCATTTCACTTGAAAAAGATTATATTACTTTCTTTGGGTCTCCATGTTTCTAATAAGAAATATACTGTAATTCTGTTTTTCCCTTGTAGGTATGGTGTTATTTTTCCACTTTCAAAACAGCTTTTTAAAAAAATCTTTAATTTTCAGAAATTTAATTATGATGTGTCTTGTATGGATTTATTTGGGTTAGTCTCTTTGGCATTCACTTAAATTCTTGAAGCTGTAGGTTTATGTCTCTTGGAAACTTCGCCAAGTTTTCAGCTGTTACTTCTGCAGCTTGTTTTGGGGCCTTTCCCTCTTTCTCCTCTTCCAGAATCTGATGACCTGGTGCTAGATCTTTTGTTTTAGTGCCAGAGGTCCTTGAGGCTTTAATTTTCTTCCTGTTCTTCTTCCTCCTCCTCCTTCTTTCCAGTCTGTTTCTCTCTGTTCTTCAGAGCAGTTCCTATAGTTCTATCTTTCTGTCCACTGATTTTTTTCCCCTCTGACCCCATCCACTGAACTTTTTATTCCAGTTACTGTATTTTCATTTCTAAAGTATCCACTTGGTTCTTCATATTTTCTTTTTTTATATATAATATTTAAAAAATTTTTAAAGATCTATTGATTGGGAGCACCTGGGTGGCTTCAGTGGTTGACATCAGCCTTCGGCTCAGGTCATGATCCCAGGGTCCTGGGATCGAGTCCCACATTGGGCTCTATGTAGGGAGCCTGCTTCTCCCTCTGCCTATGTCTCTCCCTCTCTCTGTGCGTCTCTCATGAATAAATAAATAACATCTTTTTTAAAAAATAAAGATCTTTATTTGAGAAAGCAAGCAAGGGGAGGGACAGTGGGAGAGGGAGAGAAGCCTTAAGCAGACTCCCTGATGAACACGGACCACCCCCCGCCAAGGTGGGGCTCTATCCCATGACCTAAGATCATGATTAGAGCCGAAAATCAAGAGTCCAATGCTTAACTGACTGAGTCACCCAAGTGCCCCTGGTTCTTCGTATTTTCTATTTCTTCGCTGAGGTTTTCTGTTTCATTTGTTTCAAGCATGCTTATAATTGCTTGTTGAAACATTTTCATCACAGCTGCTTTATTTTTTTAATAAATTTATTTTTTATTGGTGTTCAATTTACCAACATACAGAATAACACCCAGTGCTCATCCCGTCAAGTGCCCCCCTCAGTGCCCGTCACCCATTCACCCCCACTCCCCACCCTCCTCCCCTTCCACCACCCCTAGTTCGTTGCCCAGAGTCAGGAGTCTTCATGTTCTGTCTCCCTTTCTGATATTTCCCACACATTTCCTCTCCCTTCCCTTATATTCCCTTTCACTATTATTTATATTCCCCAAACGAATGAGAACATACACTGTTTGTCCTTCTCTGATTGACTTACTTCACTCAGCATAATACCCTCCAGTTACATCCACATTGAAGCAAATGGTGGGTATTTGTCATTTCTAATGGCTGAGTAATATTCCATTGTATACATAGACCACATCTTCTTTATCCATTCATCTTTCGATGGACACCGAGGCTCCTTCCACAGTTTGGCTATTGTGGACATTGCTGCTATAAACATCGGGGTGCAGGTGTCCCGGCGTTTCATTGCATCTGAATCTTTGGGGTAAATCCCCAACAGTGCAATTGCTGGGTCGTAGGGCAGATCTATTTTTAACTCTTTGAGGAACCTCCACACAGTTTTCCAGAGTGGCTGCACCAGTTCACATTCCCACCAACAGTGTAAGAGGGTTCCCTTTTCTCCACATCCTCTCCAACATTTGTGGTTTCCTGCCTTGTTAATTTTCCCCATTCTCACTGGTGTGAGGTGGTATCTCATTGTGGTTTTGATTTGTATTTCCCTGATGGCAAGTGATGCAGAGCATTTTCTCATGTGCATGTTGGCCATGTGTATGTCTTCCTCTGTGAGATTTCTCTTCATGTCTTTTGCCCATTTCATGATTGGATTGTTTGTTTCCTTGCTGTTGAGTTTAATAAGTTCTTTATAGATCTTGGAAACTAGCCCTTTATCTGATATGTCATTTGCAAATCTCTTCTCCCATTCTGTAGGTTGTCTTTTAGTTTTGTTGACTGTATCCTTTGCTGTGCAAAAGCTTCTTATCTTGATGAAGTCCCAATAGTTCATTTTTGCTTTTGTTTCTTTTGCCTTCGTGGATGTATCTTGCAAGAAGTTACTGTGGCCAAGTTCAAGAAGGGTGTTGCCTGTGTTCTCCTCTAGGATTTTGACGGAATCTTGTCTCACATTTAGATCTTTCATCCATTTTGAGTTTATCTTTGTGTATGGTGCAAGAGAGTGGTCTAGTTTCATTCTTCTGCGTGTGGCTGTCCAATGTTCCCAGCACCATTTATTGAAGAGACTGTCTTTCTTCCAATGGATAGTCTTTCCTCCTTTATCGAATATTAGTTGACCATAAAGTTCAGGGTCCACTTCTGGGTTCTCTATTCTGTTCCATTGATCTATGTGTCTGTTTTTGTGCTAGTACCACACTATGTCTTGATGACCACAGCTTTGTAGTACAACCTGAAATCTGGCATTGTGATGCCCCAGCTATGGTTTTCTTTTTTAAAATTCCCCTGGCTATTCGGGGTCTTTTCTGATTCCACACAAATCTTAAAATAATTTGTTCTAACTCTCTGAAGAAAGTCCATGGTATTTTGATAGGGATTGCATTAAACGTGTAAATTGCCCTGGGTAACATTGACATTTTCACAATATTAATTCTTCCAATCCATGAGCATGGAATATTTTTCCATCTCTTTGTGTCTTCCTCAATTTCTTTCAGAAGTGTTGTGTAGTTTTTAGGGTATAGATCCTTTACCTCTTTGGTTAGGTTTATTCCTAGGTATCTTATGCTTTTGGGTGCAATTGTAAATGGGATTGACTCCTTAATTTCTCTTTCTTCAGTCTCGTTAGTGTATAGAAATGCCATTGATTTCTGGGCATTGATTTTGTATCCTGCCACGCTACCAAATATCACAGCTGCTTTAAAACATTTCCCAGATAATTCTATCTCTATTGGCATCTATTGATTATCTTTTCATACAGTTTGAGATTTTCCTGCTTCTTGGTATGATGAGTGGTTTTCAGGTGAAACCTGGACATTTTTGTATTGTGTTATAAGACTCGGAATCTTATTTATGCCTTCTGTTCCAGCTGACATTCTCTGGCATGACTCCATCAGAGTGCGAGGGTGAGCTGCCTCATTATTGCCAAGTGAAGGTAGAAGTCTCGTTCCACTCAGCTTCAGCTGCAAGGATTCTTTGTGACTTCCAGGAGGGCATATGTGTTCTGGCCCTTCCTATGGTCCTCAATGCCAGCACTGGGAAGGTGGCTGTGCTACTGAAAAGTCCTAACTTGTTACTGGCATCCTCTGACGTTACACCATCTGGGAGAGGAGAAGCTCTGCATTACTGCCATGTTGGGGTGGAAGTCCAGGCTCCCCTCTTGGTCTCCACTGATGTAGCAGAGTTGTGGGGAAGGCCTACTTACTAGCAGTGGGGACGAAAGTTCTATCTCCTTCTGTGGCATTTTCTGATCCCATCATGGCAGGTTGCTGAGACACTAGTTGCTGCCTCACAGAGATGGGAATCTAAGCTTCCCACTTAGTCTTTGCTGGTAGGGGTAAGGATGGGTTGATCTTTGTGATGCTTGCTTGAGGTAGGAGGTTATCAGCTAAGAAGTTTGCATCTTTCAAGACTCCCCATTTCATGGTCCTTTGGCTAGAGAGACAGGCTTTGTTGTCACTTTTTTTCCATCTGTGCCTGTTGGTGTTTCTGGTTTACTGTCTTCATCTCTAAGTCTGGATGTATGAAGTAAAAAGAAAACCTGGGATTTCACCACTGTGCCATTCTATGGTCCCAACCTCTCTAGCCAGTTTGCCTTCTTCTCTTTACCTTTCATTTGTTTAATATTTCTTTAATATATAATGTCCAGGGTTTTTAGTTGTATTTAGTGGGAGGAATAGGGAAAAGTGGGTTTACTCTATATTCCTTATTTATTTATTTATTTATTTTATTTTATTTTATTTTATTTTTTTGTTTTTTTGTTTTTTTTTTATTTATTTATTTTAAAATATTTTATTTATTTATTCATGAGAGACACACAGAGAGAGAGGCAGAGATACAGGCAGAGGGAGAAGCAGGCTCCATGCAGGGAGCCTGATGTAGGACTCAATCCTCCGTCTCCAGGATCACACCCCTGGCTGAAGGCGGCGCTAAACTGCTGGGCCACTGGGGGGCTGCCCGACTCTATATTCCTGGAAGCAGAAGTTTCCATGTTGAATTTTATCAGAAGGCTTTTCTAAATATATAAATATGATGTTTCTTTTCAAATCTTTGAAGTATTGATTTGATCTATTGAGGTATTATTGCTCATAATAGATCTAAAATAAATACATAGTATCATTAAAAAATAATGTATGTAATAGATGATAGGAATATGTGTATGCAAATTAGACAAACTTAAAAAAGAAGTCTGTGTATTTAAAATAATAATTACCACTTATGTAAAAAAATGGTTTATGTGAAACATTATTCTCTAATTCTTTTTTTTTTTATTTTTTTATTCTCTAATTCTTAAAAAAAATCATTGGCACATATTTTAAAGAGGATCACCTCATTGGATTTTCAGAGACAACAATGCTCATTTTCTTTTTCTCCAGTTTCCCCTATCAATTTAAAACTGATTTTTAAATTGAATTTAGAATAATAGTGCCCAGAATATTTTAATACTTGGTTCATTTTTACTTACATAAGGTCCTCATTAAAGTGGCAACCTGATTCTTGTAGTTGCTTGAGGCAGAAATCTTGGAGTTCTTGATTCCTTCCTTTCTCTCTGCCTAATTATCTCTTCAGCAGTAGATCCACGTGTCTTGTTCTCCTTTCCTTAGGTCCTTTCTCCCCTTTACCACTCCTACTCCCAGTCCCCCATCTAAAATAGAACTCCCACATCTTTCCCTTTCTTCCTTTTTTGCTTTATCTTTTCCTGCCATACCATTTATCCCAACTTGGCATGTTCTGTGTTTATTTGTTCATACAAACTGTAAGCTCTATCAGGGCAGGGAGTTTCTTTTGTTCACAGCTTCATCCTGAATCCCAGAATAGCCTCTAGCATGTTATAGGGACTCAATAAATATTTGTTGGATGAATAAATTGATAAAATGATGGTGACTATGGTGTATAAATGACTTCAGTGAAGATCATCTGATCTTTGTACTTTTCACTCTAATTTGGCATTCATATTTCTTATATTGCTTCATCTTGATGTTACAAAGCCAAAATTTATGCTTCAACATAACAAATTAAAGTCCCTAAGAAGAGAGGCTGACTCTCAGGTTTGTAACAAGCTATCAAAATAAAGGTTTGTCTCCACCTTGATATGGAATGTATTATAGACCATAATTATGGTACCTTTTATGGATAGTATGCTAATGAAGGGCATGGCAAAGGATGCATGCAGAATTTAATTGCAAGTCACCACTGCACTTGAGTCCAATCTTTCTGCGTAGAGTCATTCATCATGAGTGACAGCCAGGAGAAGGAGGAGAAGCAGCAGATTCTTCCACAGACCACTCTCCCGCCTGCTGGCCTCACCCTGTCATTCCATTTACAGTTCTCTTTGTTGGCTGCAATCATTCCCAGAGGATGTATTTATCACCATGGAAAAAACCCAAATGACATCAGCTGCAGCACTTACAACTCTGAGCTCTAATCCAATAAATAACATGTGCTCAGTATATGGACGTGTTGAAACAGCCCCAAATGTTATCAAGAACCAAGCAGGGTTAGCAAGCACTGGTCTTACCTGTAAGCTGGGTAGACAAGCAGAAGCTCAGCCCTCACCCAGACCCGCATTTTAACAAGATCTCTGGCAATTTGTATAAATATTGATGTTTGAAAAACATCAGTCTCTAGAAGATCTGACAAATGTCTAAAGCCACCAACTTTTTAGGACATGATTTAAAACTCTCATATCACAAATACGATTTAACTAAAGTGAGAAGACAAGGCTTTTCACTTCTCACCCAGGGGATGTAAGAGAAACAGAAGTTGACTTAACACACTGAATTGACCTATGTGGGTGTGCGGTTTCCAAAGCTCTTATATGAAACTCTCATTTCATTCACCGGAAGGTGCGTATTATCATTACTGTTTTTGGTGGAGCAAACAGATATTCAAGAAGTGAACTAACTTTCCTAAGGTGACACAGCTAGTAAACAGTATAAAAATTGCCAGGACGAATTTTTAGATATCCACTCCCCACCTCCAAACCAGCTCTCTTTTCCCTCCTCACAAAATGGTCTTTCTTTATTCCTTCCTGCCCTCCCTCCTTCCCTCCTTCCCTCCATTCTTCCTTCTTACCTTACTTCCCTCCCTCCTTCCTTCTTTCTTCCTTCTCACTGTCCCTTCCTTTCTTGGTAAAGGATGATATATAAGTAGTCAAAGCACCTTCCTCTCCCCTTCTCATAACCGAATCCCACATTTATTTAACATGGCACAGCTCTGAATAGATCAATTTTTGATGATTCTTTGCAAATCAATTATTTGACTCTATCCGGAAGGCCTCTGCCCCTTGTGAATGTTTATCATTTGGTTAATGTCATATGGATAAAGACTGAATGTATATTTGGGATTGGCTAAATGAGTGCTCATTATTGTAGCAATCTGTAAAAAGATCCCCACTTAAGTGGTACCATTTAGCTTTAAATTATGTTCATGAACATTTTTTGCTGCTACAAAGAAAAAAATTTAACATAATTTTGGGAGGAGAAATAAATTGTAAGGATTTGAGAAGAGTGAGAGACATATCTAGTAGTTTCCTTTTTAAAAAGATCTTTTACAGATACATGGAAAAGAAAGTATCCCTATTTGACTTAACGTGTGTTTGTGGTGGGGGGTAGAGGTGGAACTGTGGATAAAGGGGTTATGGGGGGAGGTGCAGAGGGTTATGTATATGCACACACAGTATTTGATCATAATACCCACTTAAACATATTTCTTTGAAGCATTTTAGGACAGATCCTATACATTTTAGCTGATATTGTTGCAGAAGACTGATATGGATTTACATCACATATGTAAATGTTGACTCACAACAGCAATGAGTGGATGATGGGTCCGTAAACAAAATTATCAGTTATTAAGTCAGAGTCAACAGATGAACTCAAGAATATCATGAATACTTGTGTTTTTAAATTATTCTAGCTAGCTCTCTTCTGTAGATTCTTTCCTAAAAATAATGGAAGAGCAGGAGGTTTTAAAGACATTTACTCCTCCACAAACCTCACATTAAATGGCTGTTGGGGGTTACACAAAATATTAAATGTAACAGATTTATAGTGTTTATTTAAGTGTCTGAACTAGTTGTGTTTGGGAATCTGAAATCCAATTTGGAGAAGACATACTTGGGTAGTGTCTGTGCTCCCAACATGCCAGAGGGCTGTAAGTTACAAAAGTATGGCTTGAGAAATACTAGTTGACATTCTGTACCTGCAATAGTAGGTCTCAGGGGTCCAAGCAATATGTGTTGTCTATACATTGGGTACATCATGTGAATTCTCTACAGGATCTGTTTTTGCATCAGCCATACTTCATCAGCAATCATTTAATTGAAAATTGGAGGGTTATAGGAGGTTCATAGCTTATTGCCATTGTTTAATATTTGTTTTATGACCAGCCAGGAAAGGGTTGTGGAAACCAGCAATTTTTCTCTTGGGGAATAGATACAATCAAAACCATCAACCCCAAGCATACATAAAACAGGATCTAAATCACATTTATATCCCACCAGAGAACCAGAAACACAGTGACTATGTCTCCAGAATTAAAAATTAATAGCCATAAAAGGGACTATAAAGGAGGTGAAAAGGATGTAGGTTTTGTAACAATATACAAGAAGCACCTAGAGGACAATTTATTTGCGTCTTGGAGATGGAAAGTTACAAAGATGGTCAATTCAGTTTGACAATTTTTCAAATGAAAAATACTTGTTTGCAAAAACCAACTTGAACTCAGTTAAGCTTTGTTTTGAAATGAAAGATTTCTGGCCTGAATTTCTTGTCCAACCAGCAATGAAATGCAACCAGATAACTGCAAAATCTATTTTGTAATGCTTGCATACAATTTTATTGGAGCAGTATTACTTTTTGTTCCAATTTTGTTGTTATTTGTAAAATCAAATATTGACTCTTTCTGAGGGGAAATACCCCTTTGATCTTAAAATGAAAGTAATACAATCACAATCTTTTCTAATTCATTTCATAATATGATAGTCCAAAGTCATTTATTTACCCATCTGGAGATATTTTCACTCTGCTACATTTTTAAAGAAAAAAGGCTGAGTTTTGTCCATTATATTTAATAGGACAGTTGGTACTCTGTGCTGGTAAAATTCATGGTATTTCACAGAATAAAATTCCTTGTGTGTATTTGTATATACTGGATTTACAACACATATTTCCTAAGAATTCCTACACTTTGGGTTTTTTAAAAGATTTTATTTATTTATTCATGAGACAGAGAGAGAGTCAGAGAAACAGACATAGGGAGGAGAAGGCTCCCTGCAGGGAGCACAATAAGGGAAGATACCAGATCCCAGGATCATGACCTGAGCCAGAGGCAGATGCTCAACCACTGAGCCACCCAGGTGCCCCTACACTTTGGAATCTTAACGCATTTGTTGAATGGCTAACCATTCTACATTGCTCTCCCAGACGAATGAGTGCTAGAGGATGAAACTGAATAGTATTCATCCACACTGGCTGGTGATGAACACGAAGAAAAGAGAGGTCAGATGTTTGCCAACATCTTAAATTTAAACCATGCGATATCTTTTGGCTACTAGAGAAACAAAAAGTAGAGAGATCTAGGAAACAAGCTAGAACCCTGTGGCAGCTCACCTTTGCCTGGAGGATGGAGAAGGCACTTCTTACCTTAGTCTGCATAGATATGATTACTTCAGGAGAGTGACAGTCAAGTCTCTTAAAAATTGCCTTCAGGGACACATGGCTGGCTGACTCAGTGGAGAATGCAACTTGATCTCAGGGTTGTCAGCTAGAACCCAGGTTGGGTGTAGAGATTCCTTAAAAAACAAACAAACAACAACAAAAACTAAACCAAATTGAATAGCAAAGGCACAATTAATAGAATTAACTGTATCATCTGTTAGGTTACTGGCCCATTGAATATCTTTGTTGTACAACATCCCCAAAGGCTTCAACTCCAAGTCTACTGCTAAGCTGGAGCCAAGTCATACCAGCTCCCAAGAGGTGGCTGAATTTTCAAGAATTTCACAAGCCAGTTGCTAACACAATGGGTAGTTGCAAATTCATTATGGAGGGAATACTTAACACCATAGAAATTGGCAAATGCTATTCAAAGTATGGTCTGAGGACCAATAGCTTTAGCATCACTAGGATGTTGGACAGAAAAGCAGAATTGTGGACCCTACCCAGGATACACGGAATCAGAATCCACATTGGTCTGAGGACCAATAGCTTTAGCATCACTAGGATGTTGGACAGAAAAGCAGAATCGTGGACCCTACCCAGGATACACGGAATCAGAATCCACATTTTCACAAGATGCTAGAGTGGTGTATACACACATTCCTGTTTGAGAAGCACTGCTCCACCTAGAATGTGAAGCTTACTATCTGCATCTGAAAGGACTCAGCGCTCCAGGGACCTTCACCATCCAGGGGTATGCAGTCAGCTTAATGGAGTACTTGGGTTTTATTGCAAGAAAGCCAAAGTCTGTTTTCAATTAAAGAAAATATTAAGAGTTAATCTATCTACTAACACCTTCTGAAGTGTGAAGGCTGATATTGTACTCATTTGACATCTAGTAAGAAAATCACACATGTGAATCCTGCTTGAATATTCATTCTAAGTAATAAACACTTCATTGGCTGTATTCCCTTCCTTCTCTCCCCCATATTCCCTTCACTCTTCTACCAGGGTTTCCTGAAATCATTTCTCACATAAATACTTTGCATATGAATCCTTGACTCAGTCTTTTTATGGGGAAGTCTAAACTAAGACGTTGTATAGTCTGGGAGAAACAACGTGCTCTTTTGATCTGAGGAGGAGAAATGATTGTCCAGCTGGGTTATTGCTTGAGTTGGCCCTCAGAAACTTGCCAAGACTTCCAGAAGTGGAGATAAGAAAGATGAAGGAACCTCCTATTGAGAGGAGAAGGGGGAACAGCCTGCTGATGTATGCTTAGGAAATAAGAAGAAATGTATGTTTAGGAAATGAGTGTTTATTTAAAAAAAAAATTGTTTAAGGGGTACCTGCATGGCTCAGTGGTTGAGCGTCTGCCTTCAGCTCACGGGGTCCTGGGATCAAGTCCCGCATTGGATTCCCCACAGGAAGCCTGCTTCTCCCTCTGTCTATGTCTCTGCCTCTCTCTGTGTGTCTCTCATGAATAAATAAATAAAATCTTTTTAAAAAGTCAAACTCTTTTAAAAAAATTAAAAAGTTTAAGATTCAACCAAGTATGTATTTTGAGGACAGTGCTCCCCAAAGTCTGGTTTGTGGACTGGCGGTGGTCCTCAAACTGTTACCAATCCCAAAAGGTAAGTGCCAAAAGTGATAGTGACAGTCTAGAAATGTTTATAGCAGAGTGACATAATTGTGACTTTTCATTGGATTTAACAAAAAATATCAGTCCATAGTGGATTGGGGTGGAAGGGGCTGGTTTTTCACTACAGATGCTTTGAGAAGAACAACTCTCAGTCTTTTATCCTAAAAAATGGAAAAAAAAATCTATCATTTGAGAACTAAGTTATAAAATGTTTTATTGTTGAGTACACAGAAACGGGAAAAGTTCTCCCCCCAAAACCATGTTCACCCAGACCTTACAGAAGGCACAGTATTAACATATTAAAGGCAAGAATGTGTCAGTCTGGAAGGGGCTGACAGTTATATCAGCTAAAGAAAAGGAGCCCAACTAACTTCAATCCTAGAGGGAATCTCAGCCCTTGGAGCTTCCTCAGTCATTTTGGCAAGGAGGAATCTTTGGAAAACATTCGTAAAAATATACAACATCTAACTCCCCCAGCTCTGAGTCCATAAGCACCAAACAACCTTTGGCCTCTAATTTGGTTTCCTGTGTAGATCATGCACATGGAGCCCACTCTGGTCACGCAACTTGAGTTACCTTGTCTACGTCACAGTTATATTTCCCATGGTTTCACTTCATACATCAGGCTTTGGAGCTCAAATAAAGTGAACTCCCCCTGACAAAACACTAACCAAGTTGCTGAGTCTGAGTCTTGGTAAATTTACTTAAGGAAAATACAAGCTATAAGGTGTCATACTATATGGCTGACACATCTCCCCTGAGGTGGTCTCCTGTGCTAAGCCTATCCATCTGAAATTTCTACAGGAAAATAGGATCTCAGTCGTGGGGGGTCTTGTTTAATAAATGCATTCAGATCTGTGGGAAACCAAGAATAAAATATGTGCTAGAATGATCCTTGGCTAGCCTTATGGACTGTAACTCAGGTCCTGGACCTCTTATCTCTTGCTTTGAGGATTCAATCAGATTCTCTATGTGAGAATACATGCATCTAGCATGTATAAAGATAAAAAATCTCTAATCCTAGCTAGTAAGCAGTAAGTGCTTGTTATGTGCACAGCGCAGGTACAATCATCGTACATCATCTTATTTAATGCTCCTAACAATGCTTTGAAATGAGAGCTATTGTAATGCCTGGATGGCTCAGCAGTTGGGCATTTGCCTTTGGCTCAGGGCATGATCCTGGGATGGAGATGGAGTCCCACATCAGGCTCCTTGTTGGGAGCCTGCTTCTCCCTCTGTCTGTGTCCCTGCCTCTCACTGTGTGTGTCTATCATGAATAAATAAATAAAATCTGTTAAAAAAATAAATGAGAGCTATTATTTCCATTATACAGAGGAAGGGATTGAAGAAGAGAGAACGCTGCCTGAGTTCACAAAGTTAGTAAGTACTGAGGACAAGACTCAAACCTAGGCTCTCTGACATAGCCTTGCTCTTGGCCACTGTTCTGTCCTGCTTTTTGGTTTTCCAATACTAGTTTTCTTCTATTGAATCAGAAAAACTGAGGATTATAAAAGTCTTTGTCCCAAGGAACCAAACCTAGATGATAATGAAAATGGAAACTCTGTTTTTTGTTTCAGAGTAAATTGGTTCCTCTTGCTGGACTTGGAAGAATTCACTTTGTTGGTTTTTTTTTTTTTTAAGACTTTATTTATTCATGAGAGACACACACACACACAGAGGCAGAGACACAGGCAGAGGGTGAAGCAGGCTCCATGGAGGGAGTCCGACATGGGATTCGATTCCGGGTCTCCAGGATCACGTCCTGGGCTGAAGACGGCGCTAAAGCGCTGAGCCACTGGGGCTGCCCTGTGGGGTTCTTTTTAAAGATTTTATTTATTTATTCATGAGAGACACACAGAGAGAGGCAGAGACATAGGCAGAGGGAGAAGCAGACTCCATGCAGGGAGCCCAATGTGGGACTTGATCCTGGCACCTGGGATCATGCCCTGAGCCAAAGGCAGACCATGAGCTACTCAGGTGTCCCCACTTTGTGATTTTGATTCATATTCAGGTGGTTGAACATTGGTTGTTAGAAAGCCGCAAGCCTAGGGGCTTCATTTGGGCAGCTATATCCACATCAATGGGTTTTAAAAAAAATTTTATACTCTCAGTTTCCTAAACTTTTAATTTTTCTTCAAATTATTAAATAAGTACATTCTTATGATAAAATACATTTTGAAATAGTATGAAAGTGAAACAGGAATATCCATTTCTCTCATGTTCCCCACAATCTTATCCTGTTTCTTAACCTCTGCTACCAATTGCTTATAGGTACCACTATAAATGTGTCTAGGCATTTACGACTAATATTTTTTATTAATGTTACCACACTATATATGATATCCTCTGTATGATATCCATAACCTCTGTTTTTTTAAACAAAACATCTCCCACATATTACTACAAATATATATACAACTAGCAAATGCTATATTGCTTGATGAGCACCTATGTGGGGCACTGGCGAAGCAGAACAGAGAAAGGAAAGGAGAAGAAAAGAGGTGCCTAGGTGGCTCAGTCGGTGGGGTATCTGACTCTTGGTTTCAACTAGGTCATAATCTCAGAGTCATGATTTCGGGGGTCATGATCTCAGGGTCCTGGGATTGAGCCCCACTTCAGGCTCTGCACTCAGCAGGGAGTCTGCTGGAGGATTCTCACTCTCCCTCATCCTCTGCTTCTCCTACCCCATGTTCCCTCTCCCTCTTCTCTAAAATAAATAAATCTTAAAAAAAAAAAAAAAAGAAAAGAAGGAAGGAAGGAGGAAGGGAAGAAGGGAGGGAGGATGGAAGAAAGGAACCAACTTTGATAAATTTATACCAAGTGTGTTGCAAAATACTTTCAGAATCTAAAAATATCTAGAAAGAGGCTATTTTGCTTAGCATACAAGGAGTTCTGAGTTTCATGGTTTTAATTTATTTTAAATTGGAATTATGTATTGGAGGAGCACCATAAGATTTTCAATGTTTAGTGCTTTAAAGTCGGTCAACTATCTCTGAATCTAACTCATTCATTTTTTAAAAAAATATTTTATTTATATATTTGACAGAGAAAGAAAGAGTCAGAAAGCATAAGCAGGCAGCTGGGCAGAGGGAAAGGGAGAAGCAGGCTCCCCACTGAGCAGGTAACTGGACACAGGGCTCATCCTAGGACCCCAGGGATCCTGACCTGAGCTGAAGGCAGTTGCCCAAATGACTGAGCCACTCAGTCACCCCTAACTCATTCTTCTTAATGGTCCCATCCATTTCACAAAGTACCATATTTAAATCAGTCCCTATTAAGAGTTATGTACAAAATTTATGATTTATGATTACAAACAACATTGCAATGAACAATCTATATCTGCATCTGTTTATTTTTGCTTGCCTGTATGCATACAACTGTGAGGATGACTATAAATTTCTGCAAGTCCAATCCCTCCATTTTATTCTGAGATTTCCTTGGCAAATCAAACACTTTCTGTAAAAAAGAAGAGAAAACAGAATTTTGTATGAGAAGATCATAGTATTAATTAAGGCTTTTGATAGAGGAGACAGTCCCTTTCATCGCTTTAAAATTTAGCTTCAGGAAATCTTGCTGTAAGAACACAACAAATTTTCTTGTAGTTAGTAGAAAAAGAGAAAAAAAGAGTCTTTCACTCGGGTGTAGTTACTGGAGTTTAGAATTTTCCAGAAAAGCATCACCAATCATTTATTGACCAAATGATTCACCATTCTCATCAGTAAATACTATCATATACTTTTAAATTTGCATGTTTTTCATTTTTACTGCACACCGTAGGTACTAAGAAACAAGGAGAAAAGGCAGGATTCCTCATTAGCATTTTTGTTTGTTTGTTTTTATTAGAACAGTCCTGTTGAGATTCATTGGTTTTGTTCACTAGGTTGTGGTTGGGGGCATTAATTAGGAGCCCTGAGTAGGAAGACAACCTCAGAAATGAGAATCCCTTTTCCTTAACAGGAGATTCTTTTAAAAGTTCAGTGAACAGGACCCATTCTAAGACTGTTGTGTGTGCTGCCTTCTGCTGAATTCTACTTTGCAATACTCATGATAATGCAAGATCCTATTATGTTTATAAGCCAGCATCAATCTTTTCCTTGGAGAACATGCCACTGTATTAGGCAATTTGGACATACACAGCAGAGGGCAGAATTGGGCTTGGAGTAATTAATTTCTAATTAGTCATCTGAGGGTGTGTGAGCATGAATGCATATGTGCAAATATACTTATCTTCCAACGTCACCCCGAGCCTCCTTTGTAGATGACACTAGCCTGGCTGCATGGAAGAGAAAAGCTAAACTGTTAAAATTGTAGAACTCTTAGAATTTCCCTAGACCACCATTTTTCTTACCTTCAAAAGACTCTTTTTCCAGACATTAAATCCATTTAATGTTCACTCCCACTTTGAAACTGGATCGCCATATTGGAACCCCACATTTCCTGGAACATTTGCTATTTTCACAGGGCACAGAAGCCCTAGATCCCTGATTGCCTTGTGAGGAGCGACTCCCCAAGATTATTTAGTCCTTAGCACATGTAGTTTACCTGATTAGTGCCATTACAGCTAATGTAAGACAAATACTAGTCCTGTGAGGAGAGTGCCTGTAACTTAAATAATGCCCTAGGGAACATGGATGACCTCACACCTCCAACCCAGACATTGTTTAGCCCTACCCCACAACTTGTGAATTTCAATTATTTGTTCAGAAGAGCCATTCATAATTGCCTGGTGTAAGCCTGCCTTTAGGATGCAAAGCAGAAGACAATGAAAATGCTACCCTGTGAATTAGGGTAGCAGCACTTAAACATATAAATTAACTAGGCCGCTTTTCACATCTCTCCCTTTCTATTCTGAGAGGTTTCAGTCTGGTGACATCAAAGACAGGATTATGGGAGAAGATAAAAACTTGATCTAATGTCCATGTTTGAAGTCATGAAAGTCCTCCTCTCTCCATGGCAAAATAACCCTCTTCATAACACACACACAAAAAAACCAAGGTCCAGGTGCAAAGGGGTTGGGGGCGGGGTGAGAGTGGGGAAGGGGGGCACTGGGGAAGGCTGCACGAAGGCCTTGGCTTCCTGAGGTTGTAGTAATAACTGGGTGTTAAAGCCCTGCATTGCCAAATGTGCTAATAGATTGTTTGTAGGCTTGGGCGGGCTTTGTTCTGCAAATTAATATGTTAAGTCTCTCTTTTAAGCCCTTGTGATGTTGGGATGGTTCTTTAATGAGATTTTAACTAGGTTTCCTTTACCACCAGCAAAGACGAGAACAGAAATTTTTCTTAGGCGAAAGGAGAATGATCTTTAACTTCATCATCATTAACAGATCTTTCCTTTAATGTCATTTGCCAATCAAATTTCTTGCCCCATAACAAACTATGGTCTCTGAGCCCACTGTACTGCTGGGATATGAAACAGATGTATTCCCATGAATTAATAGGCTTACACATGTTCTGACAAATAGTTTCTTTGGGGGTGCAAGTTTATAGGAGGAAAGTAAACTTACAATTTGAAGACATTCTCTTACTTGGGAATTCACAGAAATTGTTTGAGATGAATAAAAACCTTGGCCCTTTAAAAATATGTGTGGCCGTACTGCCTGGCATGGCAGCCTGAAAAGATTTATTTTCAAAACTCTGCAAGCTACAGCCCCATGACTTTTAAAGTCTTTACTCCTTTAAGCACTAAATCAGCATTCAAGTGGCTAGTTAATCTCCCAAGGGCCAAAATGAAGTGCTCCAGCCTGGTTTATGACACAGACTGGCTGTTAGAAAACTCTTTCTTAGCACCAAACCTAGTAAGTATGGAGTATAAACACAGCTTTTGGACAAAATTGCTGTATGGGTTTCCCGCCTCACTTTCTCCTTTCTCCATAATTTGTAGATTCAGGTTCATTTGAACCAAAAATATTAAAAAATAAAGGATTTTATTGTGGGGAACTCAGTAGCAGGTACTGAGTTCATCTGACAAACTCAGTAGTTTACGTTCAATAACCATGAAAAGCTCTTATTTCCTCTCTGTATTCCCTTGGATGGGAGTTTCAGAGTCTTTATCACTGCTGTCTATATACTATGACTGGCGCATCTCCAAAGGGAAAAGGCAGCCCATCATGCCAGGTATGTTCCATTCCGGACAATGGCTCTGCCTAACATTTGAAGACGTCTCTAATCTCCTTGTATTTATCCAGTCTAACAAAAAATTAAACCTCCTAGTCTACCCAATGGATGGGTCCTTGCTATGAGAGAGTTGGTAAGGGTCTCACTGTTTTCTAGAAAAGACAGATTTAAAGAAGGAAACCAAAGGATCCCAACAGCTTAGAAATCTGAACAGCTATGACTTTCTCCAGCCTGAGTTTGACCTGTTTACACACTCCTTGGTTTTATGATTTTATATTTACCTTATATGTCACTTGGAGAAATGTGGTAAAAGTCACTCATTTATTCTCTTTAAGAAAATGTGCCGGGCATTTAATGCCTTCCAAAGGCATTTAAGAAAGTTATCAGAGGGATGCCTGGGTAGCTCAGCAGTTGAGTGTCTGCCTTTGACTCAGGGCGTAATCCCAGGATCTGGCATCAAGTCCCGCATCGGGCTCCTTGCAAGTAGCCTGCTTCTCCCTCTGCCTGTGTCTCTGCCTCTCATGAATAAATAAATAAAATATTTTTAAAAATTATCAGATACAGAGCTTGAAATCTCATGTAGACAAGTTACAAAAATGTCACGAACTAGAAACTGGTAAAAGAGACTCTTCTCTAAGAAATACTTAGTAAAGAAACTTGCTTTTTGCTTAGTGTCGATATTCACAGATTTCTTCTTTTTAAAAAGATTTTATTTATTTGAGAGAGAGAGCACGAGATGAGGGAGGAACAGAGAGAGAGGGAGAAGCTCCCCGCTCAGTGGGGAACCCCACACGGGGTTGGATCCCAGGACCCTGAGATCAGGACCCTACCAAAAAGCACACGCTCAACTGACCGAGTCACCCGGGCGCCCCCACAGATCTCTGTCTTACATCTTAAAAATCCTTTCTGTTTTGGACTGATTTTCCAAGGTACAGCTAGATCTATTTAATTTTTCTATTTTCCTCAGAACTGTCCATGGCTGGTATAAAGTATGAATCACTGTGCCTTGAGTGTTGACATCTCATGGCCCCAGGTACTTGCTCAGCCTTTGTAGACAATTCTGTTGGGAACCTACAGCTGTGATGTGTGTCTGTGTGCCCCATTGCCAAATCACAATCATGAGTCAGGCATTGGTTGACCCAGATGACCCATACACCGATATATACACTTCCATGGTATTTCTTTCTAGGCCTGGTCCTTGATCTTTGCTAATTAATAAGAACAAAAGAAGATGCATTAAGAGTTTTCTATATTTCCTGAATCATTGGAATAGGTCTGAGATGTAAGAACTTCAACCAGAGTGATTTAGAGGAGAGCTTTTTGGACTTCCTAATTACCATAGAGTTAGATCTTCCATTAGGGCACCCTCCTCCAGTCTGGTTTCTGGCACTACTGCTACCGTGACTGAATTCCTGTAGCATTAAAGTCAAAGGTTTGCATTTCCTGATGGGATTCTGGAGACCTTGGGGTGATTTCCAGGACATTGAAAGAGGGAGCAACTCTAATTCTTCAAGGGGTCCTTGAAGGTCCTTGTCGCATTGTAGTTCAGGGTGGCCATGCTGAGTATTTTATGGTGGAAATGGGGTTGCTTGAAATGTTCTTCAATCAGCTCAGTCCTTGGAACAAGTTTCTGTGAAAGTGACTGATTATTTAACATGTTCTCCATACTGCTGGTTAGGCAACTTTCATGCTCTCATTTTTCCAAGTTCTCAACTGATCAGAAGCTGAAAGACGATGGAAAGGACATTCCATGGAAAGCACATTCCATGCCAAGACATCTGGAAAGGAGTAGCATTTGTAGTCAGAGCTAGAACTTAAGCAGAAAAATAACAGTTATCATTAAGATCTGCCCAGCTAGCTGATTCTGTATATTTTCTATTTCATCAATCATTGAAGAAGAGGCACTGAACTAACTATAATTGCAAAATTATCTGTTTCTCCTTTCAGTTATATCACTTTTGCTTTATGTATTTTGGGGTTCTATGCATGTGTTTTGAATAGCAAACATAGTTGTTTTCTTAAGGTTATATTATTCATGTTATTGGGAAAAGCAGACCCAAGTGTAGGAACCTTGACAAAGAAACTACTATCCATTAGAAGTTGATGATAATTGGTATCAAAATCTAAGATCTTTTTTCTTTACAAGACTAAATATCGTGTTGTATGTGTGTGAATGCACCAGGAACAGTTTTCTCCATTTGAGTGATAGTGCAAATAAAAGTTGCCAGAGATTGTACTGTAGAAAGTTTGTATGGGGGTGTTTGGGGGTGTTGCAATGAACATGGCAGTGTATATTTCTTTTCAAGACCCTGCTTTTGATTCTTTTGCACGTATACCCAGAAGTGTGATTGCTACATCATATGATAGCTCTATTTTTAAATGTTTTAGGACCCTCCATACTATTATCCATAATAGCTGTATCAATTTACATTCCTACTAACAGTGTATCAGGATTCCCTTTATTTCACATCCTTTCTACCACTTGTTCTATTTTTATAATAATAGCCACCCTTACAGGTGTGAGATGTTATCTTGTGGTTTTAATTTGCATTTCCCTGATGATTAATGATGTTAAACACCTTTTTCACATACCTGCTGGCCATGTGTATGTTTACTTGGGAGAAATATCTATTCAAGTCCTTTGTCCATTTTAAAATTTATTTTTATAAAGTTTTTGTTGTTCTTGTTGCTGAGTTGTAGGAGTACTTTTGGTATTAACCTCTTATCAGATATATGGTGTGCAAATACTTTCTCCCATTCCACAGGTTGCCTTTTCATTTTGTTGATTACTATTTATATTATTTTTGCTGTGCAGAAGCATTTTAGTTTGATGTTTATTTTTAGGTTTTATTTTGTTCATTTTTGCTTTTGTTGCTTGTGCTTTTGGTGTTATATATTTAAAAAATCGTTGTTAATGTACATGTCAAGGAATTTTCCCTCTGTGTCTACTTACCGGAGTTTTATGGTTTCAGTTCTTATATTAAGTTATTTTGAGCTGATTTTTGTTTATGTTGGAAAATAGGGCTCCATTTCATTCTTCTGTATGTGGTTATCCAGTTTTTCAACACCATTTATTGAAAAGTCTATCCTTTCTCCATTTTGTACTCTTGGTGCCCTTGGCAAAAATTAATTGTATATGTGTAGATTTCATTTCTGGGCTATTTTGTTCCATCAGTGTAGTGTCTGTTTTTTTGTGAACACCTTACTTCCTTGATTACTATAGCTTTGTAATATAATTTGAAATCAGGAAGTGTGATGCCTCTAGTTTTGTTCTTCTTGCTCAAGATTTTTTGGCTGTTAGGGGTCTTTTTGGGGGGGTTCCATATGCTTTCCATAGAAAAATAGGATTGTTTTTTCTGTATCTTTGAAAATACCATTGGAAGCTTTAGAGATTGCACTGAATCTGTAGATTACTTTGGATGGTATGAACATTTTAACAATATTAATTCTTTGAATCCATGAGCATGGACTATCTTACCATTTATTTGTTTCTTTTTCAATTCCTTTCATCAATGTTTTATAGTTTTCAACATATAAATCTCTCACCTCCTTGGTTAAATTTATTCCTGAGTATTTTACTCTTTTTGATGCTATTGTAAATGGGATTGTTTTCTTATTTTCTTTTTCAAATAGTGCACTGTTAGCATATAGAAACACAACTGATTTTGGGCAGCCCAGTGGCTCGGCAGTTTAACACCTCCTTCAGTCCAGGGTGTGATCCTGGAGACCTGGGATCATGTCCTGCATTGGGCTCCCTGCATGGAGACTGCTTCTCCCTCTGCCTGTGTCTCTGCCTTTTCCTCTATGTCTCTCGTGAATAAATAAATAAAATATTTAAAAAAAAAAAAAGAAATACAACTGATTTTTATATGTTACATGTAGTGTTAACTACATTCACATTGTTATGCACTCAATATTCAAAATTCTTTTCATCTTGAAAAACTAAAGCTATATCCATTAAACACCTTCCCATTCTTCCCTTCTCTCAATCACTAGCAACCATTATTCTACTTTCTTTTTCTATGAATTTTTAATTTTAGGTACACCTCATATAGGTGGGCTCATATAGTATTTACCTTTTGTGACTGGCTTATTTCACTTATCATAATGTCCTCAAGTTTCATCCATTTAGCATATGTCAAATTTCCTTCCTCTTTAAGGCTGAATAATATTCTATTATTCTAAGAATTCTAAGGCTGTGAATGTACCACACTTTGTTTCTCCATTCATCTATCGATGGGCACTGATTCCTTCCACCTTTTGACTACTGTGAATAATGGTACAGTGAACATGGATGCACAAATATCTGTTCAAGATCTTGCTTTCAATTCTTTTGGGTATATATATTTTCATATACTTTGAACTTTGAACTCCAAGTATTTTTACATGAAAAAGTAAAATCATTTAAAAAGAAAACCTCAAACTGAAATCAAACCCCCAAATTAAAAGCTCATGAACCTATTAAGTTGGTGTCATAACCACATGGAGAAAAATAATTCTTTCAAACACTACACAAGAATGAAAGTCAGTCAATGAAGACGGAATGATAAATGGAAGGGTCATCAATGGATTATAAAGCCATTAAAAGTTGTAGTGGAATAGTGTATTTTAATGATGTCAAAGTATAATCCTACAGATTTCTTGCTAATTTCAAAGAGAAAGAAATAGCTTTCTTTTTTTTTTTTTTTAAGAGAGAGAGAGAAAGCATACATGTGTGAGCTGGGGTGCAGGAAGGGCAAAGGGAGATAGAAACTCCTAAGCAGACTCCACAGCCAGCATGGAGACTAACAAGGGGCCCATCTCATGATCCTGAGGTTATGACCTGAGCCAAAATCAAGAGTTGGACACCTAACCAACTGAACCACCCAGGTGCTCCAAGAAATATCTTTACAAAGGCAAGCTATCATATAAGATTAGAAAAAATGACACACCTGACATCATGTAACTGAAGCACAAAAGCATCACCTACAAAGTATTTCTGCCAAAATCTATTGAAGCCCTTAAACTTCCAGTTTATAGGAATTATAAGAGCTAGAGGAATAAATTAATAACTCCAAGAGTAAATAATCAAACACATACAGAATGTATAACATCATACAAAAACTCCTTAGTTTCTTCAAAACGTTGGTTTCACATACAAAAAAAGGAGAGATAGGGACAAATTATTCTAGAATAAAAAATACCAAAGTGATGCAACAAGCAAATGCAATGCTTGTCTTAATACTAGTTTAAAAAAAACAGCCAAATGAAACAAATTTGGAACAAATGGGGGGATCTGAATTTAGGCTAGATATTATATGATATTAGAGCAGTAATTTTCTTAGATATGTTAAAGATATGTGATTATGTAAGAGGATGTTCTTATTCTTGGGAGATTACACCACAGTATTAAGTAGTGAAGGTCCATTATAAATAAATATATAAATAAATATATTTAAATATGTCAAAATATGTTAACAACTAGGTAGTAGGTATATGTGTATCGATTCTAGGCAATGATGAGACTATGGCTGTCCATTGTACTATTTTTTAAAATAGTTTCATCTTCCCTGTATATTTAAATTTTTTTATAATACACAGTTGAAAAAAATAAAAGGTTGACTTTTGAGAATCAGATGACCTGTAGAGGTTCCACACTGAAACTCCACATCAGGGGACTGTCTCAGTTGAGCTGTGGAGAGGGAACTTGAGACCTAGTGATGGATCCTCTTCCCCCAAAAAGAGACAGGATTCAGTGACTAAGTTTTAATTCTAGGCCCCCAAGCAAAAGTTTCAGAAAGGGACCTTTTAACCTTTGCTAATTGTAAATTAATCAGCTCACTAGTGATGAGAAGGCCCCCTTCTTTCTGCATCCACCCTCCCCTAGTCCCCACTGTTTATGCCTGGAGCAAGAATGAGACATTTTATAAAACAGAGAGGAGCTCTTAGAGAAGATGATATGGTTACTTAGTTGGTAGTGATGAATAGAGCACTGGCATAATTATAATCTGTGAATTTTTCTATGATGATTAATATTTTTTCCTTTATTGAGTGGAGTGGTTGGTAGAATAGTGGATACGATAGTAGGCTGTGAGTTAGACTGCCCAGGTTCAACACTGCACTGTGCCACTTGGCCCCTGTGTGAAATAGGAACTATCTAAAACCATTTTCTATACTTGTAAATGAAGAAAAGAAGAACACCCATCTCAGGGTCATGTGAGAATTAAAAAATGACAAATAATGCATGCACAGTACCTAGCAAAGAGTAAGAACAAAAATGTTACTGATGATGATGATAATGATTACTCACAGAAGGAAGTAAACACTTAGGAACAAGTTGAAAAGTAGTCCCCTGCTGGGGCTTCAGCACATCCATAGGCAAAAGTAAATTTTTGGCCACTCAGTAACTTAAATCAGGTTTCCTGTGAATTTAACTATTGCCATGCGTTTCCTGAGAATTCTTTCAGCACACATCTGGCACCAGCTGCCCATCTCCAGATCCCAAGGAAAGCTGGGATCAGGAGCTGGAGAGAGCTAAGAACCACAACTGTCCTTTGTCACTATGGAACAGTGGTGCTGTGTTTCACTGGCTTGGTGTCTACAAAGAAGCTCTTCACCTTTCAGTGGTAGCGCTCCTTCTCAGCAGGTGCTGAAATGTAAAACCATTATTCAATTAGCTGATGGCCATTGGAAAACAAAAGCTTAAGTATGTTTTTTCATTTCTTGCTTGAGACACCATGTCAAATGTTTTGGGGATCCTGTCAGTTGAGATGTCATTTCATTGATTATATACCAAGCACTCAGAGATACCACTTTAGCTTCTAAATTTACTTAACATATTTTTTTAAATGATAAGTGGGCATTGACACCTATATATTTCAAAGTCTCGTGAAGTTTTGTTTGAGGTGGAAATCCGTAAAAAATTTTAATGTAAGGGGTTATTAAATCTGAGACCTCTCTACTTGGCCATTAGCCTTTAAACTTCTGAAGATGTCTTTGGTAGATGATGAAATTTATGGAAATCATTGATGTTGAAATAAGATTTCTCCTATGAATAATATAAGAATTTAATACTTATATAAAAACCAACTTTTTAGGGCAGCCCGGTGGCTCAGTGGTTTAGCGCCACCTTCGGCCCAGGGCCTGATCCTGGAGACTGGGGATCGAGTCCCATGTCAGGCTCCCTGCATGGAGCCTGCTTCCCCCTCTGCCTGTGTCTCTGCCTCTCTCTCTCTCTCTGTGTGTGTGTGTGTGTGTGTGTCTCATGAATAAATAAATAAATAAATAAATCTAAAACAAACAAACAAACAAACAAACAACTTTTTAGAGAAAGTTTAGTATCACTAAGAATGATAATTCTGTGATCCTTAGACTGGGAAGACCTGATTATAAATCTAAATTGAGTAGGACCATCTTTTTAGAACAAGAAGGGTCATCATATATGATAGAAATAATAAGAAAGCTGCTTTTTAAAAAATTATGAAGAGTGATAACATCAATACAATATAATTACTGTAAAATAAGTTGCTAATTTTGTATAAAATGTCCTTTCTTTTCAATAGCTATAGATTTAGAGTCAGGCTTCTCTCAGGTGTTCTACATTAAGAAAATGCTTTTTGTATAATCAGTGGTATCAAATGATACCATTTTAAGGCTAGTTGTATGTTGTACTTACAATTTTCTTTTGTCTGCCTTTCACACCACAATCAGAAATCTGCTGGTAATTCTACTTCAAGAAGAGAAAGCAAACTTATAAATGAATTTATTATATTGTGGCTTTGGTCACAAATCCAATAAAACCTGTATCAATGTAAATACAGATAATCCCTAAGACTATATTTTTAGATTTAATTTTGAAGATGAATGTTCATAAGAAACTTTGACTATATTAGATTTGAAAGCTTTATATTCCAAACTAGGATGGGTCAGGCCAGTTTCCTTTTTCTAAGCAATTGAAGAATAAAACCCTTAAGACTGACATAAGCTTTTTTGTGTTTTTTTCTCTATAAAATACAAATACTACAAAAAAGTACTTGGATATCAGATCTTGCCTTCTGTATCTTTACTATACTACAAATGCAGTGCTTAAAAAAAAAATTCTGCCATCTTAAGCCTGAAACTCTGTTTCCAACACTGTTGTGTGATAATAATTCTATCACATAACTAGATGTTTTGTTCTTGAACTGCTACTGCTGATTTCTCTGAATTGTAGCTAGAAGTCTAAGCCTCTGCAACAATAGAGTCTCCAGTGATTTAAATACAGCAGTGAAGAAATTCAGCTGAATCTGCTTCTTTTTTGTATCAATAAAATGTTTGTACTCAATGTCTGGATTTTGGTCAATAAATGTATTTGAACTGATGCTAGTAAAATCCATTCTAACTCAAATAAGGATATTATGTGATGCCAACCTCTTCAGAGTTTTCAACTCCATAATATTTCTATGAGCTGTAGTAAGGTTTTGATTCAACACCTAGTCCTGAATGCTGGCAAAATCATACTTGAGGGGGTGTTCCATATACACGTATACATTCTGTCCTATCCTCCCCCAAAAAACCATATTGGCGCTCTACAATACATGGACAGCCCTTCACATACCTCCACGGGAAAGAATTACAAGTAACTTCAGGCCATCTTCATTTATGGCAACTTTCTCTTCTCTTCTGACATGTCTTACATAGGCAACAATGAGTTCTGGAGTCAGAGGACTAACTTCGAACATTATATGTTGTATATGTACTGTAATGCAAGGATAATCTTCAACAGATAGTTACAGATGAAGTAAAATATGGATTCTTCATACATTTCTCAATTCAAGTATTCTGAGCATCTTGAGTCATGGCACTATTTAGCTTCTAATTTTAAACCTTTTATAAACATTGTCCTGTGCTGGCAAAGTACAGTATTGGTCCTGGAATGATATCTATTACTCCAAGAGCAAAGCGCTGTGTTTGTTTTTTTTTTTTTTTTCTTAATCTTTGACAGTTGCTTAGCATGGGCTAGGATTGTTGCTGTCTTTCTTATCATTGGTGGATTATTGAAAATCAGATAGGGTGATCAAATTTCATTGACAACTTTTTGAATGGTTCTCAGAATGATGACAAAATTTTGAATGGTTCTCTGATGAGAAATGTGGCTGGTATTTTTCAACCCAGGTCACTTTTCTTCTTTTGTCTGCCATGGCAGTAACCAGCTACGAGGCTCCAAGGGGAATTGTTATATCCCCAGCATGTCTGCACAGCTACTAATGAAAATCTGACTCTGGAAAGTTCACATTAGTGTTGTTATACATTTAGAAACGTGCTATTTTTTTAAAAGATTTTTTATTTTTATTTATTCATGAGAGACAGAGAGAGAGAGAGAGAGAGAGAGAGAGGCAGACACACAGGCAGAGGGAGAAGCAGGCTCCATGCAGGGAGCCCGATACAGGACTCCATTCCAGGACTCCAGGGTCATGCCCTGAGCTGAAGGCAGGCACTAAATCACTGAGCCACCCAGGCATCCCTAGAAACATGCATTATTATATAGTACTGGTAGTTTATTATTTTTTCCATCTTGAATTATGCCCTGTTCAATTGGCCAGTCCAGCTCTTTAGGAATATTATGTGAGTACAGCACCAGAGCATAGCACAAATAATACAACACCAACAATACAAATGTCCTCAAGTTTGAACATTACTGGGATAAAATCTGTTTCTTTGACCTTACCAGCTTCTAGAGGCTACCGTTCTCATGGCCCTCTTTCTCCTTCTTCAAAGCCAGCAATGTTGTATCCCTCTGACCAATCTTCTACAGTCACCTCCTTTGACCACACTGGGGAATGGTTCTCCACTTTTAAGGACCCAGCTGATTAGATAATACAGAATAATTCCCTATCTCAAAGTCCTTAACTTGATCACACCTGCAAGTTTGATTTTTCCACCTAAGGTAACAGTCATAGGTACCAGGAATTAGGACATAAACTTCTGGAGGAACCATTATTGTGTCTACTAAAATGACCAAGAAGAATATGTAACAGTAGTCAAAAATATGCTTATTTTATAATGTCCAGGGGGAAAATATTAGGTGTACTTTATTATTATTATTATTTTTTACTATATAATGATAAATACTTTATGAGGTAAAACACAGTAAAAATAAGACTACAGGTAATTATACCAAAAGAAACCTGAAGACACATACCGGCGATGAAAGTGAGCGATCTCACTGGTTTGGAGAACTGATATGCGCCTTGAAAAATTCCTTCCACATGAAATATTAATGTGCTTTTTTCTTCCAAAAGCTACTCTGCCTCAAGGCTTCAGGTGTTTCTTCTGCTCAGGTCAACAACAGGAATTTTCAAAACTTCAGTGGGTTTAAAACTGAGATAAGTTTTTAGAAAGCAAGCTGCAATTTTTTTTAAGCAGTCGGGAATTTGGGTTATTTACATTGCTTTAAAACTTCATCTCTGCCTTGTGAACTACAATCCTTGGGGAAAACAACAAAAACTTGCATCACTTAAAAACTTCACTATGAACAAGGACACTTTGGATACCAAATGATCCTCATTGCCTTTTACATCTAGATTAGCTCATTTCTTTGACATGTAAAATTTGAACAATAAAAAAAGAGAACAAGAAGAGAAAGTAAATACAAACTAATGAGGAATTGCTGAGACCCAGTTGAATGTTATCAGTTGCCCAGGTGCCTTTATTCATCTGGTTTAATTTGTTCTGTGTGTCACACAAAAATGTGGTTTTCATTTTCAAATGACAAGTGTAATGGAGTGCTTTGTGATAAACAACTGCATTATAAATGACACCTTATGAGAGAATTTCACTGACAACTCAGAGTTATCAGACAAAATACTTTATACAAGTAGAAAAATTAACAGATCATTTAAAAACATACATTTGGGGGTGAAGGTAGCTTTGAACTTGATGAAGTCCCTGACACTCTCCCCATTTTAGTGCAACTCTAGCAGTTGAGCGGATTAGAATTTAGGAGGTCACATGTGGGGGGGACTTCAAATACAATCCTATTCTGGGAGATCCCACTAAGACTCAGGTTGTTTACCTCCCTGAAGGGGGAGTGGAGCATGAAACATTGAACTACTTTAGGAGATTTTCTCATGGATAGCTCTTGGCATAGAGTAGGGCCTCAACAAACATCAGTTGAATAGAAATCTAAATTTGTAATGATCATCCCTCCAGTAGAAATGTTGCACCCCAAGATATTATAATGGCTCAATCTGTAGTGTTCAGAAGTACAGACTTCATCACCAAGTATGAATCAATTTCTAATGACTTTCTACGGCCTCTCACTTAATAGAGTTCTCTGTTATTTCCTCTGATTCTCCTAATTTCTTATTGTATTTCTTTCCTGCCATTACAGTGGTCAGAGGCACTTGGGGGAATTCTGTCCTTTATGGATAATTTTCATCATCAGAAAGATCACTGGCCCTTTGATCAGTCATCAGATAATGGAGCTAGGTGATGAGGCCCAGCCAGGATGATTACAGAAGTTGAGGAAGCCTCAAGCTGCTATCTCATTCAGTGATTATGTGTGATGTCACATACAATTAAGAGTTAAATTTCATAACTTAGGTTCCACTAGAAAATGAGCTTCATAATTTATCAATCAATAATCAACATTATTGAATGTTTGCTATAGACAAGATCATGTACTAAGCCCTCTGTAGTCTACAAAAATAAATAAGACAAGGGGAAGGGCACGTGGCTGTCTCAGTTGGGAGAGCATGCCTCTCTATCAGGGATCATGAGTTTGAGCTCTAGGTTAGGCATGGAGATTACTTTAAATAAATAAATAAGTAAATAAATAAATAAGAGAAAGGGAGAGTTCTGATCAGATTTGCAATGTAATAACATTGTTTTAGCTGCATTTCAAAAGAAGGATTCTGGCTGGGAAAAAGAAGGGATTAATAGAGCATTGGCTTGGTTATTATAACGGAAGCTTCCATTATTTTAACATGGCTTCCATGAGACAGATTTCTTTTTCTCTTTCATAAAAGTTTGAGGTGGCAAATAATCCAAGAGGATAAGGTTCCTTTTATCTTGTGGTTCCTTCGATCCCCAAGGTTTTTACTTGTAAGGTTGAACCTGACTCATCACTATCTCTCATCACAATCCAGACTGCTGAAAGGCGAAAGAAGAGGAAGGCAAACATCTCTATTTTAAGAATGTGGTTCAGAAGGTACACATGCCACTTCCATTCTCAGGTTATTGACCAGAACTCCTTGGCCAGGTGACATTGGAGCTTGGTTGTATAAAGCTGCCAGGGAAACTGGGCAATGTGGTCTCTGGCTGGGGAGCATGGTGCTCACTTCAATCACCAAAAAGAAGAAGGGAGTGTGAGTATAGGATATAATTAGCCATCTCTGTTGCCGGAGACAAGACTGAAGGCAAAGATATTAATTCAGAGACTATTAATGCAATAATAGTGGCCTGCACTAGGTTAGTATTCACAGTAACAGGAAGGATTAAGAGTATTTGGAAGGAAGTATTGACAGGATTTGGTAATTTATTGAATATGAGGAATAAAAGAGAGCAAGGAGTAATTAATTCATTTCCTCAGTATGTAGTGAGTCCCTACTATGTGCCAAGCATCACCCTATGTGCTGGATGGAGGTGATTTGTTTTGGTAAACAAATAGATACAATCTGTGCCTTAAGGAACTTAGACACTAAAATGTGATGTTTAGATTTGTACTAAAAATTACAATGCCATTCATTAAGATACAGAATACAGAAGAAAGAGCAGTTTGAGGGAAAGTGATGAGTATGTGATAATCCTAATAAACTTGAGGTGCCCATGGGACAACCAGTTAGTGATATTCAGGAGATGGTTGAATATGTGAGTCTGAATCTCAAGGGGAAAATTGGACTTGAGATGCTTGTGCACTGGGGACCATCAGCACAGGTGGTAATTTGCAGCCACATGAGTAGTAAGACTGTCCAGAGAGAGCACCAAGAAAGAAGAAAGAACACACCAGCATTTAAAAAGAAGCCCATAATGGAGATGGACTGTTTGGAAGGGTTAAAGTAAAACTAGGTGAACCCAACATGATGAAAGGAAAGGGAAGAATGAGATTTAGGAAAGATCAAATATCTCCAAGAGAGTAAATAAAATGGAGGCTGAGCTCAGATGATGGGAAAGGGAGAAGAGGAGAGACACAGGACTGTAAAGCAATATTTTTGTGACTGCAAGGGAGATTTTTTTTTTTAAGATTTATTTATTTATTTGAGTGAGAGAGAGCAAGCTCGAGCAGGGGGAGGGACAGAGGAAGAGAAGCTTTCAAGCAGGCTCCATGCTGAGCGTGGAGGCCATTGTGGGGTGTAGAGCCCATTGTGGGGGCATGGAGCCCCACTATGGGTTTGATCCCACAACCCTTGAGATCATGACCTGAGCTCAAACCAAGAATCAGATGCTCAACTGACTGAGCCACCCAGGTGTCCCTGCGGGGGACACTTTGTTCTGACTTAAAGATAGGCGAGAATTGAGCATGTTTAAAGGATAGTGGAAGGGAGTCATACAGAGGAAGACACTGGTGAAAAAGGAGAGAAAATCAAGCTCCTAGGGGGACTTGAAGGTAGAAATGGAGTTTATATAATAAGCAGCCTTATATTGATGGGACCTTTTCCTCTTATGACCTAAGAAAATTAAGAGAGTATGGATTCAGATGTATTCATGCATTTGCACCAGAAAATGGAGGCCTCATCTGGATACTTCTTTTTGGCCTGCAGGAGCAAGCTCATCTGCTGACAGCTAGGGGGGTGGAGAGGTTGTGGATTGGAAATTTAGGGACACTTATAAGAATTGCTTGAGAGTAAAAAAAAAAAAAAGAATTGCTTGATAATAGGGAGGGAACTAATCATGTGTAGGAACCATAGCACAAATGTAGTTGCTCCAATGTACTGACTGCTCTAAGGAGACATTTTCTTCAGTGGTATTCACAGCCTAGATAAAGTCTTGGAGGTGGTGGATGATTGGTTTTGAGTTAGATTTTGCTAGGCAATTATAGTAGAAAGACTGAAAAATAGAACTTCAACCACATTGATAAGAATGTGGTTGAAATGATGGATAGGGGAAGAAGGGAAGATGGGAGGGGGTTCTGATAGGAAAAATAGAGGGAACATCAAAAATTGGTCTAAGAGAATATAACCAAGTGTGAGAGCTGGAAAAATAAGGGATTCTGGTCAGAGACTAGCACAATTTAGAATAACGCCAACATCCAGATCTTGAGAATCACATATTTTTACAGGACTTCAGAGGCTAGAGATTTTATTGGGAATAAGAAAAAGCTTAGCACATGGAAGCAGTGACATCTGAACTGGGCTATAAAAGATGGCCAGGTTGGAAATAGATTAGATGGAAATAAGATATAAATTTTATCTGAAAGCAAATAGTATTGTTTCAGTCTGGAGGGGTAAGTTGTGTGCAGGTTGTGGAAGCCCATAAGAGTAGTAATGATAATAATAATAACAAATGAAAAAAATAAAAATGACAACAGTTACTGATTTTTTTTGCATGATGTGCCAGAAACACTAGGTGTTTTACACATCACAGAGATTTCTTGTCATCTGCACTTGAATTACTCAAAGGAACTAAAATTCAAAACATCTAAAAGTGAACTCTTGATCTTCCTCCTGCATCCCACACCTGGTCTCCTTCCAGGGTTAATTTCAGGGAATGATGTACTACTATTTATTCAGTTAGGCAAGCCAAAAACCTAGGAACTATTCTCCACACCTCCTTCTCCCTACTATACTAGATCCTACCTCTTATCAAGTCCATATCCATTTTTAACTTTCTTTTGTAAAAAAGTTTAGATCCAAGAGAAGGTAGAGAGAACAAGACTCCTTTACTAGAAAGTATCTTTTGTTTAATATACCTTAAGGAGCCCCCCACACCCACTCCAGCAGCTTCTGCTCTATCTGCATAACAGTCTGGAGATGAGACTGTAGCAGAGATCTTTCCTCTCACCAAATATCCATGTGCTCTGACACATTTCCCATCTCTAACAGTTAGGCAGGGCCAGGTAAATAGCTCCAACCAAAGGCTGTTAAGTTGAGGTGACCTGTGTTACTTATGGGCTAAAGCATTCCAATTCTTTCTTCTCCTGTGTGGCAAGCTGAACGTCTCATATTCCAGATGGCATAGCTACAAAATGAAAACTGCCTAGATCCCTGAATCACCACTTGGAGGGGAGCTGATCTGAAAAGATGCTGGATTCCAGCAGATTTTGTGGGCCGAACAAAAAAGATTCTATGTGTTAGGCACTCTGATGTTAGAGATGCCCAAAAATGCTACTTTGGCCTATTTGGACTAACACAAGCTCTGTAACTAAAGAGCTCTCTGGCTATGCATAATTCTACTTGCTTTCTGAACCACTAAAAACTATTCTGTTAGCTATATTCCTGACCTCAGGTTAGATGTTGCTGCTGTGAGGTATTATTGCTGTTGAACATCGATTAAATTTCTAGATTTCTTCCACCACCATGTTGTTCTACTGCATGATCTTTGTAGTTACCTAATCTATTTGCTCTTAAGGTTTATTAATTGAGGACAGGGGGACCAGAATAGAACAAAACAAATGCCCCTCTTTGAATAAATAATGAGAGGATCACTACTTGACAGAATGGAGAGGGACTTTGAATGGAAAGGATAAAAAGCTACTAGGTGCTTTATTGATGGGTGCCACAAGAAGGCAGAATGTCATTTCTTTGAAAGTTCTCTATCCTTTGATGATAAAACTAGTAATTACTATATCCTGCTGCTTGCTGCAGGGTGTGTTGGAGGGATGGATTTGAGATGAAGTTGAGTTGGTTACTTCACTGAAAATTTTAAACAGTGTTCTTAGGAAAGACTATATAACATTTTGACTTCTAAGTCTTAGACTAGAGCATAAAGAAAGAAATTTGTTCAAAATTACTTATAAAATCGGTATAGACAAAAGGTGGTAAAATCAAACCATATGGTAAGTATTAAGGGCTCTTGGAGTTTGGACAGGTAATATTAAGCTACCAGTTGGTCTTCAGAGTTTATTTCTGGGTAAATAACCTTGCTGGACCCACAGCAGCTCTCTCAGTGAATATCAGCTTGATGTAGGTCTGCCAGGTATCTTGCATCTGCTCCTCATCATATACTCTTCATTCGTGTCTACCCTGCTTCCTTCCTGAAGGGGGCAACTCTGTGGATTACACAACCTGACTCCCTGGCCTACCGGTTTCCTGTTGGGTTTGGCCAGTGGGAAGTCTTCTCAGGAGAAGAGACAGAAAAAAGTGAGGTCAGGGATTTAGTTTCCCTTCCTCTCTCTGCAAGCTGGCCTCAGCCTGGCTGTGTTCCTCCATCCAAGGTCATTATTCCCCTAAATGTGGCTGCTCAACAAAACTCTCCTTCAGGATTCTGGTAACGACTCCTTTCCCTTCAGCCCAAGGAGGGTGGTAACAGTTCTGTTGCTGCTAACTCCAGGTTGGTGTATTCCTTGTAGTTTCCTTAAGTTTCCTATATATATATAGTCTGTTTATACATAAACCCTAATTACTTTTTTAAGATTTTTATTTAATTGAGAGAGAGAGGGGGGCAAGAGAGAGAGAGACAGACAGAGCATGAGCAGGGTGAGGAGCAGAGGGAGAAGCAGACTCCCCACTGAGCAGGGAACCCAATGTGGGGCTTGATCCCAGAACCCCAGGATCATGACCCAAGGCTAAGGCAGAAGCTTAACCAACTGAGCCACCCAGGCACCCCCCCCCCACCTGCATTGGACTTTCATTTGATATTCCTATGCATCCTCCAAAACACAACACTTAACTTTCTGCTCCTGTTAGTTTTCAAATGATTGACAATGGCTTCTCTCCTACTCCGAACCACAGGCAGAGACCCAGGATAAGAATCAAAGATGATGTAAACTAAGAGATGACATTAAGGGTGTATAACCCAGAGATAGGATTGGTCTTTGGGAGGCAGTGAGCATTCAGGTTGGGGTGGAATTCAAAGATTAAGGTTAATAGATTCTTTGCTAATAAAAATAAAATGTTTACATTGTGGAGAGATCTAGTTTGAGGTAGTACATAAAAACTCACATCCTCACTTTTTTCCATAGCATGTTAGAGAGCTGGTATAGAATTGTCATTAAAATATAAAGTTTGGAGTCGATCTTTCTAGTTTAATTTTGATTTTGCCACTTGCAAGCTATTTGATATTGGACAAGTTATTTAACCTCTCTGTCTCAGATTCCTTACTTGTTAAATGAGAGTAATACTACTACTTAATTTTTAAGATTTTGTGAAGATTAAAGGGATTGGTATTTGGAAGTAACCCACAGTACGCGCTCTGTAATATTAACTGTTACTATTTGGAACCAGAATAAATCCTAGAGTTTATTTAGATTAATTCATGAGACAAAGAAATAAAAACATAGAGATCAAATTGCTCAGCCAAGGTCACGTAGCAAAGAGACGTTTATTGATTTGCACACCAGATATTTATCTCACCAGTATGGAACAGAAATTCCATTAATTTGGCCAAGTCTATAAAAATGGTTAGAGCCAGAATGAAAATTAAGCAAACAAACAGCAGTAACAACAAGCACAACCACAAAACAAAGTCCTGGTTCTCACCTGTTCAGTTGCTTCTCTCATCACACTGCCCTTGGGGCTGGCTAGCTGCTACAATGCCCACTTCGGATTTTAGCATCTTTTGCTAAAGGATGCTTGTGTAGCATCCTTTGGAGAATCCACTTACATCACACGTGGGGCTTATGATACTACGTTTGGTGCTTAGGTCTTGGTTTTTGGCTGATATGCAAAAATGAAAAAGAGCAAGAAATCCCCCCAGAGAGACTCCACAGCTGCGCATGCAAAGGAGCACAAACCTCTCCAACTAAGATCTAGAAAAAAAACAACCACCAAAACAAAACAAAACAAAACAAAACTCCTCGAAATAATTTATGCTCTAAGATTTCCCCCTGGATCTGCATTTTCTGAAAGTCTCAGATGGTATGTTTTGTGCGTGTGTGTACTAATTTCACCCTCTTTGGTCAAACCATCTACTTCAGGGAGTGCAGAAGTCCTGCTGGTTGGGGAATTATCTCTGCCACTGGGGAAGGCAACATCTCCGTAAATCCTGATTTAACTGTGAAGACAGCTGTAAGCCCTTTAAATTCATAAGTGAAATTAAATTGCAGAATTCTGTAGGGTGGGTTTGATGCTACCCAAAGATTCCCCAAGCGCAAAGCTAATCCTTGAGTTTAAAAGTAGCAAATCTAAATGTTCCATTCAGGATAGATGATTCCCTTGACTGCCAGAGAGGAGTTGGATGAGACTTAATCAAATAATAAAACAAACCAAAATCGTTGATAACTAAGGTTGGGTCAACATAGGACAGGAAGAAGTGCACAACTGAAGTAATTTTCCAGGGAATTTAGTGTTCGAAACAATGCCTTGGAAGACTAAAAAGGATTACATTTTTTTTTAACATTTAAATGCAGTTAATAATCTTAATAAAAAATTGTTCAGCTTCAGGGAGGGAAATTAGTATATTTTTCATGGTCCTGGCTGGAGGTAAAACATTGGTTCACTGTGCTTGAATTGTCTGCTGGTATATTTGAGTCAGCCACTCATTCTTTTTGTGCCTCAGTTTCTCAGTTTCTCAGTTAACTGGAAATAATGTATAATCTTTGTGGTATCTGCTTTTAACACAAGCACACCAATTTCCTTACAAAGTGGAAGTTTGTGATTATTAACATTCAATTTGAGTTATAAAAATGGAGCTTGTTTTTTAAGAACACAACTAATGAGACCAATGGAGTATACCATCCTATTCTATTATTGGGAAAGATATTTAAAATTGGTTTTTTTGGGGGGGGGTGCATGACACCTGGCTGACTTGTTTGGTAGAGCATACAACTCTTGATCTCAGGATTGCGATTTCAAGCACCATGTTGGGTATAGGGATTACTAAAAAAAAAATTTCAAATAAATAAAAATAAAATTGTTTGGAGGGGAAATGCTATTTGGGATTCAAAACACTTTCTCCACATGCTTGGAAAATTGAGCTTTAAGTTAAGTTTTAGATGCACAGATCTGTATTACTTGAGCACATATCATAAATCCTCTGGAAACTAAAATGGCCTCCTGCACAATTTTATAAAGAAGACTTGCCTTATTACAGACAACATCTGCTCCATCATACGGTTTGTAAAGGAGTCACCAGACTCCAGGTGCCTTCAGTTCTGGCACCTGAACCCAGAAATTTACATTTAATATTAACACACACACACATAGATTTTCTTTAAATGTGGAAATGTGAAGATCCTCAGGTGTTACAATGTAAACCTCCGTCTTTTCATTGAAGTGAGGATCAATTATCTTCACAGTTTTTCCTTTCCTTGCTGCTTCTCTGCATATCAATACTTGGGGTTCTCAACCCCACAGGGATTAAGGTCACATTTCCCCCTCCCCCCCAGTCTTCACTCTTTCTCCCCCACCCCTTAAGGGATGAGATCCCAAAGGTTGGAAGGATCAAACTCTCCCTGCCTTGTAATCCTCACTTTAAAGGTCAAATGAAGATTTCTCTTGTGATAGATTTGCATTTGCCTAGCAAAGTTAAATATCTATTGTTCACTGTAGATTAGATTGTTAAGGGCTCTCTCCAATATAGTTTATGGTTATACTGACAGACAAGTCAGATTGTATACACTTGGTCTAGATATTTGAGGACACATTTTGAGTTTCAGGAATTAACTATTTCTGGAAAATTGAATTTCTTTTTTAGGAGATAGTTCTAAATCAGATTTCTGATTTGATTTTTCTATATTATGTCAGTATCAAACACTGAAAGAAAAATTGTTCCAGGAGGAACCACTTGGATGAAGAACTAAGGCATCTTCATTGAGTAGCTTTTGTTTTGTTTGCTCCTGAAGATTTTCAACACAGGCTGGTTTTTAATCAGCTTTGGGTGTACTTTCAATTAATTAAACATTTGGGGACTGAGGGCAAGAAAGGGATCTCTTCAGATATAAAATCATCTTGTCCTCAGTCTGAAGGGTATACAATGGGATTTTTTAGTTTATTACTTTCTCTCTCTTTAAGTTCTTACTTATTTTTATTTTTAAAACTATTTTATTTATTTATTCATAGATACGCAGAGAGAGAGAGAGAGACAGAGACAGAGACAGAGAGAGGCAGAGACACAGGCAGAGGGAGAAGCAGGCTCCATGCAGGGAGCCCGACATGGAACTCAATCCCGGGTCTCCAGGATCACACCCTGAGCTGAAGGCCGCGCAAAACCACTGAGCCACCCAGGCTGCCCTAAGTTTTTATTTTTAAGTAATTTCTATATGTGGGACTTGAATTCACGACCTTGAGATCAAGAATCACATACTCGGGCAGCCCCGGTGGTGCAGTGGTTTAGTGCCACCTGCAGCCCAGGGCGTGATCCTGGAGATCTGGGATCAAGTCCCACGTCGGGCTTCCTGCATGGAGCCTGCTCCTCCCTCTGCCTGTGTCTCTGCCTCTCTCGCGCTCTCTCTGAATAAATAAATCTTAAAAAAAAAAAAAAAAAAAGAATCACATACTCTATGGACTAAGCCAGCTAGGTGTCCCAAATTTCTCTTTTATTCTATTTATTCCTGTCTTATGATCTTGAAGATCAGCTGCTCTAGCTGTAGTTCTCCACAGAACTCACTGTTATAAACAAATCAAGACAAATCAAGATTTCATCATTTTGATGAAATCAAAAGCTGTTTTATTATTAGGAAATATGGGTGAGGTCATACAAGCCCTCAATCATGAGTGAGCCACCTGCCTGTGGTAGGCAGGATAGTATCTCTCCAAAGTGTCCACATCCTAATTCTCTGAATCTGTGAATGTTATCTCACAAGACAAAGGGGATTTTGCAAATGTGCTTGAATAAAAGATCTTAAACTGGGGGGATTATCCTGGAGGCCCTAAATATCATTGTAGGTGTCCTTGCAAGAGGGAGACAGGGAAATCTGACTATAGAAGAAGAGAAAGTGGTGTGATAAAGGAAGCAGTCTTTGAGGATGAAGGAAGAGGCCACAAGCCAAACACAGGTGGCTATTAGCAGCAGGGAAAAATAAAGGGGGCAAATTTCCAGTCAGAGCTTCCAGAAGGAGCCAACTGTGTCAAATATCTCAATGTTAACCCCATGAAACTGATTTTGGACTTCTGACCTCCAAAAGTCCATATTTTAAGCCACTAAGTTTGTGATAATCTGTTATAGGAAATGAATATATCTGGCATTAAACATTTGGATTTACACAAATAATTTTGAACTCTTTTTTTAAAAAAATATTTTATTTATTTATTCATGAGAGATACAGAGAGAGAGAGAGAGGCAAAGACGCAGGCAGAGAGAAGCAGGCTCCTTGCAGAGAGCCCGATGTGAGACTCTATACCGGGACCAGGATCATGCCCTGAGCCAAAGGCAGACGCTCAACCGCTGAGCCACCCAGGTGTCCCTAATTTTAAACTCTTATTTTAGATTCTTATGCACACTTATGTATCGACAGTGACACATCATTACATAAAATGAAGTGGATATTCAACTGTGGAGTTCTGAATCTTGGTTTTAGCACAAACTCTGATATGAAACACATAGAGCTGTCTAATTTAAAAATTCAGGAATCTCAATTACATTTATTTCAAGAATGATAGTAATAGAGTGTAATGACCTTGGGATTCTTTTTAGAAACTGTATTGGTATCACATGTAAAAAAAATGAGAGAGAAAAACTCCTCATTCCTAGATTTTAATCTTATTTAACTCAAGGAGCAAACTAGCATGGATGTCAAGTGTTTCACTTTGATCTTTTATGGCAAAGAGTACTCAATGTACTAAAAATAACGGCATGTGGAGGGGTAAGTTATCAGTTCTGGGACTGTTTTTCCCAGTGAGAAGCTGTGAAAAAATTTCAACCTGTAAATTTCATTGAACAGCTTAGAAAATTACCTGCAGTACAGCAGACTCATCTATGTCTGAGTTTCTGCCGTACTCTGCCTGGGATCTTGTCTGTAATATGTGTTAAGCTGTTTATTGACACATGTAATCAAGATCTTAGGAATTTGATCTCTAAGAACTTGAACTCAATGTTTATATATGTGCTGTAGGCTCCATGGAGCTACCTTCTACCTTCATTCTTCAGAATGAGAATGATCAATCTTTGGAGTTGGATGAAGCATTTGAGCACTTCATCCTGCAAAGGTTTCCTAGAGAAGTCAGGGCAACATTATTCTCCTTGCACACCTCCCAGAACACTGTGTGTTATATAAGGAGTGCTTGATAAATGTTTGCAGAACTACCATTTGTGAGTGAAGATACTACATTTAAGAGAAATTCTATAGATTCTCATCTATTACAAGAGGGACACATATGTGTGTGTGTGTGTGTGTGTGTGTGTGTGTGAGTGTGTTTGTGTCATGTGTAAACCCGGGAAATGTTCTCCATGTTGTCTCAGTTGAATAAGAGTTAGGGAAAGGATCAAAAGGAAATGATTCATCATAAAGCACATATTCATTGGCTTTATCTCACCGTATATGAAGAAGAAAGAAGAAAGAAATTAAAATTGATGATGTGCCAGCTTTTAAAAAAAATCAACATCATAATATTGTCACTGGTTGTTGACCGTTTGTTGTGGAAAAAGAGGAGGGTACTATAGGTCATTGGTACTTTCTTTGTCCATTATTTTTCTCAGTAGGAAGCAGGAGTAGGATTTCCTCTCCTTTGTGAGACTAAAGACAGTTTCCCTGCTGGACTTTAGTTTTCCTCACCAATGTCATACCCAGCTAGCCTGGCTCGGTTTGATACATATGTAAATTCACACCATTGTTTCTATTTGTAGAGAGAAAAGCTATTGTCAATAAAATGTGGCAGGGACTCTTTTAAAGTCCTCAATCATTCACAGTAAATGTGTTTAAATTGCTAAGGACCAAGGAAGGCATCTTGCTCCCTGTTGGAGACCCAATTCTGCATCCACTGAACACCTGGGTCATTGGGAAGTCAATAATCAGTTGGAAAAACAGGCGGTAGAATTTAGGACATTACATAGAAGGTTCCCTTGTTTCTACCAAAGATCTTAATTCAGATAGATTTAGGTTGATGAAGTTCCACAGTTCCAGGTGAAAGGAAGCTAATGTTCATTGGACTGCTATCTCAACAATCCAATGGCGTAGAAATTATTTATTTGGTTTTTAAGATGAGAAAACAGAGAAGCTAAGGAACTTAATGAAGCAGTATCACTGGAAGTTAAGAGTTGGGGTTTGAGTTTCATTGCCTTGAATTCCAGTTCTGGTGCGACCATTAGTTAGCTACATCACTTTGGGAAGAAAGTTGACTCTCTGATCCTCAGATTCTTTACCAAATGGGGATGGGATTTGGTCTAGACTATCTTCCTTCCATTTATTTTGAGGATTAATGGTAGACTATAAATATTCAATCAATTACTATCATTAAAGTAATTGAGGTAGTAAATTTCAGGTATGGGGTTCAAAGCTCAAGCACTTCTCATTGTACCATGTTTCCCTTTGAATGATGTTAACAAAGGCCAGAATTTCTCAAAGTGAGAGGTCTAGGGTTAGAACTTTAAAATGATCTTCCTTGTCAGTTTAAATCTGCTATGGAGCAAGTTGCCTACCTACAGTTGGGGCACCTGTTATGTTTTAAATTGAGTGCTCCCGCTGATTACAAGAATATGAGATGAAGACCATTGGTCCCACATAATTTCAAATTGCAGGACATGGAATGGATATCAAGAGATACAAATGGAATTGGACAAGAGAGAATTTACCTGTCTCTTTAGAAATTAGCTTTGAAGGAGACCAGCTAAGGGTAATTCTATTATACACACACACATTAATTCAGTACATACTGTGTGGAAAACAGCATGCAGTGAGAAATATGAAGATTTCCATCAAGATGAAGTCCATGCTACTCTACAGCTCATTTGGCAGAAGAACCAGTGACACACCCAACTCAAATCAAGGCATACTGTGCTATGGATTTAACAGGCTCTAAGAATGAAGATAAGGAAGATTAATAACAGAGACCAGAGGAGGGTAGAGGAAAATTGGTAAGATTCCTTGGGAAAAAAGAAAGGAAATATTGTGTTACTGCAATCTACGAGGTACTATAATAGTTGGTTTTTAAGTTGGGTTTTGAAGAAAAGATATAGCTTAACAGTTGGATATATAAAGAATTGAGAGCCCAAGAGAGAAATAGAAAAAAAAATATGCCAGTGGTGCTGAGAGCAGTTATAGTTTATATGGCACATTGTTGCTCATCATCTTGGGTGAGTCCACGTTTTCACATGAACTTTTAATTACGATCAGTTTCAAGATTTGCCTTCTTGCCATGATGTATTCTAAAATTTCATTCTAAATAATGTTCAAATCATTTTACAATTTTCCTTTTAGTATGCTTTTAATATTTTTGAAATAAGGAGGAGTTACTTTTAAGTAAATACTATATAATACCAAAATTAATTTTAAAGCCAGGAAATTGTTTCTATAAATATGGTTTTAAAATCATCACGTACCTTTGAAAAGTTGTAAGAAATATTGCCTGGATCTAGTTTTTCTCTTTTTCTAAAATGTTGTCCAAAACAATTTCCCCCTTTCAGCTGGCCTCCTTTACTAAATCATACTAATTTTTAGGAGTTCTTTTTTTAGTCTGTCTCCAGTTACTAAGAAACATTTCTCAATTGGTTTTTGAAAATAGGAATTTCAATTTTGATTGTCAACAAACTGGATTTTATTTATTGGCTAAATTAAACCTAGTTAGGTAGGTATTCGTTGTCCAGTTTAACAGATGTGAAAACCAAAACACACAGAGATTCAGAGACTTTTCAAAGCAGTTTAACACTGTGGATAAGAGCTCGGTGTGAGTTTGGCAGCCCTGGGACCCAATCCTGGCTCCATCACAAAGTAGCTAAATGACCTTGGCAAAGTAGCTGAATCTCAGTCTTTTTTGAAACCATTTCAACTTACTAAGATTTAGTTATCTAAGGTTTTGTTCTTTAAACAGTTAAGCAGATGGCCTACACATTTGAATATTCATTAAATCAGGATAGTAGAATGTATGAACCAAATTCTTCTTCCTCTTCAACAAAACTTATGAACTCACCATGAGTCAGGTATTATATTAGTCAATGGAGATACAAAGATGAAAAATATATCTTTAGAAACTTCCAAAAAGGGGATCCCTGGGTGGCTCAGCAGTTTAGCACCTGCTTTTGACCCAGGGCAAGATCCTGGAGTCCCGGGATCGGTCCCGCGTTAGGCTCCTGGCATGGAGCCTGCTTCTCCCTCCTCCTGTGTCCCTGCCTCTCTCTCTCTCTGTGTCTATCATTAAATAAATAAATCTTAAAAAAAAAAGAAACTTTCGAAGTTTCCACAAATATTAATATCAAAGCAGCAAATAGTAGGAAATAGAAAACTTGTTTTCTGACATCAAAATAAATCTTGCATGGACCCTATAGTGCTCAAATTTCTCTTGAGCTCCTTAATAGCTATTTGGTTTGTAAAGCACTTAAGATTCTATCAAAACTACTATTTCTAAATATACCTTTGCTGTTCTAATAGAAAACTATACAAAATTCCCTCATGTGTGTTTATTCCAACTTGCCTATTTCATGGGACACTTTTTAAAAAAAAGATTTTATTTATTTGAGAGAGAGAGTAGCAGGCTCCCCACTGAGCAGGGAGCCAGATGAGGGGCTCATTGGGGAGCTTAGATACCAAGATCCTGGGATCAGGAGCTGAGCTAAAGGCAGATGTTTAACAGACTGAGCCACTAAGGTGCACCTTTATGGAACACTTTTTTTAAAAAAGATTTTATTTATTTATTCATGAGAGGCACAGAGAGAGGCAGAGACATAGGCAGAGAGAGAAGCAGCCTGATGTGGGACTTGATCCTGAGACTCTGGGATCATGCCTGAGCCAAAGGCAGACACTCAACCATTGAGCCACCCAGGTGTCTTAAAGGGCTTAAGGTGAACCAGTATCCTTCCAGTTAAGAGCTTTGACTTTGGCTGCTCACTAGCTACTTAGTTTTATTATTGTAACTAGTTTAAAGAGTCAATATCTTCATACCACATTACATATCTATAAGCAGAATTGTCAAATTCAGAAGTGTCCAAAAACACTCTATTTACCTTCAATCTATCCAATTAGTTTTGACTTTATTTGATTGATTGTTTTTTACCACTTTGCTTTCTAGCCTCCTACCTTCCCAGGAGGATGGGGTAATTTTGTTCTTTGACTCCTGGAGAGTGAAGGTCAAACAGTATGGTCTGGAGAAGGCTCATCCTGGGGAATTAGCTCCTGGACTGAGTCTGTCACACTGAGGTTGCAGAACGTATCTGCAAACTGATGCCACTTTTCTTTTTTTTTTTTTTTAAGATTTTATTTATTTATTCATGACAGACACAGAAGGAGAGAGAGGGAGAGACACAGGCAGAGGGAGAAGCAGGCTCCATGCAGGGAGCCCGATGTGGGACTCGATCCCGGGTCTCCAGGATCACACCCCGGGCTGAAGAAGGCGCTAAACCATTGAGCCACCAGGGCTCCCCTGATGCCACTTTTCAAAGCCACATTGCAATGAAGTCATGCAGAGAACATGAGGTGATGCTACTATAAATACATGCTTTAACAATTTTATTATTAAAAAGTATATTTTGTTACTTATAAAAGCAAAGAGATTTTTAATGTTTTTCTTGGTTGATACGGTTTAGCATATCAATACCTGTGCATATTGTTTCATATTATAAATTTGAACCAAAACATTTTCCTCCATGCTTCCCTGCACTTACTTTGTACACATCCTTGTCAGAGGAGATAACCTTCTTCAGACTATTGGTTCTTTAAGGGCAGATGAACCAAAATCCAGTGAGGAGACAGAAACCATTCCAGTTATTTTCACAAACAGAATTTAGTCTAATGAATAGTTACCTAGGTGTAAAGATGTTAATAACTGAAGATGTAGAAAGAGAACTCCAAACTATCACAGTTGTAGCAACTGCAGAAAGCAGCTACCATGCCTAGGCTGGAGAGTACAAAGGGAAGAAAATGAGAATTATTAACACTTGGATACTCAGAGGTGAGCCCCGTGGAGCTAAACCTCAGATTGCAGGGAGTACCCGCTAACTGGTGCTGGCATCTCCCAGATGGGCTGTGATGAGGCTGGTTCTTAAAGCGTTAGGAAAACTTCTAACTAGATGCAGCTGCTGCTGCAGGAAGAAACAGCAGGGTGAAGAAGTTTTGCCTGCACAATGCTTTCAGGAGTCACAGCAGAAAGGAAGCCCCAGAAGGAACAAGCGGAAAGGAGCAATTCCCTCCTTTTTCTACCCTTGCTAACTGCCACTAGAGCCTCATATTACCAGGACTCAACAAATAGGCAGCAAGCAAAGTGGAAATGTGGTTTGCGAAGTCCCAGGTCCAGCATCACAGAGAAGAGCAGGGGAGGGTAGGCTTGGAGGTGAGAGACAATAGCTAAATAACTGGCGAAGTAGGGAATGCCAGCACCTGGCACATTTCCTGCACTACAGTATTGAATAAACGCTTGTGGGATGGAGATGTGTGGGTAGTTAGATTTAAAACTGTGATTTAGGGACACCTGGGTGGCTCAGTTAAGCGGCTGCCTTTGGCTCAGGCGGTGATCCCAGGGTCCTGAGATCAAGCTCCACATTGGGCTCTCTGCTCAGCAGGGAGTTTGCTTCTCCCTCTGTGCTCCCCTTGCCCTTTTTTCTCCAATAAATAAATAATATCTTTTTAAAAAACCCTTGTGATTCTAATAGCTAACATCTTAATTCTTCTTATAAAAAGAACTGTCTTCATATAGAAAAAGAACTTGAGAGACCACTTTTACTGTGGAGGGGAGGTGCCCAATGGCCACAGTCTACAAAGAAAGAGAATTAAACTGTCCCTCATAAGAAGTTAGTAGGACTTGGGGTGGAGTAGGGTGAAGGCCAAAGTAAGCAGCTGGGGAGGAGGGAGAGATCAAATAGACCAAGAAGAGAGTCAAGGCCAAGCAAACTCTAAGACTCGACTGGATGGCAAAGACAATCAGAGAAAGTCCTGGTAGAGAGAGAATAGAAGTATTCTCTCTTAGGAATAATAAATATTTAAATCAATGAAGTAAGGTAAAGTCAAATCTTCAAGACATTGGCATTTGCTTCTCATGCTTTTAGCACCTGGAATGGTTGCAAATAAAGGGGGCAGTATGCTTTCATGTTGAGATGATCCTTAAAGTGAACCAGGTCTCTGGGAGCTAGAGTTTTAAGTCAGAGATAACTAAGAGCAACAAAGCCTCCTCTATACCTTCTATGCTTCCTAAGCCACTGACTACAAGTCCCCAGAGAGATAGGGGTATGAGTCTGTCACAGGACAGCAGATGAGGCTATAGAAAATTTCATGAACTCTCAAGGGTCAGAGGGCACCCTAGCTCAAGTCCTGGTCACGTTTGTTGTGTTAGAATGCACCCTATTTTTTTTTTACAATGCATGCTATGAAAACAAAGCAGTTTTGTCAATATTTGGCTGAATGGTTCCATTTTTAGGCAAAGTGTGAGTTCACTAAATTGATGCCTTCTTTGGACATCTGAGTGAGCTCTATCCTGCAAGTTGTAGATCTAAGCCTGCGTACATATAAACTCAGACTAAAGCCTATCTCCCCTATATAGAATAGTAGACATAAAGCATCAGGGGGAAACGTGGTCTGCAAACATAATTGCACATAATTAAGGAAGCAAAGTAGTAGTTCCTTAAGCCCATTGGTTAAAATGTGTTTGTGAAGGCGTTGGCTTATGACGTAAAGGTGGGAAAAACGAGAAGACAACCATCCTCTAGCTTTAGCATTTATTATTTGCTTGTCAAATAGCTGCTGCCTCAGCTGCCTCCCTGACGAAATAAGAAAATTGCTGCTTTCCAATCCGACTGTTCTGTCCTGCCTGATGTGACTTCCTGTGGGGAGTGCTCCAACTGGGCATATGGGGTTTTTCTGTTTCCCTTGTGTATTAGTATATAATAGTTAGCTGGGAAAAGGATGAGGAAATTTGATAGGCACCAGTGAGTCTTCTTTTCTCCCCCCAAAGATTTTATTTTATTTTTTTAGAGAGATATCAAGAGAGACCACGAGCAGGAGGGACAGAGGGAGAGGGAGAGAGAATCTCCAGCAGACTCCATGCTGAGTGCAGAGCCTGACTCAAGGCTCAATCCCATGACTCTGAGATCAGGACCTGAATGGAAACCAAGAATCCAATGCTTATCCAACAGCCCAAGCGCCCCAGCACTACTGAGCCCAGTACTACCCAAGCACCCCAGCACTACTGAGTTTTTGAGAGAAAAAAGAGATCCTAACTAATGCCTTTTCTGTGATGTTCAAAGTTATTTGGATATCTCTAATGGACTAAGATGGCTGTTACTGAGGTAAACTGATGAAAAAAATCTCGTTTAGCTCAGAACTTGAGTGATCTGGGGCCCAGCAACATAAGCACCACCCAGCTCATTAGAAATGTCTAATTCCAGGTTCCTTTTGCACCTGCTGAATCAGAGTCATTGGAGGTGGGCCCAGCAGAGTGTGTTCTAAAAACCTCCCCAGGTGATTCACATGCACCTCAAGTTTGAGAAGCAAAGCTAGCAGACTGATTTGGCTTTTCATTTTTTCTTCGTAAGGTGAGAGTGACCAGGCCTGAGTCAGCCTGGGGTCCGTCCCCTGGCAGGGGAAAAGATGTCTTCCAGTAATTAACTGGGATGAGGGTTCAAAATTTGTGTATATCAAAGAAATAGGATGCTATTTTGTTCTCTAAGCTGGTGAAGTGAGATATATTTGATCATACTTTGATTCTCTCTGTCTTGGGTTAAAAATTCAGTCTTATAATTTCAACAATTTTAGTTCTCCAGTATAACTTATTTAAAAAACCAAATCTCAGTGACCAGTCGCCATTTTTAAACGTAATCAGGCTTCTGGCATAATAATTGAGGCATGATTGATCTTCTGAAAATGCGCATATTCTGGGTAGTTTTTTGCTGGTAGACTTTTTTTAAATTTAAATTTTTTTTATTTTAAATTTAAGAAAAATTTAAAAGAGTAATTTTAAATTTTAGAAAAATTTAAAAGAGTAATTTCTACACCCAACAAGGGAGCTATACCTCATCCCCCCAAGATCAAGAGTCCTATGCTCTACTGCCTGAGCTAGCAAGGCACCCAGACTTCTGCATTTTTTTTTTAAAGAAGAAATGATTTCGGTATAGACAGGGAAGACACAATACAGGTTTACTAGAGCTAGTACAAATAGTATCAAAACAAACAAACAAACAAATAGTATCTAAATGTTCCTCTTGAAAACATTGTCCCTACACAAAAAGGATTTGCCAACTAGGAAAAAGGAAAACTATGTTACTATTTTGGAAAATTGTATTATTATTTTTCATTTGGGAGGAAATGCCTAAACCAGCAGAATGTATTTACTTAGTGCTCATTACCTGCCTATATTCAAGAAGACTTTGAGGCTACTCCAAACCTTCATGCAATGTGAAAGATGAGAAGAGACAAAGCTAGTAGAAAAAGTAACAGAATAACTGAGATTTGGGGTGCTTGGCTGAGTCAGCCAGAAGAGCATTTGACTCTTGATTTTGGGGTTGTGAGTTTGAGCCCCATGTGGGGTACAGAGATTACTAAAAAAAGAGAAAAAAAAAACCAGTCTGAGATTTATTTTTTAGCAAGCCCTGTTTGTAATTTCAGCCCTTTTGCAGTTTCTCATTCTAGTTTTATGGGACAGCAATTCTCACAAAATTCCCCAAGAGTCAAAACTTACAAGTGACAGCTCCTTTTCTTCCCACCAGAAGGGTCTACTGTGAGGGGGTAATGTCAAAGGCACAGCAGGAGGACAGCAAGATGTGTGTGGTTCCAACCTCTCTGCCTACTACATCTTCTTTGCCTTTAAAGTACATTTTAATCAGTCAGTTCTGCACCCCTCCCCCACACTTGAGGCTACATTAAAAATAATAATTCATATATTGCTGAAATGCTAGTTGTACTGGCTGGATAGACCTTTAAATAATCTTCCCCCTGGTTGTAGAGGTAAAATATGATCAGTGTATGTAGACAATAAAACAATCGAGATCATATGGAAAACAAGAAAAGTAAGATGACTTATGATTTCAGCAACCTAAAGGTACTGCTTTTCATATTTGGTGCATAAGCATTTTCTATATGAGTAAAGTTTCATAAGCATTATTTGTGATGGCTGCATGATATTCCATAGTATATAAATAGCATCACTTATTTAAACCTTCCCCTACGGGGGGATGTAGGTTAATCTCTATAAAATAAATTGCAACAGAATTCATGTTGCAAAATTCTCAGTTGGGATGAATTCTTAGGCAGACTATAGCTTCTTCTTTTTAGACAATAAATGAGGCTGCCAGTTAGTTATACAATGCCCTGTCCTCTCTAGCTAAGAAACATTTTTAAGAAAAGACAGATATTGTTTTTAAACCAAGATTATTTCAGGTAAATAGTGTTGTGGACATATATATTGAAAGAGTTGATCTACAGTTTCCTGAGAGAAAACTAAAGCAATATTAGGTTAGAAAATTATAATTTTTTTTATTGCTTTGTCAGTATAGATGCACATATCTGCCTCTCTCTCTCTCTCTCTGCTTCTTTCCTTGCTTCCTCCCTCTCTTCCTCCTCCCCCACCCTTCTTCTTCTTTTTTTTTTTTTTTTTCCCTGCTCCTCTGTGTGGTTCAATGTTGTGGATCCTTTCTGGAATGAATCTAGTTCAGCTGGGCCTGGACTCCAGCTCTCCAGCTCCCTTCTTACTGAGCATTGATCCACAGTAACAGTAAAAACAGGCTGTCTGTGAAGGTGCTGACAGGGCTGGAAGTGGCTCAGATGGGAAAGCTTATTTCAATGCATTTTTTAAATGATGCCACAATAATGAGATCTGTGACTTACAAGCAAAGCCTGGGTGTCTCATGCACACAAAAGACCTGTTCCTATGGCAGGAAAGAACTATTTGGAGCAAACCAAACACAATCAAAATATCTTCTTAGCAGTATTCTTTTAAAGATATTTTCATGAGTCACTGAGTTAGCTTTCCTGACTTTTTTGATAATTTTATAAAATCCTTTTTTTAATATGGCATTCTCAACATGGTTCTTCAGTCTTAAGAAATGTTACTATAATAATACAACTATACTTCTCAGATGCTTTATTTTCTGCTTAATGATATATGTGCATATCATGTGACTGCGTTGTAGATCATATGAATATATTATAGTTTAAAACTCAGAATTTGAATTTCATGGACCATGCTAAAATTCAATAAAACTACATTTGGATGCAAGGGGGAAAGAGCAACATGTGGCTTAAATTTTCCTTAAAATACACAGGGGATAGTTAAGGGGAAAAAGTGCTTGGGACAGAGTACATCTGGAGTTTCGCCAAACTCATACCATTTAAACAATGGTTTAAGACTGAATTGAAATCCCAAGCAGATCTCTTCAATCTCCCCCAAAGGGTATAAGGTAGCATTTCAGTTTTGACAGATAAAGTTAATGAAAATACTTTCAATGAGCAAAATAAAAAAGTTGGACTTGAAGAAACTGTTTTGCCCTTTGGAATTCAAGGACTTCCCACCTCCACTTGAACCCCTGCTCTGCCTTTTTACCTATAAAGAGATTATCATTGGCTTTTGAAACCGTTTCTTTGCTCTGCCTCTTCCAATGCCAACTCTATTCTACCCCTACACTCCTGTGCAGAATCATATCCCCCTAACAGTCCGCTTCACACTGTTACCACTTCAAACCCTTGCCACATCATCCGAGCCTGAATATGTCCCCAAACCATCTTTTCTGCCCATTTCATAGTCAGGTACGATGAAAAATGAGAATTCTTGTCCAGTGGAGGAACCAGATCCCATCACACTGTACCAAGATCTCTCTATATATAATTTTGTGCTTATGAGAAATGGTGAATTTTGTCAGTGAATGCAATTTAAGGGGGGGGGGAGTTGGTGGTTTGGAGGATCATTTTTTTTTTTCTCCTAAGGCATTCTGTTTCCATACTCTTCTGGAATCTTTCTGTACTAGTGCCAAGCAGGCAAATGTCACCTTTGAATCCCAGGAGGAGATGTGTTGATCAGCCTTCCAAACCCACCATGCAAAGATACTTGGAGTCCAGCAGTACCACTTCCAGCTAACTGGCTCTGATTCCTCTGGATGCTACCAGCCCTTCTCCCTGGCTGGACTAATGCCAGTCTACTTAAGGAGATAATTGACCACAAGCCAGCTTGGCTGACAGGCTTCCTAAGTGCCAGATGCCAACTGTGCCGATTCTGGCCTTTACAGGAGAGCCTGTTCTACAGGCCACAGCTAAAATAGCTTTGTCCTCCCTCTGCCTTTCCTTCTTGTCTCAATTTCCCAAGTAAATACAATCAAATGGATGATTCCAGATTGTTTCCCCTTTCATCAGTCTACAAAGACATCTACACTGAAATCTCTCTCTTTTCTTTTTGCTTCTTCCCATCTTGTACAAGGTTGTGTGCATTCAGATAAGTGGGACACAGGCTAAGCAACCACATTCTTTTCTATCATCCTGGAAACCAGGAATGGAAGTTCATATTCTCTCCCTGAGTACTTAGCATGTAAGGAGTGATTTTATTAAATGTGTGAACTGAGATGGTCATAAGTTTTTAAGTGTCTCTATCTGCACCTCACATCTCTCTAGAGTTTACTTTGCCTCTATTCCAACCTGTCGCTAGAGAGGGAATACTGTGAGATCAGAGGAGATCACACACTCAATTGAGAGGGTTACCAAAATATTACCATCAATTTATTATTATTAGCTTTTGTAGTTCTCTATATAGTTTGATTATTACGAGGACGATACTTTTTTTTTTATGTCTTGACCCCTATTAAGGTGTTTAAAATAAGCACAGAATCTGCTTCCAATGTCTTTAGATGGATTTTGTTTGTTTGTTTGTTGTTTGTTTTTGGCACATGGGTATGAAAATCTGATTCTGGTGATGAGCAGTGAGCCTCAGGCCTGGGGTTGTCCCAGTGCTGGTATCTCGGAGGTTTGCCAAGACTAATCCTGCCAGGTTCCTGGCTTGGGAACAGGGTGGTGGTTGCTTAAGGGGATAAAGCCCTTAATACATAATACAGTGATGGTTGGACTGCAGATCCCATTTTAGTTAAGAGGGGTCTTCAGGACATTGTTGGTGTCCGGGGCTTTAATTGAGACCTCCCTTGGGATCAAAACTTTGGCAGAAAGCTCCCCCCATCCTTGTTTATTTATATGAATTCCCAGGTTTTCTGCTCTCAATACCATGCATTGCTTTCTTTGGGCACCTGGATCTCCTCCTGGATTAAAAAAAAAAATTGAGTAGAATCATCTCTAAGTTCATTTTGCCTCCCTTTCTCTTTCTTCTCTTTCCTTCCAGTAAACTCAAAACAATCTTGTTTTCCACACAGAGGTAGGAGGGGTTCATGGCAATGGCTAAGAAAGTCCAGGAAAACTGTGAGGGTCAATTGCTCATTTCTTGGCTGCTGTGGCCCACAGGCTCATTTCTTCTCAGGAGGGGCTATCATTTAGGCCAGCTCTCTGGGTGCTAATGGACACTTTGGGCCACATCCCTTTCCTGGAAGTGGGGCTCTGGGTACTGCTAAAAAGCACACCTTTTGGGCAGGTGGACAAGAACGAAGTGGTGTTCTTCTGAACAAACTTCTGGGATCCAGTGTCCCCCTTCTTCCAGCCAACTGAGTCACCTAAACTAGGGGTCCTGACCCCAGGACTTCTAGGTACCAACTCACCCAGAGGAGGACAAAGAAGCCAGACTCACAAGTCCCTCCAAATCTGTGACCCCCATGCCAGTGTCCCCCTTTCTTTTCTCTCTTTCGACAACATCAGACTAGTGTAGAGGAAAAAGCATCCGACTAGTGCAAAACCCTGCAGAAAACCTTGCAGAGTCTCAAGTTGAAAGAAGAGGATACACTGGACTTGTTTCAGTTCTCAAGGAGGCAGTGACCTAAACTGAGACTTGTTTCTGGGCGACACCAAAACCTAGCGGCACGCTGAGATGCAACTTGTAAATAAGGGATGCATGGAAACACCTATTTTAAGTTGTAACCAAAATTACACACACACACACACACACACACACACACACCCCACCCCCTCCCACTGTCATTACGGTTCGCAGGTCGTCTTGTTGGCCTTTTATTCTCTTGATGAAGGGTTAGAGTTGGCTTCCGTCGGGCCCGCTGGGCAGAGGGAAGTGGGTTCAAGTTGGAGCCCTGTTGCAGGTTGGAGAGCGGCCCCCCGGCCGCGGCTGCCCCGGGCCCAGAGGGCTCCCCCGAACCGGCCGGCTGGGCCCCCTCGCCGGCTCCCCGCGCAGCTCCGCAGCCCGCGGGGTCCCTCCGGGGAGAGCGCGCCGCGCGGCCGCGGGTTCTCCCGGGCCCGGCGCTCTGCTGCTCCGCGCCCCCGGCTGCCGCCGCCTCCCGAGGCCCTGCTCGCCGAGGACGCGCCCCGAGCGGGTGTGCAACAGGTGGCCCGGCTGCGGCGGCGGGGCCCGCGCTCCGCGTTCCCGTCGGCCGGCCGCGGTGGCGGTGGCAGCCACCTGGCGCCAACTCCCCCGCCCCGGGTCTGCCTTGCAGACTTAAGGGGGCGCCGCAGGGCACCTATCGGAGGGTGCCGAGGCCCCGGCTGTGGCCCGCCCTCCACGCCCTCTGGAATGGGAAAGGGTGTTGCATGGTGGTGATGGTGGATTAATGCGAACCTCAAGTGGGAACAACAACAAAAATCCCCGTTGCGGGTGTTTGCTAAGGCAGTCTCCGGCACCGCGGTGGGCGAGCTAGCGCCCAGGAAACCAGCGTAGGGAGGGATGGAATTCCAGCAGGTAACTGCGCCAGCGGATAAAAGGAGCAACGGTGCAAGCTTGTACCTGGTGGCGGCTCTCCCGTGCACTCACCCCCGTGAAGCTCTGAAGTTAAGAAATAAAGGGGGGGGGGATTCGTAAAGTCCCTTGATCGCCCAGGGGGCACTCAAACCGCCGCCTCCTCTCCTGAGAAGTGACACATCTTCACACGGGCAGCGGCAGATCCAGAGAGAAGCTTTAATGGAGAACAGCGCGTACAACACCGGCAGACATGAACTTGTCACAAAGTCACAACCCGAAAGCGGCGCGGACACGAGCCAAAGGTGACTCAGAAGCAAAGGGCAGCTGCCTCCTCCCTACCCGCCCCCCTTCGTTCCCAAAAGTTGGTTGTGAGTAAAGTGCTATTCCTGGGGCTCGAAAAAAGGGGAAGGGGCGACAGCGGCAGATTTCTTTTCCATTCGCGAACTGAAACCGAAGAATTCGCCTGGAAGTCGTAGGCGCCCAAAACAGCACTCGGAAAACCCAGTCCACCGCGGCGCGCAGAAGTGACCGGGTCACCGTCCCGCACCTGTCCCGAGGCTGGAAGGCAACCGCAAGAAACGTTCCTGGAAGCGAGAAGAGCGCTACTCTTGGGTGATGTGGCAGGTTCTTCTTGAATTCGTGATTAGAGGAACAAAATCCCGTAATGCAAGTAATTTTTTCCCCTTTAAAATCCCAAATGGAACGGATGGTGGGAATTAACATGATTTGGGGGCTCCTTAACGCCTCATCCGATCGATTCACTAACGAATTGCAGGTAAAAAGCTGCCTTTACTGTGTCTCTTTGGTTGTGATTCCCCGAACTTTACTTTGGGAATCCGGGGCTTTGCTCCCTAAGCCGCTGCCATTCTGCTTTGTGCAAACTAATTGCTTTAGTTGTTCCTGCTATCCTTCTCGACCCCCGGGTCACAGCAAGAAACTGAACTGTTTCCCAAGATCCTTCGTGGAGTTCCCACTGCTTCCCCCCTCCCCCAAAGAGACTATTCATGATACCGTGTCCTCGCCTATTTACCTGACCGGCAAAATAACGATATGAAAATGCTCTCTCTCTCCCTTCTTAAATAAAACGAGATTTCCTCAGTTTTGTCTTGGATGTTCACGAGAGGCCGGCGCCCGGGGTGAGAAACTCGGTGGCTTGAGGTCTGTTTAGAGCGTCATTCTCGGCGGGATTTCTCCCCAGGGGGTTTAGCTTCGCCAGCTTCTGCTCCCAGCAGCGAGGGTCTAAATCCATTTCCAATTTGCCAGCCAACGAGGCCTCCCCAAACTCCTTCGCTCCCTCCCCGCCCCATAACTTACTGACTTACATTATTAATTACAATAGAAACTCTTACCTGAAAATTGCCTTTCATGAATCTGATTGTACGACATGGTATGAACACAGACAACAGAAGTGTTAGATTTACTCAGACCACCCGAGAATCCACGTTCGGGTTTCTCAGCTCAGCCCTTGCTGGGCGGCCAAGGCTCTGGCTCGCCCGCTCCGCCCAGCCTCAGGGCGCCCTCTCCCTCCCGGGCGGTCCGGGGCCAGGAGTCCTCGCGCGCGCTCGCCCCCCCACCCCCGCCACCCCCGCCACCCCCGCCACCCCCAAGCCCGCCGGCTCCCCTAGGAGTGCACCAGCACCGAGTGCAGGGAGCTGCCCTTGCTCTGGGCCGCACCGGCGGCGGCGGGCTCCAGCAGGGAGGCGGCTGGCGAGGCCGCAGCGGCCGGGCACACGGTGGACGGCGCGGGCTGCTGCTGCGCGGCCGCGGACACCGCGAGCGTCGGAGGCAGCGCGGCCACCGGCGGCAGCGAGGGGGTGGGCTTGATGGGCACCGGCACGGCAGGCAGGCTCTGGCTTGCCGAGTGGCACAGGGCCTTGACCGGCACCCCGAAGGCCCCATACTCCGGGCCCACGGGGACCCCCGCGGCGGCGGCGGCGGCGGCGGCCGCGGCCACCGAATCCATGACGCCCACGTGCGGCCACACGGAGCTGACGACGTTGCCAAGCTGGCCGGGCACGGGGTAGCCCAGGTGGTGCATGACGGACGCCAAGGGCAGCCCGCCGGCCTGCAGCACGCCCTTGTAGTCTCGGCTGATGATGTTCTCGATGGCGAACGGGTGCTTGAAGCCCGACGTGGACGCCGCGGCGGCGGCGGCGGCGGCGGCCGCTGAGCCCAACCCGTAGGGCGGGAACTGCGACAGGCGCCCCACGCTGCCCACCGCCGCCGCCGCCGCGGCCGCCGCCGCCGCCGCCACCGCCGCCGCCTCCTGCATCTTGCCCGGGTGGGACGGCGGCGGCGGCTGCGGCTGCTGCGGCGGCGGCTGCGGGGGCTGCGACGCGAGGTGCGGCGGCGGCTGCGGGGCGGGGGGAGGCTGCTGGTGGAAATAGTGCACCATGTGCGGCGGCGGCGGGGGCGGCGCGGGCTGCGGCGCGTGGTGGTGGTGGTGGTGCGCGGCCGCGTGGTGGTGGTGGTGGTGCGCGTGGTGCGCGTGGTGCGCGTGGTGCGGGTGAAGGTGCCCTCCGGGGCCCGCGCCCGGCGCGCCCTTGGTGCTTCCCGCGTGCAGGTGAGTGTGCTCCGCGCGCAGCACCTTGAAGCGCTTGCGGCGCCGCAGGAAGCTGCCGTTCTCGAACATGTCGCCGCAGTCGGGATGCAGCGCCCAGAAGCTGCCCTTGCCGGGCTGGTCCGGCCGCCGCGGGATCTTGATGAAGCAGTCGTTGAAGGAGAGGTTGTGGCGCAGGCTGTTCTGCCAGCGCTGCGTGTGCTCGCGGTAGTAGGGGAAGCGCTCCATGATGAACTTGTAGATGTCGCTCAGCGGCAGCATCTTCTCGGCCGAGTGCTGGATGGCCATGGCGGTCAGCGAGATGTACGAGTAGGGCGGCTTTTGGTCGCTGTACGAGCTCTTCCCCGGCCGCGGCATCGCCCCCGGCGCCCCCGCCGGCCCCCGGCCCGCCCTGGACGGCAGGGTCGCTCCGCACCCGGGAGCGGGGGCCTGGCCGTCCCCACTACGCCCCACTCCGCCCGCCCAGCCCCGCCACCCCGCCCTCTCGGCCCCCACACCCGCTCGCCGCCTCCCTCGGGCCTCCCGCCAGCGGCTCGCGGGGCTCCGCGCCTGCTGCCCTCTCCGGCCAGCTCCGCTCCCTGCCGCTCGCAACTTCTGCCCGACGGGGCCGACCCGCGCGCCAGGTGCCCCCGCGCCCTCCGCGCGGCTTCCCCAGGTGGTCCGAGACCGGGCGCTGCAGCTGGCGGTGGAGGCGTGCTCCGCAGGGCCGTGTTCCCGCCCGGCCTCCTTTTTTGCTTTCTCTCGGTCCGAGGGAAGCCCAGGCCCAGCAGGCGGCGAGGAAGGACTGGGCGGGCGGGACTCCGGCGCTCTAGATCCGAGTTGGCGCTCGAGCTCCTGCAGGGCCGGGGAGGCGAGGCTTGCAGCGCCCGAGGCCGCCCCCCGCTCGGGCGCCCAGCCGGCCCGCGCCGCAGCCGCGGTGCTCCCGGAGCGGAGAGGCGAGGTGAGGAGAGGGGAGCTCGGCTCCTGGCAGCCGCGTCCGCTCGCGGCGGGGCCGGGGAGGGAGCTGCCGGCGGTCCCCGGGGAGGGGGGAAAGTTTGGGGTCTGCGGCGGCGACGCGGGGCGCTGCACGCGGGGCGCGCGCTGCGGGCCCGAGGGGGCGGCGGCGAAGGCCGCGAGGCGGCGAGGCTGGCCCGGGCCCGTCTCGAGTCGGAGAGGCGGCGGCGGCGGCGGCGGCTGTGGCAGCGACGCGCTCTCCTGGCTGCGTTTTGTAATGGTCCCCGAGACGCCGGAGACCCCCGCAGCTCGCGCTTCGAGACTATCACATGACCGAGGCTGGGAGTCCGCCGCCGCCGCCGCCGCGTCTCGCGCTGGAGCAGGGGCACCGCGGCGCCGCGCCCCCGCCCCCCTCCACCTCGGTGCGGGCGCCCCCACCCCCAGCGCCCGCCGGGAGGGGCGCGGGGCGCAGACTGCGGGCGGGGAGGGGCGGGGAGGGGCGCGGCAGGGTGCGGTCCCCGCTGCCGCCCCCCGCCCGGGTCGCGACGCCCCGCAGAGGGGGGCCGGGACCCCGCTTTCTGCCGCCTGTCCCCGCCCTCTCACTTCCCTGCTTCCCACCTACCTGCTCTGAACTTCTCGCTCCCGACGCCACCCTTCTCCCGGACTAGCCACCCTGGGCCAAGTTCGGGGCGCCGCGGCCTCGAGGCCTCGTCTCCGCCAGAAATCCCAGTGCCCAGAGGGTTGGAGGGAAAAGCTAATGAGGAGAAGAGCCAAAGGCATTTTCGTCAAATGCCAGCTTCATCGCAGTTTTCCTGCGCACCGACTGTATGTCAGGCCCGGTGGACGGCGCCAGGTACACGGAGGCAGGAGGCGGCTCTTGGCGCCCCAGAACCGCGGTCTGGAGGGAGAGAGAGAGAGAGAGGGGGGGGGCAGTAGCCAGCACGTTAGGGTAGATGGTAAGGGCTTGGTGCCTGGAGGCTCCCCCGCGCTTCTTCGGAGCGGGTGGATGGACGGGACAGAGTGAGGCACTCCTCCGGGGTGGTGACGTCCGAGCGGGGGCCACAAGTTGGGAGCTCACAGGTCCCATCACCTGGGTGAGTCCTAACGCAGTCTTTGCTATTCCTAGCACGTTGAGCGGAAGCGAGATGATTACAATTCAATAGGAGGTCAGAAGGATCAATCCACAGGGCCCCGGGGCGACCTGTGAACGAAAGCTGGCCGCGCCGCAGCCGCAGCCGGGAGGTCCCGGGGCTGGCCGGGGCCCAGGAAGCAGGTTCCTGCTCTGCACGCATCCGGACACCCCTGGGCAATCCCAATGGACCGCAGCAGTCGGGGCGTTACAGTCTGGTTTTGGCTGCCTTTGCCGTTTGGCTGGGAGGAAACGCAGAGTTTGGGGGGGGGGGGAATATACCGTCTTCCCGTCAGTGGGCCTCAGTTTCATCATTTGTAAAATGAGACGTCTTAAAGTTGGAAATTTCACGGTGCCTTCCAGGTTACGCCATTTGAGGAGAAAGAGCAATTAGGGGCTGTGTCTCGCTGGGTTTTTAATTTCCTCATTCCTCTGCCTAAACCCGGAGGCAGGAGGCTGTCGGCCCAAACTGCTTGGGAGACCTCTCCTTATCCTCCAGCCTTGGCGACACCAGGTCGCATGCTTCTCGCTTCGGATTTTTGGTGAGCTGCGGGAGGACAGGACCAGGAGAGGGGCTGTCTGCCTGTCCGGCGCTTCCTGTGGTCCTAGGAGCGCGGTGAGCGGGGCAGATTGGTAATTTTCATCTTTCTAGTCAGGAGCTAGATTTCCAGCTAGTGCTCTTTGCCCAGTTTGTACTAGGCCAGCAGACGTTTTAGAAGGGGCGTTAAGGTGGAGAGTGCAGGTGACCCGGGGGGGGGGGCGGGGGAGGGGGGAAGAGCAGCCCGTCGGCCTGTCCTAAGGAGAGGAGATCATCTCGGAGGAGGATGCTTCCGCTGTCACCCCGGGCTGCGGGACTTTCCTCCCACCAATGGAGTTCCTGCGGGATTTTTAGTCCACTGAGGCAGTTTAAGGAGCCGAGCGAAGCCACGGAGGAATTGCACAGTTAAAGCGACGGCTAAAGCCCGGTGTCCCCTTCTCCCCCGCCCGACGTGGTGCGAGGACAGCCCTCCCCAGGCCCGGGAGCCGCCCAAGGGCCGCTGGTGGGAGCGAGGCGTGCCGGGCGCCCGGAGGCTCTCCAGGCTCCGGCCCCCAACGCAGCGCGGGCACAGGCGTCTTTGGTTGAGCCTAGTGAGACGCTGTTTTCCGCAGCGCGTCCTCTTTGGGAGCGGCTCGGGGACTTCCCCGTCGGGCCGGTGGGTTCCGGGCGTCTGGGGACAGGGCGAGGGGAGGGGCCCTTCAGGGGCGCGCCCAGCCTGACCACGAAAGCCGTAAGCTCGGCACGGACCACGGAGCCGGGCCACCCTCTCGGGCTCGGCCCTGGGGGACGCGAGCCCAGTGGCCAGAGCCTCGGCCGCGGCGAGCCAACTGCGCTCACCTGGCTGAGCGGCTCGGCGCCACCTGGATGCCAGCCGGGCCGCGAAGGTGGGGACAAGCGCCCCTCGAGCCTCGAGCTTTCGCGTTGCGGGTGGCCTGGGCGAGGGTAGAAAGTGCTCTGTGACACCGAGGCGGCAGTCGCAGCGCCGAGCGCTGACTAGGAGCGCGGCACGCGTGTCCAGTTTGGAGAGGGGCGGGCCGCGGCCGCCGCGGAGTACGCTGGGGGAATCTGGGCGAGGCGCGAGGCCTGGCTGGCGAGCTTGGGCCGCGGTGGGGGGCGCGCTCCCCCCCCCTCCCCGCATCCCGCGAGGTTGATTTAATTCCGGCAAGTTTTGCAGGCGCGCAGCAGCAGCGGCGGGGGCGGTACGCGCGCGCTCCAGCTGCCTGCAGACCCCCGTTCAAGGAAAACAGATCATGTAACCATCCTGGCACCAACCAGGCGGTTTCAAGTTTCTGCGAGTATTCTTTTTTTTTTAAACAACCCCTACACTATCCAAATATTGGCTGGCGCTGAGGACCCTGGCAGGCAAATCATTGCCCCGGGCTTAGTGTAATTATCTCAGGCGTATTTGGTTTACCCCTTAGGCAATTGTTGGCGACGCTTTGCTAGGAAGAGGGACTCCATGCAAGGTTTTATTGCATTTAATTGGCTCTATGGAGGGGAGTAAAATTTTGCCAGAAAAAGATGTGGAACTTTAGGAGCGACTATTTATTCATTCTCTTTCCTGTATCCTCCCCCCCCCCCCAACCCCCCCAGCCCCGGAAGGTCTCCCTCGCACTCCTCAGCCTGGATCTAGGCCAAGCGGTCCCAAAGCTTCCGCGGACAGCTGTGCCCAGCGTGAGGAGGAGCGCAGGTCGTCGACGGGCTAGGACGACGTGCAGGACTAGGAAGAAGGTAAAGGTTCTTGTGCACATCTCGGTTTTCATGGGTTCTGTCTTTACCCCCTGACCTTCGACGTGGGGAGAGTTGCCCGGGTTAGTGACGTTTGGGATTCTCCCAAGCATCTTTACTACTGTCACCCCATCCAGCCTCTCCCCTGACTCCTCCGCGGGTACCTGTCCTAGCCTCCACGTCTAACGTGGGCTCGAAAGGGCGGGAGGCCGTCGTCCGGGAATGCGGGACACGTGGGTTCCAGCCCCAGCCCTGGCACCAGGAGTTGGATGACCCTGGGGGCATCGTTTCTCGCTTTGGGCTTTATTTTCTTCCTCGGAAGTATGCAGGAGTCGGAAATGCGCCTTCGAAGGCCCCGGCGCTCCAGAGAGCTGAGGTTTGAGGTTGTGGCCTCGATGGGTGGTATGTGGGGGACTCAGCCCAGGGAGTTCAGGAGCAGTGCGGGTCACAATGCTGGGCAGCAGCGCGACCCCTCCTCCACCCACAGCGTCCTAGGAATCCGTTGTGTCTAGCATCTGGCCCGCGTCCCTCCCCGCAGCATTCTTGACCTCTTCCCCACCCCCCGCCCCCGCGTCTGGCCTGCGGGCATTGGGGGCTCCAGCCCTCCTTGGATTTGTGCGTGGAGGCTTAATCTGCCTGTCCAAAATTTCTCCCACTCCCGGAGGATGGAAGGCAGAATCAAGAACGCTGAGCATAGGGATATTTATTTCTTGGGGGGGGGGGGAGGGGGAGTACTAGCCTTGAAATTTATTAGATGAGACTCAAG